>NC_058143.1:3819858-4539024 GCF_011075055.1 Mangifera indica
AAAATATATATACCCAATATTAAATGTTTAATTGAATATATAAATAATGTTTCATTATATAATACATTACTTAAGTTTTAAATTAGGTATTTAAAATTTGATATACCTATTATTGCTTGTCTAAATAAATTCATAACAAATATTGGCAGAATCCAATACATATATCGATGCACATTCAAACAGTAAGTCCATTGTTTAAACGAAAATACATAGATAGTTTTCTCTCTTGCGGATATCCTAACTTTTTAAATCTGATTATATCAACCACCATTGGCTAAATGAAAAAAAAAAAAAAAAAATAGGATGTCCGCACCTGAGAACTTTCATATACTAACATTCATTCATTCAAAACAAAGTTAAAAGAAAAGCACAATGTTAATAAATCCAAACAGAAAACTGTCCATTCAAAGCTTTAGCTAATTCTGCCACGACCAAAGACTGAGAAACAGCTGCTCCGATGAATCTGCAGGTTGCTCAATCTGACCATCAAAGAAATAAGGGTCACATGAAGCTTTTGATTGGTGTAGCTTCTCATCAATCACTTCCAGTAGCATGTTTTGTGTAAAATAAAGCTCACACACATTGTCTAGCTGCAGCAGGTGATCAGATTGCTCTTGCATCTCCATTGGACTTATGGCTTCAAAACAAGGCTCACATAAGCTATTTTCTAGCTGCAACTGCTGTGGCTGCTGCAGTTGCTCACCAATTATCGAACTGCTGGCTTCAACATCTTTATTACCTGGCGTCGCTCCTTTTCTGCAATTCTCCATCTCCTCCTGCGCACTTAGTTTTCCCTTGTATTTGATTTTACAAAGCCTCCAATCCTGTAAAACATCAAACATAAACTACTAGAAAGACACTCTAAATGAGCTTAAAAGGTAGAGTTTCTGAAATATAACGTTAATCATGAGCAACTTATTTTTGTGCAATGAGCTTCTCTCTACAACAAGATCACCACATTGATCACAGTAACACGTTTTCCCTGAAACTCCATGTTGTGATTTATGGATGAAGGAAAGTAGGTGGCAAGTGCAATAGTACAAATCTTACTGTCAATTTAGCTAATCAATTTCAGCATAATTAATTTACAGAAGAACGAATAGGAAATTTTATAAAACAAAAAAATGAAATGAAAAACATACAGTTGTGTTGGATTCTAGATTATATTCGTGCATAATCCAGTTAGTCTTGATGGCTGTTTGCGCTTCTTGTCATTGCCAGTGAATCTGTGAAACGTTAATGGCCTCTTGAATCCCACCACATGTTCGTTTGCATAAATCGTCTTCACATGTCCAGTGGCTCTCCACCATCCTCGTCCTGAGACTTCTCGAGAATCATTCTCCTTTATACAATAGCAATATCTCTCGTTGTTAGGCACAGCCATATTATGCTCCCCTGCCAACATAAAAATCGAAAAAATAAGCTCATAACAAAGTGATATGAAGAGAGAAAGAAGTGAAATTATAAAGACGGAGAAAATCAGAGAGCTAAACGGACATTCAAGATCTTGAGGATCAAACTCATAGACGTTTCTTTCAACATGAAATGGCCATGGAGGGGCATTTCTTGGCCATAAACTTTCCTCTCAAGGATTTGAATGAGTTCTTCATCGGTGGGATTAAACCTGAACCCAGTTGGCATCATCGTCATTAATTTCTCTACAAAAACAATCTGATTTTTCTAAATCTAACTCATAAGAAAAATGAGCCCCAAGAATTATCCTTTTAACAATGGACAGATCTAGGGCTGACTAGGACAAATAATTGGAAGAAGGCGGTTTGTGTACACTTGCGCAAAAGTCAACAAATTGATGATGATTATGTCTTGTTACTCAGAAATTTCTGGTAAATTTCTCGTTTAAAAGATGCATTAAAATAATTATAATTTAACTTTCTTTTCAGCTTATGATAGCCCTACCACAACAGTGTGAGCATTTAAAAGGTGCCAATAGTGTTTAACTTGATATACATCTTCTCAAACTTTGCCCCTAACTAACTAATTAATTACATTTAGATCTCATCATCTTCATTATTAAGCGTTAATGAGAATCATAGAGACTTAGAAAGAGAATTATAGAGAACAAAAAAAAGAAAAAATTGCTTTTGTAATTCAGAATTTAGAAGATATATTCATTAGCATAGTAGTCTCTTAACATTTTCCGTTAATAACTAATGTTAATTGTAAACAAAAAAATAAATTGTCTTATAGACTATAAAACTAGAGCTCGTATTGAATCTTGTCATCATTGGGAGACAATTATATATAAATAAATTATATATAAACAAAAAGTAATATTATATACATAAATAAATTATATATAACTATTCAAATAATTTAATATGGTAATATCTCTTTAGGTGATTCTAAAGTTAAAAAAAAAGTAAATCGTATTACTCAATCACAAATTATCATCTCAATTTATACGAATAAATTTAAACAATTTGATATGATGCATATTATTTTAATCATATGAAAATGGCCATAAGAGTCTAATCCTATATCGTGAGGAGACAAACTATAGGCCAAATCTGATAATTAAGTTATTGCAATATACTTTAATAAATTGGTGGAAATTTGAAATTTTTATTATTTAAAAAAAAAAATTGATGTACCTATAATTAAAATGAACGTATTGGCTATATCTCTTTAATAAAAAGAAAATTTATGAAATTTTTTACACATACTAATAATTTGATCGTATTGGTATTAAAGTTGTATTATCACTAATCCATGTATGAAAATTTGCCTATAGTGTCTAATAATGAGAAGTTAATCTTATAAATGTGTAACTTAATTTTTTTCCCATCTTTATTTTAGAAAATAGCATTTATTTTTTTATATTCTCATTAAATTTCTACTTTATAACAAAACTATTTTGAAGATTAAAAGAGGTACCTGAGGCACTCTAATTCTACATTAACTTACATTAATATGATGATATGTTTGTCATTGATTCTTCAATGTTTCTTCCTACTTTTTTCTGTTTCACTTTTTCAAAACCCAAGTTGGAATAAATCAAGAAAATAATTCTAGATGATGGACAAGTGGTGGAGGTAATAGGCAAACAGAGAGAGCTAAGGGTCAACGATAAAGTTAGAAAAAAAATAGTAATCTTCGGCCACACAGATTATTTTGCAGATAGACAAATCATTAATAGGTGTAAATACAAGAAAATATATACGTGTATGTAAGGCTGAAAATTCCAGCTGCCTCGGAGGCCTCTGAAGTCAAAAAGTTAACTTCTTTCCTTCTCTATCACGCATAGAAAGAAGAAATGGTCTTGATGTTTCAAAATCTACAGAAATTGAGAAATTCTGAAGTATGAAAATCCTTATTTTTCAAAATACCGACACGAATTCCTGATATAGGAAATTAGAAATCCTTATTTTAGGGCATCCAGATTGAAAAACTATTATAATATTAAATATGAATTTAACGTAGCTATTATTAGAATGTTTTCGCTAAAGAATGATCATGTATGGCAATGAATTTTGTCTTTTAGCTATTATTAAACATTACACTTCACCCCAAACCCAATTTCTTGACCTTACTCTAAAATAGGAATAGATTTAAAGCGAATCTAATTCAAATTATCTAAGTTTGAGATCAATTCAAACTTGAACTCATCTTAAAGTTGTTCAAGTTCAACTCTCATAAGAAAAGTCAAGTTTAAGTTCAACTCGAATTGATATTATAGTTGAGTAAATGACTAAAACAACACTAGTTAAAAAGATATTTTTTTTGTTTATCCGTATCAAAAATTTTTGAACTTGCAAGTTTAGCAAACCAAACAATCTTAAAGTTTAGGTTTAAACTTAAAAATATTTAACTCATAGACTCAAACTGTAATTCAAATTTACTTAAACCGAACTCATTTTGAACTCATTCAAACTGAATTCATTTTCAAACTTGAATAAGTCTAATTAAAAGAAGCCTTAACTGCAACTGACAGGGCAATTTCCTACTCAAAAAAGCCTTAACCACAACTGCCAGGGCAATTTCGTGGCCCTGCCTTAGACAGGACCACGTGTTGACAGATGCCCATGCACATGCAACCGACTGAAACTAGCTTTAATAAATTTAAAAAAAATGTTGATCAGGCTTTTGAATTTATTAGATCATCGAAGAAAAAGATAAAAGAATTGGATGGGGGAACATGTACCATTTCTGATACCTTTGGAAACTTGAAATTGATAAAATAGTCGAAACCTAAAGTCAATACAAGACCATCTTTACTCTTTACTCTAGAACACCATTAAAGCAGTGACAATAACCATTCGTGAATCATGCATTCATCTATTATATAACTCTAAATTATAAATAATTTCAGTGGAGGACCCATTTAGAGGACTTTGCATTATATTTTTAAGAAATATCGTCACAATCCCCTCCTTTATATTAATTAATTCCTTCCAGATTTTTTTAATATATTTTCTTACTTGAAAAAAATAATTCCTTATTTAATATACTTTAAATGAATAATATTAATAAAAGTTGACGTGGGCGTAAGAAAATAGGTGAACTTGTATAATAAGTCAGTAAATTTTGAATAAATTTTAATATATTATATAGAGATTAGGGTTGAAAATGAGTCAAATCAAGATTGAACATGGACTAGCTTAAATTTAAATTGAATACATAGTAGTTAGTTTTAACTCATTTGAACTAATCAGAGATGTCATCTTATAATTATCAGTGGAATCAATAGTATCATCGATAACTAAATAATATAATAAATAGATAAGTAATATCACTGATAGAATAAAAAATATCATTGAAAGAATATTCAAACTAAACTCAAATCAAATTATCAAGTTAAAGTTTTAACTCGAATGAATCAAACACCAAACAAAATTGATCAAGATATCTTTGTTTTAATCCAAACTTGACAAAGATAAAAGAGTTTTACTAAATCAGATTGTTGATTTAATTTCTACACATAACATTTCCACATTAAAATAGAATAAAAGTAATATTGGACACATGAGAACCAAACTTAAAATTAATTTAAGAGAACTCAAAGTTAACTTAATAGCTTTTAATGAAAGATAATAGAGAAATAAAATTATACTAGTATAAAAAATATATATTATTAAATAAATTAAAGGATAAGTCTCTCTTTGTCTTTCTTGATTTTTAAATGAACGCGGCATAGACACGTTTCATGAAATTGACTAAAGCTAACAAGAAGAGTCAAAACGAATCTAATTATGCAAAAATTAGTTGACCCTTTGATTGATTAATTGACTTTAAGTTTCCAATGAAAGATTCTGTAACCAAATTTACGAAATCCAATGGTTGAAAGTTGGGGCCATCTTAAATTTTATATATATTTTGAATAACAAATAAAATTAAAAATAGGTCCAAACAAGTAATTTTATTTAAGGTCAAATCACTATTTTTTATCCAAGTTTTAATATATTTTTAAACTCATATCTACGAAATTTGAAAAATTGAAAGTTTTATCTATAAGTTAATTAAGGTTAAAATCTTTTATTAAAGTAAAGATAAAATTGTTATTTTACTAATAATATTTAAAAAAATGTAAAATTTAGTACATTTCTTTCCTAAGTTTTAAAAACAAACATTTCATCTCTATCTAAAGTTTTCTAATTTTGAAAAGTTACATTCTCTCCCCCCCAAACCTTAGGGTTTTTCTTCTTCTCTCTGACCACCATCTTCAATGTCGACGAGCTCCCTTTTCTACCCTAAACTATTAATCAACACACATGAAGCAATTTAGAGTAGCGAAGATATCTAAAATCTCTTCATCTTTAACAGAGAGATTTCATATCTTTTCATTCGAATCTCTTCATCTCAGACGAAGAGATCTGTTTCAGATTACTTTTCATGAGTTTGCCAACAGTTTAAGATAGAGAAGGGAGGTCATTGGCATAGAAGATGGTGGTCAGAGGAAAGAAGAGAAAAACTCTAAGGTTTCAGAGGAAAATATGACTTTTCAAAGTTAGAAAACTTTAAGTATGAGTGAAATGTTAGTTTTTAAAACTTAGAAAGGAAATGTAATGAATTTTATTTTTTTTAATATTATTAGTAAAATAACTCTACCTCTAATGAAAAATTCTAACGACAATTTGGCTATAAGGGGGACTTTGCATTTTTCAAGCTTTATAGATATGACTTTGAGAACATATTAAAACTTGGGTGGGAAATAGTCCTTTGGCTTTATTTTATTTTACTTTCATTAGTCTAAATAGAATGAAATAGATTGGTGTTCGAAGAATAAATTTAGATAGAATGAGATAGACTTTTAAACAAAACAATATCTGGAAGTAAATTATTTTTAATATATTAAAATCGAACTAAATCATATTTTTTTAGTTTAATTTGATTTCTTTTAAAATTTTTTCAAACCATAAATTTTTTCAAATAATTTTTTTAATTTAGTTTGAAAAAGTTTTTAAGCTACACCAAACTGAATCATACATGGCTCTCACGATAAATTAAAAATTAATATTAGGAGAATATAAAAGAATACTCCATTAGCTTAAAGACTTTTGTAGGCTTTCATCAAACTCTTATCTCTTTGGAATAGTTTAATTTCCACACGTAAAATATGTATGAATGTGACATCTTTCTAGATTCTGGACACCTTTCATGTAAAGTTGTATTTAGTAATACACAATATCTTATAATACGATTCCCTATATAATATTAAATCACATTTTACTCTAATTAAATATCATATTACAAACTTTTTCTATATAATGCAAGAATAAATTTATTAACATGTCCACTTTTGTCGAAAACTTTCAAGTACTCAGTTACCCAGTTTTTCTCCTTCTATATATCATTTAGTTTTTCCTCATCTAAGAAGGAAAACTTATTATGTAGCATTCAACTTATATATAGATCACCACAAATAATAATAATAATGAAAGAAAAATAACGAGTAGGTAAAATTTAATTGTTATGATTATTATTTTATGATTTAATTAAATTATTTATACTTTTATTAAAATTAAATAAATTATGATTTTAATAATAAAAATTGATTGTTAAAAGTATATTTTTTATCATTAAAAAGTTTTAACTATAGAGAAACTACTGTCGTTAAATCTTCCTTCGTTAAAAGATATTAATAACGAAAATACTTTCAATATGAAAAATTATAACGATTCATAATGATAAGATTTTTCTTATCATTAAAACTTTATAACAATATAAAATAGGATTTTAATAATTATTTTTTCTCTTATTAAAATTATAAATTTACTTATTTTTAATAATAGTATAAATAATTAGTCATTAAAATCATAAAAATAATACTTATAATTATAGAATATTTATTTTTCTCTCGCTATTACTTTTTTTTTTGGTAGTGGATTAATTACCAAGAAAAACTTATATATAGATTCATTTAAACATTTTCCACTAATTAATAGTAAATAGTATAACTAATTATTTTTTAAAGTACAAGTTGGATACGTAACATATAATTGATAATGTCAAAAGCACTTTGAGATTAAGAAGCTAACTATTAATAATTATGGTAATTATTTGAGCAGCCGGCACTAATTAATTAAGCTAAAGTGAGTGTGAATAGAAGAATTAAATTAACTACAAGCTTAAGTTAATTATATTATAAAGTTGCGTAAGGATAAAAGAAATAATGTCTGAATCTCCTAATTTTAAGATATATTCGAACTTAACCGAGTTTGAACAAAGATCAATTTAAATTTAGTTTGAATATAAAATAACAAATTCAAATCGATTCGATAAACAATAACAATGGAAAAAATGATCTAACTATCATAAAAAGAAAAGAAGAATAGTTAGATAAAAAAAAAAAAAAAGAATTGCAATGAAAAAGAGTTCTAGTGAAAAGTTAACAAGAAGCTCTCAAACTTAACCCAAATTGGAGTTTCAGCTAAAATTCATCTTATTTAAATTCAGTGTGGCAAGACTCAAATCCACACTTAATCTGGAAGATGCAGAAATCAAAATGATATTTGCTTTCGACAAGGTAATATAAAAATGGAGGCAATCAATCCCTATAGAATAATGTAAAAATGATATGAACATCAAAATTTTGAATCAAAACATTTACGAGCATATCAAACAATTATGCATATATAAATTTTTTTGATTTAAATTTGAGGTAATTTAAATTTGTATATTTTTGATAAGAGGTCATTTGAATTTATATATTTAAATTGGTTTAAAACTCGACTTATTCCATGTAAATAAGCCCAATCCTTGGCTCCAACTCAACTCTTTTGATGTCCAACTCTATTCAATTATATGTTCCACAAAGTATCATGACAAAAATCAATTTACGTTTGAAATATGAAAGCCTGGTATTTATCTAATTTTTTGGCGTTGGGTTTGTAAGAAAATGAAAGTTAGAAAAGCAAGAGGTAAATTTTCGGTAAGTGTAATATTATATATATCTATTTTGAATATATAAATAAGTATATACTAATGTGTGTTATCATATAATTAAATGTTATTTTCTTTTTAATTCATTAAAAAAAAAACTAGCATTAGTGAGAGAAGAAATACCTAGTAGATAATATTCGGTTATTATATAATATTTTTTTTATGATTTCAGTGAGTAGTTATTTATACTCTTGTTAAAGCCAAATAAATTTATAACTTTAATAAAAAAAATGGCGTTAAAACTTTATTTTTGTCGTTAAAAGGCTTCAATATTGGAAAAAAATTTTGTCATCACTTGTTGTTATAACTTCGCCCGTTAAAAGTATTTACGATAAGAATAGAAACATTTTTTTCTTTGTTAAAATCTTTTTTTTTGTGATACAAAATCACTCAATTATATAAGTACACGTATTAAATATATATCTATTTATGTATTTAAAATAGATACTCATAGTTTTATTGTTTTCAATTATATAGGTTTTTATGTTTTTATATAAGATTTTTTAAATCAAATTAAGTCATTTTTGTTGAGTAATAAATTCAAAAGTTGCCTCTAAAAATCATTATCTAATAACTACTTGTAATTTGATATGGTGACTTTTATATTTAAATATATATATATTTTTTATAATTTCTCTAAGAATTAAATGTAAAAAAAAAAAATCAATTAAAGAACCCAAAAAGGGAAAGGAAAATTCAAGTTGTTGCTCATAAATATTGAGGAATTCACAGCCAAGACGATCAACCCCACAATCATAAATCTTGAAGTATAAAATTGACATAACTTTTAATATTTATAGTGAAGAACATAATTAAAAAATGTTGTACCAAATATATTTATGATGTGAAACATCAAACTTTTTACGGTACTGATCAACTAATTATAATGATATATGACTCAATAAATAAATATATATTCATCACATCTAACTTTAATCTATCTCCCATAAAATTAATGTTTTATGAGTCTTCCATATTTTTTTCATTCATTATATTTCTATTGTAACATAATTGAAAACTATATATCATTATGAAACCCAACCTTTTTTCCCCAATTTTTTATCACATTGATTTAATAATCGGGAATAATAAAATATACGTATTAATTTTAAGTACACAAATATATACATATTTAATATGTGTAATCGTATAATTAAAAGATTTTAAATAAAAGATAAAATAACATCCAATTATATGATGACACATATAACTGTATATTTTTTTATGTATCTAAAATAGATACGTATAATATTCTCTAATGAAAAAATATGCCCATTAAGTAATGTGCAATAAGATCATTTTCGATATATGAAATGAATTAATTTGTACACGTTGATGATAATTCATCTACATAATCGCATTTAATATGTTAATTCACTGATACATAAGAAAATATTCTTGTTAACAAAATTTAATTCATATATGTATAAATAAAAAATTCCCAATCTTAGTATTTTTAATAAAAATGTAATTATTTGATATAAGATTTTAGTCTTTTAATTATAGAAAAGATAAAATATTTTTCAATGAAAATTAAAGTTCATATTTTAAGTCTAAATTTTAAGTTGCCTATTAAGACTTAGCCGTGTAATTGGGATATTGGCAAGCCAAGCCAAGCCAAGCCCGAAATAGATTTGAAGTCTGATTCAATTTATTTATTTTTTTTTTAAATCTGAGCTTAAATAAATAAGAGCTAGTTCAATAGGCTTGATTGACAAACCTGCATAAACCTAACTCCATCCTTGCCTTTTTATTTCTAGATTTATAAAGTTCAATGAATTTCTGATGGCTTCATTTTTCAAGCCATCCACTACAGTGGATTTCTTGTGACCGGTGGAAGAAATAAGAAATTGATTTTTAAATCTACCCTAATAAAAGATAATCATCTTTAGCTCATATTCTCCAATGTGTTTCTTCCTTGCTCTTTCATTCTTCAGTCTTCTTCGTTCGTCAGCCTTCTTCTTCATTCTTTAGCCTCTATTGGTGACATCCCACTTTCCAGCATTTGATTTTGAAATGATAATTGAATAAGGCATTCCAAAGGAAAGAGTGTTGAATGCTGGAATTTGGATACAATGATGCGGTCTCAGAATAATCAAATTATCTAATCATATGATGATATATTATCTAGATCTCTAATTAAGTATTCAAAATTAGGTATATATCATTTTATTGATTTGAAAAATGCAGGCTGCATACGATGCACCTGTGGATTTAGATGATGCCATGATCATAATATATCTGTTATGGATAAAAGTAGCAGGAATTACTAGTACTTACAATTTCATGTCCTAATTACAACATGAGCCACAATTTTTCTTCAATGCTATTCTTCAAGCGTCAGAGACTGCCCTAATGGTTATAAATAAATATACAAACTATCATTATATGTGCTATTATTATTTTATCTCTAAATTAAAATTTCTCAATCATATAATAACATATTAACATTTATAATCAATGTTAATTCTCGTATTATTATGTAAACACTAACAATAATTACTTTTTAATATTTTTGAATAAACCTCAGGCTCAGGGTCTAGAAACCCCCAGAACAATATCATAAGAATTTTGACAGAAAACAACTGAATTTTTCCCACATTTGAGTGCGAATTAATAGAAAAAAGTATTCAAATTCAAACCCCAAAACATAAACAAGTTCTATTTCAAGGAGAAAATATATATACACAAGTGAATACAGAATTCATGGGTTGTTACCTTCATCAAATTTCACCTTAGATTCAGCAGAACAAACTCCTTTTCAGTTGTACACATCAGAAGCTATAATAACACAGGTAGCAGGAATTGGTTTTCATTAATCGCTTATTGTATATATTAGATGCTCTCCAATAAACTCGATTGATCATATTAAAACTAAGAGTCTATAAAACTGATAATAATTTCCATCTTCCTTGACCTTGAAAGACTGACACACCATCCCTTGTTTACTTCAGGCCACTGAAGCAAGTTTGCTCTTGCGCCATATCCAGTAGTTAGCTCTCATCTTATCAACATGCAGCAATACATCACAAATTGCCCTTGCCAAGTTAGAATCAGCTGGAGCTGATTCTGGAGTCAGTGCATCTACAGCTTCTCTGAAGTCTTGACTTGGCTGAAAACCTTGACAAAGCAGATCCAAAAGAGTGCTCAGAGCAAATACATAGTTGCTTTTAGTATTCAAAACCTTCAAACATACTGAGGAGACTCTAGGATCAGTAATCCAAGACTCAGTGTCGTTCTTGTAAAGGCCTCGAAGGTATCTCCATGGGCTCTCATTATCAGGGTTGGCCATAATGGCTTCAACAGTATAGCGTACTTCTGAGTCTCTCATGGCCTTAAGACCCCCAAGGAAGGGAGACCTAGTTATTACAAAGTATCGCTGCACCAAGCAAACATATAAATGTAAGTAAAAGGGAAGTATACAAAAGGGGACATCCTTTGACACTGGCATGCTAATGTTACTGTACTAATGAAGGGAGTATTTTCTTAGTAAAAGAGAAACAGACACAGCGTAACTGCCATAACGTGGCATACTTCAACAACTCTTTTACGCAAAGAGCACATGAAGCCAATGAGAATTTTAAAACTTATGAACAGAGCATTTAAAAGTTTGAGGAATGTTTTAATCAAAACTAGCGCTAAAAGAATTCCAAGATGAGGTTTATGTTACTTCTTCCAAATCTTCCATTCAGTTTTGATATAAAAGCTTAAAAGATAGCTACAGTATAAAAAACAATTTTTGAGGATAGACAAGCACCCATCAGATGCTTCACTACAAAGCATTGCCAGGTGCTTCTGCAAGATACAGTTCTTAAAGAAGAATTCTCAAAAGCATCTCAGAAACATTCTTATTGTGGTTAAGATCCAACCAGCAATGTGTAAACATTTCATTATTACCTGATTCCATGCAGAATTGTTGTATATATCCTCATCAAGAAGCTGATGACAATAGTCAAGTTCATCTTCCCACCCTCCTAATGCCTGAAGTACCCACTGAAAAAGAAAAACTACATTTTTAATCTCATATTTCACTTACAATATGATAGGTACAGGTTGAATGGTGCTATAACTACTCAATCAACTAATGAAAATTGAAAGAGTACCTAAAAGACTTTGAACAAGTATATTATATTGTGTAGTTGATGTAAAAATAAGTAACATGATGCTAACAAACCTGCCTATGGGACCAGGCATGATAATTTTTAGCATCAGGGGAAAGTATCTTCCTAGTGAAATCAAGCTCCTTGCTTGTCACAGAAGTCCCTAATTTCCGAGCAACCCACCGTCTATGATGCCTGAAAAACAGTGATCATCATTATTTTCAGTGATACACTGGTACCAGGAGCAAAGACTATAAAAAGTTAGCAAGCTACAATAAACCTGACAATTTGTTTATATGATTTTGGATTCACAAAGTGCTCCTATTGTTCAAAATTAAGGCAGATACTACTTACAAAGGTTATGTTCGATAGCAAATCAATCTAGATGAGTACACAAGATTCAAACCATAAGCACCAACTCTCCAGCCTAACAACATACTATATAAAACAACCAGAACCAGTTTAACCTGAGAAAATACCTAGTGGATAAATGGAGAAAATATTTCCATAAAAATGAATTTCAATTCATTTATTATCTTATTTCAGTTCCTCTTAATGTTACACCACATTGAAGAATTTTCTCAAATGGCTACATCACTCTATCCTACACATAATGTGTTGGCTTGACAAATTGGAAACATATACTTACAGCAACAGACATTAGGTAGCCTACTCAGAACCCACTTTTGCTGCTACTGGAGAATTTTTGAGACTCATAACCATTTCAAGGATGGTTTAGAACATTATTTTACTCTATACTTATAAATTTACTATAGGGAGAATTAATAAAATTGAAATGATTATGGACATATTAATCCACTGGCTCACCATATTTGATAGTTTTTAGAGTTACCCTTGGCAATATGTCCAACAAAATCGAGTTCCTCAAGCAAGTCAGCATCAAGTGCTTCAAGTATTTGACGCCTAAAATGCCAAACCTTCAAAGAAGAGGAGAAATGATGGCTCTTTTTGTGTATCCTCTAATAATGCTTATTTAAAAACAATATTGACATCAATAACATCACCACAAGATCACAATGATACCAAATATTTAACATTCATGAAAATCTTGCACATGTCCACTTCCCCATTTTCAGAAACAAATTTACCCATTTTAGTGTCTTGATGTGAACAACTAAATAAGTCTCATGCACATCAAGATTACCAGAACAGTTTTTGAGCATAAACAATAATGTCACCAAAAACTTCACCACAAGATCACAATGGTCCCAAATATTTAGCATTCATGAAAGTCTTGCACATGTCCGCTTCCCAATTTTCAGAAACAAATATACCCATTTTTAGTGTCTTGATCTGAACAAGTTAAAAGTCTCATGCACATCAGGATTACCAGAACAACAGTTTTTTGTATATAAATTTTAATCCTTGTAATATGAAACATTATAATTACAACATTCAAAGTCAAACTCATATATAAATTTTATCCTTGTACTTCATTATGTGCACTTTCCCCTGCAAAAAAAAAAAAAAAAGCACACGGAACCAAAATGCCATGAAAGTAAATTGCACAAAAACAAAAGGATTTGATGAAATACCGTGTAATTTCCTGGATTGAGAAGGATGGCTTCTCGAGTGAGCTGAAGAGCACGTGGAGAGAGCTCGTTGGCTGAGTAGACGGCACGAAAGTAGTCCATGGTTTCTCTAAACTCTTGCTTGTAGGCGATTGGAACAACAGGATTCGGGCCATCATCTTGTGGAATGGGTTTGACATCAGACCACTCTGGTCTTAGGCTCAGTGGCACCATCTCTTGCTCTTTGTCTGAGTCCATGGCTCTTCTCGTGCTTCGTAGCTGCTTCACTCAAGACTCACAGAAAAAAAATCCTGCACTTGTTTTCTGTCCACTAACAATTGAGGAGAAATTTTCAAAAACAAATAAATATGTCCTTGCAGCTAACAAACATTTAGGTGTTCTGTTATCTGACACAAACTTTTTATGTAAAAAAAAAAAACCACCTCTGATCACTCTATTGCATATATGATAAAACTAAAATTTAAAATTATATATATCGGAAAGTAAAATTACAAGCATAAACTATTAAAATATCCAACTTTAAATACAATGCAGCACTAGAATTTGCAGGAAATTTCTTGAGCGACAATTTTGTTTAATTTATTTCCGAAAGGAGTCAAGATAAGTTTATGTGGATTTAGTTTTAAACTAAAAATATAGCAATCGGCAATCAGCAAAAACAAACCTGACTGAAAAAACTTAACAAAATTCTAACTACAAGGTTTATCATTCTTCAATGTACAGTACAATAACATCACTGAAAATTATAAAAAATGAGAAAAAAAATCAAAATTTGAACTGGTTTCAAGCAATTACATTCCCTTCTATTTTTAATAAAACAATAGTGATCAACTTTGAAGTTTTACTCTTCCATCAATGTCAAATCTGTGCAATTTTTCTTTTTTTTTTGAATAAAATACAAAAATACCCCAAAATCACAAAACCCTAATCATCACAATAATCGGAAATTCAATCAAACAACAAAATGAGTTTCTTTAGTAAGAGATAATAGAATATGAAGGATACCGGTGGTGGGTCCACCCACGAATACGGCCGGAACTGGTCGATACGGCGGCTACGTGCTTCTGCTTTCGGAGAAAGCCGACGGCGTCTCTCTAAGGTGAAGTTGTGTCGGAAATTTGGGATTTGGATTTTATCTTCTCAGAGGTGCTACTCCTTTTGGTCGATCACTAAGGCCCCCTATATTTAGTTTAATACCCTCGGAGATTAATAATTATTTGCCCTTGATATTTGATATTATAACAACAATCTCCTTGTAGTTTTAAAAGTAGTGATTAATTAAATGACCCAATAAAGAGGGTGTATAGATATTACCTAAAAACAACAGGGCGTACACAAAAATGAACCAATTAAGTGGATATATACAAAAATGAGCAATTTTGTAGGGGTTATAAACATGACCAATAAACTATGGTTGGACAAATATATGTCATATATTAATGTGTCTTAGAATCATTTGTTGACTTTTAAAAACCTATCTCCATAACCCGTATACCTAGCTTTTCTACACATGGCAAGTTTTCACCGAATTTTTTAGTATATTTTATCTTTTTTCTCACTAAAAATTAAGGATAGGGATTGTGAATTGTGAATGTTTTTTGGTTGCTTATAATTTTGAAATTTACATATTTGTCAATTAAATTTGAGATTTCATAGATATCGATTACAGAGGTTTTTAATTACTATTTTTTATGTAAAATAACTTCAATTGTTTGCAATTGTTTTTTTAATCAATGGTTTTGTGTTTGAGTAGGTTATTGGGTATTGAACATGAAAATGGGTGATTAGACACTTTTTTTTTTCCACCATATGTGATTTAGAGTAAGTATATAGATCACACATGGTGTTTGAATACATTGAATATCTGGTAATATTGGTAGTTATGAATCATGATGTAATAACATAGACAGAGAGCATAAATTATTGACTTTGTTTTTATGTATTTTACTCATATATTTTGTAATACCCACAGGTAAGTTTAAAGGTATTTCGTTCTTTTTCCTAGTTTTAAATTTGGTGATTAATGATTTTCAAGGGTACACGCCCGTGTATGGAGGCATACACGGTAGTCTACAGTTAGTCAAAAGTCAAATTAGTGGATCAAATTGTGATCATGGTGAAACGGGAAGTTGCCTTACTTATGCAACCAGACACACGACTATGTATAGGCTATCACACTAGTGTATCATGTCTAGGAGATGAAATAAAAACACAATAACCCTAACTATCTTCCATTATTTTTCATAGCCATAGAATAGAGAGTGTGAGAGAGAAAAAGGGGTATTTTTGTCGCTTGTAGAGCGACCAACAATCGTTGAAATCACCATAGCTGTGCAAGGAAAGCATTTTCGTTGGAATCCAAGTAGAGTGCTTCCCTTGTTTGATTATGTAATCTTTGGAATTTTTTTGTTATATACATTATTTAGAGATGTTTAGATATAGTAATGATGATTTAGTTGATGAAATTGATGTTATATGCGAATACGAAGAGCTATATGCATGTTTAATCTCTTGATTGTATGAATGTTATATGTTTTGGCTTGATTGATGCCTTAGAGCCATGTATGTGTACTTTAATCAAATAAGTTCGGTGAATATCATGCTTAAGGTGTGTGGAGACTTCTGTGTGTGTCTTAGAAGAAGTGATCATGTCGGAATTGTGATTAAAGAAGTGTGGAAACCCTATAAGGCGATTTCCAAATCGCGACACACGGCAGTGTATGGTCCCATACACGTCCGTGTGTCATTCTAGAAATTTCGAAAGTTCAAAAGTCGAGTGCTCATTTTGAGGGAAGATATGCATAGTCATGTGGTATGAGACAAACACTTATATATGACTTTCCAAAAATGGACGGTGTGCATCAGAAGACACATGGATCACGTGCATATGAGTGTATCCAAGTCAACTCCTTATGTGCACCTATTTTATGCACGACTGTGTACTGAGTGACACACTCGTGTATATGGGTTATGAGGTACATGGGTATAGATGGAGAAGCATACGATTGTGTACCCTTAGATAAAGACAAAAAATGATTATACCCTTAGGCTATGTGCATAGAAGAGGAAAGTTAAGTAAGAAAAATAATGAGTTATTAAAGAATAAATAATTCAAGAAAGACATAGACGAAGTGCCTAACTGTGTGAACAATAACACAAACTTGGATTGAGTTGAATTCAAGTAGAAAGTCAATAACCTTAAGGCTAGTGTCATATAACTAGATAGTCACTAGTTATATATATAAGTGATGGTATTTATGGAAATAATAGGGTTGGATACCTATGAGATGCATCATACACTCAACACCAACACACATAGCCATCTAGTTTAGTTCAGGTATGCATGGTAAGAATATGGCTTTTAGATATTCCTTATATAATTAGCGGGATACACCATATATGTACTTGAGATAAAGACCATTTCTAGATGGTTAATCAACAATTCCAATAAGCTTATGTGATAAGGGAAGAAGCTACTATCAAAGATATTCTTGTATGGTCATGGTGTCCTAGTTAGTTACCCTGATAAATCATTTGGCATATGTGTAAGACAAAATAGTAGCTTTCGCCAAGGCATTAGATATGTTGATTTCAACTTGGGTCTTCATAACTTTTATGAATGATCCATGTCAGGGCACCAAGGTGTCATATTGTGTCACATTTAGCTTACAAATGGAACGTAAGTTTTAACATCAGTTTTTATAATGATTTTGGGTATTGTAAGGTCCCCACTTACTAAGTTTTACTTATGCTTTTCTTCTCATATGTTTTATAGGTAAAGGTGAATATGGGGCAGATAGAGGGATCCAATGGTTCGGCGAGCAGTTGCACAAGAAGAAAAGCCTTTTGATATTAAGTTTTTATTAGATATGTAGTTTTTTTATTATTATTATTGCTAGTATTTTTCAGACACATCGTATCATATGAGCATTGATTAATAAAGTCGTTTTTGTTACATCACTTTTTGCACGTTTTATAATTATAATCATACATTAAAGTTTTCAAATAGTTCAGTTGTGCATACCTCTTTTGATATATTCCCATTAGGGGTATGCATATAGAGAGAGGTGTTACATTTATAGTATCAGAGCATGATCTTGGTATCTAAAAAGGCGAAAAAGTTTTATGTGTCTAAATAATGCATATAGAGATAAGTAAGAAAGTAGCCTTACATGCAACGTTGATTGCCCCCACATACCTACCGTTGTAAGTATAATATACCTGCTTTTAGATTAAAGTAATATATGCCTAAAGGTTGTTGTGATTTTAGGATAAAAAGATCCAAAAGGTTGATTGAAGATGCCCTAGAGGCCCCTAGTAAGGAAAGAAGCCAAGTAGAGACTCGAGGATAGGTATCCAATGAGCCAGTTACGTATTGCTATCCACTAGATTGTGTAGGAGGTTCTAAGATAAAACAAAGAGGCGTCAACCAGTGTTAAGCATCCAACTTAGGGCCCACTAATGCCGGAGTAACATTTAGATACAAAGTCACCCTCCCAGCTAAATAGGGGGAGTGCAAGAGCACCTCAAGTAGAGATTAGAGGTAGCAATAGAAGACAAACACATATTATTTATAGTCTATCTAGTTGTCATCAACCCAAAGATTCTAAAGGTATTGCAATGTCAGAAGGATTACCAGTTGAAGAGTGGTTAGAGGCAGTGAAGGATGTCTAAGATAATTCTTAGCTAATGTGAATAACGTAAGGGCTGGCATGGACAATTTTAGGGTTGATATGCAATTGCAACCCAAATGACCATGTTAGCATATTTAACGGAAAAAATTATTATGTTATTCCATATTAATGTTGTTAAAAATCGAATGATAATTTAGTATCTCCAATAGGACATTATAAAAGTTTAATATTTAAATACGAAAATCCAAATATTAAATCTCATATTTTTTTTTTAAATTGAGTCTCTTTTAAAAAATAATAATAATGTAATACTTCCAAACATTATTATCATTAATAATAAAAATAATAATAATAACAATTTCAGATCCCCAAAAAAAGAAATAAAAATTTAGGTTAGTGCCCAAAATTCAAGCTATCCCTCATGAATCACAATCTTTTAAAAGATTGTTTAATGAATGAATATTTTAAACATAAAACATTAGATGGAAAAATTGAATTTCTTTCTAGGAAGAAAATTTTGTATAAGTTAAACATACATTTACTGATGTATTAGTGTTACTGTAAAAATTATGTTAACTATATCTTTATTTTGTCTTTAATTCAAAATTATTTAATTAAATTAAAATATATTAATTTATATGAATAAGTTAGCCAATACAATATTATTCTGAAGCCGTACACAATCATCTAAGAATAACATCATAGAGTTACAATAATATCATTATATCAATAATAAAATTGTGTACATAATTAAGAATACAATATGTACACAATTGTGTACTTAAAAATATATACACATATTATTACTCTAACCACAATTGTTATACAAGCTAATAATTAACATATTTAAAACATTTAGGAATTCAATCCCTCTTGTAAAACCCTATAACTTCCAAAAGAAAACAATAAAGTTCCTGGATTCTCATAAAAAGTCTTCCATGAAGAAAGCATCTACATTATCATCAGAATCAACCTCTTTATGTCCATCGTATTCGTTGAGGCCTAAAAAAGTCTCAATTGAAACTTCCTGGTTCATCACAAAAACATCCTGGAAGAGACAACCATCCTTAAATCTTGCTTCTTTTATGTCATTTGCAATTTCTAATGGAACTATTTTCACAAAATTGTTTTTCAAATTTCGCAATTCAAAGGCATGTTGTTGACTTTCTTGATATTCTTTTTAGGGATATTGAATTTTTTACCCTCCTTTTAAACCATGTATATATATATACCACTCATCTTAAACCCTAAACAAAAATACCACAACAATAATCTATTTTTTTCTAAAATATCCCTATTAACGCAACCCATGTAGAAAGAAAAAATACCACAATAGTAATCTCTTTCTTTTTCTATAGCCTTCCGATAAAAGAAGGAATCTCTACAACATGAAAAGAAATTTGAAGCAGAACGATTCTTCTCTGGAAAATAATTGAAGCAGACATCTGTGATTGAACAATAAAACCCATGAGAGAAATTCAAAGAAAGAAATTGCTAATTATTATAAAGGATTCAACTTGGTCATGAGGGAGGGAGAGACGAAAATTGCCAAATTTCTTTAGAGAATTCATGGGGTTTACTTATATTGGCTGTCATTCTGTTCGGTCCCCCAAGGAAGACACATCGATTGTCATTATTTGAAGCACTACGAAACCACAATAAGAACTCTGAGTAGTCTTTAGCCAATCGCGAGTCCATAGGACACTTCTTAGGTACGAGTTGTTTATTCTTTTGCACATTCATTGGATCTGTAAAAGGACTTACCAATTGCTTTCCTTTTTCGCAGCACATGTCCAAATACTAACACTTTTTTGGCAGTTTGTGGCTTCTCAATAATTGTTGATGGGTTATCCTTTTGTTATTGCACATCATTGTCAAATGAGTCATCCAACTAGAAAAACAAATTTATGGTTGTCATTATTTTATAATACAACTAATTGAAATAATAAAAAAAGTATAGTGGATAATAACCCATAATGATCCCGACGTTTGATACAAATCCTCAATTCTCGTAATTCAATGCTTTAAGGAGGACTGGAGTTCCTGCATCTCCTCATGAAGCCTGTTGTTGTCACTGCTCCTGTATCTCCCTAATTAGCATCGATGTTAACCCCTGTATCTTTCCATGAATCATCGATGCATGTTACTACCACTCGACCTACATCGTCACAAGCTATTAGTCAAGTTGTTACTGAATCTGAGAGTTGATGACTCTTGCATGCTTTGTTAAAAGCTGTTAAAAATGGTCATGCGAGACACTACTGTACAAAGTCCTATGAATTGAATGTCTTATGAGAAAGGTAGACACTTGTAGAGGGGATACATGTACATTATAAGAGACGCTCTCTGATTCTTAAGGGTATGTGGTGCTACAGGATGACACCCGTAGAGAGGATGTTTGTCCAATTCTAGAAGTGCTAGGAACAATAGGTTAGGGCCCTTGTGATGAGGATATTCATACAGATACGGTGAAGACTTAGAGGTTAGCCACATAGGTAGGGTAAACTTGTATAAAAAAGGATACCATGAAGACATGAAAGAGTTGAGACTTAATAGTTGAGGAATGCAAAGACCCTCTGGAGGTTGCCTGAAAGACAGTAGGATGAAACGATAGGGTATCATCATCATCATCATCTAAATTTATAGACTCGTCATCTGATGATGCCTATGATGTCTATTCTCCCATAAACTTCAAAGCCTGTATATACCATTTGGAGTCACACTCAATCTCAATCAAATGCAATACAATTGTAATCCCCTCCTAGAACATTAAGGAAATATATAAAAATTAATGAAATGAAAGATGAAACGATAAAATATAAATGTATCAATGAGCAACATATAGAAGGAGCATCCCAAAGTATCGATATATCATCCCAGATTGGTAGCACAATAGTCTTCCACTTCAACATATGTAGGACCTGATCATCTACTTTCAAACGGACATAAGATGATAGATTGTAAATAGTCTCATAAATCCAATATTGAACAATGTACAACATTTATGGTTAGTAGTTACAATCGTGGGTGTGAATGTTAACTTCATGGATTATGCAATACTTACCTAAAAAACAATTAGGTATCTCAAGACATTGTAACTAAGCAATAGGAATAGACTCATATAGGGTAGACAGTGTTGTACACAATATTGATATTTACTATGTATGCCCTTCTGCATCGAATCAACTGTTCGTTTCCATGTCACCATCCCCTATGGGTAATAACTAAATACATCTAAATTGTCGGCTAAATGTAAAAAACAATCAATTATTTTTGTTTTATTGTTTGCCCCTTATAGTCTCATAAACGTTAAAAACAATACTGCGAATTTCACAATATCTTCATCATTGTCTCCCCAAATTTGATTGCCAACTATTTGCTCGATCCTCTCATAAGATAACAACCTGTTAATACTCAAGAAGTATTCCTCTCTCAATCGAGACATCTCCATATAATCAATGTAGTTGGACACCTCCATATCCTCTCCAAATATCAAACCAATGACTAACACAAACTTAATAGGGCTAAATCGAAACTCAAGATTATTTAATTTGAACCATATTTCTCTCACTAGGTCTCGTGGTTAATTATACGAAGTAACATCACATGCATCAAAACGACATTAAACCTTGGCTCTGCCAAATCTAATAAGCGTTCGAAATAGGTTGTCTGAAAAATAGCTTTTTGAGTAAGTGTTAGTTTGTTCCTAATTATAATCATGGTGTCCATCTTTGTCCAAATTGACATGTGCACTTGGAATCCGTACGTCTTATAGAATTTGTACACCCCTTCCTAATAGTTGATTACAAATGCCTGAAAAATATATTATTTCGTTTATTACATTAATGAAAAATTAATAAAATATAATTATTAATAAAAAAATAATCAAATAAACTAGATTATAATTAAATTAATCTGGTTTGCGTTAACTAATTCAATTGACTCTTCTATTTTTCAAAATTAAAAATGGTCTTAAAATTATATTGTAAAATGAATTTTTTCATGACATATAAACTATATATGAAAACTGTTAAATTTGATGTGAGATTATTTTTTTCTTTATTTACTTCATTTATCTTTCTAATGGGTGTTTCTTATATTTTCAGATAATCATCATACTACTTGATGATTTTTAATCTTTCAACTCAAGAATGGATGAAATTATCCAACATAAATATCAAATAATTACAACCCTAATTTTAGATTAACCTACATAAATGTCAAATAATTATAACCCTAGTTTTAAATTAACATACTTGAGTTTAAATGACATTTCACCTATACTACTCTAAAAAATTTAAACTAAATCACCAACATACTTGATAATTTTCAATCTCTCAACTGAAGGATGGATGAGAGATTGAATAAAAATTCTATTCTTGATAATTTTAAAAAATTTAAACACAATCACTAGCTTACTTGGTAAATAATTCTACTCAACTAACCAACTTAAGTTAAATTTTTCCATAAAGTGAGAAGATCTGCTTGGTGGCAAAAAGGGTTGGCTTCAACACCAGTGAGTTAAATTTTTCCATAAAATGAGAAGATCTGCTTGGTGGCAAAAAGGGTTGGTGTTGGTGCCAACTTGTTCTTCCATTTCATTTTTATATAAAAAATAAGAAACTTCACCTGTTGTCCTACCATTGCGTCACTGTTGTCAATCCAAGAAGTTTTATCGTCGATCAATGATCGATGAAGCTGTTAACTGAATTTTCCTCGTTCACAGGAAAACAATCCGATGATTTCTTATGTTATATGTAATACTCTTATGATAGAAAATATGCTTTCGCAGAAAATAATTTGCAAGAAGGATGCAGAATATGTATTCTGCATACATTCACATGAATGAACACGTGGAAGAAGCAAGCATGCATAATGTATTTTGCATATTCCTTATTGCAAAGAATATATTCTTTGCATATAAAATATATGGGAATATTTTTATTGTCACCAAGTTTTGCCATGCGAAGGCCTTCAATTATAGGATTATTTTTGCATGTACTGCTTTAATATTAGATTAATACCAATCATGATTTAGAAAAATAAGATCAAGTAAATTTAAAATTTTTTAGATTTGAATTTAAACGTAATATAATTTAATCTAAAAAATTTTTAAATTCACTTAATCTTATCTAACACATATATAAACCTATTGATACCAAATATTTGCATATGTTCTCTCTTTGTATAATATATAAAGAGAATAGTGTTGTCTTGTCTAGTTTTTCAAAGTTGAAGATAGGGACAATTTAGGTAATCCAACATACAAAATGGTAAAAATGTTTAGAGTCTGAATAGTATGATATAAATGTATAAATGAGCTCAGATTAGGGTTAAAAATTAAATGTCCCTTCTTTTTGGTACTGCTTGAGTTCATCGTAGCTCTTCTCTTATACCTCTCTTTTGAATGCATTTCACAGGTCCCTTCAGGAGGATTTCCAAATCTTTTTATGTCTTTCCGGGGGGACATTGTGAAACATTTCCAGGTTCATTCCTAATTCCAACACTGCTCAAGGTCAAATGGCAGGAATAGAGGTTCATCATCATCCAAATCTTCCAGGGTCTCTTCAGGATAATTTAACAATTTGACTTCAGGATTGGAGCTACAAATTTTCTCCTCATCCAAAACCTGAGAAATCAATTGAGATAGGTTCCTATATCTATTTCAGAATTCCCTGGATCCAGGCCCTCCAGCAAAGTTTCTTCTGCAACAAGTTTTTTTTTTTTTTTTTCAGAATGCAAATTGTCAGGAAGGCCTGTTCCCAAATATAATTGATGAGGAAACCTAGAATATAAGAAGCCTGCAATTGCAAGGACCAGCGATTTTTTGAAGAATTCCGAAGAGACAAAAAGGAAAAATGAAAAATTAAGTTATGATGTGGTGACAGAATTGAAATAAGGAAAAAATAATTCTTCTAAGCTTGTACAAATCATTACATAGAAAAGAAGGAAATAGAAAAATAATTAATATGAATTCAATTGACAGGACAAAAAAACTGAAGAGAATATGAAGCTACAATAACACAGGTAGCAGGAGTTACTTTTCATTAATCGCTCACTGTATGCATGGGACTCTCTCATTAGACTAGCCTAATCAGATTAAAACTAGGATTCTATAAAAGTCATGATACCATCGCTCATTTACTTTCAGGCCACTGGAGAAAGCTTGCTGTTGCGCCAGCTCCAGTAGCTAGCTCTCATAATATCAACTTGCTCCAAAACATCACAAATTGCCTTAGCCAAGTCAGAATCAGCTGGATTATATTCTGGAGTCAGTGCATCTATGGCTTCTCTGAAGTCTTGACTTGGCTGAAAACCGTGGCAAAGCAGATCTAAAAGCGTGCTCAGAGCAAATACATAGTTGCCTTGAGTATTCGAAACCTTCAAACATATTGAGGAGACTCGAGGATCATTAATCCAAGACCCAGTGTCGTTCTTGTAAAGGCCTCGAAGGTATCTCCATGGGCTCTCATTATCAGGATAGGCCATAATGGCTTCAACAGTACAGCTTACTTCCGAGTTTCTCATGGCCTTGAGGCCCCCAATTAAGGGAGACCTAGTTATTACAAAGTATTGCCGCATACAGCAAACATAGAAATGCAAGTAAAAGGGAAGCATACAAAAGGAGACATCCTTGGAAACTGGCATGCTAATGTTACTGTACCAGTAAGGGAGCATTTTGCTAGTAAAAGAGAAACACACACAGAGGGTAACTGCCATAAAGTGGCAAACTTCTCCAACAACTCTTATATACAAAGAGCACATGAAGCCAAGGAGAACTTTAAAAATAATGAACCATGCATTTAAAAGTTTCAGGAAGGTTTTAATCAAAACTAGTGCTAAAAGAATTCAAAGAAGAGGTTTATGTTACTTTTGATCCCAATCTTCCATTCAGTTTCTAATGTAAAAGCTTAAAAGCTGGAACTATGGTATTCATCATGCATTTCATGTTTACTAATTAACAGGTATATATCCAGGTGCTTTTGGTACTAGTAAAACAACTAAAATTGCAAAAGAGCCTTCTTGATTTCATTTGTAACATTTAGCTAAAATATAAAAAGCAATTTTTGAGGATAGATAAGCATCCAGCAGATTCTTAACTACAAAGCATTGCCAGATGCTTGTGCAAGATAGAGTACTTATAGAAGCTTTCTCAAAAGCATCTCAGAAACATTCTTATTGTGGCTAAGATCCGAACAGCAATGTGTAGACATTTTATTATTACCTGATTCCATGCACAATTGTTGTATATATTCTCTTCAAGAAGCTGCCAACAATAGTCAAGTTCATCTTCCCTCCCTCCTAATGCCTGAAGTCCCACTGGAAAAGGTAAACTACATTTTTAATCCTATATTTCACTTACAATACAAAAGGTAAATGCCTAATGGAGCTATAACTACTCAATCAACCAATGGAAATTGAAAAACTAAAAAGAGTACCTAAAAGACTTTGTAGAAGTATTTTTATATTGTGTTGTTGATGTTTAAGTAACATGATGCTAACAAACCTGCCTATGGGACCTGGCATGATAATTTATGGGATCAGGGGAAAGTATCTTCCTGGTGAAATCAAGTTCCTTGCTTGTCAGAGAAGTCCCTAATTTCTGAGCAACCCACCGCCTATGATGCCTGAAAAACAGTGATCATCATTGTTTTCAGTGATACACCGGTGCTGGGAGCAAAGACTATAATGTTAGCCAGGTACAATTAACCTGATAATTTGTTTTGATCATTTAAGATTCACAAAGTCCTCCTATCGTTTTAAGGAAGCCACTACTTATTAAGGTCATGTGTGATAGCAAATCAATCTTGATGAGTACACAAGATTCAAACCATAACAAATCGACTCTCCAGCCTAACAACATACTACATACAGCAACGAGAACTAGTTTAACCTGATAAAGTACCTAGTGGATATATGCAAAGAGAATCTTTCCATAAAAATGAATTTCAGTTCATTTATTATCTTATTTCATTTCCTCTTAATAATTTTCAGAGTCGAGATAACATATAATGTTATAACTCATTGAAGAAGAATTTTCCCAAATGGCTAAATCACTCCATCCTACGCATAATGTGTTGGCTCAACAATTCGGAAACTGATAGGACCTAGGGTGTACAAGAAATATAAGGGCAAGGGCGGAAGATTAAAGTTGTGTGATGAGGTGGAGCAATCTAAGGAAAGAAGGGGCACATGGGCAACAGGGGAGAGAGCAAAGGAAGGAGCACAAAAACAGTATATTAAAAAAGAAGGAAAAAGCAGTAGGGAGAGATCAGAAAATTTCAGATAGTGTGGAAAAAATTGAGGGAGAGTGCAGGCCCATCGAATGCCTTGCATATTGGCTATTTTTCCTAGTTTATATAATAGGAATTTGTGGTTATCTTCTTTGTTTATGTAATAGGAGTGTGAGACACTTCATGATTTCCATAAACAGAACCCAATCTGTATTGATATCAATGTTGTGTGCTTAAATGAATATTCAATACAAAATTACAATTCTAGAATGTGTGTTTACTTTCTAAATTCTTCTATCGCTTTGTGACTGGATTGATTGTTGTGAGATTGTATTGAGTTGTGGTAGGAGTATTTACTTTGCTGGAAGTTGTGGTGCTTTGGCTGCGTTGCTGTGAAAATTTCTGCAGGTGAAGATTGTTAAACGGCAGCAAGAGCCTTGTTGTAAGAAGAGCACTTCAGGTACCTATAAAAAACATATGCTTACAGCATCAGACATTAGGTAGCCTGCTCAGAACCCACTTTCGCTGCTAGTGGATGATTTTTGAGACACATAACCATTTAACATTATTTTGTTCTATACTTACAAATTTCATATAGGGAGAAATAATAAAACTGAAATGATTATAGAAGCACTGATCCATCGGTTCACCATATTTGACTGTTCTAGAGTTACCCTTGGCAATACATCCAACAAAATCGAGTTCCTCAAGCAAGTCAGCATCAAGTGCTTCAAATAATTGATGCCTGAAATGCCAAACCTTCAAAGAAGAGGAGAAATGATGGCTCCTTTTGTATATTCTCTAATAGAACTTGTTCAAAAACAATAATGACACCAATTACTTCACCACAAGATCACAATGATCCCAAATATTTAACATTCATGAAAATCTTGCACATGTCCATTTCCCCATTCTGAGAAACACATTTACCCATTTTTAGTGTCTTGATCTGAACAAGTAAATAAGTCTAATGCACATGAAGATTACCAGAACAGTTTTTTGTATATAAATAATAACGTCACCAATAATTTCACCACAAGATCACAATAATCCCAAATATTTAACATTTATGAAAATCTTGCACATGTTCACTTCCCCATTCTCAGAAACAAATTTACCCATTTTAGTGTCTTGATCTGAACAAGTAAATAAGTCTCATGCTCATCAGGATTACCGGAACAACAGTTTTATGTACATAAATTTCAATCCTTGTAATATGAAACATTATAATTATAGCATTCAAAGTCAAACTCATACATACATTTGTACTTGTACATCATTATAAGCACTTTCACCTGCAAAAAAAACACAACCAAAATGTCCTGAAAATACAATAATTGCACAAAAACAAAAGGATTTGATGAATTACCATGTAATTTCCTGGATTGAGGATGGCTTCATGAGCTAGCTGAAGAGCACGAGGAGAGAGCTCGTTGGCTGAGTAGATGGCACGAAAGCAGTCGATGGTTTCTCTAAATTCTTGCTCGTAGGAAGTTGGAACAACAAGATTCGGGCCATCGTCTTGTCGAATGGGTTTGACATCAGACCACTCTGGTCTTAGGCTCAGTGGCATCATCTCTTGCTCCAACTGCTCTTCATCTGAGTCCATGGTTCTTCTTTTGCTTTATACCTGCTTGACTCAAGATTCAGAGAAAATATCCTGCACACATGTTTTCTGTCCATTAACAATTGAGGAAATTTTTTCAAAACAAACGAATATGTCCTTGAAACTAAGAAATATTTAGGTGTTTTGTTATCCAACACATAATCTTTTTCTGTAAAAACAAATAACCACCTCTGATCACTCTACTGCATATACAATAAAACTAAAACTTAAAAATCATAAATATTGGAAAGTTAAATTACAAGCATAAACTATTAAAACATACAACTTTAAATATAATGCAGTGCCAGAATTTGGTGGGAAATTTCTCGAGAGCAATTTTGTTTCATTTATTTCTAAAAGGAGATCAAGATAAGTTTATATGGATTTAGTTTTAAACAAAAAATATAGCAGTCGGCAATCAGCGAAAATAAACCTGACTGAAACAACTTAACAAAATTCAATAAAATCACTGAAAATTATAAAAATACTGAACTTTGAACTGGTTTCTAGCAATGACATTCCCTTCTATTTTTAATAAAACAAAAGTGATCAACTTTGAATTTTTACTCCTCCATTAATGTCAAATCTGCGCAATTTTTTTGCATAAAATACAAAAATACCCCAAAATCACAAAACCCTAATCATCATAATAATCAGCAATTCAATCAAACAACAAAATGAGTTTCTTTGGTAAGCGATAAGAGAGTGATGCGTCTGCTTGATTTTTTCATGAAGAAATTACAAAAAGATTGAGAGGAAGGGAAAGAATGCAGAGAAGGAAGAAAACACGTGAACTGTATTGGGTGCCCAAAACTAAGTCATTTAATTATGTATTCGTATTTACATTATTTGAGCCCATCAAAATGATGACGCACAACTTATTGTCTCAACGACACCGTTTCATTATTACAATAGCAATCTTCCAACAATTCTAAACGACAATGTTTTGCTTAATTTCTTTTACTAACGCTACACCGCATTATCTAACTACCCACAACTGCTGCTTCCTTCACCGTTTTATCCACCAGTCTTACTTACTTCCATCATGCATTTAGTCGATTTACTCTTCCATCTGTTCAGCCTGCAACAGTTGCCCCCTCCCGAGCTTCCCTGTCCTCAAGGGAGAAATCAGGGAACCAATGCCTGAGCGTCTCAGTAAACTCCCAAGTTGCAGTCTCGGCTGACTCCCCTTGCCATTGAATTAACAGTTTGGCAGGTGGAGCATGGCCACGCTTGACAAGCTTCCTGTCAAGGACCTTCTGAGGATATCTAGCAGCCTTTTGGAACTGTGGTGGTAAGACAGAAGAAGCTTGGATCCGAGCATAAGTCGGACGCTGAAAGGAAACATGGAAAACATTATATATCATGGCATCGACAGGGAGCTGTAACCTATAAGCTACCTTCCCAATAGCTTCAATAATTTGATATGGCCCAAAATACTTAGGTTGGAGCGTAGGATTGCCTTGATGAACTGACACCTGACGACAGGGTTGCAATTTCACATAAACCAGCTCAACAATCTGGTAGCTGCGGCCAGTCCTTTTGCGATTAGCCAACAACTTCATCCTATGCTGAGCCCTTGTAACATTGCGCTGAAGAATTTTGATAGTCGACTCTCTTACCCTCAACATAGTGTCCACTGCAGCCACACTGGAATCCTTTAGGAAGTAGGGGAGATGCAACGAGGGAGGATACCCGTAAAAGCTTCAAAAGGAGTCATAGCAATGCTTGAATGATAGCTAATGCTATACCAATGTTCAGCTAAGGATAACTAGTAAGCCCAAGTCTGAGGAAGTTCCCCTGCCATACATCTTAAATACACCTCCAGACACCTATTCACCACTTCAGTTTGGCCATCCATTTGAGGATGGTATGCTGTGGAATATTGGAGGCAAACTCCCTACAATCTGAAGAGGTCCTGCCAGAATTTACTAAGGAACACCACACCTCTATCACTAGTTATAGTGTGAGGATTGCCATGGAATTTGAATACATTATCCATGAAGAGGTGAGCTACTGTCTCCAATGAAAATGGGTGGTTGAGAGCCATAAAGTGACCATATTTGGTTAGTCTGTCTACCACCACCAACATGGATGATTTCCCTTGAGATTTCAACAACCCCTCGACAAGCCCATGGTCAAATCCTAGAAAACTCCTGATGGAATCAACAAAGTTTGCAGCAATCCAGAAGAGGCATGATTTTCAGGTTTATACTGCAAGCAAATGGAGCAAATTCGAACGTAGTTGCAGACAGCTTTCCACATACCTCTCCAATATACTACAGAAGCGAATCTCTTCATAGTAACCGTCACCTCTGAATGCCCCCCAACAGGAGAATCATGGAAGAGCTTTAACAACTGATCTTGCAGGTTGCAACAATTAGCAACAACCAGTTTACCTTTCCGTCGCAATTGCTCATGCTACCACTCAAATTTGCTATATGCTTCAGGATCTTTTTCCTTAGCTGCGATAATGTGCCTCAAGTGAATATCCTGCTGCCAACCTTCTTCAATTTGGGACATCAATTCAATAGGTATTACAACCATTGTTAAAGTATAAGCTTGCAAAAAGGAGGCTTTCGAGAGAGTGTTAGCCACTACATTCCCTTCACTTAGTCAAAGTGCAACAATTTTGCCACCCATACTTGTTGAGAGGGAGTAGTCACTCTTTGCTCTAGTAAGTATTTTAAGCTTTGATGGCTAGTTCTTATAATGAAACATTGAACCTTCAAATAATGCTCCCATTTATTTACCATGAACAAGATTGCTAACATTTCCTTCTCATATGCAGAGAAAAGGCAATTTCTGGGAGACAAGACCTTGTTGATATATTCAATAGGGGTGGCCTTCTTGCATCAAGACTACACCAATTCCATAACTCGATGCATCTGCCTCAATCAAGAAAACCTTGTTCATATCAGGGAGTGCTAAGAATGAAGTTGCACTCAAACAAGACTTGAGTTGCTCAAAAGACAGCTGTGCAACTTCATTCCAGTAGAAGGATTCCTTCTTCAACAACTCAGTGAGAGGTCTAGCTAATTCTCCATATCCCTTTATAAACCTCCTATAACACCCCGCAATGCTTAAGAATCCCCTTAACTGCTTTGGTGATGCAGGCACAACCATGTCTCAGACTGCTGCCACTTTCTGAGGATCAGTTTTTCACTCCAGTAGCACTGATTATATAGCCTAAGTATTCCACCCATGAAGCTCCAAAAATATACTTGCTTCTCTTAGCATACAAATGATTCACCTCTAGCAGTTTCAATACAACCTACAAATGATTCAAATGATCATCTTGATTCTTGCTATATATCAAGATATCATTAAAAAAAAAAAAAACCCAAAACAAACTTCCTTATGTAAGGATTAAATATACCATTCATGATGTTTTGGAAGGTGGAGAGAGCATTGGTGAGACCAAACGACATCACCAAAATCTCATAATGTCCCTCATGAGTCTTAAATGTCATTTTATCAATAGAAGAGGGATGCATTCAGATTGGCCAATATTCCGAACATAGGTCAATTTTTGAGAAAATTACTACTCCTCCTAGCTCATCCAAAAGCTCTTCTATCAAAAGGTATGAGATACCTGTCCTTAATGGTTACTTGGTTGTGTGATCTATGGTCTATGCACATCCTCCAAGTCCTATCTTTTTTCTTAACCAATACCACAAGGCTGGAGTAGGGACTGCTACTATTTCGAATCACCCCTGAATTGAGCATCTTCTGCACCAACTTCTCAATCACATCCTTCTGAACTCTACTAATCTATATGGTCTGAGGTTCACTGGTTTAGCACCTTCTTGAACACAATTTTGTGATCTTGCAGTCTTGTTGGTGGCAGGTCTGTTGGCTCTTCAGAAAGGTCTGAAACTTGACCAAAAGGTTCTCCAATTCACTCTCAAGCCCTGCTGTGATATCCTTACCAGCTTGCAAATTATAAAGTTGCATTTCCACTCCTATAGTAGTCACCAACATTAACTGAATGAAAGCCAATTGCTGGTGCTTACAAAGAAGTTTGTTCAGTTACTCCTCTCCAATATAACTGTTAGGATCCCAACTGCAAGGTATGGGACTTGGATCCCATATTGGAAAGTATGGGCAACTAGTGTAGGGTTTTTATGGTTTTGGGCTCTCCCATCTCAATAGCTAGCTTTTGAGGTATGGTTCTCCTAAGGTTCGTATCAATTGGTATCAGAGCTATCACTATGTCTCTCAGTTGCAATCATGCAGCGCGGGTGATGACGCCAACATTGCAATGTTCGCCTGGGGCTAGCAAAGAGCTAGCACACAGCCAGCCTGTGTGGGCGTCGGGGCTGCGGACCGTGGTGGTATGTTAGGATCCCAAGTGTAAGGTATGAGACTTGGATCCCACATTGGAAAGTATGGACAACTAGTGTGGGGTTTATATGGGTTTAGGCTCTCCCATCTCAATAACTAGCTTTTGAGGTGTAGTTTTCCTAAGGTTCGTATCAATAACTCACCTTCTTATCTTTATATCCTTGCAAGAAATACTTCTGCTGTCCTATAAAAAACCTCATAGTCAATGTCTTAAAATTCCAAATTATGTCGCCTAACCCTACCAACCACTGTGCTCTCAAAATCAAATCAGAGCTTTCCAATGGAAGTGTATAAACATCACTGTAATAGCTTGTCCCTGCACTCAAACATCCAACCCTTCACACTAGCCTTTGCACTGCAGGTCTTGGCCATTAGCTACTATGACTTGCACCCTTTCTACTTTCTTTATTGGACACCCTAACTTCTGAGTTGTGTACTGACTCAAAAGTTATGAGTGCTCCCCGAATCCACCAAAATAAAGAGTTGCCTCCTGCCATGCATGCCCATAATTCTCATAGTACGAAACCTCACTAATCCTTGAAAAACCTGAAAAGAAAGCTCTATCAATCCTGGATTCTCTACTTCTGCGACAACTACTTTAGTAGTCTCTTCCTCCACAGGTTCCATATGCAACTGAATAACAAATGCTTGCCGCTTCTTGCATTTGTGTCTTTGCACAAACCTCTCATCACACCAAAAACATATGCCCTTTCACCATTTTTTCATTGAACATATTACTTGTAGCTGTCTTTGGTGGAATTGGCTATGATAATTTAGGGATATTTGAAGCAGGCAATAATCCAGCAGAAGTAACTTGCTTAGATGGTCCAACATTAACATTTGTCCCTAAGTCTACAGGCCCACCAACAGCAGGTACCTAAAATATCTTCACTCCAGGTTTAGGCTGTTTTTTGAGAGCTGCCACTATAATCTCTTGCAACTTTGCTAAAAAGTAAGCTTCAGATAATGACCTAGGCTTAAACATACGTACTGGCATCTGTAACTCATCTATCAATCCCATTAAAAAGAAACTGAAAGCTTGATCTTCACAAATACCGGTCCTAGTAAATAGCTCATCAAAGCAATCAAGGTAATGTTGAAGAGAATCTACTTGTCTGAGATTCTTCATATCAGCTAGAGGATCATCATAGGCGTAGTTCCCAAACCTTGCTCTCAGCGCAGCGGTATACTCCTCCCAAGATAACACCATATCACCTTTAGTCTTCTTGAGTCCCTAGTGCCATTGCATAGTTCTGCCATCCAAATACAAAGCCGCAATTTTAATTTTGTCCGTAGTAGGAGTGCCATCTGCTTCAAAGTAATACCGAGCCTTCAAAATCCTCTCTATTAAAGTGAGAGAAATGCAAATGCGGTGCTCTGCCCCAATGATGTCGTGAATCCATCATAGCCTTCGATGTACCTTTTTCCTGCCTTGTTGCGACCTTAGAAACAACCTCCGTTTGCTGGAGACTCAGTCCTTCAATCAACTTTTGTAATTCCTCTATCGTCTGCTAAAGTCTTGTTTGAGACTCTTGCAAACGATCCTGTTGCCCCTTCTCCGATCTTGTCACTAATTGCGCCACCATCTGTGTCATCTCACGCCGAAAATCTTGAAAACGAGTCCCATCTGCCATGGCCAAGTCTTGGCTCTGATACCACTGATACGTCTGCTTGATCTTTTTTGAAGAAATTACAGAAAGATTGAGAGGAAGGGAAATAATGCAGAGGAGGAAGAAAACACGTGAATTTGTGTTGAGCGCCAAAAACTAACTCGGTTCATTATGCATTCATATTTACATTATTCGCGTCCATCAAAACGATGACGCACAACTTATTCTCCCAACGACACCGTTTCATTATTACAATAGCATTCTTCCTACAATTCTAATGGCAATGTTTTGCTCAATTTCTTATACTAACACGACACCGTATTATCTAACTACCTACAACTACTGCTTCCTTCACTATTTTATCCAACAGTCTTTCTCACTTCATGCGTTCAGTCAATTTACTCTTCCGTCCGTTCAACCAACAACAGAGAGTATGAAGGATACCGGGGTGGGTGTACCCACAAATACGACCGTAACTTGTCGATACGACGGTTGTTTGCTTCTACTCCTGAAGAAAGCCGACGACGTCTCTCTAATGTGAAGTTGTTGTGTCGGCGTCTGTTGGATTTGGACGCGATCTTTTTTGGAGTTGTCACTCCTTTTAGTCAATAACATTAGCGTCCCTTATATTTAGTTCATTGAAAATACACCCGAAGATTATTAATAGATATGGCTGCCCTTGATATTTGATATAATAACAATATTCTCCCTGTTTTTTTAAAAAATTGTAATTAATTAAATTATCCAATTAAGAGGGCGCATACAAAAATGACCCAATTAAGAGGGTGTCTACAAATTTGACTAATTCTTCAGGGGTTATACATTACGACCAAAACATTATGGTTGGACAGAATTACCCATATAAAAACAAATCTTGGAATCATTTTCAACATTTTAAAACCTGCATACACAACCCACATACCCAACTTTTCGTAGAATTTTCTGACATTTTGTACTTTTTTTCTTGCTAAAAGTTAGGGAAATGTTAGTGAATCATTCATCTTCATCTTTTTCTTACTTATAATGTTGAAATTTATTTGTTTGTTAATGAAATTTGAGATTCTATGGATATCAATTATAGAGGGTTTCAACTATTGTGTTATGTGTTAAATGGCTTTAATCATTTGCAATTTTCTTTATTATTTTATCAATGGTTTTGTGTTTGAATAAGTTATTGGTGAATTGACATAAAAATGGATGATTAGTCTAAGTTTTTTTGCCATGTGTGATTCACAATTAATATACATACCACACATGGTGTTTGAATAGCAAGTGTATTGAATGACTTGACAATGTTGATGGTCATGATTTATGATGTAATATTGTAGACCTAAAAAATGAATCATTGACCATCGCTTGTAACCTATGTTATAAAGTTGCATTCCTACATTAGAATTGATGTTATAAAGTGCATGCCATCATTGATTTTGGAAATCAAGCAATCTATATGTCTTGACTGTTTTCCAACACAATCACTAAATTAACTTTGTTCTAATGCATTTTACTTGTATGTTTGTCTTGAGGTGATGAAAACAATAATTATGATGTGCATGTGAGGATACATTAGCGACCGTAAACTATAATCTTAGAATGTCAATATGAAATTATTGTCAACTCACACCTATAGAAAATGCCTTAGCCTATCAATGGTTCGATTAATTAGGAAGCTATTACCCTCGGGTTAATTTATGGAGCTCATCTTCTTAGTCAATTTTTGAAGGATCCAAGACGACCTCACATGGAAATGGTGAAGTGATTACCTCAGTACTAGGAAGCACATAAACTCACCATATGGTGTGTTTCCGCATTTTGGAAATGTTTTTGTTTCCAAAACACCCCAAAAATGGTGTGAAACATTTCGGCCTTGCTTTGAAATTTTTGAAAAAATTTGAAATGCATTTAAAAGGAAAAAATGTATTTCTTTTAAAAGAAAAATTATGAAAATTGATTAAACATACATCTTTTACATTTTCAAACCCTAAGTGTCCCAAAATCTTATATTCAATTCATCTCCTGTTTACTCTCTGACGTGTTACTCAAATCCTCTCCAATATGATATATAGATTGATGTGTATTATTGTTTTCTTCTTTAATATTTACTTGTGTTTACACAAAAACACTTTGTAGTGAGTTCTATGCTTTCATTTTATCGTAATCTTCCTCTTTATTCTTTTTTTATTTTTTTTTTGCTATACAAGTTTTTTTTTTTTTGTTATAAAAAATTGGTATTTATATAAGAAGAAAACTCTTATATTTTTTACATTTATAAGTTTTCTCATGTTTTCGTTTCTTATATTTTTTAGAAAATGTGTTTTATGTTTCCGTTTCTACATTTCCACATTTCATTCTCGTTTTCGTATTAAATAACTTCAGTATTTAAAAGCAACACCAGTCCATGAATATATTACTCAACTGAATTATTATAGTGTCATATACTTAACACAATACTAATGTATTAGTATTAAATTTAGAAGTGTATGATCTAATTTTCTATTTATCTCAAATTTAAAATTATTCAATTTGCTTGAATGAAAAAGTTATTCTATATCTATACCCAATCTCCTAACAATAACATAATATCATTATACCATCTTATCGATAGTAAAATCTGTATCGAATTGACAAATTTAAAACATTCTGGCAAAATTTTGAAAGCTTTACTATCCTCCAATTAAATTAAACATTACATACAAGGTATATTAGCAATTTGAACACATCTCCCATGTGATAAAAAATAAATAAATAAATAAAATAAATGATACCTGACGGAACAATGCTTCTATTGTTCAATCCCTCCTGTAAAATCCTATAACTACCAAAACAAAACAATCATGTTCTTGTATTCTCATAAACACTCTTCCATGAAGAAAGCATCTACATTAACATCAGAATCAACCCCCTCATGTCCATCGAATTCGCCAAGGCCTAAAAAAGTCTCGATTGGAACTTCCTGGTTCATTGCAAGAACATCCTGGAAGAGATAACTATTCTTAGATGTTGCTTCTTTTATATTATCTTCAATCTCTAATGGAACAATTTTTGCAGAATGTTTTTTCGAATTTCGCAATCTTGAAGGCATGTTGTTGAGTTTCCTGACATTCTTATTGCTACTGCCTGAGTTCATCATTGCTTTTCTCTTATGCCTCTCTTTTGAATGGGTTTTACAGGTCCCTCCAGGAGTATTTTCAAGTTTTTCTATGTCTTTCCGGGGAGACATTGTGAAACTTTTCCAGGTTTCTTCAGGATTCCAACACCGTTCAAGTTCAAATGGCCAGAATAGGGGTTCATCATCATCCAAATCTTCCAGGGTCTCTTCAGGATTGGGGCTACAAGTTTTCTCCTTATCCGAAACTGAAGAAGTCAATTCGAGACTGGTTCCTAAATGTATTTCATAATTCCCTGGATCCAGGCCGTCCAGGAAAGTTTCTTCTGCAACAAGCAAAGGTTTTATTTTTTTCAGAATCAGATTTTCAGGAAATTAAGAAATGATCAACATAGAGATGAAACTTACCAGAGAGTCTGTGCTCTGCGAAAAAATTCGAAGGCGAAGGAAAATCTGAAGACAACCACAAACCTTCATTATCATCCAGGCATCTTTCCATGTCGAGCTTATCGAGATTGAAATGGTCTTTGAATGATGAGAACTGATGAGAATTTGCTGCAAGTTTCCTCCTGGATTTACAGATAGAGTCCATTTTTTCATTTAGTAAGTTAAGAGATTCGGTATCAATTGTATTCAAGAACAAAATCCACAAACCAAAAACCAAAATTAAAACCACCCCACATGTTAATAAATAACTTAAAAGAACAAAATCCAGAAGACAAGTTCATATAAAATTTCACAGTAAATAACAATATAATATAATTTAAGAGAAAAGTTCAAAGAGTTCACCCATGAAACCTAGAATTAAATAAGGAATCTTGAAAATCTAATAAGGCAGGAGGAAAATATCCAATTGACTATTTAGATGATGCAATGAATATCCAATTAACTATTTAGATGATAGGTCAATTATAAAAGGTAAGAAAGAATATGAAACCATTCAAAAAAGGAGAAAAGATTTCATAAACAGACGTCAAAGGAAATTACCAAAAGAGTAAATGAAAGCATCCATAGGACTTCACAATAAAATATTTTTCCTAAAATACCCTTGTCGTTTCTTCTTAATTACCATGTTTGTCACTGTGAATTATCCAGGATTTATGTTAGTATGATCTGTATGAGAAGCCTGCAATTGCAAAGACATGATGTAATGACAGAATTGAAAGAAGGAAAAAATAATTCTTCTAAGCTTGATCAAGTCATATCACATAGAAAAGAACGAAATAGAAAATTAATAGACAAGACAAAGGAACGAAGAGAATTGACATTGACAAATATAACTAATATAGAAAAATTAGAATTAGTCAAATTGTACATTAAATTTTGGGATTTCCTTTAGATTTACATATAATTTGTAAGGCATGAGGACTTTAACATGCACAAAATAACAAAAAAGTCGAATGGAAAGAGGTTAATTACCTTGCCGAGAGGAGCTCTAGCCCTATAATTTATGAAGACTACAAAGTTAGAAAGACCTTAAAACATGTTGATTCGGATAATAAAAGATTATTAAGATAATTTATCTTTATTAGTGATATTAACTTATAGTATTGATCATATTGATAGAGTCTAGGATGATTAAACTTAATTAAAAGAGACGAGTTTGAGACAAGATCAATTTAGACCCATTAACTATGGTTTATGAATTATACTATATCATTTTTTGTCATTTAAAATGTTGACAAAATTTCAAATTTTAATTTAATTGGGATCAATTTAATTGTTATAAATGAGTAAAGTAATTGCAAATGGTTATTTTATATACCACTTTACTGCATCTTAGACGGTTAGATTATGAGTTATGAATAATTATTAATTAACGGTTCTAATATCAATTTATTCAAGATGTACCTCTCTTAAATTTGCTTGACAAGTAAGAAAGGAGAGTTACAATAGTAAAGAGTAATACTAAATGAACTAACAAAATAGCTATCAACGGACCCTAATGATATGATTTTGAGTTTTATAAATTTATTTTAGGCCAAAATACTATTCTCAACCAAAGATTATTGTTTTCTTAAGTTCTTATCATTTAACTTTGAAAAATTCTTTTATCTACTTATAGACAGTTAAATTTAATCAAATTTGTTAGTTTTAAAATTTATCTCTTTCTCTCTCTAAACCCTAAAAACTAATGATTTTCCCTTATGTCAAGTTTTAAAAAACAATATTTTTTCTCTTTAGAGTTTAGTTTGCAATCTTTGATGCCATCTCTAATAGCTTCTCCCTCTGACGGTCTTTTTCTCCACATATCTCACCGGCTATCCAAGTTGGAAGACAAATATTTTAATATTAGTAATATTATATGTACATACTTTCATCTCATCACTAGTGTATGATACAATACAAACAAAAGACTTTATGTCCAAAAAGTGAAAAGAGTAACTCTGAGTAGTTACAATTATTTTTTTTTTTGTAATAGCAAATCTCATTAGAATCGGATCGTCTTTTTCCAATCATACTAAGCAGGACAAACTTAGAGTTTAATGACTGACATTAGAACCACTAAACTAGATCAGTCAAGAGTTTGATTTTGATATATCACTAAATAAGAACATATTCAATAATGTTTCTAGTCATGATTTGAAAACAATCAACTCAGAACAAATTCGGGGCATAGGACCATCCACTTTTCATAATTGTAGGATTATAATATCCAGTTTTATAATAACTCATGTAACTCTAAAATCTTGTCCATTATGGATTTTACAGAGTTCAAAGGATGACACTCTGATCACAATTTCTTGACAAATGGACTTTTCAAATTTGAACATTGAATTGTTACATTTCAAACCACCTTGCGTTGGAATCACACTCACGGTCAAGTATACTTCTTGTTGGTGCGATTTTCAGTGTCAACAGTTTTTATTAGTTTAATTTGAGAAAACATAGCACAAATAGTGAACATGCAAAGGTTTTTCCTGCAAATGGATGGAATTTATTTAAATAACTTTCAAAAATTTTTAAAAAGGTAAACTTAGAAATGGGGTTTGTATCTTAATAATTCTAGTTACAATAGCAAATCAAAGACACTAATAATTGCACCAACTAGAAGTAAATCAAACCATGGGTGCAATTTAGTACAAAGGATTATGAACAATGTAATTCTGAGATGTTTTAAGGTGATTCAGATTGCTACTTAGAAGCCTACGTTCACCGTTGTGTTATTACATTGTTGAATCCAGATGAATCTATTTGTTAGGGAAAGTGGATGATTTTATGCTCTTGATTTAATAAGAAGTGATCCTTATCCTATATCAATAGGGGTTAAAAAGTCAATATTATAGAGAACATAAGGAGTGGTAATAACTGTCAAGAGTTTTCATCCTGTCGTTTAGACAGAAAGTTATGAAATTGCGAATATAGATTGAACGCTTCATATCATTTCAATTGAAGAAGAGTCTGAGAACAATTCGCTTTTAAAATTAAATTATTGTTTTTGCTATTATACCGAATCTACAAACAGAGTAGGTGATATATTGATATATATATTTATCAATAAAACTATGTAAACTAATTTTGATTATATATATTAGTATACATTTAATCGGGATATTAATTATTATAACCATTTTTTCTCTTTCTATACATATGTAATCACATTTTTTCTTTTTATACAAATATAATCATTTTTTAGTTAGATGCAAATATAAGTACGTGAGATTTTGAGTTTTGGGCTTGGCCGGATGAGTTGGCCACCCGGCCATGGCCAGAGTGGGTTGGCTGACCGGCCAAGTGTACATGAATTTATTTTACAGATTCACTAGAGAAGAATGTTGATTTATTAAATCAACAATGGAAGGAAAAAACAGATGAAATAAGAAAAAAGGCCATGGAAAGCAGAGGAAGATGAAGTGTTAATAAATCATCTAAAAAAATGTGGACAAAGTAAGACTGGAGCTCCATTCGATGAACTAGTGCTATCTACTAAAGAGTGTCATGATTATAATTGGTCACCTTTAAGCAGATTTCTGGTGCTACCAAAAAAATTTACAGCCAACAATTTGATACCAATATATATTTCTGGTGGTGATACCAAAAAAATTTATAGATTTCTGATGCTCTATCCTATAAGCAGAGAAAGATGAACCGGTTCTGGCTGTGTGTTATTGGGTGTAAATTTTCAAGCCGAGAAACACATTCCAACACTGCATTCTTGATTGTTAGGTGAGTTGTATTTGTCTTGGTTGGGTGAGTTTGAATTTCAAAAGGCATTTTGGATTTTTTATGTTTCGAGCTATATGTATATATAATTGGAAAAAAAAAGTGGCTAAATATGTGAACAAGGGAAAAAAGTTGGCTAAAATAATTAATACCCCTATTTAATGTATGTCATCAATTGATTGAGTAATTTTGAATTAAAGATAAAGTAACACAATCACATAATGATATATAATATGTGTATTCACTTATATACTTAAAAATAAGGATACAAACTACAACAAATATTAAATTTAGGGACAATTTTAATCACGTTACATAATATTACTTTTAAGGATGAAATTAAAATGATTATTTTAGAGACGAAATCTTAATTTTGTTTCCAATAAATCAAGATTTTTTTTAAAAGATATTTTCAATGTTGTCCCAAAATAATAATTTTAGGGACAATTTAATTGTTGTCCTAGAATGATAATTTTAGGGGACGAAATCTTAATTTCATTCCAAAAAATATAGGATTAATTTTTAGCAATAGTTTTAATTTTATCATAGAATATCACTTTCAGGAGCAATTTTATTTTTCTCCTAGAATGATAATTTTAGGGGATAAAATTTTAATTTTGTCCCCAAAAACATAAGTTTTTTTTTTTTTTTTTACGAATGATTTTAATTTTGTCTTAAAATGTTACTTTTAGGGATAAAATTTTAAATTTCGCCCTCAACAAGTTAAGAGTTATTTTTAAGGATATTTTTAATGTCATTCCAAAATGATAATTTTAGGAATAATTTAATTGTTGTTCCAAAATGTTAATTTTAGGGAACAAAATCTTAATTTCAAACCAAAAAAAATATGATTTATTTTTAAAGACTATTTTAATTTTATCCTAGAATGTCACTTTTAGAGACGATTTTATTTTTGTCCTATAATAATAATTTAGGAGATGAAATTTTAATTTTGTCTCAAAAAATATATAATTTATTTTTAGGGACGATTTTAATTTCGTCTCAAAATGTTACTTTTAGGAATGAAATCTAAATTTCACCCCTAATAAATTAAGATTTATTTTTGAAACGATTTTGATTTCATCTTAGAATGTGACCTTTATAGATGATTTTATTTTTATCACAGAACAAAAACATAGGTTCTATTTTTAAGACCGATATTAATTTTGTTCTATAATATTACTTTTAGGGACAAAAATATTTTAATTTCATCTTAGAATATCACTTTTAGAGACGATTTTATTTTTGTCATAGAATAATAATTTTAGGGAACAAAATCTTAATTTTCTCCCAAAAAATATAGGATTTATTTTAGAGACAATTTTAATTTTGTCCCATAATCTTATTTTTAGGGACAAAATCTTAATTTCTTTCCCAAAAATGTAGAATTTATTTTTAGGAATAATTTTAATTTCATTGTAGAATTTTTTTTTTTAAGAGAAGAAATCTTAATTTCATTCTCAATAAGTTAAGAATTATTTTTAAGGATATTTTTTAATGTTATCCCTAAATAATAATTTTAGGGATAATTTTATTTTTGTCCCAAAATGATGTTTTAGTGAACGAAATCTTAATTTCATCCAAAAAATTTTTTTAGGTCAATTCACAATAAAATCAAGGATGAAATTTTTTGTCATCGATTTATAATACAATCAAAGACATAAAAAATTGTCCTCAATTCACTACTTAATCAAGGACAAAAAATTTTATTCTCAATTCATCATACAATTAAGGATTAAAAAAATTGTCCTTGATTCCTTATACATTTAAGGACGAAAAATTTTGTCTTTAATTCATTATACGTTCAAGGATGAATAAAAAATTTGTCTTTAATTCAATCTATAATTAAGAGTGAAAAATTTTGTCTCTAATTTATTATATATTCAGTGATAAAAAAAATTGTTCCCAATTCAATGTATAATCAAAGATGAAAATTTTTGTCTCTAATTCAGTATACACTTAAGGATGAAAAACATTGTCCCCAATTCATTGTATAATTAAGGACAAAAAATTTTGTCCAAAAATCTGTGTTTTTTAGGACAAAAGTTAATTCATTTATGGACAAAAAAATTTGTTCCAAAATGTATATCTTTTTATGAGAAAACATCATTTTGTCTTTAATGATGGGTTATAAGGGATGATTTCCTTTTTCATTGGTATTACTCTTTGCTAATACACATTTTTTGATGATTTAATCTTTCATCATGATTGACTTTTTGGGATGAATTTTTGATTTTCTTGGACAAAAATTTTTGTCAAGTTTTATGGAATTTGTTATAGTGACATAACATTACTTTATATTTATAAACCCCATTGATTTATTTATTTAATAAGAAACCTTATTTAAATTGAATTGTTTTTCAAAACTAAATCAATCATATTGAGCAAGTGATACTCCGGATTCAAGTGTTAGATCTTGAAATGGCAACTGGTTTGATTATATTATGTATATAAAAGGTTTGTAGATTATGTAAAGGCCAAAAGACGTATTCCTACCCACAGTTTAATGTAAACTTAAACTCACGCCCACTAACTTTTGAAAACCCAAATACTCATCTGTTTGTTAAATTTTTTTGTTGTTGTTAAGGATAAAATCTTTGTTTACAAATTTTATTTAAACTCATATTTTAGAATTACTCTCAAGTTAAAAAATTTTTGTTTTTGCCCCCTAATCTCATAATTTTCAATTTTAAAACTGACTTTCTCTCACCAAATCTAGGGTTGAAAAACTCTCATATTTTTCAATATACAACTGCCTCCAAAGTTCTAAAAAACTTCATTTTCACCCCTATTCTCATTAGGATTTCTAGATCATTCTCTTTGAAGACCAATTGTCATCACCAACCATCAACTCTCTCCCTTCCACATTCTTGGTTGCTCTTCATTCACTCTCTGACCATCTTTGTTGAAGATGAAGTGATTTTGTCTTTGTCTCTGATGAAAATAGTTGGAGAGTGAACGAAGAGTGACCAAGAAGATAGGAGAGAGAGAGTTGACTGCTGGTGACGACGATTGGTCACCAAAGAGAAGGATATGGAAACCCTAGGGAGAATAGAGGTGAAAATGAAGTTTTCTAGAACTCTGGGGGATGGTTGTATATGAGAAAAATATGAGAGTTTGCAACTTTAGACTTTTGGGGGGGAGGGGGGGAGGTCGATTTCTAAACGTGGAAATTATGAGGTTAGGAGACAAAAATAAAAATTTCAAAACTTGAGGGTAATTCTAAATATAAGTTTAAATAAATTTTTAAATGACAATTTTACCGCTTATAGCAATAGCAAAATTTAATAGATGGATAGGTATTTGGCTCTTCAAAAGTTAGTGGGTGTGAATTTAAGTTTACACTAAACCTTGGGTGGGAACAAGTCTTTTGGCCTTCTTTAAAAGATTAAGAGAATGCGCCTCTATGGGGACATTCATGCATGAGATAATCAAATAACCCCACTTGACCAACTTGCTCTTGGAATTCAATGAATTGATAACTCTTTCTCACATGTTCTTTTTGACAAGCTTTATATGCATTGAATCTTCTCTACTCTATATATAATCTATCGAAGGAAACGATAGTATAACTTATAATTCATCTTCAATTTTCTCCTTTCACTCTCTAAAATGTTGTCTTTCTTCAGTTTGACGGAAGAATTCTATCTCTCTTTGGCCATCTCAGTGCTTCTATTTTTCTATCTTTTCTTGGTCATTTTGGAGTCTTCATGGAGCAACAAACAAGTTCAGTATTGGTTGCCTCAAGATTGTTCTTTTCAATCACTTGTACCATTAGCTTCTGAATCTAACATCTCCATTATGAGAGATTGAGTTGTTTTTTTTTTTTTAATTGCTTTAATGGGGATTTTGCAGCTGTAGAAAAGGAGATCAAGATCTGGAAATAGGAGGAGTTTTAGGGTGCTGAATTTTAGTTTACAGAGAATTCTCTCTATGTTTCCATGTACAAATGCGAGAATTGTTTACTATTACAAACCATTAATTAAATTTTTTAGCCATAAATTTAGTTATTTTTGGTGTTGGTTCATCTCGGGATGTCCCAACATTATTACCTTCATCTTGTAATAGCATTCATAGGTTGTAAGATATACTTCAGTCTACAATCAAATGCATATCCGTTAAGGCTAATTCAAATTTATAAAATTAAGGTAATAATACACCTCAACAAGCGATCTAAAAGCCCCCAAATCCTAGCCCATCTATCCCTTGGAATTCGTGTTAACAAAATGAAGCAACATGTTGCCCACACCTATTTCAAGATAAACAAAAGGAAGCAAGCTTTTACCCTGTAAGCAGGATAAGATATTGCTTCTCCATCTTGTCGAGAGCCAGTGTTATATATTTCCTGGCTGTAAGTTAAGGTCAGGTCAGCCCCCAATGGCAAAGGGATGGGTTGAAGTCTAAAGATAAACTTTTAACTACTTATCTGATTCAATGATTATGAGGTTAGTCATTAGGGTTGAAATTTTGTTTATTCGGTGTGATTGGTTCCATCCCAAATTGATGGTTCAGCTCGGGTGGGATTTTTCATAACCCATAAAAAGAAGAAAGTTAAGGTTAGACACAGACGATTTGAACCTAATAATGGGTTCAGCATCCGCATTTTCGTAATTAAACTCTGATTTCAACTTGCCCAGTTGACAAAGCTGGAAAAGCATTTCTTCTTTGTGTTTCCCACTAGCAGCATTTCGATTCTGATTCAACAAAGAATTCCATAGAAATAATTAATTAAAAAAAAAACAACAACCTGCAATAATGAATCAAGAAACAAAGAATAATTGGAGAAATAGAAATCACTGCAATAATAATAATACTAATGACCAAATAACTTTAATTAAAAAAAAGAAAAAAGAAAACCTGAATCAATGTTCAAAATCCAAGCTATGCTTAGTGAAAGACAATCGCATCACTCAATCACATATATCCAAAACTATAGGCCAATACCCACCTAAGGTATAGTGAAATCTCAAATTTTCACTCTCCAACTTTCAAAAACCCACTATCTATAAGCCAATTTCAGTTAAAAATCTCAATTAGGGATAGAGGTAAGACTGTAATTTATTTAAAAAATTGAAGTTTTTATCACATTTTCATCTCTAGGTTTAAAGATCTCACAATTTTCCTCCCATCCAAAGTTTCTAAGTTTTGAAAAGTGGGCATTTCACCCATAAATCTCTAGATTTTCTTTCTCTCCTCTCCGATTAGGACAACCATTCGAAGACAAGACAGAGAACTAACGACTATCTCCGACAAATGAATTTTCGTCTCCATTGATTAAGAGATGTTGTCTTTTCACTGACAGAGATGAAGAGACAAAAAGGTATCTCTTCATCTCTGTCGACAAAGATTTGTCTCTTCTTGGACATTAACAAAGAGGTGCATTTTTGTCTCTTCGTCCTTGTTGATGAAGCAAGGATGTCTCTTCATCAATAGAGATGAATATTCATCTACCAAAGATGGTTGCCATCGTTGGAGAACATCCAAATAAAATCATAATAAATGTGTGTACTAAATAAATCTATTATAACCAAAATAGTAATCATGATAAAAAAATATTTATAATATCTTGATAGGTCTATCCATTGTAAACTTGGCCACAGTTCATGAACCGATGGTTTTGGTTCGAAACTGTCGATTCACAATTCAAAAAATAGAAACCTTGAATCAAAACTATTTCATGATGGTTCATAACTGGTTCAAAACCAATGATTTCAGTTCATGGCCTTGGTTGGAAACTGACATTGAATCGTTAGTTTTGATTCATAGCCCCAATTTATTTTTTTAACTAATAATTATAATAATTAAAATTAAAAAAAGGCTTGGATTTAATTTTTCAATGAAACTTCTTGCGTATCCTCTTAAGGTTTAGAAGAATTAAAACCTATATAGTTTTCTTAACTTCGCATACCTGATGGCTAGCGATATTCCTTTACCTTATTATTCACCTCCGTTTTCTTGACTCTTAATTCCCACCATCAAATTATCTATAGTTAAATCAAGGGGTTCTTCATTAAAGTCTACTTTTATATCTTGTTGACATAATTCGGTTCTTGTCTAATCGTTCATAAATACTTAGACTTTAATATATTTGAAAGCCAAATTTAATCGTCTTTGGTCTAATATATTGTCTCCTTGACTAAAAGTTTGTTCCACTGTGACAATTGATGTCGGTGCTGCTAGGACTTGTTTAGCAACAGCTGCTAATATTAAAAAAGTTAATACATGTTAACTCCACCATTCTAGAATTGGAAAGTCTTTAACTATATTGCTATCAGCAAACTCAAAAGTAGTGATTAGATAAATTTCAAGCTCTGAGGTGGAGCATGATGATTCTCTTGGTCTTTTGCCTCTTTGCATCATAATACAATTACTATAACTAATATTTTGAGTTGGTGATAGGGCAATAGGTGGTAAAGATGAAAAAACACTACCTTAGTTATCATAAACTAATGAATATTCAATATAAATTTCTTTAATTAAATTCATAATTATGACTATAGTTAATAGAATATTAACTTCATCCTCATCATCTAATTGTATGCACTCATAATATAATCTTAAATAATCTATAACACCATCTAATTTAAACCTAAAATTAAAAAAAAAAAGTAACAAGAAAAATTTCTGAAATTTCTTTATAATAATTTAACCATTTGGTTTTCATTAAAAAAATAGTTTCTTTTAAAATAACATCTTTTTCAGCCTCTTGTAAAACCTTAATAATATTAAAGGTTTTATTTAAAAACAAATAAGAAGTAGGATAATAAACGCCACTGAAGATATAAGTTGCATTATTAAAATTTCTTAAAACATAACTTGTGGCATATTTTGTGAAATAAATGTGCACAATAATTCCCTATAATCAAAAAACTCATTGAGTAATTCATATATTGAATTCTAACAAGTCAGCACATCTTTAGGAAATCTTTTTGGTATTCTATATTTTACAAAATTTACCCCATTCTTTCATTGTTTAAGAATGTATCCATAAAAATGAAATTATTGTTTTTATTAGACTAATATAATTATTAAAATATGTTAAACCATCTTGTCTACATAAATTTAGCATATGACATATACATTTAATATGAAAAAATCTACCACCCAAATTGGGCTTAAAAGTTTTTGTTAAATCAGTAATTGAAGTCGTATTTGCAACTGCATTATCAAATAAAATTGAAAAAATTTTAAAAATTAATCTATATTCTTCTAATTTTTTAAATTATTTTATAAATATTATTGACTATATGTCGATCATCAAACACCCTAAATGCTAAAATTCTTTTTTGTAATTAAAATTTATTATCTATCCAATGACAATTTATATACATATGAGAGTGAACTTTTCAATGGTTACTCCAAATATCACTACAATAGAAACACATTCATTTAAATTTGTAAATAATTGAATTTTTTTTTTTTATAAACCTAATAACCATTTTTTTAATGTATTTCTAGCAATAGCTTTATATGCAAAATTTAATACAATTTTACAATAATTATTAAAACCTAAATTTTTACAAAAACTAATGCTTAGTGATCTATTGTTACCATTTTTGTAAATTTTTCTTTACTTTTATTATCACTATAATAAATAAAGATTTATGTGAAGAACCATATCTAGTTATTTGTGTTTGACCTCTATTTTGCCTAATTTTTTTCGGATGCTTTGACTCCAAGTGCCTTTTGAATGTCCCATATCCACTTCCTTGCTTAAATTTATAAATTTGCTTACAATAATTGTAAGCAACTTCAAAATTTCTATCTTCTTTTTGTATTTTCTTGAAATAAATTTTGAAAATATCAAAGGTAAGAATTTTTTGTAATTATTGTTCTATCTCCACTTCTTGTTGTTATTGTTGTAGCTCCATCTCCATATATTGACTTGCATTTTTTTTGCACTAAAAAATCTTTCATAAATTAATCTTCATCCATATCAAATATGGATGAATATTGACCAAATCTCTCTTTATATGAAAAATTTTCACTACTTACTATTTTTTTATAATGAATAAAATAAATTATATAATTAATTATAAAAGATAATTGAAAAAATAATAATAATAGATAATAAATAAAATTAATTATAGAAATAAATTCTATAATTAATTATAAAATTATATAATAAAAAGATAATAATAATTAAATTATAGAAACTAAAATTGGAATTGATAAAAATAAAGAGAGAATTTAATTGAATTTGATCGAAAGATTGAAAGAGTATTGAGAATTGAGAGAATAAGAAATGAGAATAAATAAATAATAGAGTTGAAAGATTGAGCATTTATAAGTAAAATTTTATATAAAAAATTAAAAAAAAACAATTATTAGGCCTAACGGCCATATTTGCAAACTGCAAGCAGCCTTTATATTTGCAGAATTTGCAGAATTTGCAGGGGACCAACAATTGAGAAATTGAGAAAACACGAAAATCTTCCATAGACTGTGCATTGAAAATCTAAGCCCAACATTTTTTCTCCTTCCTTCTCTCCAACTTTCTCGGCTATCGGATCTTCATTCAAGATTGCTGGATTTCTCTTCCTCCTAGTGGTTGTTTTTTCTCACTAAATTCTCTCCTTTCTCTTTTTTAACTAAGGTGGCAGCTAAAGTCTGAAATCTTGGTGGAAAGTGTTTTATATAGGTAACTAACTAAACCTAATACTAGTTTAACTTGGACTCTTAATTTGGGTGGAGTCTTTAATGAAATTTAAAAATTAAGACCTCCATTAAATAGTTTCTATATATATATGGGCCGCCCATTAGGTCCAAACTTGGCCCAATCTAAAAAATAAAATTTCTTAAAAGGACAATAATAGCCCTAAAAGATACCTGAGAGAATTACATATTTCAAATAACCTTGCGTTGGAATCACACTCTCGGTCTAGTATACTTTTTGTTTGTGCGATTTTTGCTGTCAACAGTTTTTTATCAGTTTAATTTGAGAAAACATAACATCAATAGTGAAATTACAAATATAAGGGTTTTTCTTGTAAATGGCTGGAATTTATTTAAAAACTTACATATAGCTTTCAAAAATTTTAAAAAGGTCAACTTAGAAATAGGGTTTGTATCTTACTAATTCAAGTTACAATAACATAACAAAGATGCTGAAAATTGCACTAACAAGAAGTAAATCAAATTGTGGGTGCAATTCAGTGCAAAGGATTATGAACAATGAAATTTTGAGACCTTTTTAAGGTGATTCAGACTGCCACTTGGAAGCCTATACAGATCATTATATTATTAGTATTTAAATTTTATAATTCGATAATATAGTAGTATGAATGTAAAAAGTGTTATTACGATATGGTACCTCAATAACGTCCTTAATTTATAGGATAAAAGACAAAGTTTTGAGTGTAATTATATGGTTGAATCTGGATGAATCTATTTGTTAGGGAAAGTGGATGATTTTATGCTCTTGATTTAATAAGAAGTGATCCTTATCCTATACCAGTAGGGTTTAAAAAGAAAATATTATAGAGAACAAATGGAGCGGTGACAATAAAACTATGTATATCTATTTTTGAGTACACAAATAAGTACACATACAATATATCATTATGTAATTGAATAATTTTGAGTTAATGATAATATAACACCAAATCATATAATAACATATAATATGTGTATCCTATTATTTAGACAAAAGGTTATGAACTTGCAAATCGAGACTGAATGCTTCATATAATTTCAATTAAAGAAAAGTTTGAGAGCAATACACTTTTTAAATTAAATTATTGTTTCTACTATTATACCGAATCTAGAAACAGAGTGGGTGATATGTTGGTATATATATCAATAAAACTATATATACTAATTTTGAGTATATATATTGATACATACTTAATGTATGTTATCAATTCATTGAGTAATTTTAAATTAATAATAAAATAAAACAATCACATAATGATATATAATATATGTAATCATTTGTACACTTAAAAATAGAGACACATAACATTACTCTATATTTATAACCTGTTTTGATTTATTTATTTAACAAAAAATCTTATTTGAATTGAATTGTTTTTCAAAACTGAACCAATTACATCGAGCAAGTAATACTCCAGATTCAAGTGCTAAATTTGTAAATGCCAAAAGATTTATTCCCACCTAAGGTTTAGTGTAAACTCAAACTCACACGTGCTAACTTTTAAAAACTCAAATACTCGCATGTCTGCTAAATTTTGATGTTACTGTTAATGATAAAATTATCATTTAAAAATTTTATTTAAATTCATATTTTAAAATTACCTTCAAGTTTTAAAATTTTTATTTTTGCCCCATAATCTCATAATTTCCAAATTTAAAAACTAACTTCTCCTTCCCTTACCCCAAGTCTAGGGTATTTGGGTTTTCAAAAATTAATGGGTGTGAGTTGGCCTTCCACTAAGCCTTGGTGGGAATGAGTCTTTTGACCTTCTTTAAAAGATTCAGAGAACGTGCCCGTATGGGGACATTCATGCATGAGATAGTCAAACAACTCCACTTGACCAACTTGCTTTTGGGATTCAATGAATTGAGAACTCTTTCTCACATGTTCCTTCTGACAGCTTTATATGCACTGAATCTTCTCTACTCTGTATATAATCTATCGAAGAAAACGATAGTATAACTTATAAATCATCTTCAATTTTCTCCAGTCACACTCTAAAATGTTGTCTTTCCTCAGTTTGACGGAAGAATTCTATCTCTCTCTGGCCATCTCAGTGCTTCTATTTTTCTATCTTTTCTTGGTCATTTTGGAGTCTTCATGGAGCAACAAACAAGTTCAGTATTGGTTGCCTCAAGATTGTTCTTTTCAATCACTTGTACCATTAGCTTCTGAATCTAACATCTCCAATATGAGAGATTGAGTGTTTTTTTTTTTTTTTTTTGTTTTGCTTTAATGGAGATTTTGCAGCTGTAGAAAAGGAGATCAAGATCTGGAAATAGGAGGAGTTTTAGGGTGTTGAATTTTAGTTTACAAAGAATTCTCTTTATGTTTCCATGTACAAATGCGAGAATTGTTTACTATTATAAACCATTAATTAAATTTCTTTTGGCCATAAATTTAGTTATTCGTGGTGTTGGTTCATCTTGGTTGTAAGATATACTTCAATCACTCCAAATGTGTAAAATTAAGGTAATAATATACCTCAACAAGTGATCTAAAAGCCCCCAAATCCTAGCCCATCTATCCCTTGGAATTCGTGTTAACAAAATGAAGCAACATGTTGCCCACACCAATTTCAAGATAAACAAAAGGAAGCAAGCTTTTGCCTTGTAAGCAGGATAAGAGATTGCTTCTCCATCTCGTCGAGAGCCGGTGTTATACATTTCCTGGCTGCAAGTTAAGGTCAGGTCCGGCGCCCCAAGGGATAGCTTATGTGCAAAGGAGTGGGCTTCCAAGGCAGAAAACTTGAGTTGAAGTCTACCGGTGGCATACAAAGATGAACTCTTGACTACTTACCTGATTCAATGGTTATACAATTAGTCACTAAAGTCAGGTTTTCACCTATTCCGTTGGTTCTGTCCCGAATGGATAATTTGGCTTGCGTGGAATTTCTCGTAACCAAAAAAAACTAAAGGTAAGGTCAGGCACAGACGATTTGAACCTAGTAATGGGTTCAGCATCCGCACTTTCGTAATTAAACTCAGATTTCAACTTGCCCAGTTGACAAAGCTGGAAAAGCATTTCTTCCTTGTGTTTCCCACAAGCAGCATTTCGATTCTGATTCAACGAACAATTCCATAAAAATAATTAATTAAAAAAAACAACCTGCAACAATGAATCAAGAAATAAAGAATAATTGGAGAAATAGAAATCACTACAAAAATATTAATAATAATAATGATCAAATAACTTTAATTCCGAAAAAAAAAGAATTTGAATCAATGCTCAAAATTCAAGCTATGCTTTGTGAAAGAAAATCACATCACCCGATCACATATATCCAAAAAATAAAACTATGTGTACCCATTTTAAGTATACACTTGATGTATGTCATCAAGTGATTAGGTGATTTTGAATTAAGGATAAAGTAACACTCAATCACATAATGATATATTATATGTGTATGTATTTATGTACCAAAAAGTGAGTGTATATAGCATTATGCTATTCAAAACTATTGGCCAAAAGACTTGTACCCACCCAAGGTATAGTAAAATCTCAAACTCTCACTCTCCAACTTTTAAAAGCCCAAACACTCACCCACGAGTCAAATCAGGTTAAAAATCTCAGTTAATGTTAAGGTAAAATTGTTATTTACTAAAAAAATTAAAGTTTTATTATATTTTTCTCCCTAGGTTTAAGAATCTCACAATTTTCCTCCAACCCAAAGTTTCTAAGTTTTGAAAAGTAACTGTTTCACCCACAAATCCTTGGGTTTTCTTTCCCCCCTTTTTGATGATCATTTCCGACGACAACAACCATTCAAAGATAAGATGGAGACCCAATAACCATCTTTGACAGATGAATCTTTGTCTCCATTGATGAAGAGACGTCATCTTTTCATCATCAGAGACAAAGAGACAAAAAGACATCTCTTCGTCTCTGTCAACAAAGATTCGTCTCTTCCTGGACATTGATAAAGAGATGTCTTCTTGTCTCTATTGACGAAGCGATGACGTCTCTTCATTGACATAGATGAAGATTCATTTACCAGAGATAGTTGCTGTTGTCGAAGAACATCCAAATAAAATCATAATAAAGGTGTGTACTATATAAATCCATTATAATAAAAAAAGTAATCATAATAAAAATATTTATAATGTCCTGATTGGTCTATCCACTGTATGTCATTCTATCGTTGAAATTAGCTTATGAGTGAGTGTTTGAATTTTTGAAAGTTGAAAAGTGTAAGTTTGAGATTTCACTATACTTTGGGTGGAAACAAGTCTTTTGGCCAAAACTATATTTAAGATTTGTTTGTATACATAGTTTTACTCAAATATTATAGTGTCATGTATTGAACCCAATACTAATGAATTAATGTTAGATTAAAAATTAAAGAATCTAATTTTTTTTTTTTTTTGATGTTTAATTCAAAATTATTTAATTACCCTACACAATAACCAAATAATAACATCGTATTATTGACAATAATATCATTATACTGAAAATTGACGTATTTAAAACATTCCAGCAAAAATTTTGAAAGCTCTAGTATCTTCCAATTGAATCAAACATTACATACAAGCTATATCAGCAATTTGAACACATCCATCTGATAAAGAAATAGATGATACCTAATGGAACAAAGCGTCTATTGTTCAATCCCTCTTGTAAAATCCTTTAACTACCAAAAGAAGACAGTAATGTTCCTGGATTCTCATGAAGACTCTTCCATGAAGAAAACATCAACATTAACATCAGAATCTACCCCGTCATGTCCATCAAATTCGCCAAGGCCTAAAAAAGTCTCGATCGGAACTTCCTGCTTCATTGCAAAAACATCCTGGAAGAGATAACCATCCTTAGATCTTATATCATCTGCAATCTCTAATGGAACTATTTTTGCAGAATTTTTTTCGATTTTTGCAATCTCAAAGGCATGTTGTTGACTTTCCTGACATTCTTTTTACTACTGCCTGAGTTCATCATTGCTTTTCTCCTAGACCTCTCTTTTGAATGCATTTTACAGGTCCCTTCAGGAGTATTTCCAAGTTTTTTTATATCTTTCCGGGGGGACATTGTGAAGCTTTTCCAGGTTTCTTCAGAATTCCAACACCGCTCAAGTTTAAATGGCCAGAATAGAGGTTCATCGTCATCCAGATCTTCCAGGGTCTCTTCAGGATAATTTAACAATTTGTCTTCAGGATTGGAGCTGCAGGTTTTCTCCTTATCCGAAACCTGAGAAGTCGAATTGAGATCGGTTCCTAAATCTATTTCAGAATTCCCTGGAACCAGGCCTTCCAGGAAAGTTTCCTCTTGTTAGGACTCATAAATATATTTCCTGCAGGAAAAGAGAGGGTATAAGAGGGAAAAATTGTAACAGTTGGAGAAAGGGATCAGAAGGCTATTACTCTAATGCAAAATCGGGAGGCTGTTATCCTAATGCAAAACCAGCCACTAAAAATATGAAACGTGGCAAAACAGGGGAAGGGGAGAAAGAAGTAGCTGTGGAAAGAGTTGAAAAAGGAGAGCAGGTGCTGGAAAGGGAGGCAGGTGAAACAACTAAGGAAAAGTGGGGAAAGAGTGGTTTTCTCGGATGCTGAGCATGCACTGTGGGGGTTCAACTGAGTTTTTGTGTAACTTTCTGGTGATTAAATGGTTGCCAGAATTGTAATTGATTAGCAGTAGCAGTAAATGGAAATAGTCATTGTATTGGAGAATTAATTTGTAAACTTCATGGGAAAATATTCAATACAATACATATTTTCATTATCTTTTATGATTGTATTACTTTTCCTGCTCCATTGCATGTTGTGTTATAACTGAGAATGGTATACAGGGGAGATTGTAAGAACTGATGAAGTAGCCCAGTGAAGAGTCTGTTGTCGGCAGACCACCAGGTATTCATCACTTCTGCATCAAGTTTTTTTTTCTTCAGAATCCAAATTTTCGGGAAATTAACAAATGATCAACATAGAGATGAAACTTACCATAGAGTCTGTGCCCTGCAAAAAAAATCGAAGGTAAAGGAAAACTGGAAGACAACCACATACATTCATTATCATCCAGGCATCTTTCCATGTTGAGCTCTTCATCGAGATCAAAATTGTCTCCGAATGATAAGAACTAATGAGAATTTACAGCAAGTTTCCTCCTGGAGTTACAGTGAGACCTCATTTTTCCAATTTGTAAATTAAGAGATTCAATATGAATGGTATTTAAGAACAAAATCTACAAGCCAAAAACCAAAACTAAAACCAGCTCACATGTTAAATAACTTAAAAGAACAATTTCCAGAGGACAAATTCATATAAAATTTCACAATAATGAAAAAAATAGTATAATTTAAGAGAAAAATTCAAAGAGTTCAGCTATGAAAACAAAGAATTAAATAAAAAATCTTGAAAATCTCATCTGGCAGAGGAAAGACTAACAATAAAAATATGTGCACCCAATATTGAGGATCAATTGACTACTCATATAATTATATGATTAAATGATTTTATATATTTAAATATGTATACACAATAACATTGCTCTAAATAAAATTGCCAATTATATATGGTGAGGCTGAAACGTTTTCCTAAAAGAGAGAGATTTCATAATCAGACTTGAAAAGGGAATTACCAAAAGAGTAAACGGAAGCGTCCATTGGCCTTCAATCGAACAATATTATTCCTGAAATACCCTTGTCATTTCTTCTTAATTACCAGGTTATCACTGTGAATTATCAAGGATTTATATTAGTATGAATAGTATCATGTAATTTTTTATAATTTAAAGAAATATCACAAATATAATTAATAAGGAAACGTAGAATTTGAGAAGCCTGCAATTGCAAGGATTCCGAATAGAATTAAAAAAATGAAGGCATGATGTGATGACAGAATTGAAAGGAGGCAAAATAATTATTCTCAGCTTGTATATGTCATATCACATGGAAAAGAACCAAAATAGAAATATAGCATGAATTCAATTGATAAGACAAAGGAATAGAAAGCATTGATATTGACAAATATAACTGTTATAGAATAATTTTAAATTTTGGGATTTCCTTTACATTTACATAATAGGCATGAGTATGGATATTAGAATAAGCATTATACAATATATAATATATGTTTTATGATATAATATGATATAAATAAAAACTGTTATATATCATAAATTGTATTAAATTAATATAATAGATATATCATACAATAATATATATATTATATGATATAATATATATTACTGATGCGAATTAACTTTTTTTTTTAAGGATATTTATAATATTTTTTAAAATAATGACATGTCAATTATAATTTTTATTATTTTATTTTTTAAAAACCGTATCATACGATACAATATTTGATATATAGTATAAAAAATTAGGTTTTTAATATACGATATGATACATGATATAAGTATCATTATTATGGGCATAAAGACTTCAAAAAGTACAAAATATCAAAAATTAAAAAGAAAAGAGGTTAATTACCTTGCCGAGTGGAGTTCAAATTTATAAAGACTAGAAAGTCCAAAAAACTTTTAAATAAAAAATTATAATAATTTATTTTTTATAAATGATAATACAAATCTTACATTGTTATTAGATAATAAATTTTTTTTGATAATTTTATATTATCAAAAATACCTAACAATTAATATAAGAATAATCTAATTAACATCTTACCTTATATTTTAATTTTAGGAAAATTAAAGGAATTGACTAAAACTAATGGGGCTTAAGCGAAATTGTCTAAAAAGTTAAAAATTAAGCAAAAAGACCCTCTTTAGCTACAATGACCAAAATGCCCTTATGTATAAACAAAAAAATTTAACATACTTCTACCCAAATTTTCTTCAAGTCACTATTGAAATACTCAAAAATCACAGGTCTCCCACAAGGCACAAAACAAATATTTTAACATAATAAATGTTATTTTAACCAAATATAATACCAATTTATACCCATTAATTTTTTAATAGTATTCAAATAAAATAATATTATAACATTATTATCAACCAAACTCAATCATTATTTATATATGTTAATTTTTTTAAATATAGTAATAATTTATATCTAATAATACATAAGATAATATATTTTTATTATAATTTTTATTTTTGATAATAAAAAATTATCCAATTTACAAACTTTAAATGGAGAAAATTCAAATAATGGGAAAACAAAAGAAGTATGAGAATATATCAGTGTGAGAATGTTATATAAAACATATCAAACAATGACACTCACCGTAGATAACGTTTCCCTTATGACTATAATTTACTGAATTTAGACATCTAACGAAAAGGGACCAAGTAGAATATTGAAACGGTGTGTTTTATTGGTTAACGAAAACGAGGTCGTTTTTGCTAAACAAGTAACGTATTGTGATTAAATTCTTCTTCTGCAAACAAGATTTTGGGGAGTCTTTTGAGGAACAGTCTTTCTTCTTCCTCAAGATGATCAATATGACTGCTGCTAACATCAAAATTTGTGTTTGCGTGCATATACATTGAATGGTGACGACTGAGATTGCCAACCTGGGTTTAATTAGAAACCCAGGTATTATTCATAATATTTCTAATTAACTTATAGGTTTAACCATATAGATCGAGTATGAGACAAATAAACCTAGTCGATATTAAGTTGAGTCTGAGACAAGGTCGATAGAGACCTATCGAGTATGGTTTAGTTATACTATTTATTTAAATGTTAACAAATTTTCAACATCTGACTGATTGATTCAATTCAATTTGGTTGTTATAAATGAGTAATTAGAAATAGTTACTTTTTATACTACCTTGTCAACATTTAAACTGTTAGATTATGAGTCATGAATAACTATTAATTAATGGTTCAACTGTCAATTTATTCAATCTCAAATGCAACTCTCCTAAATTTGCTAGAAAAGTGAGGAGTAACACAAGTATAAAGAGTAATTTTAAATGTACCAACAACATGGATACTAAAGGATCCTAATAATAATGTGTTATAATTATTTTATTACTTGTTTTATCTCTAATTCCAAATAATCCAATTAAGCACTTAGTAACAATTAATTCCCATATTTATTAAATCAGAGTGAATACTGAAATATCTTCTAATTCCCATATCTATACACGAAACTCATCATCAGACAAAAATGCAGTCTGTATCCGGTTCTTATCTAACATCCTTCATCCCATCGTTAATCAATCAAACATTACAATAATCATAGGCATTGAGAAATTTACCGAAAACAGTTTATTGTCTAGGAGAGAAAGAAAGAAAAGAGATGAAAATACTGCAATTGATGCTTCTCCAGTCCTCCTTCCTTTGTATAGTGCTTGTTTGAAGAAACTGTCGTCGTGGTTGCAAAGCTAATTAAAAGTCTCCATTTCAGCTTGTTTTAACGTAAAAAACACAATTGTTGTTAGAAAAATAAACCACTAAAACAACTAGAAATAAACTTCTTTTTCTTATCCTCCCTCAAGTCTAGCAGCTTGTAACGTATAGACTTTTTCGTATCCTCATCACTTTTTCACAGTTAAACTTACTTGCTCTAGGAATCACAACTTCAATTAATATAGTGGCATAGGTGTGTGAAGAATCTACTGTTTTTGGTGAAGTTAGGCTGTTTGTGGACAAGGTTTCAGTGGCTCTTTTCAGTGAAGAGTGTGAATTGATTGTAGGAGTATTGATGAGATTTGGAACAGAGGTGGTTATAACAGTGCTTGAGGTGTCAGAATTGGGATTTGTGTGTAGAATAGGATACGTTAAAAAGGGTTGTGGTTTGGTATTTACACTTTATCAAGCAGAGAACACGAAGATACATCAGTTGTGTCTAACTTGGATTTTGATATGGGCAAGAAAAAACTGCCTAATGCATTATCTGACACAAGAAAAAGCATTTTCACGTGTGTAATTTTTGACAAACTCAGTCAATCTAGAATGGAAAACCTGATTCATCAAAGGCTACACTGGCTGCTAAGTAGACTTTTCCTTCATTACCCATTATGATTTAAACGTTAAACTATAAAGACACATTTTTGAGAATGAAAACTAAACTCATGTCTACTAGGGTCTTCAGAAAGGGTAGCAAACACAACCAAAGATTTTTTTACTTTTATAAAAAGGAATTTGATGATACAGAGACAGAAAAGGTGAATTGTGTGCAAGAACAGATGAAGGTTGTTTATTTCTGAGGTATACAGCAGTTTGAAATGCACTCCATCAATAGGAAAGAGGCATTGAAGCTTGAGCAAGTAGTACTAAACCCAACTTAACAATATGCCTATGTTTTCTTCTTGCCCTCCCATTTTGTTGATGAGGATGTGGACAAGGATGGTTAAAATGAATCTCATGATTTTGTAGATAAGGAAGCAAAGCTCTAAACTCTCCACCCAAAACACTCTGAACAGTTTTTATTTTTTTTATCAAGTTGCTTTTCTACTAATTTATGAAACCGTTCAAACATGTTTCAAACTTTTGACTAAGGAAACAGCCAAGTGAACCTTGAATGATCAATTAAGGAAATGTATATAATATCTACACCCTTCCTTTGAGGTAATTGGGGGAGGACCCCATATATCACAATGTACTAGTTCTATGGACTAGAAGCTTTAGAAAATGAGGTTGGAAATTGTGACCAATGACTATTTTCATATTGGCAGGCACTACAGAAAGACATTTTGTCTATATCAATTACTTGAGGTAATGGGATAGAGTTTATAATATATTTTAGTGAAATGACATAGGTGACCAGTTCTTTTATGCCACAAAAAAAGGCTCAGTGTCTTGGGTCAACAAAACTGAGACTGTAACATTTCCTAATGTTACAAGTTTGTCCACTAACAAGAGATTGTTATTAGCAGTAACCAACATACACTCTAAAGATGCTGTACATGAAGAAACATGTCTAGAAGGACACAGCTGATATAATCCACCTTTAACAGTTCCTTCTAAAAGTATTTTGTGTGTTTCTCTATCTCTATATTGCAAAATCTTAGGAAAGAACTCAATGCAATACTATTATCTATAGTTAGTTTAGAGATACCAATAAGATTTTTGGTAATTGAAGGTCCACACAAGACATTCATTAAAGGAAGATATTTACAAGAGACTAATGAAGGTATTAAAGCTGTTCCTACACGTGTAATGTCAATCTTGATGTTGAGAAGGTTGAGATCAACCATGACATGCTCTGTGCACTTTAGTCCATATACCAGCTTGGATCTTTGACAGAAAATGGTGTGGCTACTAATGTATTGGCTGAGATGCTGGCAAATTTATTTGAATCAGCTGAACTGGACAGTTGACTGCTGAGTTAGAACTGTTCTTGTGTGATGCAGAATTGTTACTTTGCTTAAATTTACCAATGAATGGGCTGACACTAGATGTCTGTGTTTGCAATTGATAAGGAATATGACAAGGATGATATGAGTGTGCGTTGTAATTGTTACGGCTTTGATAGTTAGAGTGAAACTGTGGTATATCCTGTGTTTGAAAGGAACAAAGAGCATTTTTGAGGGAATCTGGTTCTTTATGTGAGTCTATGTCTGCAAGGGTACTAGGCTCATTATTTGAATGAGAAAAGAGAAGATGTTTAACAACTGCAGCTAGTCCATTGTAAGAAATGTCAAAACGATAGTAGCACTCTAAGGCTATATGACCATTTTTACCACAGATTTGGCATACTAACTCGGGTTTTGAATATATTTTCCCCCTGCCTCTTCCTAGAGCCATCTGGTTGGTTTCTACAGACTGCTTATGGATCTCAAAACTAAAATTTTGATTATTCCCAGCAACTTCATTCACAAGGATTTCATCAACATTGTCTTTTGGTTTTTGGTCCTTAGGACTCCAATCAACCAGAGCTGGTGATCTAGTCTGTGCAGTTACATGAGCTGCTCCTCCATACATATCAAAAGAACTGATAGCGGTATTCCTATTGCGTCTTTGTTCATATTTTTGTAAGAAAAACCTTGTTTCAGTCAAAGAGATTGTCTCACTAGGGGTGAGTAACTCGGACATTATATAAGCAACAGCAGGATCATAATCAAAACTTAAACCATCTAATATAAAATTGATCAGCTCCTCTTCACTAATAGACTGTTCATTGGCTATTAATGCATCTGACACTTCTTTCATTTTTCCATCATATTCATCGATTGAAAAACCTCCCTTCTTAAATGTTGGTAACACGTTTTTCAAATGCCTAACCGTAATAAAATTTTCTTCCAAAATTCTCTTAATTTCAGTAGCAGAATTACAATTCGGGATATGACTAACATGCTTTCGGAAACTGACGCAAGTAACCACCTCATCAAAAGTTTATCAATTCGTTTCCATAACCTATATTGAGGATCAGTCTCTCTAACTTCACTAATTTCATCACCAATTTCATTATTGACAAAAGGACTAGGGCATAAAGAAGAACCTGTGAGATGTCCCTCCAAACCATAGGCTTCGACTGCGAACAGAACTTGTGCTCGCCAATCTCGATAATTTCCTTCATTCAGCTTCGGATATACCAGTTGCCGACTCGAAGCAGAAACGTCCAGGTCCACTGCTACTTAGTCCATCAGACGAACTTGAACCCGTCCGCATATTTAACCCGTTCACAAAAATCCATTACCGGTATATATGGGTCCGAATAACTATGAATTTAAAATTACAAGTTCATACCCATTTTTAAACAGATTACCCATTTTTAATCGGATTACCTATGACTTTTGCGAGTATCCCCCCATTTTACCATATCTAACTCCAACAAATGTTTTTGGGGTCCTTCCCTTGGTATACTGCTTGTTTGAAGAAAATGACATCATGACCGCACCGTTAATTACGGGTCTCTACTGTACTTCTCTATTTGTTTTAACCGAAATCCACAAATGTTGTTAGTATATTAAACTAGTGAGAGTTATACTATATGAATCCAATATTGAGTGTCAAATTATATATTTAGATAATGTATCATCTTATGATAAAATATTATTTATTTTTAATATAAAATTATTTAGTCATATTCTAACATTGAGTATTTAATTTGGCACTTAAAACTGAGAAAAAAATTATATCGTAAACCATTCAACCAATTTGAAACAAACTTCATTCTTCACAATCCATTTTAACTATGACTACAAATGAATCAAGTTTGACCTTGTGACTCAATTCTAATATAATAACATGAACTAATAAAAATTTAAAATTTTATACTTACATCTTTAAAATCGTATTTGTTGGTAATTTATAAAAATAAAAATTATGAAATTTAAGTAATTTTTTAAATCAAACTTGAGTGAATAATTTCTATCTCAAATTTGAGTTTAATCTTGGAACACTCAAGCTTATCAAGTTTAAGCTTCTTATAATATAATTGAACTTTGCTTAAGCTCAATAATACTTGACTAGTTCGCAACCCTAATTCTAGCCATGGACTCCACTAACTCCATTATCTCAATTACCTTCTTTGATTTTTGATTTTAGCATTTTTGATGTTGCTTGGGTATTAAAAATTTAAGTGAGAGAAATTACCAGGTCTAGAATAGTGTGATTCTATTGATTCTCACATGTTATCTCACTAGAACATAGCTACTATTTTCTTTCTTATTACTCTTTTATCCCTTACACTATTTATCATGCATGACAAAGAATTTTTTTGTCTATCATTTCTTAATTAAAACATTTGTTATTAATTTATATTCTTATATTAGTTTCTACATTCTAAATCTAAAGAGTAATATTATATATACTCATATTTATTACACATAAATAAATACACATTTATATATGATATTACTTATAAAATATTATTTTATCTTTAATTCATATAATTAAATTATATAATAACATATACCAAATATATATTTATGCGTATATTTAAAATAGGTACATATAGTTTTATTAAAATCGAGTAGTATTATACGTACTTATTTTCAGTATACAAATGGGTACATATTTATATATGTTATCACTTATTAAGTGTTAATTTTATTTTTAATTTATATCATTCAATCACATAATAACATATATCAAATATGTACCCATATGTATATTTAAAATTAGTACCTATAGTTTTATTGAAATATAAACAATAAAGATCATGAGGAAGAGTTTGATTAATAACATATATTATTAAATTTACATAATTTTCCTTTTTTATTTTTTTTTAATGTGTGGGAAGATGTTATGTCCAGAAAGTTTAAGATGACTAACTCTTAGTAGGACCGTTTTTCACTATTCTTCACGTGCAATGTCAATTTTCCATACCCACGAGATTATATTCAATGACATCTTCAACCAAAATTAGAAAGCAATCAACTCAAACCAAATTGAAGGAACACAATCATCCATTTTTTATAATAGTAGGATATATAATATCCAACTATGTAATAACTCATGTAACCCTGACCTCTTATTTATTTTGGATTTTACAAAGGCCATAAGATGACCCTTTGAACATTAACTCAAAGTCAACAATATAGTTATGGACATAGGGTTCATGTAACAAATCTAATCACATCTCTATTCATTTCACCTTTAAAAGGCCAAAAGACTTGTTCCCATCCAAGGTATAGTGAAATCTAAAGTCCCATCCATCAGCCTTTAAAAACCTAAACACCTATTTATGTGTTAATTTCTATTAAAAATCTTAGTTAGAGTTAGGGGTAAAATCATTATTTACTAAAAAATTTAAAAATTCAAGTTTTATTATATTTACTCCCTAGGTTTAAAAATCTCATGATTTTCCCACACCTAAAGTTTGAAAAGTGACCATTACCCCTTAGGTTTTTTTTTCTCTCTGATGATGACCCGCCGTCTCCAGCCATTGGCCTTCTTCCCTCCCACCTTATCTCTCCTTCCCATTCTATATCTCTTCCTTCTCCAACCATAGACCATTGAATTTTGTCTAAAAATCTAGACGACTTTGTTTGAAAGAGATCTCTTCGTCTGGATGATGATGTATCAAGATGAATTGTTTGGATGATGACGCGTCCATATGATTCATTTGGATGTCGTCATTTAGATTTCCAAACAAAAATTGTTTGAATTTTCAAATGAAAATCATTTGAATTTTCAGAAGAAAATCGATTGTCCGCAACTAGAGAGGGAAATGAGAGAGACAAGAAGGGAGAGATAAAGTGAGAAGGAGGACAACCAATGAACAAAGAAAAGAGAAAAAAACCTAAAGGGTAATGGTCACTTTTCAAACTTTGGGTGAGGGGAAATTGTGAAATTTTTAAATCTAGGGAGGAAAATGTAATAAAACCTTATTTTTTTAAAAATTTGTGGGCAAATAATGATTTTATCCCTAACCCTAACTGAAATTTTTAACATAAATTGGTTCATAAATGGGTGTTCGAGTTTTTTAAAGTTAGAGGGTAGAATTTTGGGACTTCACTATACCTTAGGTAGGAACAAGTCCTTTGGCCCCTTCAAAATTAAATTATTGTATCTACCATTAATTATAAAGAATTTAGAAATTGAGTGGGTGATATGTTGGTACATATAACCTGCTTTTATTTCCATACTCAGTAAATTCTTTAAAGATTCAGAAAATGTGCATTTTGGGGCCATTCATGCTTGAAGATAATCAAATTTTAATTACTTGATATCCACTTGCCAATATATCAAGATTATAATTGTTGACATCAATATGTATTTTATATAAAAAAGAGCATTTGGATATCAGTTACTCATTTTTGGCAGCTCTTTCACTTTATGATGAATTCAGAAGGTCTTCAGCTTTTCAACTAAGTATGGGATAACACTAAGGTATCCATATGGTAGTCGAATTAACTAGAAACATGGAAGAGACTTTTGTATTTACTAGAACATTATGGGTGAGTGAATATTTCGATGAAGTATTAGTAACACCCCCTACAGAAGTACTATCATTCAGAGGAAAATGTAATAGCATATGTTCATTTAAAATTTAAACCATACATTCCACAAAAATAGTAAATTACTAAATACCTTATCATGAAATAATTGGAAGCATATCAAAGGATGTCAACATTCTCACAACTTAATCATAAAATCATAAATTATTGTGTAGCAATTACATAAAAGTAACGTTATAACTCTATTGCATAAGTTAAAAATAACATAACACAGATGACTAAATTGCCTTTCTACCACTTTATGCCCACTGAGTTCCATTTGCCTCGTAGTTGTCACGGTCATATGTATCTGCACATATGAAAAAGTAGGAGAGTAAGTGAAAACTTACTTAGTAAGTAGGAAACTCTACTAAATACTACATAATCCCTAAACTACCCTTGGTTGAACTCATTATAACTCGATCATCAGGAGTTTATCCCTAAACTCCCATTATGATGACATGGGTCCCACTGCTCATATATATAAACTTAGGAACCTCCAGGTTCCATAAAACAACTCTCAAGACTATTGGGTCTTCTTCGGTCATTAAAGAATCATTATAGATTCTACATTGGTGCGACCATAAGATCTCTCAGGTGAAAACACTATCCCATTTGTAACTATATACTAGGTCAATCGGACTGGATCAATATAGAGATTTGATACCTTGACCATGTGAGCATTCATTATGTAGTCTACTTGCCTACACCACTACAAACTGTCAAACTGTAACTAGGCATTACTATGAGTGAGGTACCTTATTACAAGTATAGTGTCCTATTGTAGACGTGCAGTATAAACTCGTAGTGTTCCCTCATAATGACCATAAGAAATGTCTAACATGTATGCATCTCGAGCCACATAGTCATCTCAGGCTTGTTTTAGCTTTCACCCTATGCATAACTTATACCATAACTTTATCTTTCTCTTGGGCATGTTGGGCACTACTATTTACTCAATAAGTTTGTTTTGTGCTTGGGAAAACCTAATAAACACATAATTTGTTCCTTTAACTTTAGTATTTATTGGAGACTGTGTATGGGCATACACTGTCGATAGTATGGGTATATGTGTCAACCTCTCTATGTATGACTATTCCCTCATGGATTTACATTCTTATACATAATGCACGTAGACATGCATGGTTGCATGCATGAGCATGCCTATTCTTTCCTCTATATACGATCCATCTTATCATTTATTACTCACTGTGACTTTACATACATGTATGCACAGTCTGGTGCACAGGTATGTTGTCTGCCCTATACTTAAAAATTTAACTTTTCTAACCTACATACTTTTTAAGGGTATTATCATCATTCTACCTTAGTTGTATAGGGTGTAACACCCACAAGTACACTCAAGGTTATTTTTGTTATTTGCCTATTAATTATTTCGTAATGCTTGTTTAATTTGTATGTATGGCTTTAATGGCCATTTTGCAGATGTAGAAAAGAGATTAAGATCTAGAAATGGTAGGAGTTTTAGGGCACTGAATTTTAGTTTATAAAGAATTTTGTTTATGTTTCAATAAACAAATGAGAGAATTGTTTACTATTATAAAACCTTAATTAAATTTCAATTGCCAAATATTTGTTCATTTTTGGCCTTTCTTCATCTTGGGATGTGTGTTCATTTGATTGATTGTTCGATGGTTATAATATTTCATTCAAGATATATATGACTTAAAAATATCTATAGACATCATCTCATTAATACTACAATCAAATCAAGTATAATGATTTTAGGTTTAAGTTTGACTCCATTGAATGTAAATGTCAACTTAATCTTGAGTTTGACAAGTTCAAGAGTTGAGACTTGAAAGTCGAGCTCGGAATAAGAACAACAAAAATAATCATTAAACTTCATATCTTTACATTTATCAAGTATTTTCACAAGTAAAAAATAAAATAACATTCAATTGTGTACATATTATTTGAGTACATAATTGGATACACATATGATGTGTTATTATGTGATTGAGTGATTTTGAATTAAAGATAAAATAATACTGAATCACATGATGATATATTATTTATATATATAATTATGTATTAAAAAATATGTACACATATCATTACTGTTTTAACAGTTGTTTAGAACAGTCATGGACTCTATAACCTTCTCGTATGAAACCTAACTTCCTCTTTTATTCATATTGTCAAGAACAACTCTTCCCATTGTAAATCAACTCTTTAACAACATTAAAAGTAAATCAATCCACTATATATTGGTCATCATTTTTGGGGTCAAAACATTAAAGGGTAACGGAACTATAAATAAAAATTTTAATTACCTAATATTCACCTACCAATATATCAAGATTATGATAGTGGACATTAATATATATTTTATAAATAAAAAGAATGTTTGGACATTCGTTACTCATTTTTAGCAGCTCCTTCACTTTGTGATGAATTCATGAGGTCTTTAGCTTTTCAACCAAGTGTGGGACAACACCAAGGTATCCATACAGTAGTCAGATTAAATAGAAACAAATGAGAGACTTTTGTGTTTACTAGATCATTATGGGTGAGTGAATCTTTTGACAAAGTTTTAGTAACACCTCATTCAGAAGTACTGCCTTTCAAAGGAAAATGTCACAAACTTAGCCTATTTAAGCACGCGTTTACTAAAAAATTAAACCATACATTCCACACACATAGTAAATTTCTAAATACCCTTATCATTAAATAATTGGAAGAGTATCAAAGAATGCCAACATTCTCACAACTTAATCATAAAATCATAAAAAAAGTAATGTCATAGTTCAAATATATCAACTGAAAATAACATAACATAAATGACTAAATTGCCTTTCTACCACTTTATGCCCATTGACTATCACTCAACTTGTAATTGCTATAGTCACATGTACCAACATACATGAAAAGTTGGTGAGTGAGTTAAAATTCACTCAGTAAGTAGGAGACTCTATTAACTACTACATAATCCCTAAACTATCCTTAACTCAACTCATTATAACTTGATCATTAACAGTCTATCCCTTAACTCTTACTATGATGACATGGTTCTTATTTCTCATATGTGTAAACTCAAGAACTTCAAAATTCCATAAAACATTTCTCAAGACTATTTGGGTCACCCTTGATTATCAAAGAATCACTCTAGATTCAAAACTGGGGTGACTACAACATCTCTCAGGTGAAATCACTATCTTATCTATAATTGTATACTAGGTGATCAGATTAGATCAATACAGAGATTTAACATCCTTGCCATGTGAGCATTCACTATATAGTCTACTTGTTTACACCATTATAAACTGTAAAATTGTAAATAGGCTTTACTACGAGCAAGGTACCTTATTACAAGTATAGTATCCTATTGTAGACATGTAGCATAAACTCATAATGTTCCTTTGTAACGATCCAAAGAAATGTCTAACATGCATACATCTCAAGCCACATAGTCATCTCGTACCCTAACTTTATCTCTCTCATGCACATTGGGCACTACTGTATACTCGATAAGTTTGTTTTGTGTTTTAGGGCAACCTAATAAACAGATAACTTATTCCTTTAACTTCACTATTCATTAGACACTATGCATGGGTGTATATTATCGATGGTATAGGTGTGTGTGTCAACCTTTCTATGTACAACTATTCCTTTATGGGTGCACATTATTATACATACTACTCATAGATGTGCATGGTTGCATGCATGGGCGTGCCTTTTCTTTCCTCTATGTGCAGTCTATCTCATCGTTCATTACTTACCATGACTTTACGTATAGATATGCATAGTTTGGTGCATTGGTGTGTAACTTGCCCTATACTTAAACATTTGGCTTCTCTAACCTATATACTTTATAGGGGTATTGCCATCATTCTACCTTACCTATGATCTTAAATATTAGTTGCACAAGTGTAACACTCACAACTATACCTAAGATTATTTTCTTTATTTATCTCTTAATTATTTTTGTCATGTTTGTTTAATTGTACATGTGTGGTTTTAATGGTCCATGATTATGTGAGGAGGTTACATGCCTGTGTGTGAGTTGGCAAAGGTAAATTGGTTATTTTTTTGTATGGTGCGTGAAAATGGTTAAGTCTGGAAGAACCACACACTTGTATATGTTGAAGTATACACTTGTGTAGTCAACAAAATTTGAATTTGGATTTGGAGCAATTTCACGGTGACTTTAGAAAATTTTCATTAATGGTAACAACTTATACGCTCATATGTGGAGGGCACACGACCATGTGTCATGAATTTTAGTTTAAAATAAAAGAACATATAAAACATTTTGGCTTATGATTATGCCATATATTTTCCAGAACAAGTAAAGTGAACTATGAGGGATTTGAGGCTAAAGGAATCTAAAAAGATTGGATGATTGTCAGAAGTCATTCAAAGCCACATGAAGATTATGCAAACGTTGGAAGTGAGGTAAGTAGGCAACTCTTCTTTTTAGTTGATATGAAATTTGATACCAAGATATGAATGAAAAATTTTGTATGTAAGGATGATATTGTGGATATGTTTAAGGCATTATAGATTTATAATGATGAGTTTTAGAGTGAATTAACTATATGTTCATGGATGATGGTTTTAGTTTAATGATTCATGTATGTGTATTCTAGTATGCTATCGAGATGGTTATTGGCATTGTTTTAATTAAATTGCATTCTAGGGGAATTTATATTGATAAGCTTAAATACCTATGATTGATAATTGCTACACCTTGAAGAGGCTAAAAGTAGACAAAATGTAATGTGCATTTACTATCTAGAAGTTGATCATGACTTGTTGTATCTATTTGTTTGAATTTATTAGGGTTATTGTTAACATGTAATGTAAAGTTGAGATATGGTATGGATACTTGGTAATGTTGAGGAATGATTTTGTATCAATATGTTATTTTTAGGATGGCTAGAAAACATAAAAACTTTTGGTCATAATTTTATAGAACATGACACACACTCATGTATGGTTAGTGACACAATTATCTGTAATTGGGCTCAAATAGTTCTTGTATTAGAAGAATTCACAAGCATGAAATTTAGGGCCAAGTACACGCCTATATAGTATGGAATAGACATTTGTGTGCGATGTCTTAGGTTGCCACGCCTATGTAGATTCTAAGCATGCTTATGTATGATGATCAAGGTACACACCCGTGTAAGGAACATACATAGTTGTGTGTATTTGGGTAATTTGAGAGTGAATGTGAATATAATTAGTCATGTTTATCCATTAAGAGAGGAAAATATGGAGGATAAGGATATTTTGGCCTTAATGAAGGCACAATGGGATATTTGGTTATGTTGAGGGTGCCCTACTATATGAATGATGACACAAATCCAAACTAGAGTGATTTCAAGACAAAAACATAAAATGATGGATTTTCTTATTCTTTCCACCAAGCTATGTGTAATATGGTCTTACCACTGAGTTATGTGTAGTATGGTCTTATCACCAAGTTATATACAGTATGGTTATGAAAGTATTATGACTAGTTTATGTGAGCTTGATGCCCATATAATAATTATACACTTGCACGGGACACCTTAGCATATGGAAAGTTTGTGCAATTTTGGGAAAGGCCAAGGTCTTACTTCTCTTTTGACAAGGTATCTTTAGCTTGAAACCCAACCTACAAATGTACTATGTGCACTTTATATTTGACATCTGGGATGTGACATGCTTTCACTAGGCATTAAGACACCAATACATATTGTTTGACATCAATTATCTAAGATTACACTGCCACTGGAGATTAGACACTAGGTGTTGAAATATTTGGATAAGTATTTTAGATGCTAAAAAAACACAAAGAGAATGGAAATGGAACACTTATATAATTTATGATTGTTATTAATGTTAAGTGCACGGTGCCAAGAGGTCACTTACTTATTGAATGATTATCACTCATTATATTCTTTTTGTGGTTTTACAGGTAGATTTATGGATCAGCAAGGCAATAAAGGATCTAGTGGGTCAGCTTGAGATATTGCATATGTGAGAGGCATTTTAGTCATTCTAGACTTTAATTATTATTTATGTTTATTTGAGCTTATGTTTATGATTATGCACATGAGAATTGTATTTGTTATTCAGACACCTTTGGATTTGATTTGTTTTATCACTAATGTTATTTGAAAAAATGTTTATACCTTTTTTAATGTGTGTGATGATTTAATTGTTACCATGAATTTATTATCTAATGTTTGTGTTAGGAGAAATTTTAAGTTAATATGTCTCTTCGGGTGCATATTTTGAGTAAGGTTATATATATAAAGAGAGATGTTAAATTTTTGGTATCATAACATGGTTTTGGGAACCATAAAGGTGTTAAGTGTTTGATTGTGCATAAGTGTATATAAGTAGCCCCTTATGCAATGTTAATCACTCATGCAACCTTAAGAACCATAAATAGAATCCACATATCCAAAGGTAAAGGATGAAGTCAAGTAAGGCAAGATCATTGGAGATCTTACCTAATGAGTAAGGACAAAAGCTTCATCAAGGAACATATATCAATTTGTGGTATTCTTGTCACAAATAAAGTTGAAGAAGGTAGAAGAAGCTTTTGAATATTAAAGTTGGTTATTAGCTATGCAAGAAGAGTTGGATCAATTTGAGAGAAATAAGGTATGTGAACTAGTTCCAGTGCTAACAGATCATCCCACCATTGGTACAAAATGGGTATATCAAAACAAAATGGATAAAGTCGGTGTTGTTGTGAGAAATAAGGTTAAACTAGTTACCCAATACTACTCTCAAGAGAAAGGTATTGATTTCAATAAAACTTATGCTCCCATAGCTAGGTTAGAGGCAATTAGAATAATACTTGCTCATGCATGTTATTTAGATTTTAAACTTTTTTCAAATGGTTATAGAAGGTACATTTTTAAATGGTCTTATGCAAGAGGAGTTACATGTTGAACAGTCTCCCAACTTTGAAAATCATGAATTTCCAAACCATGTTTTTAAACTTACAAAAACACTCTATGGTTTAAAATAAGCTCATAGAGCTTGGTAGGAAAGGTTAAACAATTTTTTAAATGAAAATGCTTTTACAAAAGGAAAGGTGAATACCACCTTATTTATCAAAAGACATAAATATGATATTCTTATCATATAAATTTATGTTAATGACATTATCTTTAGTGCCACTAATGAATCTTTATATAAAAGAATTTATAAGATAATGCATGGAAAATTTGAAATAAACATGATAAAGGAGCATAACTATTTTCTTAGACTCCAAATCAAGTATCTAAAGGAAGGAATTTTATTTAACCACTCTAAATATGTCAAAGACCTCCTCAAAAGATTCATCATGAGTGATGCAAAGGAGCAACCAACATTCATGAGCACCTCAATCAAGTTAGATGCGGACAAGGATGGTAAAAGTGTTAATATTAAAGTATATAGAAGCATAATAGATGCATTGTTATATTTAATGACATATGGACCTGACATTATATTTAGTGTATGCATGTGTTCTAAATTTCAAGCTAATCCTAAAAATCGCACTTAAATGCCTTGGAAAAAAATTTTAGATACCTTAAAGGCACCCTAAACATTGGTTTATGTTATCTTAAAGGATCTTAATTTGAATTAAGGGTAAAGGCATGTGAATGCTAGGCTTATACAGTTATTCCTGAGAAACTTGTGAGTGGTTAGAATATGATTGCGAATGCATGTTGAATGCACATTTGACTTTCACCCATAATGAAGCATGGGTTGATTTGGGTGGTAAACAGACTTATTGTTCACATACTTTAAAATCGACCAAAATGAATAACTTGGTTTATAGAGTTTTTCACTGGATTATTTCTTATACCTTGAATGCCCGTCAAAAGTCAAATAGGCAAGTCACAATTTGGGACTTACAGTTGATGTTTACTGTTATGAATGACATTTGCGTAGACTCTACAAGATGTTTAATTAGCTGGATGTATTATAGTAAGAATGAAAAGTTTGCAATTCACTTTGGTATGCTAATTTCCTTTTTCATAGTGAAGACTAGGTTTAGATTTGGAAAAAAGAGGATCTTGAGTGTGGAATCAAGTTCAAAGAATATAAATACTTCATAACTTAGTCCTTGGTTCAGATGGAGTTATTGGAAAAAGATCAAAATGGTAGATATAGATTCAGAGGATACTGATTAAAGCAATGAGTAATTAATGACCAAAAAGAAGAAGCTCTTCTAACACAACAAACTTCTCCCCCTTTTGAAAATGTTCCAAGCTATGTTCAAACCATTCTTGATGATATTTTTATGCCTTAAGCTTCATAAGAATTTGGGACTTTCCTAGCTTTGGTGCTTGCTAAATTTGACATTCCAAAGTCAAGCTTTTAGACAAAGAAAAGGTGAAAATGGGATGACACATATGAGGACCCCTTTCAAAGGATCAATCATCAATTTTCTCAAATGATGAAATTCATGAGTGCAGGGTTCCACAACATCAATCTTCAGTTAGAGACCTTGGAACAACAAAGTTAGAAGTATAGTGCTAATTAGATTATTTTAAGAGACGTGGTCACTAGGGTGGGTGCTAAACCTCATCAAAGAGACCAAAAATAATGAGGACAACCTTGACCATTATCTTGGATGTTATTTCATGCTTTTACATTTGCATGTATTTTCTTTTAAGGCACATAATCACTTTACATGACTAACTTGCATAATAGTCAAATTTTGGAACTTTGTTAGATGATTATGCCTCTTTATGTTAGCTTCAATCTTTATGCCTTTGTGTTAGTTTCTTTTAAACTTTGGATGTTACATGTAAATTGGCATCAATTTTGGATACAAGTAGATGTCATATGCTAATGATTCTATCGATCAAATGCTTGAGTTTGGATGCATGTCAAGGATTGATATTATTTGTATAATGTTGTTCCTGACATGACTGGAAGAAGTTGGCTTGCATTGTTATATATTGGAAGTGTTTCTTCTTTGATTTTTTGATTGATAACAAAAAGGAAGAGAAAAGGAATATAAGGGAGAATATGTTAAATTTCTTCAAAAAATTTGTTAAATTTCATGCTTTAATAAAATTTGGTAATGTATTTTGTTCAAAAATGTTAAAGTGAGGAGAACGTTAAAGGCTTAAAGAAATAGGGAGCAACCTTATTGTTAAAATGCATTTTCCCACTTTGAATTTTATAATTTGAATTTTATTTTTGTCATCAATTAAAAAGAGAGAGATTGTTTGACCCATAGATGTTTTGATGATAATAAAAACATAAGTTAAAGTGGTTAACATATCCAAAGAATATATAAATCATTATGAAATGGACAAAGTGTGAAAATTGCAAGAACCCGAGAACGACTGACACATCAAATGGCATGACCAACTTATGAAGAAAAATAAGTCATTCATGAAGTTGTGCCTTATATCATTCCTTAGTTGTGCACGCTTCTAGAATCTCAACCAAATTCAATATGGTCATGCACAAACGTTCCATTCTTACAAGCTGCCCGTGCTAGACTATTTCCAAGATATGCATAAAGAGAACATCTTGGTACCAAGTAAATGTCTAAGGGGTTAAGTTTGGTCAAAGTGTGAAAAAAGTCAACTATGCCATGTTAACCATTCCAAAAGACTTGTGCCGCTTGTGCTTTCAATATTATGAAATGTACCGAGGTTAATGCACAATCAAGTATGTCATTCTTGGTCAAAGTCAAAAGTCAATAAGATTCAAAGTCAAGAAAAGCATACCGATCGTGCCAATTTATAGTGCCGCCTATTTCGATGTAGTTTAAAGAGTAAAATGTCATTTTTGAAAGTTAATGGCTAGTTTTTTAAACCTAATAGAACTATCGTGTTTCTAGCCAAATAAAGCATACAAATTGGGCTATTTTGAAATGGAGAAACATCAGAAATTATATTGATACATTGTTAAGCAATACTCTTCAAAAGCTTATTCATTCTCTTTCTCTCACTAAGCCAAACTCAAATCTTTGAGATAGTTTCTTATATTTATATTTTGTATTCAGTCTCTGAGAGACATTTAAACACAAAAACATTTGTATTTCAAACACTTAAGGGTGAAATCTCAAATCAACTAGTGTATTGGGTGAAATCCTAGATTAATTAAGTGTAAAGAAATCATTCAAGTGATAGTGGAACTTTAAAATGGTTTGCTTAGAGAAATTGACATAGGAGACTTGAAAGAGAAAGCTCTGAACCATTTTAAATATTGAGCTTTTTCTAATCCCTCAACTTTTAATTTTGTGCTTATTTGTGTTTGCATTTATTGTTGGTTGGTTAAGTTTTAATTTGTGCATTAATTTTTTAAAGAACCTATTCATCCCCCTTTATGTTCCTTTTAGCCATTAAAAGGGCTTTTAGATCTTTTTAGGTTGTTCAATCTCTTGATCTAAAAAAAGATTCATTTCATCCTAAAGAAGAAAATAAAAAGATACTTAATCCGGAATTACTTTATCTTAATGTCATTGGTGCCTTAGTATATTTAGCCTAATGCACTAAACTATATATATCCTTTATAGTAAATTTATTGGCCCGATTTAGGTTTGCACCAACTCGTTAACACTAGAATGAAATCAAACATATAGTTTGTTATCTATGTGAAACTAGAGATCTGAAATTATTCTATTATGTTAAATCCCCTAAAAGTCCTAGTTTGATTAGATATACATATGTCAATTATCTTTTTGACCCTCATAAGATCCGCTTATAGACGAGATATCTCTAAACTTATCAAGACAAAACAATATTATGACACTCCACCAAACAAACTTTGGTTGTAAAATCTTCAAATCACTCAGAGATTTTAACTTTCCATAAAGCCAACCAAAAATATATATGGTTATAGTCTGTCATCCATCATATCCAAAATATATGTAGGCTTCCTTCTATAATAGATACTTCTTTCTCATTATATGAAAACAATGCAACTTGTATTACCTAACTTAGAAGAAGATACATTAAAGGAGACAAAATCAAACATATCTTTCTAAAGTTTTTTTACATTCATAAGCTCTAGTAGAATAAAAAGATTGATGTCAAACAAATATGTTTTAATGATAACCTTGTAGATTTATTCATCAAAACATTATTGATATCAATATTTGAAAAGTTAGTATACAACATTGGTATACGACACCTCAACAAACAACCAAATTAATTTCACTACAAAAAGGAAGTACTGTGTACATTTAGATTTTCCAACCCTATTGAGTAATATAGGCAATAAGTTAATAAGTGGCGCAGTGGCAAATTCTTGAAATGTGTAATATCTTAGACAAAATGTGCACCATACTTTTTTTTGCCTTTACTAGGTTTTGTCCTATTGAGTTTTTCTTAGTAAGGTTTTTTAATGAGGCCATTTAAACGTGTCTAACCTTACTCTACGGGACAATAAATAATTATATATATTCGTTTGCTTTGACTTTTTATTCTATTGGTTTTTTTCTTAGCAAGGTTAATATAATTATCTATATATGATGGAAATATAAGAGAGAGTGCTATAAAATCGTGGTTTTCCACCACATGAAGAAACCTTGGGTGGTGCATTTATGAAGAAACCTATACAAACACCCCTCCTTTGTATTTGGTGATACAAACCCCTCCCTTATTTGATACAATTTATATACCAATCCATTTCCTTTTGTTGTGTATATTCATTTCAACCTTCCTTATTCAATTCTTTCAAAGGTAATGAAAGATGCTATTACTCCAATGGCTAGTTGATTTTATATGAAAGGATTGATCAGAAAACGATTTTCTTATATGAAAGGAAAGTTTGTTTTGATTGTTAATTGTATAAAATGGAAAGTCATATCTTGTGCTTGAACAGATCTAATTGTGACTGCCTTAAGGGGTAATTTAAGTGGAAAAGATGAGATATCCAAGAAATGGGGCATTATTTAAAACTCCTTGAAATTATATCAAAAACAAACTATTAAATTACTTAGTGAAGTAGTTAAGGGGCTGACTACTAAATGTGGTTGGTTCAAACCTAATTAAGTCGAAAAGATAGTTATTGATTAGACATAAAATAATAGTTCGACTTAAGTAAAAATTACTCGTTAAAAATAAAAAATTCTTCATTTAATCAAGGTTTGAAATATATCTAGATTTAACACATTATAAAAATGTCATGGATCAAATTGTAAGGGTCATTCAACTGGACAAGTATATATGCAAATAAATGATCAGACCTTCCTAATTTGATGGTGAAATTACATAAATTTGAAGTATATATACACTAGATATGCATCCTAGAATATTTATTAGAAAATGAAAAAAAAGAAAAAACCTCAAATCTAGTTTAACAAAAATCTCAAGAATAAATTGTTTGCAATCTCACTTAATTAGACTACTAGACATGTGGTGCAAGCATCAATGTACTTGTAGTTGGTTTAGGTAGATATTGCATGCTCAAACATCAACGATTTTTTTACTCTAGCGAGTTGGGCGAGTTGCCATAGACATAAAAGAGTCTTTGGGATGAGGCAATAGGGTTTAGCAATTTAAAGGGAGGAAGTTGAGATTGAATATGAGTTATTGGCTTTTGTTGGGATTGAAGGCATGGAGTGCAGAGGGAGCACAATGGGACACATGTGGTGGTAGTGCTGGTAGTGGTAATGATGAGGGTAGTGTAATGGACGGAAAGCAAGGAGAAAGAGGGGAGGGTTTTTGGTGGAGGTATGGTGTATGAAGGAGGGTGAGGTACGTTTAGATTAATAAAAAAGAGGGAGACAGGAGAAAATTTGTTATAGCGTGTCTTGATAGAGATTTGAAAATTTGGAGAGCGGGGGTTTCTTGGCGAGTGATTGGGTTAGTGGGTAATGCAGAGATAAAAGCAGTTAAGAGAGAAAATAAGGGGGATATTATTGACTTTTCACCAAAATTGAAGGATATTTTGTACTTTCCATCAATTACTGAAGGGTACTTTGGACGTTCAATCAACTCTACATTTAAAACTAACAAAATCCACGGCAGATATTGGAAGATGGATAAGAAAATGAACTTTTCAAACTTTGAGAGTGGAATGTTAGTTTATCAAAGTTCGGGTGAAACATAGTTATTCAGCCCTCCTATTAAAATAAAAATATATAAAGGCCGTCCGTGTGAAAATATTAGTTAAAACATATTGTCTGTTGACTGACTTATTGGGCGAATTGGTTTTGATCAAATCATGATAGATTTGGAAGAACGTCCTCCAGTTTTGAGATGCTTCAGATCTATTGAGAACGAGCAGAGGCAGTAACAAGGCAAATTTTCAGGTGTGTTCTTAACTTGTTAAGACTAAATTACCCAGTGCTGCTTTACAATATTTATGTTTAGACTGTGAGGATCTAAGATCTCTTCTACTAAAGAACTTTATACTGTGAAAATTATTGTTATTAATAATCATTTTGTTGAGAACATTATGCATATTAGTTAATTTACCATTTTTAGTCTGCTTTTTTAATTTTCTCCAATTAAAGTTTACATAAATCAAGATTATAAAATTTATTGAACAAAAATACTACTGTAACTTATCAATTTCACAAAATAGACAAGGATTGAGATCTTTGATCGAAGAAGCGGTTTCTTGCTTTGACAAAAAATTTAGTCAATGGATCAACAAAGAGGCTGCCAACTATGTTGTTTTGTTGTAGCAGGTCAGGAAAAATTGTTGAGGTGAAGGAATGGAGTTCGTTGATCGGGGTGAGGAAGAAATGGAGGAGATTGTGATTCACATTGACGACCTGGGTGGGAAATTAATATGTGCAGATATGACATCTTTAACGGCTGGCCAGAAGCTTCCTGCATCAAGCTCGGAGATTGTGGAAGCTGTAGTGATGGATTCAACTACAGGAAGTAAAGATGAGACAACTTCTGTTGAGTCAGGCCATACTGGGCTTCAGAGCGAGGGATTACAAGCTGCAAATGCACCGCTTGACATTGATGAACCCAGAGTTCAGTTTCCTCCACAAACAGTTACGCTTGTCGATGAAGAAGATTTATATGCCAAGAAATCAAGATTGCAGAAATCAGATTCATATACCGTGAAGTCAGGATTGCAGAAATCAGGTTTATATGCCAAGAAATCAGGATTGCAGAAATCAGCTTCATGTACTATGAAATCAGGACTGCAGAAATCACGTTTATATGCCATGAAATCAGAATTGATGAAATCAGGTTTATATGCCATGAAATCAGGATCGCAGGCTACTTTTTCTATGAAAATAGATAAAATTCCGACTGAAAATCAACTATTGCAGAAATCAGGTTTATATGCCAAGAAATCAATTAAGACAACCGTGCAGAAGATTTTCAGCCACATGAATAATGCTAGAGCTGCAAAAATTGTTGTTCTTGGACCTGGTGGTGTTGGAAAGACTACAGTGCTGAAAGCCTTAATCAATCATCCCAACACAAAACTTATGTTTGATGAGATTATTTTTGTGACTGTATCAAAGTATTGGAGCACGGCAAAGATCCAAAACCAAGTTTTAAGACAGTTATTATTGTCTCGTGAATATTCTGAAAGTGATTCTCAAGTTGCAGGAAGATTATTAAAGGTTCTGAAAGGGAAAAGGTTTTTGTTAATTCTGGATGATCTTTGGGAGAAGATAGATTTGGGGGTTGTGGGTATTCCCAATCCCAATTCAGAAAATCGCTGCAAGATAATAATGGCATTCAGAAAACTTGACACTGGTCATGACAAGAATGAGTTTAAGGTGGTTGAAGTAAAACCTCTCTCCGAGAAGGAAGCTAGAGAACTATTTTATGAACAGAGTAGAATAATTCGATCCTCAGATATCCAGTCCTTTGCTGAAAGCATAGTTAAGGGCTGTGGTGGCTTGCCCCTGCTGGTTATTGTTAGTGGAAGGGCCCTAGCAGAGGAGAATGATGTTTCAAAGTGGAGGGATGCGTCAATTAAATTCTCACTGTCTAGAACCGCCCAAGGTTGTCAAACTGAAGATGTCATCCAACGATTGAAATTCAGCTTTGACCAACTCAAGGAGCATGATGTGAAGAGCTGTTTCCTTCATTTTGCTTTGTTTCCAGAGGATCAAGAGGTTAATATTTATAAATTCATAGAATATTGCATCAAAGAAGGTTTAATTACTGGTGCTCAAGCAGATGTGAGAAAAAGGGGACGTGATATAGTTGATGTTCTGGTAAGTGCTTCTCTGTTACAAGTTACACAAGGTGGAAAATCCATTAAAATGAATAATTTAATCAGAGATTTAGCACTGGGGATTTTATCTTCACTGCCAAAAGATAGTGAGTTTCCATTGTTGAGTGCTTATTCAAGATCAATGGAACTTTTCAATCCAGGAAGTAGTTCACCATCCACATCAGTGTGCATACCTGAAGGTAAATTCTTGTTGAGAGCTGGAGCAGGTCTTACAGAACCACCATCAGAGGAAGAGTGGAAACATGCTAAAATGGTGTTTTTGAGTGACAATGAGTTATGCGCTCTCCCTGAGGAACCAAATTGTCCTGAACTTTTGACATTGTTCCTACAAAGAAACGGTTCACTGAGAGTGATTCCGCCATCTTTTTTTAACTACATGGCTTCCCTTGAAGTGTTGAATCTATCTGAAACTAGAATACAATCCTTGCCAGAGACAGTTGCCAAGCTAGAAAAGCTCGTAATCCTCATCCTACGTGATTGTAAGTGTCTATTTATGCTTCCCTCTGAAGTTGGATCCCTTATTTGTCTTAAGGTGCTTGATCTCCGAGGCACTCAAATTAACAAATTACCTGATACAATTGGTGAATTGAAGCTCTTAAAACATTTGGAAGTGTCATTTTATGGGTCTATCGATGATGAAGAGTATGTTATATTGCCACACCATTTGATTTCGTGCAGCATTATATCGAAGTTGTGCAATTTGGAGACTCTGAGCATTGTTTTGTATCCAGGAGATGCACGGTGGTATGAGGATGTGAAATACATCAAAACTGAGGTTAGCAAGTTGAAATGGTTGACGTCTCTTACCTTTCATTTCCCAGATATTGAACATGTCCAAGAATTCCTAAGAGAGAGCGACCCATGGAAGAATAATCTCTTGATGGAGTTCAAATTCATCATTGGTCATGATTTCAAGGACATTTCCTCTCCAGTTCCATATTACATGGAATTTGATTATAATCAACAGCTCCGACGTCTGAGATTTGTAAATGGTGAGAAGAAACCTGAGGAAGTTCTACAAATATTAGCTCGCAGTACTGCTTTCTATTTAGATAATCATCTTGACATTGAGAGCCTTTCCAACTTTGGGGTTGGTAATATGAATGAGTTGAAGTTTTGTATTTTATCTGAATGCCCCAAGATTAAAACAGTCGTTCATGTGGAGGAAGTGGAGGATGCTGTATTTCCCCTCCTGGAGACCATAAGTATCCATCGTTTGTGGAATTTCACAAGTATTTGGGAGGGGATTCTACCAGAAGGAAGTTTTGGCCAGTTAAGAATTTTGTCACTGAATGGATGCCCGAAGTTGGTGTACGTCTTTACAAGCTCAACGATTCAACATCTTTGTAAATTAGAGGAAATTGTTATAGAAGATTGTCGAGACATTGAACAAATCATAGTTGAGGAGGAGACAATACATTCTGAGTCAGTTGCACTTCCCAGTTTGAAGAAGTTAACACTTAACTGTCTGCCAGGATTGGTAAACATATGGAGAGGTCCTTGGCCGCTACTGGAACATATCAGCTTCTACTGTTGTCCAAACTTGAAGAAGATTGGTATTGATTCTAGGTTCAAAGATGTGATAATAAAGGCAGAGAAGAGTTGGTGGGATGCATTAGAGTGGGAAAGTGATGAATTGCGCTTGCATATCGAAAACTCTTCCACCATTATTTATCATGATCTCCCGTAAATGACATTGTTGGTATATTTGTTTTAGAGCCATGTTGGTGTCCTCTTTAATTGATATTGCATACAATACAAATGAAAAAAAATTGGATTGTAAACATGTATATTGGTTTTCATATCCCGCAGTTTATGGACTTTCTTCTTTTTATATTTTGTTAGTTTTATCTATATTTTCAATGTAATCTAGTGATGTATTAGATTATAAATACCAATGTACTTTAATCCCACAGGGTAGTGGTTTTCATCCAAGAATAATGTTATATGGTATCAGAGCAAAATTGAATTTCTTGTCTCTCTGTTATTTTTCTTTCTGTTTTAAGTCAATTTGTTCCTCCCTTCCTTACACTGTGTCAACAAAAGAATCTATAACTGAAATTTCTTCATCTTCTGTTCCTTTAACGTCATCAAATCTCTCACAAAAAAATAATTCTTCATCCTCTGTCCTAAATATAAAAAATTACGTTGGGAAAACTTTAACTTATACCAATTATTTACTTTGGAAGTCTTTTTTTCTTCCTATCCTTACCACTTATGATGTTCTTGGGCATGTGGATGGTACTTCTCTTTGTCCACCAAAAACCATTACCAATGATAATGGAGAATTTGTTTCTAATCCTTCCTATTTCTTATGGATTAAAATTGATAACCTTGCAACAACTTCTCAAACCAAATGAAACGATGACAACCAGAGAAGCTTGGCTTGAGGTTGAAAAACTTTTTCAAGATCAAGCCTTCTTTTAGCTTTTGCAACTAAAGAGTAAGTTTAACAACACTCAAAAGAATGATCTCTCTATTGATGCATAGCTTCAAAAATTGAAAACTATATTTGATTTCCTTTCCTCTATTAGACATACCATCATTGAAGTTGATCTTGTTGTGTAGGCTATTGAAGGTTTATCTTCGGAATACTATAGTGTTGTCGTAAACATTAGTGCCCAAAAACTTTACTATCTTTTGTTGATGTCCGTCCTCAATTATACCTTTATGAGATTTGTCTCAAACGTAATCATCCTTCAACCACAGACACTTTTACTATAGTTGTTGTTTATCAATGTTTAACACAAGGTAAAGGATGAAATTTCACACCTAAAAATGCTTTTTAACCACGATTATCCTTTCCTTTTGATAATATTGGTCATGGTCATAGATGTGGACACATCGTTCACACAATTTCAATAATTATGGTTTCCAATCTGGCTAAGATCTCAAACTAGTCATGGCTTTCATTCAGGATGTGGCTTTTCTTTTTATTATAACTCTCCAACACCAAGTGTCTTAGGTCCTAAACCAAACTTCTCACCAAATTTTCTCTCTTTCCAACTTGTGTAATGCCAAATGTTTTATGAAAATTCACACACAACTTGTGAATGTCTTGTGTTATATCATCCACATCAACCTTCTCTTTCACTTTTCAATGATAATCTCTCTAAATCCTTTATTACATTCCATCTTCAAAAGCCTTCACCATTGTCCTAGGTTCCCGGCACTGGTGCTACATCACACATGACTAATGATTCTAGTAATCGTATTCAATCTTCCACTTATTTCGGTGTTGATTCTATTGTGTTTGGTAATAGTTTTGTTCATAACATTTCTTCAATAGGTTATACACAATTACAAACACCTTATGGTTCTTTTTTTTTGAATGATGTCTTAGTTGTTCCTTCAGTCACTTCTAATTTGCCTTCTATTAAAAAGTTTGATAAAGATAACTAGTGTAGTATTGAGTTTGGTCCAACTGGTTTTGTTGTGAAGGATCTGCAGACACTGACTCCATTCCTTAGGTGCAATAATCCAAGAGCTTATTACCTTTTTAAATCTTACTCTTTCCATATTCTGAAATACATTCAATCATTAGCTGTAAGTCACATCCTAATCAAACTCTAGCACCATTAGTTTGGTCATCCTAATTCTAAAGTTTTGTCCACAACTTTATCATTCAATAAGACGTCATGCTCTTTATCATTCTTTTGGGAAAACATGTTAAAGTTCCTTTCTTTCACTCTCATGTAAGAGTTTTAGCTTCATTTGAAATAATTCATTTAGATCTTTGGGCATCACCTGTTTCTTCTTTTTCTAGCTTACGATATTATTTAGTGTTCTTAGATGATTACTTGTGTAACATTTGTGTTTTTCCACTGCATTATAAATTGCAAGTTCTTGAAAAATTTAAATTATTTCATAAATATATAATTAATCTACTTGGATGTTCCATTAAAATATTTCAGTATGATAGTGGCAGTAAGTCCACAAGCAAATAATTCAAAGGTTATGCTAATTTACACGGTATCAAAATGCAATTTTTTTCCTTATATGCCCTAACAAAACGATGTAGCAGAAAGATCATATCGGGCAATAACTGAGATGGTGCACACTTTGTTATTAATACAAGCTGAATTGCCATTGATTTTTTGGGTAAAGGCCTTTCTTATGTCAATTCATTTACTTAATTTGCTACCTAAAAAATCTGTTGCAAATTGTTCTCATTTTCAAATGTTGTTTCCTAAAACACCTAATTATACAAATTTGCAAGTATTTGGTTGTTCGTGTTATCCAAATCTTACAGCTAAATCACAGCACAAGTTATCAGCCTGATCAGTTGCTTGCATTTTTCTTAGTTTCTCAAGTGGCTATAAGGGGTTCAACTGTTATGATCCTATTTTAAAAGAGGTACATCTCTCTCAGCATGTGTTGTTTTCTGAAACTTTCTTTTTGTTTCAAACATTATCTAAAACCACAGACTTTCATTCCACCACAAACGCCTCTTTTTTAAAGTCTCCCTTCCCTGTATTATCTTCCATTTATCTCCAACTCAGTAATTAATTTCTCATTCTATCCCAAATAAATCTTCAAACCGGCAATCCATATCTATTTCCTCTATTTTATCTTTATCATCAAACCATGATAATTCTAATCCTCATTTTACTAATTCCTCCTCATAATCTTCTCTTTTATCGTTATCACCACCCTTAATTAACTCTTCTCAAGATATAGATAATATTTCTTTATCTTTTTTCTAATTTATCTTTATCACCATAACAAGATACCTCTAGTCTACCTAATAATGTTTCTTTCCCATCTTATCCCTTATCTCCTCACTTACATGATAATGTCCTTTCTACATTATAATCAAAACCTTCAATAACACCACAACATGTTCCTACCACAACTCTTCTTTCCAATGCATCCTCACATGCAAACCAATCAAAGAAGACTAACCATATGCAAACCAGGTCTAAGATAGGTCATTCCAAATGCAAACACATTCCTTCTTTTCATGTTGCATTGAAAACACAGTTGTGAGTACCTCTAATACTACCCTTTCTGAGCCATTTAATTACAATAAAGTGAAGCAACATTTTGAATGGTGTAATGCAATGAAAGATGAGTACCATGCTTTAATTCAAAATAACACTTGGACTCTTGTTTTTTATCCTTCAAACATAAATTTGTTCGGCAGTAAATGGGTCTAGAAAATCAAAAGAAAGGCAAATGGCTCTATAGCATGCTATAAAATGCGTTTAATCGCACAAGGGAACATTTAACAAGCTAGCCTGAACTATGATGAGACATACAACCCAACAAGGTTTGCAAAACTATACTGGACTAATTGGTCGAATTGTGAATTGATGCCTTAAACAATTTTTGTTGCTAAAATATCCATTTTTTGCAAGTTTTTAGACTAGACTATGACTGGACCATGACTGGACCAACGGTTCATTATCAATTCGTGGTCTAGTTTGGTTCAATCTCATCTCCATTCCTATAAAAATTATAAGTTTAAAAGTTTAAAACTTGAAACAGAAAAACCAAAAACATGACATCACTTTTCCAGCCTTTCTTTACATTATCACCATTACTCCAGCCTTTTTGCATTACTGTCATTGCTCTAGCCCTTCTGCATTACCGCCATTGCTCTAACCCTTTTGCATTGTCGTCACTACTATAGAAATAAAAATAGCCAGCCGACTTTCAATGACGTTGTTTGTTCTTCTCACATGCTTTGTCGACGTTTGACTGTTCTTCTCGTGCGCATTGCTAACGTGTGACACTTCATTCATAGTGGACTTCTTCTCCAAGTTTTCTCCTTCAAGTTCGACTCTTCGCTACATGTTTTATCATTCTACGTGCTTGACTTGTATTAATTAAGGCATTTATTCTTGTTACTTCATTGCAATGGACTAATGGAGTGCATAACTTGTATTACTTAAACTTGCACCTAAAAGTAGTGCAGTGGTGATTGATTTGTGTTTTGTTCAATTTGTTGATGTGTTTTTTTAAAAAGTAGTAGGTTTGATTTTTGTTTTGATTTGTGTTGTAATGGCCATGTTATATAATTAATTTGTAATAGTATTTCAAAACATGTTTTACAGGGTTTGAATTGAAAATTATACATAGATTTAAATTCAATAGGTAAAGAACATGTAAGTAGACCAATTTTTTTTAGGTTTTTATACAAAACTGAACATTTGATTAAACCAACCAGTCAAAATGGTTTGATGATTCAACCAAAACCAAACCTGAAAATGGTTTATGGCTAGTCTGGTTCTTAAAACCTTATAGCCCAATTGTGAAGCCGACAACCGATCGTACAGTATTAATCATCATAGTTTCACGAAGCTAGTGCATTCGACAATTAGATGTAAAAAACACCTTTTTACATGGCAACCTTTAAGAAGATGTTTACATGAAATAACCAAAAGAGGTTGAACATCCTAACAAACCTAATTTTGTATGTAGGTTCAACAAGGCCATTTACAACCTCAAGCAGGCCCTACGGGCTTGGTTTCACATATTCGCATCATTTTTGTGCCAAATCGAATTCAAGTCTTGTGCTATAGATAGTTCCATATATACTCTTAAAGTTAGTACTAGTATAACAATTTTATTATTGCATGTTTTATGTTGATGATATTGTTTTAACTTCATCTGCAACAACACTTGTTGCTTAAACTTCTTTCTTTATTGAAGATTGAATTTGCAATGATTGATCTTGGTTCTTTAAATTATTTCTTGCGAATTTCAAATACTAAAAATTCAAAAGGGATCTTTTTAGATTAGTTTAAATATGTAGTTTCCATTATTCAGTGAAGTGGTCTTCAACATGCCAAACTTCTTGTCACACCATTAGCTTGTACAAATAGACTATTTGTCACTAAGAGTTCTTTATTACATGACATAAGTTTTGTAGTTAATCAAGTTTGTCAATTTTTAAATGCTCCTCAAGAAAATCATTTTAAAGCAGTCAAATGCATTATTAGATACATCAAGGGTACTACAACTTATGGGCTCCAAAAATTAAGAAAGGTGTTTTATTGACCATATGTTTGTATACTATGATGCTGATTGGGCAGGGTGTCTTGAAATTAGGCGTTCTATGTCTGGTTTTGCATTTTTTTGGATTCTAATTTAATTTCTTGGTTTGCGAAAAAAAAAGCTACAATTAGTTGTTCATATACTGAAGCAAAATATTGTGCCTTAATAAGTGTAGCAATGGAGGTATGTTGGTTACAAAATATGCTTCATGACAATGTTAGTGCAACTTACATGGTTGTCAATCCTGTTTAACATACTTGCTCCAAAAATGTTGAAATTGACATTCATTTTGTAAGAGAAAAACTATCTTGTGGACAACTTCTTGTTAAATACATTCCTTGTGTTGATCAAGTTGTTGATGTCTTCACCAAGGGTCTCGACTCTAATAGGTTTCATAGTCTTCATGCCAATCTTTGCATCATGCCTCATCACGCAAATCTTGAGGGTGATGATATATATTGTATACAGTATGAATGAAAAAAAAAAAAAAAGAAGGATTGTACACATGTAAATCAGTTTTCATATTCTATAGTTTATTGACTTTATCTTTTTATAATTTGTTAGTTTTATCTATATTTTCATTATATTCTTGTATTACATTATAAATATCAATGTAATTTATTCTCACAGGATAGTGGGTTTTTATCTAAGAATAATCTTATATTAATCAGTCTATTCACAGTTTGATTCCAGAAGCATGAAATGTCTCGATCTTGTTTTGGAGTCTTTTCTAAATTATGTTCTTGTTTCATTGTTAGACATTTACCATTTTCTTTGATTGAAAAAATAATATAAAAATGGAAAAATGATGTCGCCTATTTATGACTAATGTTCATTGTGAGAGTTGATAAAATAAAATAAAGCCTTCAAAGAGTACCCCGAATAACAAAGTTGAGGCACCCGAGCAAGAAGCTATAGATTCGAAGCTCGATAATGACGTATTATGATCAAATTCTTAGCTTATTTGGTATAATAATTATAAGGTTGATAATTAAACCTAAAGTTTTCTCCTATTTAGCATGATTAGTTTAGGCTCATTTAGGTCGAAAATGTTGAAGCGAAAACGGTGATATATTCACTTAAGGTTTCCTACAAAAATAAAAAATACCCTATTTGGTTAACAAGAACTTGTAGGATTAAATAGTACTCACCAAAAAAAAAACTTGTAGGTTTAAATAATATCGAATTGTTCTTGAATTAGTTAAGAAGGAATATTCGAAAAAAAGAAAATCATTCTCAACATTCAAGGTATAATCACTAATCGTTCTCAATATTTTGGTTGGGTCATTGAGAGAATAAGTGGCACTAAATTATATAAGTTGTAAAATATATTTTGACTTAAGATTTGATATATAAAAACTATGAAATGATTCAATAGTTGTGTGCTAAAAAAAAAACTAACACCAAAGTAATCACAGTTAGTTCTCTATCAGAGTTATTTATATTAAGTTTGTGACTTATTAACAAAACAATATCGTTTTACTGAATAATAAGCCAAACCATTGATTTGAGCAATAATTTTGAGTAGGATGTGCATGATCTAGTTTGTGTAGTTTAAGAGTTTTTTCAAACCAAACTAAAAAAAAAAGTTTGAAAAATTTTCAAGCCAAACAAAATAATTTTAGGTTTCAAACCAAACTAAAATAAACTAAAAAAAAAAATGGTTTAAACCTACTAAAATTATTCACTTCTAAATATATATTAGTTAATAAAATTTATGGAATAATAGTTTTTTATAATATAATATAAACATGTAAAATAAATATGAAATATATATATATAATACATGTAAAGAAAATGACAAAATAAATATAAAAGTATTTTTACACCTAATTGCTTATTAAATTTTTTTGTCTAAAATAGTTATACAAAAACATGATTTACGGTCTGGTTTAGTTTGAAAAGGGAAATTATATTAAATGACCAAAATTAAGGGGGTTTAAGTGAAATTTCCCAAAACAATAAGGTTTAAGCAAAAATGCCCCATTTTTATGAAATGACAAAATTGCCCCTATATATAAACAAGAAAATTTTCTTATTTTCCACTGTAATTTTCTACGGTTTCACTGTGCAAATTCAAAGAAATTTTCCCTTCCCATGGTCACCCCACGAGCGAAGAGGTTTCTATCTATTTTCGTGTTTTTCGGTGACCAAAAATGACAAAGAAGGTTAGTACATCTTTCCTACTCTTGTTTGAATCAAGTCATTGTTCATATTATTGAGATTTGAGAGAGATTTTGCGATTTCAAAGTTTAGGGTTTCGATTTTGAACAATGATTAAAATGTTTTGATTTTTGGTTGTTTTCGTTGAATTTCTTGAGGGGTTTTGTGTTATAGTCTATGTAGATTTAGTTTGTGCTGAAATTGGACGCCGAAACAACGAATTTTTGGCCAAAAATGGGTTCAAAGCGATTGGCGCTTCGACTGTGGGAACAATGAATCCCACGGTCAGGACGAAATCTCTCACGATCAGGAGAGTTTGACCGTGGCTTAGTGGGTGAAGTATCGTTTTCAAAACATTAGGGAGTTGGGGGAGAACAGTTAGTCCATGGGGGTGTTTCTGAAATTTACCACGCGACAGTGAGCTAATGCCGTGAAAACCGTGGGGGGGGAATTTACTTTTTGGAAACTACGGGGGCGCTAATAGATTAGAAAATTGCTGAGAGTGTAAGGGATAAATATTGAACCTGTCTGTAGTAGAAATTTTTTGAGGGGGTAAATTAATATTTTTCATATCTAGGGATTCTGAACGTGTAGATTTCGAATTTTATATCCGTTTTTTCTATTTTAGGGTTTTTCGACATTTAGTTTTCAAATTTGACATTCGGTTTTTTTATTTTTGTGCTTTTTTTAAAGATTTTACGATATAAAACCTATTTCAACTTATAGAATTTGAATTTGAATTTCATTTTTTTGATTTTCATCGTTTTAAGATAAATCGACTCGTATTTTTAAGATTTTCTAACGATTTTTCAATTATTGACATACCTAAGGTATTTCAACGTATAGATTCAAATTTCAGTTCCGTTTTTTCGATTTTTGCCCTTTTAGGATATATCAACTCATATTTTCAGATCTTTGACTGATTTTTCGATTGTTAACATTCAAGAGTATTTCAACTTTTAGAATTCGAATTTTAATTCCGTTTTTTCAATTTTTACCATTTTAGGATATATCGACTCGTATTTTCTAGATTTTCGAACGATTTTTTAGTTATGGACATTCTAAGGTATTTCAATGTATAGAATTCGAATTTCAGTTTCATTTTTTCGAATTTCACCGTTTTAAGATATATCGACTTGTATTTTCTAGATTTTTGAACGATTTTTCCATTGTTGACATTTTAGGGTATTTCAACGTTTAGAATTCGAATTTCAGTTCTGTTTTTTTTATTTTCACCGTTTTAGGATATGTGGACTCGTATTTTCCAGATTTTCAATCAGTTTTTTGGTTATTGACATCCTAAGGTATTTCAATGTATAGAATTCAAATTTAAGTTCCGTTTTTTCAAATTTCACCATTTTAGGATATCTTGACTCGTATTTTCTAGATTTCTGAATGATTTTTTGATTATTGACATTCTAAGGTATTTCAACATATAGAATTCGAATTTCAGTTTCATTTTAAGATATATCGACCCGTATTTTTCATATTTTTGAACAATTTTTTTATTATTGACATTCTAGGATATTTCAACATTTAGAGTTCGAATTTCAGTTTCATTTTTTCGATTTTCACCATTTTAGGATATGTTGACTCGTATTTTCCAGATTCTCGATCAATTTTTTGATTATTGACATTCTAAGGTATTTCAACGTATACAATTCAAATTTCAATTTTGTTTTTTCAAATTTCACCATTTTAAGATATATTGACTCATATTTTCCAAATTTTCAAACAATTTTTTGATTGTTGACTTTCTAGGGTATTTCAACGTTTAGAAATTTGAATTTGAATTTCGGTTTTTTGATTTTCACCGTTTTATGATATATCGACTCATATTTTTCAGATTTGATTTTTTGATTATTAACATTCTAGGGTATTTCAACGTTTAAAATTCGAATTTCAATTCTGTTTTTTTATTTTCACCGTTTTATTATAATGAAATCCTACTTTATAAATTTTGTTTGTTTTTTATGAATGTCTTACCAATGTCGTACCAATGTTAAAGGTGAGCTACGAAGTCCAGACACTTTCGGGTAGATGTGATATGTCGTGCACAGTGCACTGCATTATCCATGATTACTTCTACACTGACCCTGGATCAGCCTCGACTGTTTGAGAGGATATTTTTTGGGCATCTCCTTCGTCTACCCCAAACCAAATTTTCTAGGATATTGGTTCATGCATTTCAACCACGATAGCTACATCGGCCCTCCGTTAGAGATGAGCTATGGTTTAGGGTTAGCAGGGTTGATGTTAGATTTAGCCTGTTTGAGTTTGCTTTGATAACGGGCCTTTCATTTAGCTGACACACTGCTATTTCTTCATAAATTCCTTACTCCTCCGAACATAAGATCAGAGATACATACTTTTGGGGTTGTCCGAAGGTGTAGTATCATGGCATAGAGTGAGTTTTCTTGGCTAGGCCATAGAGGGATGACGATGTTGACGCCGTCAAGATGACCTTGTTGTATATTCTTCACATGGTGTTGTTAGGGGATGATCGACGAAAGAAGGTATCTACAAAATACTTATAGTTAGTTGATCATCTGGACGGGTTTAATTCCTACCCCTAGGGTGTTGCCTTGTGGCAGATGATGTATGAGTTTATGTCACAGGCGAGTGACAGAGTATGCTCCAAACGGATGTTTGAAATGCGTAAATATGACCTCTATAGATTTCCTTTCGCATTTCAGGTAAATTTTAATTTATTGATTATATATATTAATTGACAAAAATATGAATTGATTTATTTAAATCGTTAATGGTTATATTGTAGTATTGGATATATGAGACACTAGACACCTTGTACGACTGGGTTGACATGATTGATATCCATGCGTCCCCACGGATATTTAGGTGGCATACACGGGACATCCCTAGTTGGAGTCTTATAGGCATTATTTTCACTGGTGACCTAGTATGTGAACATTAATTAATAAGTTGATTAATTCATTGAATATTGCAATTATTTTGACATTTTCACCGTTTCATGATTAGGATGATGTCACATTCTCACTTCGTCCGTCACCGACGGAGGAGGGTTTACCATGGTATGCTGACATCCGTGAGTACACAGGTTTATTGAATGCTGATTCCTCCTCATCATCTTCGGTTCCTCTCGTGACAGGAGATGAGGCTTTTCCAGTCTCAGGACATTCAAATATACCCGTCGAGACTCTTGGGACCTTTGAGGAACCTATTTAGTCTCTTGTTATGGAGTATGGAGTAGCCTTTTTGTCCCCCTGGAGTTCATAGCCCACAAACCACAGACCTTCTTGGGGTTGAGGATTGTACTATCCATCCTGTCATTGAGGAGTGTCCCCTATCAATATCACTCAGTATTTCCACATTAGATGTTGCATTGGCGCACTAGGGTGTTATGATATATTGTAGATATTATATTTTATATAAAATATCATTTACCATTTTGTTCTTTTCATGTATATAGGGGATCCGCATTGAGATATTACCAATCAAGGGTTCTCCCCGAACACCTTCCCCAGAAGTTGAGGTTATGTTTTTTTAATAAATGTCATTGATCGATTTGTCTTTTCAGTTATAATGTTTATTTAATAATGTTTTGTTTCTTTTTCAGGACAAGCGATTGTGGTTACTTGTTGATATCCCGAGCTCCAATAAAAGGACAATGAATATTAGTTTATAAGAGGAAGACTTCCAGGAGGATGTATCGAGGCAATCCATATTGAGGTATATCAATTATAATTACTATATAAATATTCATATATATTGTTCACTGAGATTTTCAAAATTACCATTTTGTAGTCCGCCGAGGGGGCACGCATGGTGGACTTGACCATGATTCAGGATTCTCCAGCCAAACCTCCTTCGGCATACATGGAGATGGTAACATTAATCGATTAATGCGTAATTGTTACTTGGGATGAAATATTAAATTAATAGTTGTATGTACTTACAGTTGATTCGTACAACACACGATCGGATCGTCTAGAAAGGTCTACTCATTCGCATCCTGTATACAAATCCAATCAAAAGGAGGGCGAAATGATAGTTTAGGACCATTCCATCTTCTACCTCAGAGCGTGAGGAATCTTTCCTCACGTAGTACACCAAAGTTGCGGCTTCGACGCCCATGATGTTTACTTCAACGGGTCAAAGTCGAAAGACAATTTTTAGCAGATTGTGGTAGAGTTGCGCGAGTGGCTGACTGATGATATAAGTTGTCTATACTATATAATTTAGTTAAAAGTTTGATATATTCATCAATAACTAACATATGTGAAGTTATTTATACCATTTCAACATTTGGATTCCTTTTTAGCTATATTACGTTGGCACTAGGACGATCACCGTTCGACTATTTCACAACATTGGATGACTGCCCACACATTCTTCGTAGGTCATGTTGAGATGGCTTGGAAGAGTTGGCAGACCACACTGGAAGAGGAGTTCCAGTTTTCGGGGCTCTTCACGAGGATTGTTGAGGTAACTTATACCTTGGGGTTATTTTACAAACCATGGGGGTTGGTTGATAAGGTATATTATAATAGTATTTTCATTACATTTTACGTTAAATTAGTTTATAATCAACTTTAATTGGTCACTATTTATAGGTTTACATTCCTATAAACTTCGATTGTGGACATTGGGTGGTCGGAGTTATAGATTTCTGTGAGTGGTCGATTATAGTGTATGATTCGAAGGTAATATACTCAGGGAATATGGGGCCTCTCGAGTGGCGGATGCAACCGTACACGACATTCATACTGGCATTATTAGAGGAGATGAGTTTCTGGATAGACTCCACGACGTGATCCTCTCGTGTTACATCGAGCGACGGATGTCCCTCAGCAGGGGGAAGGCTCCAGTGACTGTTGTGTGTTTATGTTACGTTTTTTTTAGTGTTTGGCATTGTCACGGAGTGTCGATTGAAAGGTGATTTAACCCATTTGTCATGTCTAACACCAGTGGACTAAAAGATAAAAATTGAAAGGTGATTTAAGAGAAATTAAAATTTTTTCACCCAAGGTTTGGTCTAAAAACACTTTTACACCCCTTGTTTCCATAAATAACAATTTTTAACTCAAACTGAAGCTCTTTTTAAGAAAAATTGAAAGTATTAGGGTAAAATATAATTTTACTAACAATTAATTTTTAAAATAAAAAACAATTACTTTCTATCAGACTTAAATGTTTTAAACATGACACTTTGCTTAAAAAATATTGATGCATTTTATTTAATTCTCTAGAGATGTAACATCATTATTGATATTATTAGGGGCAAACTGATTTTTCAAAACTCTTAAAAGACCCGCAAACTCTTTTAAATTTTAGATAACCCCCTAAAAAATTTTATAAAGACCTCTGACATTTTCAAAAATTACAATGTACCCCTAATATACGATTATATGATAGAAACACCTCTATATATAAGAAGAAAAGAAAAAATGGTGAGAGTAAAAGGAAAAGAAATTAAGTGGTTTCTTATATAATTAGGATATTTAAAAGATTATTTTTATTTTTTGCTAATTTATGGTTATATGATTATTTTGAAAATTGAGGTGGGAATTTTACTTCTCAATACTATAGTTTCATTAACATAGTTTAATCTTGTGCAGAAAATTGTTATTTATGTTTATTTTCGGGTAAAAATGCTATTTATACTAACTAAGGGTGGAAAAGTGTTCTATGGCTAAACCTTGGATGGGAATAGTGATTCACTTATGATTAATAATTAGAATCCTTCCTTCTTAAGTTCCCCTGAAGTGTGATCCAGCTCAAAAAAGGTGACAAAGCTGCGGCTATTTCAATTTTTTTAATGTAAAGAGAGATAGGAGAAGGGAGCAGTTAATAGTAACAATAAAATATACAAATTAGTTTTAGGCACGTTGGTTGGATAAGATAAATATTCAAAAGCTTAGTGCTCTAAACTTTTCCATTCAATGCGCATGCTGTTTTGAAAAATATGTACAACATGTTGTGTGAACAGAATTAAAAAAAATAAAAACCATAGCTGGATTATTTTGAATTTATACACAGTATATAAAAGGCAATAGGGCGAAAGAATATTTTTCCTTTAATCAAATAATTTACAAGAAGTTTTTATACACAATAACAATCATGCGAAAAAATGCAAAAGAATGAAAGATGTTAATAGTCCGCCAGCTAGCTGATTCTGTACAAAAGGATTGATCAGAAAACGATTTTCTTATATGAAAGGAGAGTTTGTTTTAATTGTTAATGGTATAAAATGGAGAGTCACATCTTGGGCTATAACAAATCTTACTGTAATTGCCCTCAGGTTAGTTTAAGTGTTAAAGATGGTCATCCAAATAATAGAGTATAATTTTAAAACTTGTTAAAACATATCGAGAAAATTTAGCTTATTTGATGAAGTGGTTGATGGGCCAACTACTTAGTGTGGTTGATTCAGATTAGAAGCATATACACACTTAATAAGAATAGTTCAACTCAGATAAAAGTTACTCATTATTTAAAAAAAAAAAATTCAAGTGATCAAGGTCGGATATATTTCTAAATTTAACACATTACAAGAATGCCTTGGATCAATTTTTAAGGTCATTGAACTGGATGAGTGTAGATGCAAAGAAATGATCAGCCTTCCTAATTTGATGGTAAATTACTTAAATTTGAAGTATATGCAAACTAGATATGCATCCTGTAATATAATTCGAAAATTAAAAAAAAAAAGACTCAAATCTAATTTAACATATATTTATTAGATCAAATCTTAAGACACATAAATGATCGAATAAATATTTTTAACAAAATTTTGTTCGCAATATCACTTAATTAAACTACTAGACATGTAGTGCAAGCATCAATGTACTTGTAGTTGATTTAGGCAGGTGTTGCATGCCCAAACATCAATGATTTGTTGTACTCTAGCGAGTCGGGCAAGTTGCCATAGACATAAAAGGGTCTTTGGGAAGGGGCAACAAGGCGTAGCGACTTAAAAGGAAGTCAAGATTGACATGGAGTGCAGATGGAGCATAATGGGAACAGATGATGGTGAGAGTAGTGCAATCGATGGGAAATAAAGGAGAAAGAGGGCAGGGTTTTGGGTGGAGGCATGGTGTATGAAGGAGGGAGAGGTATATTTAGCCATGTATGCTGAAATATCAAGTTTCAATCCTTTATTTTTGATAATACCAAACACTCATCCATGAGCAGTTAAAATTAACGGTAGTAAGGGTAAAATCATTATTTTCTCTATAATATTAAAAATAAACTAAAATATAATCTATATTTTGCCCCCCTAAACTTTAAAAACTAAAATTTTCCCCTAGCCTAAGTTTTAAAAAATGGCAGTTTCACTCTAGGGTTTTTTTTTGAAATCTCCGGCAACATCTCCAACTCCATTGCCGACGGCCTCTCCCTCCCGAAGCATCCTCTCCTTTCGACGATCTCTTTCCTCCCATTTGGAGCCCCAATCGACGTCAGAGACACCTTAGAAGATAAAGAACTTTGTCAGGGAAGACGATTCGTCTTCCTAGAAGAAGACCTCTGGGAAGACGATCGTCTTCCCACAACTTCGTTTTCATTTGGGAAGACGAACCCCGACGAAGAACTTCATCTTCTAAGGCGTCTTCGATGTCAATCGGGGCTCCAAATGAGAGGAAAGAGATCGCTGGAAGGAGAGGATGCTTCGGAAGAGAGAGGCCATCAGCAATAGAGTCGGAGATGTCGTCGAAGATTTCAAAAGGAAACCCTAGGGTGAAACTGCTATTTTTTAAAACTTAGGCTGGGAGAAACTTTTAGTTTTTAAAGTTTAGGGGGGCAAAAGGAGATAAAATTTTAAGGGATTAGAGTTCTGTTAATTTTAACTGCTCATGGGTGGGTGTTTGGTATTATCAAAGATAAAGGGTGAAAACTTGACATTTCAGCATACCTTGGGTGGGAAATAGTCCTTTGGCCACCATGTTTTTATAACTGAACTAGATGTCAACCTAGTGGAGGGAGGGATTTGGTCCAACCAATAGTTAGATTGGTTGACTGATAATTAGACCGGTTAATTGTTCAAAAATAATATTAAAAAAATTGTGTAAGTTACCATTAATTATATAATTTAACTTATTTAATATTAAAATATGATGGTATATATATTCAAATGCGATAAATAAGGTAATGAGTTTAAGTTTTCATAGTGAATTTTTGAAAAAAAAAATTAATTTTTTATGTTGATCAAGTCAAACCCAGTTTTATACCGATCCAACCGAAAGGTTTGAATGGTTTAATCCTATTCAATCCAGTTTAACTGCAAACATAATTTTCAGGTGAATTAAAACTGGTTTGGCTAACGATTGATAGTTCAATCAGTCTGATCTGGTTTTTAAAACCATGATATTTAGATTAATGGCAAAGAGGGAGGGAGGAGAAAATTTGATGTAGTGTTAAGGGTGAGTGGATCTGAGTACCTTGTGAAAATTTATGAAATTGAAACCTAAAACTTATACCATATTTCAAATTCCATTATTTAAAATATTAGAAATTTTTTTACCTCTTTTGAATTTAACTAATGTTTGTAGATACAAACATAAATATTTTTTTTATCTAGTTTTAAAAACCAAATCTTAGTATTTTTAACTTTAATACTAATTGTCTATTTCTTCCTCACTGTCAAGGGGCAAACTTAGTATTTTTAACTTTAATACTAATTGTCTATTTCTTCCTCACTGTCAAGGGGCAAACTTAGTATTTTTAACTTTAATACTTGAACAATAAAACTAAACTTGATGGGGTCATTGTAATTAAATAAGCCATAAAATAAATGAGACACATTCACTATATTTTAGATTTTCCTCTTTATGATAAATTTAGTCAACAACTAATTACCACAGTCCAAGTCACGGTAAAATCCTTCATTTCTTTAAATCGCTCCTTTTCCTTTCATTTTTGCCCTACCACTTTGTTTCATTATTTTTTCAAAAGCTATATATATAAATGAACAAAGAAAAGTAACACTCATGTCTTTCTTTATTCAATTTCTTTGATTCCATTTTCTCAGATTTTTATAATCAAATGGACCCTACAACCCATTTCACATTTAGATCCCGATTCCAGTTTTCATTCTGGTACTTTACAAGGTGATGTCGGGAATCAATACCTGCAGGTTTCATGAAATTGAAATTAAACCCTACTTGTGATTGATCGATTTCAGATAGAAACCTGAACTGAAAGCCATCGATTTCGGATAAGTTCTTTTGCACACCCCTCTGTAGCATGTCTTGATTGAGAATTGAAATATTGGCGAGTGGGGATTTGGTGGCGAGCGGTTGGGCTAGGTGGGTAATAGGGAGAAAAGAGCATTTAAGAGAGAAATAAGGAGGGATATTGTTGATTTTTCACCAATTATTGAAGGATATTTTGTACTTTTCATCAATTATTGAAGGATACTTTGGATTTTCAATCAACAGTACATTTAAAACTAACAAAATCCACTGAAGATATCGGAACACAGACAGGAAAACAGACTTTGCAAACTTCAAGGGTAGGAAAATTATTCATCAAAGTTTGGGTGGACACTATTCAGGCCTCCTAAAAGAAAAAAATACATAAAGCAAAGTTGTCCTGTCTGGCCCGCGTGAAAATATTTAATTGTACGTTGACTGACTTACTGTGTGAACTGGTTTTGATCAATTCATGATGCATTTTGAAGAACTTCGTCCAGTTTTTAGATGCTTCAGAGCTACTGAGAAGAACAAGCAGAGGAAGTAACTAGGCAAATTTTCAGGTGTGCTCTTAACTTGTTAACTTAAATTACCCAGTGCTGCTTTAGAATAGTTATATTTACTCTGTGAGGACCCAAGATCTCTTCTTCTAATGAATTTTATAATGTGATATTAATGTTATTAATAATCATTTTGTTCAGAAAATTATGCATCTGGAAAGAGATATAATATGCATCGTAGAAGAATTAGTCTGAAGAAATAATATATGTTGAAACTTTTTGTCTTTTTGCTTTTTTTTTTTTTTGGTCCCTTTTATTCCTTTTTAACTACAAACTCTCGAAGTATAATAAAATAGAGGGACATAGATTTCAATTAGCAGAAAGTTTTAGCCTTCAGGATCAAATGAGAGTAATTCTTTTTCGGTTTTTTTGACCAGGAATACACTCTGAATTTGTGATAGTTTGGTTTTTTTTTTTTTTCCTTCTATATTTATATAGAAAGTATGAATTTATTAGCACTTGTATCGCATTTTCAAAGTTGTCTGAGCCCATATAATGATTTCTTCAATTTTTTTTTGGTTCATATTTGTCCTACTGTAATATTACTTCTAAATAAAACAATATCATGTAAACCACTAAGATAATTAGTGTGTTGATTCTTAATACTCCCCCTTGACATTAATTATCTCTTTGATCTCTTTTCTTGAGATCATTCCAAGTTGCTTTCCAAATTTCTGCAACTTCGCACTGTTGAGATTTTAGAGAAAATGTTTGCCACTTGGTCTTCTGAGTTCACTCGTATCACTCTAATATTTCCTCTTGGTGTCTTTTCTTATATGAAGTGATATTGTATTGTAATATCTCACCTGACCGAGTACCCTCTAAGTGTCCCCAGACGAAAACTTTAAATATTCAGGCTTGGGAAGTTTGTGTAATAAAGCATAACTATCCTTAAAAGTCAATTTAAAATTAAAAATCTAAAAGACACATCGCATACAAAACCCTGAATAATAACTTGTACTCAATTTATGCTCATACACAAATTGAGACTTCATTAATTGAAGAAAAATCACTTTATAAACAAAGAACTCAAAATGCGAATACTTTGTCATGTATGAATCATAAATAAATATTTTAAAATTTGAGCTTCAACATGAATGTAAATTTTTAACTAAATTAAAATATCTATTTTCCCTCATTACTCCTCCCGATGTTTGCTTGCAATACATCGCTTCATCTGTCACGTGCAAAAATTAAAAGGGCTGAGCGCTAATTATTCAGTAAGGCATCAATCAGTCTAGCCTAAATGTAATGTTTTAGAGCTACACTTAAACTTAGTTGGCACATAACATCACATCTAAAATGCATCATGCATTTATTCACTTCATAACATGACACAAATAATTTCTTATCTCAACAAATTCATGCCTTATGCATCTTAATGTCATGTACACAAATAATACTTAGAAAACTTTTGCTTCGAAAATCTTTTCTCTTTGTCGATCAAACTAAACTGAAGCATAGATTCAACACTCTAATAAGTGAGTTAAATATTCTCTTGGAGACCCTTTTCCATGTACACAAACTTTGAATTGCTCTCTAACTCTTGCCCTATTACGGGCTTATGCATAAGTTGCTCAACAAGTTACTCACCGCAACATTTTTCTTTGAAAAATGAAAACTTTCTCTCCTAAAAAGCATGTACAATGAGCCTTTTAAAACTTAAACTATTGTACTCAGGACTAAGATCCCCTTTGGCATACTTTTACTCAACTCAAAAGTATGGATACATGCACTATAAGCTTCACATGCGTAGATATGTTAACATGCTTAATACACTTTAAAATGCATCTAAATCCTGCACACATTCATCAAGCATTTCATACTCTACTTAGAACATACATAACTATCATAAAAATATTTTAATTACTCATTTGTCATGCATCAAGTTTAAAAACATGCTCGAAATTCTTATTCTTATGTATGGTTGAATTCAAGTCTAGTCAAACTCTATCTCGCCTTAAAGTTGTTCAAGCTCAGTTCGATCAAAGGAAGCTGAGCTTTGAGCTAAGCTCAAAGCTATAGCCAAGTAAAAAATAAGTAAAACAATATTATTTTGAAATGTATTAGTCAAAACGATGTCTTTTTAATTGATTCGTATCAAATTTGAATCGAATACTCCTAAAGCTTGAGCTCAAAAATATTTAACTCTCAATTCAAGCTTTGAGTCGAACTTGTTTCAAGCTTGAACTCGAATTGAGCTCATTTTAAACTCGTTCGAATCAAACTCATATTCGAGCTCTAATAAGTTCGACTCTAATTAAACCCTATTCTTACGATTAGAGCTCAAAAACATTTAAGGCATTTATTGGAAAGGGCCAAAACATGCTTTAAGAAGCTTCTCGAACCAAAACAAGGCAATTCCTCGAAATAATTTTTTATGTTGCAACATTGAAATTTTGCTCAATCCACGACTAGCATACTCTGCCTTGCATGCCACGAAATCTTTATGGATCGATAAAAACCAGCCCTAATCTATAAGGCTAGGATTCATCTACAATATTCATCATATATTCTCAATTAAAACATTATAATCCAAGTCAACATAATTAGGGCAAACAAACCGCATTTGCATAATATGCCATAGTCCAATCTTCCTTTGACATATCTCAAAATTCTTCAAATTGCTTCCAAGTGAACTTTCTTTGGATTTTGCCATGGTTTTCTTGTGCTTCACATTCATGTATTATGATAAACCCTTTGACAAATCTTATATCGACAAAGCACGAGAAATATGTTAGTTCTATTTGTACTCTGTCTGTATAACCCACATTGTTTGGAGATGAAAAGATTTGACTAGTTAAATAGTCTAAATTCCTTAAATTGTCAAGATAAGTTTTGGATTGCAAAGTTTAGAGCAAAACCATAATAGACGATGTGTCCAAATGGACAATATCTTAATAATGAGTCTGGCTATTGGACTAGTGATATTACATGTATTTTAATCAGGTTCTACAACAACTTCTCTTCTTCAAGTATCTTTTGCAAATCTTCTTCTAACTTTTTATAATCAAGTAACACTACATGTTGTGAAGTCCACCACGATGAACCTTCATCAAACACAACATTTAGTGGTAGTTGGATCACAACACCTCCATTCTTTTCTTCTTTCATCTTAACTAGATGAAATACATATGACCACCTTCTTGTCAAACTTACTAAGTAGATGATCAGATATAAACACATAGCTAACATAATCAAATACTCTAAAATGACCCACTGCAGGTAATCAATCTCCATAATCAAAGGAGGCCATAATCCCAATTTCAGTTTTGGAAGTCTATTGATTATGTGAATTCTTGTTCTCATACATTCAACCTAGAAATGACCAAGAACGTTTTAGCACATAGCATGCTAGAACTTAGCTAGAATTTTCAATTTTTTTTATGAATCAAACCCAAACATACCTAGATTAATCACCAATAAAAGTCACCATATAATGCAAGTCATTTATTGACAATTGTTTTACCTTCCCAAATACATCTGAAATAATTAACTCTAGCAGTTGCTTGGCTCAAAAGGTTGACTCCTCATATGACAGTTGATATGTTTTTCTGTATTGACAAACAACACATATAGTATAAGTGTCAACATTAATATCAGGTAGTCCTTTCAAAGAAGACTTTGTCATCATAATCTTCAACTTGTGATAATTAACAAATCAAGTAAACTCTTTTTTCCTACCTTCATCCCTGAAAGGAGCTAACAAATGAAGTGTAATCTTTTTTCAAGTCGCGAATGAGAAATAGTCGCATGCATGTTTCATTGATCTTCTCATTTGCATCTAACTTTGAAATTTCAACAAAAAGGTTTTTTACAAGTAAAAAATATTCTAAAATTGTCATACCTTCTAGTGTCACTATTTCTTACTTATTTTCCAAAAGTTGTAGCCTTTTTGTACTCTTTTTGGTTTTAAAAAAAACTCTCAGGAGTCTCCCAAACTTTTCTTGAAGGGTTGACATCACAAAATGATCAGTGAATTCCTTGCTAATTGATGTCCTTCAGACAAAGAGAGCCTTTCCACACTTGATCTTCCATTTCCTTCATGATTCGACATTTTCAGAATTTCTGTTAAAACATTAGTGACTAGGTCCCACAAGTCTTGTCCTTGAAGGCAGGCTTCCATACACAATCTTCAATACTTGTATTTTGTTGCTACAAGTTTCTCAACACCATATTGTGTATGAGTAATATTTCCTTCATTTCCCAACTCCATATAGTAGATTAAAAATTTCCTGTCAACAACAATTCAATCTTCTCCAATGAAAGAAGCAAAGAACCTCAACCTTGCTATGATGCCATGTAACAAAAAAGGACAGGAAATTCTAAATAAAGTAAGAAGAAATTGATATTTAGATAACAATCTAAATTTCTTATTGAAGCATGTAAAAAGATTACTTCATATGCTTAAATTTATAGACTTTAGAGTTAACAAACTCTCTTAAAGAAAAACATTAAAAACTTCCACAAAATCCTACCAGTATAGAGCAAAATCTCTTTTATTAACTGCTCACTATTGACTTAATCTATCCCGAAAAAATAGTAACAAAAACTAAAATTTGAAAACAGTAAAAATAATATTAGGGATGCATTTAATTATTTTTAACCAATTTTGTGGGCATTAAATGGTACCATATATGATACTAAACTCTCTCTCTCTCTCTTTCTCTCTCTCTCTATTTATACATACATACATACATACATACATATATATATTGTTGTATAGTGGTGAACCCAAATTCTATAAGAGTTTACAAAATTGATCTTGTAGCCTAACACCGATCTCATATGGGGTGTGAGGGTTTGCCCTGCAGTGGACTACATGATTCAATGGATAAAGTTCTTGTTTAACTTAAGTAAATGCAACAGCCATCTAATAGAATAAGAGTGACCGACAACAAGTGTGACCTACTGCAAACCTATATCAAGAATCTGTGAACCGAGATATATCACATAAAAGTTGTATTAAAGGGTATGTGCAGACATATATTAAGAGTGCTGCAAATAAAATAAATAAATAAACACCCCTTCACCTTGTAATAATCTTCTTGAAATTTTCCTTTTCATGCGCTGGAATTTTTTTCCCATATGGGCTTTCCAAGTAAATCCTATATTCTTTGTTTTGTGTATTTTGCATTTCTTTGTTGTTTCCTCTACTTTATGTTTCATAACATAAAAGAATCTTAATCTTAATCAGCAATTCTCTCTAGTTTAATCAGGTGTTTTATCAGCTTGTTAAGCATATATTAAATCTTCAATGATATTTGCAGGATGCCCGATCCAGTGGCTTTAACGCAAACAGTCGTAGCTGGAGCCGATTTTGGAATTAAACAAGGCACTGGCACTATCAGCTATCTGAAGAGGAAACACGGCTACTTCAAAAATATCACAACGAATTATAACAAACTTGACGAGGAATATAAAAAACTTTGCACTCGAGAGGAAGATACAAAAATCAGACTGGAGAGATACGAAACAGAAGTGGATGAGACACGGGAAAGCATATTATGGCGGGAAAAAGTGGAAAAGATGAAAGATGAAGTCGAAGCATTGATGAATGAGTATCGAAATCGTCCTTCCGGGCGTAGACACTATTATTATCTCATGAAACTTGGTAAAAGAATTGTGAAGAAGACAGAGGAGGTAGTTTCTCTAACGAATGACAGGGAAAAAATACCCAATATAATGGTTAAGAAGTCGCCCGTTCCACACACAAGCAATCCTACCAACAAAATTAGTGAATTCCCATCTGTTGAAGAAGCTGTTAAAATGCTACAAGAGTATCTGAGAGAAGAAAATATCAAAACAATTGGTGTAAGGGGACCCATAGGGGTTGGGAAAAGTACCATAATGAATCGGCTGCAGCAAGAAATTGAGAAATCTAATGACTTTGACTTTGTGTTTTTGGTGAAGGTGGGCAGGGAAGGCGATGAAGGAGACATACAACATGAGCTTCTGAAGCGGCTCAAGGAAAAGCCCAAAGAACTCAGCGATGAAGAAAAAAAGAACAGGATTTATGAAAAGCTGAAGAGCTACCAGAAGTATTTATTGTTGCTTGATGAAGTTTTTTGCAAATATTGACTTGGAAAAAGTCGGCATTAATGATGAACATAAGGGAAAGATGGTCATTGCATCGAGGTATAAACAAGTGTTTATGGGCATGAATGAAGTTATAGAAGTGAAGAGACTGTCAGACATTGATGCCCAAAATATGTTCTGGGATAGAGTTGGCAAGGAATTGAAGGATAATCCACACATCAAGAGAGAGGCAGAATTGATTATCAAGTTCTGCAGTGGCATGCCATATCTCATAAAGTTGATAGGAAATTACTTGACTAAAATGAGTCCGGCAGAAGATGTAAACCTTCCAGCAGTATGGCGAAACACATGGGATGAATTAACATCACCGACTGGGGAGCCCAAGGGAGATTTGGAAACAGTTTACAAGTCCCTAAAACTTGAAATTGACAGGCTGAAAACAAATGACAAATCTTGCTTTCTATATTTGGCAAGTTTTCCCTCTACCTATGAACTTCTTCATGATAATATAATTGAATGTTGGAGAGCTGAACAATTATTAAAGGATTTCGAAAAGCTCGGGGTGGCCCGTGACCGTGGGAGCAGTCTATTGGTGTATTTTCTCAACCATTTTCTTTTGGAAAAGGGAACCAAGGAGGCTCAATATAAGATGTTCGAGTTTTATCAACGACTCGCCTCTAGATTTGCCAAAAATGACAAAAATTATATTCGAGAACCAAGGATCTTAATGATGGGCGATTCATTCCCAGACCCTTCGCCAGAGGAATGCAATTTTGAAGGAACCTCGACATTGTTACTTCAGGAAATTAGTTGCTTTCCACAGTTTCCATCACCAGTCTATGAACTTCTTCGACTTCTTGAATTGTATAAAGCAAAGATTAAAAATCTTCCATCATCAATCTCCAGTTTGAAAAATCTCAGAGGAATGTACTTAAAGTATTGTGATCAATTAAGAGTGCTCTGCGATGAGGTGGGAGAACTTCAGAATCTCGAAATTCTTGACATACGTCACACTGGAATTTATAATTTGCCTCCAGTAGTAGGAAATTTGACTACTCTTAAGTGTTTGAGAGTTTCATTTAGGAATAATGTCACGAACCAAGTTAATGGTTGGGCAAGGGAGATGATTTCTCCCAAGGTAATTGCACGGCTTCATTCACTGGAAGAGTTGGGTATTGATGCAAATCCAACTGATGGGAGATGGGATCAAATTGTAGGGAGTATTGTTACGGAAGTTGCTACTCTTAAAGAATTAACCACTCTCTGTTTCTACTTTCCTACGGTGAAAAGCTTCAAGAAATTTATTAGTGAAAGTAAGTCATGGAATCGGAAACATGAGTGGAAACCTGAAAGACTCAGATCATTCAATATCATTGTTGGTCAGCAGCAAGAAGATTCTCTTATTGAATTTGACAGCTCTAGATGGTCAGCTGAAAAACTGTTGAGATTCTCTTCAGGTGATTTTATTCTATTGTAATATCAAGATTTTTATTAAATACTTGATGAACAGACTTTAATTTAAATTCATCTTTATATGACTATATACAAACAGGTGAAGGTGAAGACTTTCCTGATGCGATTTTGAAGGTATTGAAGCAAGCATTTTCTTTTGAGCTAATTGCTCATAAAGCCGCCAATTTATCAGTGTTCAGTGCTGACAATCTAACAGGGCTTCAAGTTTGTACAATTAAAAATTGTCCTGAAATGAAAAGCATTATTGATGGTAGTGACGCTGCGTTTCAATGCCTAAATAAGTTGTACATAGATGATCTTCCGAAATTGGAGCATATTTGGAAAAATCCAACAGTATCATCGAGTAGGCTTACCAAGCTCACAAATTTAAAGCTAAAAGGATGCCGCAGTTTAAGAGTTCTATTCTCAGGGACTATGGTTTTGGGCCTTAACCAGTTGCAGCAGATTCAAATTGAGGACTGCCAAGCCATTGAAGAAATTATAGGGGACGGAAGTGTAGTTGCTTCTGGGGCCTTACCTAAGTTGAAGGAGTTGGAACTCGTTAATCTTCCCTTATTGTTTAACATATGCAATGATGCAACATTGACCTGGAAATCTTTGGAAATGTTGAAGATTGACGCATGTGTGGAGCTAAAAAATTTCCCATCTACTTTCCAAAGGGCAGAGAAATTGAGATCGATTTATTGCACCGAAGATCCATGGAAGCAGTTGGTTTGGCCCAATGACAACAATGTTACAAAAAATCGTTTCCAAAATCTGCGTCGATCCTTTTGAGGTATAACTTAAAATACACAACCCCTTTCTATATATTTTTTTGCTTCTGTGTTTGATGGTAATCACCAAAGTTTAAAGGACTAATTTACCGGCATGGATTTGCGGATGGAAATACAGTTGTTTTAGTCCACTTGAATGAACCTCTTTCCAGGGGCATGCTGCTGTATGTCAATTTTCCTTTTCCCCCCACCCCCCTTTTGGTTCTGCTTCTGGATATTGCCAGTTTTTGAATTTCCTTTTTGGAGTTTGGTTCATAGTTGGTAAAGTTGGCAAGTTCTTTAATTTCTTTCTAAGATCTGAGTGTGATTTGGAATAAAGAGTTGTGTTATATATGTGAGAAGAGTAGAGCTCTTAATTTCATTTTGATTAATGATTGAGTAACGATTTGGATTTTCTCCCTCTTTGGATGTTTTTTAAATTTTTCTTATTGAATTTTTGTCCTTTGAATTCTTCTAATCTTTTCACATTTCTTATTGAATTTTTTGTCACCAACTAATATATGTAATTTAGAGTTTTGTACATGATATTTTAGTAGCAGTGATATTAGTTAATTAATCCTGATATCCATTACCATGAAAGATAAAATAAATATATGAAGAATTGGATACATAGTGGCTTTGGTCTACTGCACGAGAGTTTATATATATTAGTAACTCCGAGAAGGTGCTCTTGTAGAATGTGAATAGAGTTTACAAGATAGGTGTCTTGATAAGAATTTAATTTTGAAAAACAGTATGAAGAGAGTAGCTAAATTTTTATGGAAGTCTCATCACGTATCTTAAAATAATGTTCATCTAATCTTAAGCATCAAATGTTAATTATATGAAGTTGTACATTTGATTTACTATTCGTTTTTCCTCTCTTTCTTCTCATCTCTCCCTTTTCCCTAATACTTTTCATCAGATGAGAAAACTTAGTTATAATCTGATTAGTTACATTTTAAATTCAAATTTCATTACTTATTATAAACAAGATAACAATCCAAACTTGATAAGACAAAAAGTTATTGTTTTCTATTGTAAGCGAGTGACACAAAATAAATATAACTAACAGATTGCACTCTCTAGACAATGGATGTCCAATTGTAGGTCAAGTTCTAGGTTGCTACTTAAGATAGTCGTTTCACTGAGAGTTATTTCACGGGTTGGAGTTTATCATATAACACTTGCTATTTTGTTTGTCTAGCTTTTATATTCGTTCTAATTGTATTTAAATTTCTAATTTTTATCTCTCTTAGTGCTCCGTCAATTATTATCCGACTTTTTGTTGAAGATGTTTAATTACTACAAGCGCATGGTTTCCACCTTATTGTCCTCACAATTACAAAGCATTAACTTCATCGCAATTAGCAATCCCAATTATGCTTATCAATAGAAAGTAATGTCTTTTCACCTGTCTCACCTAGTTTTTTAGTAACATTTGGTCAAGTTATGTGTTATCCTCATTTTCGATTATAATTTTGCACTACTTATACGTTCCTGAGGTATCTATTTGTTGGATATAAAATAAATTTCTATCAAGTACAAAAAATGAGATTGTATATTATAGAATTTAAAACAATAATTTGCATAATACTAAAACCAGAGATTGTATATTATAGAATTTAAAACAAAAATTTGCAGAATATTAAAACCAACCTCTCCTTATTGCTAGTGTTGAGTTGCTACAAAATATCAATTGATTCATCCTTGAATCCCAATTTTTTCCAGGTGATTTGATTTACACAATGATGTTGTATGGGTTATGAAAAATATGTTCAACCAATGGAGCTCACATAAAAACTGAATATATACATCTTACCATTAAAGATGTAACTAAAGAAGAAAAAAAGTGGGGGAATTATAAACCACTCATTCACTTTACCAACTACTTTTAACAGTGACATGAATAAAGAGAAACCATCATTCTCCCACTTAGTCTGTAATCTATGAATCTATATACTAAAGTAAAAAAATAAAATACACAAATCATGATTATAAATCCTCCAAGAACGAGTATTATTTTTCATATATCACAATGTATACCATTTCTTTATAACTTAATGAAAAAATCTTATGTTTATTATAGATTCAAAATGATTGTTATTCTCAATAAAAATGTATACATAAAACGAGAAAAAAACAAATCAATTGATAAACTGAATAAGAGTTTCATTACACAATGAAACCAACTTCTATCATAATTACAATATGAGACCAATTCTCGTTCGTATTATATGATCCTTAAAACTCTTTGATGGTATGTTTTTTGTCAAATGATCAGCAATCATCAACATGAGACTAATTGACAAATTGCTTTTATTATTTTTGGCCAAGAAAATAGTAGTTGAATTAACACAATAGATCTTTAGTGGTTTAATGATAGAACCATACACCATGTGATATAACCTCAAAATAAGAGATGAACTTAACCTTCATAGTAGATGTAGCATCCAATGACTATTTGGCACTCCTCCAAGATATGGCTCCATCAACAAACATGAAAATATACCCAAAAGTTTATTTTCTTAAATCAACACAGTCAGTCAAATCCAAATAAAAGTAACTAGCTCCTAATTATTAGTTCATTTATACATAAGCATATATTCATTTGTTTCTTGAAAGTACTGCATCACTTTCTTTGTAGCTCTCTAGTGGTCTACAATTAGGTTACTCTAATATCTCCCAAACATCCTAATAGCAAATACAATGTGAGACCTTGTATAGACCTAAGCATACATGAAACTTCTAATGGTTGAAGCATAAGGAATGTTCTATATTCGTTTCTTTCAAGTTCATTTTTCAAACATTGGTTCAAACTGAACTTGTCATCATTCACAATGGTATTAAACTTAATGAACAATCTTTCATCTGAATTCTCTCTAAAACGTTATTGATATAAGTTTTTTAAGACAGACTTATAACACCTTGAGATATGTTCCCATGGATTTAATGCCATTGACATAAGAAGTCTTACCCATATCCTTCCTATTAATATTTTTAGAAAGAATTTTTTTAATGCCATAAAGCAACCTATTATAATTGGCTGCAAGTAAAATATCATCCACAGATAAAACAATGAAACAAATTTTGCTCCCACTAACCTTTTGATATATGTGTTGATCTATGTTCTTTATGAAATTGAATAAAGAGATGCAACACCCCCTCCAGAAGTAATGCCCTCTAGAAAAAAACGTCACTAAATTGACTATTTTGAGTATGCATTAAATAGAAACAATTAAGAATAACTCAAATAATTAAATAAAATCTCATTTATTAAAAATGATAAATTACTAAAATACCCTTTATCAAAACTAAATCAGAAGCATTCAAAAGATGTCGTAATATGAAATCATAAACTAAAAAGATAAAATGTGCAGTGTGATACATCTATGAAAAATTGAATAAATAAAAGTTGAAAAGACTGAAATACCTTGAATACTCTACACCAACAGATCGTCGTTCTTCCTATAACCATCACAATCACATGTATCTACACATATGAAAGTAAGTAAGTGGTGAAACACTCAGTAAGTAAGAGACTAAATTGATAACTTTTACTAAAATCTTCAAAATGCCCACAAACTCGACCCATACTAACTTTGTCATCCAGAACAACATTGAACTCCTCGATCTATAATGATAGGTCCTATGTATTGTCTCTATACTAATATTATACTCTAGGGACTGTCTATCTATATGTCATAACTCTCGAATCAAACTATATCCTACTCAGTCACTAAAGAACCACTCTTTTGGATTTCTATCTAGTGTAATCATACTAAACTCAATAGAAACATCTAAATCTGAAAACTATATCTAAAGTTGTATACTAGGTTGATTAGTCTGGATCAAATACAAGGATTTGACACATTGGCCATGTAAGCTACCTTTATATTTCACCACACCAACAAACATGTTCCTTCTCTCTTCTTTTCTCATCACCACGTCATTAGAGCCAAGCCATTGGAGAGGTTGCACAATAGTCGAATTGTCAAACTCTCTCCTCCACTCAAACTTTAGGGATTTTGTACGTTTCGGGATTATGAAATCGTAAAACCAAAAACGTAACGACCTGCCTTATATAAATTGAAAACGTGTTACACGCACATGGGCTATGCTCAAGGCACATAACCATGTGTCACTAAATTTTGAATTCATGCAGAATCAATCTTATTTGACTGACATGACATGACACACAGGCACGACCTACCCATACACGGTTGTGTATCACCCAGAACTCACATTTTAGCTTTCAAATCACATTAAAACAAACATAAAGATTGTTTTACTACTGAGATGTGCCTATGGGTGTTACAAGAAATGATATCATAGAATTTCAAATACCATTGATAAAAGGTTTATTTCAATCCATATATGGATTTCTTAAGCTTGCATACCAAATGTTCACTATCATAAAAGGGAAATTTTTTTTTTTTTGGCTCTTTCTTTAGATCCCATTGAGGAATGTCATATTCATATCTATTTAATGCAATTCTAAGTCGACATGACCAATACCATAATAAAATGGATAGAATCTCTCTTAGAGATATGAGAAAAACTATTTGTGTAATCGATTTCTTCTTTTTTAGTGAAACCATTAGCAACACCAAGTTTTACTTTATATCTTTCAATGTTACCTAACTAGTCCTTTTTTGTTTTGAGAGCCATTTACTCCCAATGACCTTTGCCTCATTAGATAACTCGAAAAGATCATTAGATCCACTATTCTTCATAAATTTCATCTCATCTTTCATGGCATTGTACCACAAATTAGATATATTACAATCTATTACTTGTGAAAATGTTGTAGGATAATATTTGACTCCAAAATTATAGTAAGCTTTTGGTGAATACACCATGCAATCACTAGAAATAGTCGATTTCTTTATTCCAGTTGATCTTCTTAATGTTGTATTAACACCTCAGATTAAGTAAATTATACAACTGGTTGCTCAACAACATCAAGAAATTGTTGAAAAACTAGATCTACTAGATTATTATCAAAAGCTTGTAGAAGTTTAATAATTGATTGTTCATTATCCATTTAAATTTTAAAAGTGCTATAAATAGCAACCGATCTATTACTTAAAGTAAGAGGTTGATTATATGAATAAGCCTTCTCAAAAACTAAGTTTTGAGATTGATTGCTCCGACTAATCAAGTTATTCCTAAGAAATTTTTCACTTCTTGTTTCCATAATTCTAAAGTTTTGTGATGGACAATAAAATTTGTAATCCTTAAACTTTTCAACTTATCCAATGAAATGCCTACTTATATTCCTTAAGTTTAATTTTCTTTCATGTGGATACAAACTCTTACTTTCAAAAGAGATCCTCAAGTCTTTGTTTCTTTCCGTTCTAGTGATTCTTATTACCTATGGGTTGGAAGCTCCTCTTACCTCTAAAATTCTTGTTGCCACTCTCATGACTGTCACCTATCACTTATTGATCCGATCTTTGGATTAGGGTTGTAGAAATAGGTTGACCTAATACAGCTCTATCTCAACCATCATCTGTCTTATGGTCTTTGATCTTTGTGCCTTATTCAAAGCCTCTGAATCGAAACTGGAGGCATGGTCTCCTATCATGACATTTTTGGCAATATCTAGTCTGAGCCCATTAATAAAGATCTTCATCTTTCCTTTGTTTACGATAGCCACCCCTAGAACATACTTGGCTAGGTTATTCAGTTTGGTGGAGAATTCTTTGATTGTCATATTGTCCTATCTTTAATTAATGAACTATTTAGCTCCACATATTGGATGTCAACTGATAAATACTCTTTCTCAAATGCCTATTTGAAATCAGCCCTTGTTATGTTTGAAGCTCAGTAGGTCTCATATAACATATGTCACCATACCTTGTAATCTCCCTTTAATAAAATGATGGTATATTGAATCTTCTCTTGGCAAGTCATCTCAAACAACCCCATGACATCCTCTATTCCCTATAACCACTCATTTACTAGTACTAACCTTGTGAATAAGCTGACACTAAATGAAGCAAGACAACATAAGTGTACGACGTTGCATTTAATCCAGTTGATTATTTTCCTAGGATTTACAGTTCCTGACGCAGCAAACGATAAATCCCAGTTGCCACTTCAATTAGATGAATTGAACAATTATAGATTCAGCACCTAAACTAGCAGTAGATTATATTAATTGATAAATTAATCACACGCCTTAGCAATCAACTAACACAATCATGAAAAATAATTCAGAAAGATAATTAATACTTGAATAATTAAAAGATGCATTAAAGAACAAAACTTAATCTCACAATCATTATAGTTCTATGGTTTCAGATCCCTTCAACCAAGAGAAAATATTCAGCCACTATAAACCATATTTAGCTCTCTAATCCTCTAAATTACAATGATGAATAACAACCTAGCAAAATAAAAATAAAAGTATATATATTTTCTCCCTACTCAGATATGGAAATAAAGGTCAATCATAATCTCCTAATCCAACCAAGCAAAGGTGATACATATCTTCCCAAAAAGAAAGGAAAAGATATATATTTTAATGTATATCCTTCCTCCAAAAATATTCTTCCTTATTTATCTCAATTAATCCCCTTTTCCAGCTAATAATTATCCCTTTTCTAGAAAGCAAATCTTGACTTTTGTGGACTTTTTTAGCTGATCTGGACAACCAGATTTAATTTTTGAATTCTGCTTTCGTCATTTCACGTGCCCACGCCTAGTCAGCATCAGGGATTTTTATTAATTCGTAAATCTGCTTCAGTTTTAGACTTCTTGGCCCAACTTACTCCAAAAAAAAAAATATTAAAAGCTTCCTAAGTGCAAAAGATAAATAATTCCATTAGATTGAATTAAATTTTCACACAACATAAGGGAATTAGAACTCAAAATAATAATAATTAACGACGTTATCAGGCCACATTCCTTACTTTACTTAATTATACACTTTTCATACACACTTAACTTTAAACACCTTTTTGGGTTCCAAAATCATGTTCTAATAACATGAATGTAACACCCCTCTTCAAATAGATATCCTTCCCTGAAATATGACTTGAAAAGATGTGCACAATTGAACTTTTTCCCATATACAACAGAATTTCTTAATAATATTAAATACCTAACCTGAAACTACATGAAAAGATGAGCATACACACTATTCATACAATCTATGGTGTCTGAAATCAAAACTCATAAGTGCATAATTCAATACTAGCTCTTCGTATACCTCACTATTCATCTCTGCTTGCAAAACCATAAAAAGAGAATTTGTGAATGAAAAACAGGCCTGAAATAGGTGACATCTTAACACCTTACATCCAACATAGCTTATAAACCTAGCATTCAATCCTAAGAGTTAGCAAAACTTGTGAAGTACTAGAACTTTTAGGGAAAAAGCCTAAAACACTACAACTAAAGCCTAAATTAAACTTGACATATTTGATACTCTCGTTAAAGCAATCGACTTCCTAAATGTCTACTATCTATGTGACTCATGCATAATATTGATCAAATTATCGGGCTAACGATCTATGATACTCTGGTTACACGAGTAAACTGGTTACAGCCCCTCTCTTACCACATATTTATAACTATAGGACTATTATTTGAATTACCATCTTAGAATAGCCTCTATCATAGGTGCATATGTGATGTATTCCGTTAACTATGTGAAAATAATTAATTGATACCACCATCATTTGTCATTTACCATGCATGCTTGAACTAAAAATAAGTGGCTAATGTGCTTTGGTAGCAAGTGCATAATGTATGTCATATGTATCTATCTCTTGTATAACCCTATTGTTTTCACATATATCACCACTTACGCACATAGTTGGTAGTTATCTAGGTGTCTACCACTTTCCTTAACTTTCATTATTTTTGACCCAGAATCAACCTGATCAAGGTCTATGTCATCTTTCATACCATAAACACTCTTGATATAACTAATTATCCTAATTTGTCTTTATTAAAGCTTTTCTATGTTTTTTCCCTTTTTGCACATAATATAAGGATAAAATAGTCTATTTAATAAAGTTGAATATGTCTTTTAGCCTTTCTCCTCATGCCAATCACACTACCTAAGCACAGATGTCCTTTATGTTAGGGACGATATCCCTCTTAAGCTGGACTAAAGGTCAAACTTGCATTGACTAACATCATTGTCAACCTTGCATTGACTAACGCCATTAAATACAATAAACATGAATATCCCTATAGGAGACCATACACAGGTGAGTGTCTCAAACAATACAACAGTGTATGACCTATCCCTAGAACAAGCATGCTTGATTCACAACTAAAGGGATACATAAGCGTTCCTACCTGCCTACACGATCGTGTATCGTGACTTAGAAATACTTGCCCCACTAGTTTCTATGAATTCCAATGAACCATAAGCAAACCAAAGTCTTTAGCTCATACTGAATAGTCACTAATTATCTTTAAACTCAATTTCAACATTCACCATTCGAAAAACATGCCTCAAATTCATCAATAGTCACATATCACAAGCCTAAAATATTTATAAGCATATATATATATATATATATATATATATATATATATATATATATATATATATATATATATATATATATATATATATATATATATATATATATATATATATATATATATATTGATATTATATTCTAACCTAACTACAGACCCACAAAATCATCAAACCAAACAACAAGGAGCTTGAGTTTCACTTAACACTAACAAAACAACAAGCAACTTGTAAAATTAAGCTCATTTGCAATCCTAGGGCATATGTTTGAATCAAAATCCAAGGGCCAATAATTATTGCTTAGATATATTATTCATTAAATTATTAATCAAATTAGACACAACAAGGGGTTAGGTTGGCCTACGGCCCGACCCAAGCCTCTTTGATTAAGCCCAACTCACAGAAGCATAGCTTGCTACTGTAATAGGTCATGTTAAGCCCACTGGTTATTCCGACTATGTCACAAACTTGGACTTTAAGCCTACAAGCCATCCCGTTATTGTAGCCACTCAAAAAAGTTAAAAAATTTTTAAAAGATTTCTACGGGTGCAAAACAACTTTTGCACCTCCAGAAATCATTGGCTAGGACAACAAGTACTAGCCAACCAATAGTCGTTGGCCCGAAATTTTTTTTTATTTTTTATTTTCTATATAAATCCTCCTCTCTCACTCTCCAAACCACATCCAAACCATAATTTCTCAATCTCTGTACATTTTTTTCATTCAATTTCAATCTCAAATCTCAATCAAATTTTCATTTTTTTCTAACAATTTAGTTTTCATTTGTTTATAAATTTTGTACTTTTTCGATTATCTTTTTGTGTTTGGTTTTGTATTCATAAATTATTTTTAAAATTAATTATTAAATTTTACTAATTTATATTTACTTTCAAATTAATATAACCAAGAATCGTAATTGGTGGGTCGATCCTCCAAATATCCAAATTATTAAGAAGTCTCTTATTTTCTCTTTCCTTTTACTTTCACCCATTCTTTCTCTCTTTCTATAGATAAACTATCTTTGTTGTATTAGATAAACATGTCTTTATTGTATAATTATATATAATAGGGTAAACCATATTTTTTGTAAATATTGTGCTTTTTATGAAAATTTTAGGGGATTAAATAAATTCAAAAAAGTTTGGGCTTTTTTTGGAAATTTTAAAATATTAGTTTGTCTTGAATAATTTTAAATACGACAATTAAACCTCAAAAAATTAATAAAAATACAAAAAATTATAGATATAAATATTATCCTATAACTATTACGGTCATAAAATAGTTTTAAAATATATCGGGTTTAAAAATATTTCAAAGGTAGTTTTATAAATTTTGAAATCTTTTTAAAAGTTTAATTAAATTATCTTATTTAAATTATTTATGTTAAATAAAAAGTTGTTATTTTTTTAAATAAATAAATGATAAAATTACTATTTTAATTTTACAATATTAGTTTTTTTATATATAAAATAAAATATTATATTGAGGAAAAATGCATTACTTATTCTAACCATGGGCCAAAAGAAAAAGCTGTGAGGCCAACCTTGGGTGGGAAGATATTTGTTACTCTAAAACTAAATTATTGTTTCTGCCACTATAACGAATCTGCAAATTGAGTGGGTGATATGTTGGCACGTTTAACCTGCTCTTATTTCAATGCGTATATTTAATTACTCTGTAGATTCTGTAAAGATTCAGAGGACGTGCATTTTTTGGGGCCATTCATGCACAAAGATAATCAAATGACCCCACTTGACCAACTTGCTTCTGGGATTCAATGAACTAATACCCTTCGTCACATGTCCCTTCCCACAACCTTTATATGCAATGAATCTTCTCTCTTCTATATATAATATATTGAAGGAAAAATGATACCATAGCTTATAAATCATCTTCACTTTTCTCCCATCGCTCTCTAAAATGTTGTCTTTCTTCAGTTTGACAGGAGAGTTGTATCTCTCTTTGGCCATCTCAGTGCTTCTGTTTTTCTATTTTCTCCTGGTCGGTTTGGAGTCTTCATGGAGCAACAAACAAGTTTAGTATTGGTTGCCTCAAGATTGTTCTTTTCAATCACTTGTACCATTAGCTTCTGAATCTAACATCTCTAAATTCAGAGATTGAATTGTTCCTTTTCTTTTCTTTTTCTTTTGATTGCTTTAGTGGCGATTTTGCAGTTGTAGAAGAGGAGATGAGATCTAGAACTGGAAATAGGAGGAGTTTCAGGGAGCTGAATTTTAGTTTATACAGAATTTTGTTTATGTTTCAATGTACAAATTCGAGATTTGCTTGCTATTTAAAGTTTAAACCCTTAATTAAATTTCAATTGCCATAAATTTATTTATTCTTGGTGTTTTGTCCATCTTTGGGATTTGTGTTCATTCGATTGATTGTTCCGATGAACGGTTATAAATTTTCATTCAAGACATATAATATGACTTTCACCCTACGTTCCATTTCACTGGATATATGCCATTGCCAGCGTAAACTCCAAACCGAAAATAGTGGATTCAACTTTCGGTTGCGGTTTGAGTGGATTCAACTTCAAGAAAACAACAAAAATTGGGAGAAAAATTTGGATTTCTTTAACTAAACAAATCATTCTGAAGCAAAACATTTTACAGTCTTTGATCTTTGTAATAACAAATATATTGAATAAACAACAGCTGATAACAGTTTAATTAAACCCTAATTTTTTTTTTAGGTAAAAAAAATGTATTAACAAAGCCGAGGCCCTCAGATACAAAGAAGAGGTTTTGATTTTCTGAGAACGAAAGAGAGGCTTATATTTTTCCAGATTCGTTTCTATTAAAGCGAGGGAAATTATGTATTTGACTTAGTCCAAAACTCACCATTTTATTATTACCTTTTCCAATATGATATTTGGACTCTGGTACCTCGAACTCTAATCCTTTTTATCACTACTCGTCTCCGATACTATCAACCTTTATCGGAGCAAATTCTTTTCGAGATCAGATTATGGACTTCATTTTCCTTGATATATGTGAACTATTTTCAACTAATCAAGTTGGTTCTTCTCTTTATCTAGGATTCTAGATTCAATAGTCTTTCAAGTTCTTCCTATCGAAGGCCATTGTAAAGAAGATTGAAAGTATTTTAGTTACCTTCCAACGAAAGGGGACTTCCTTAGCTTCATCTAGAGCTAAGGTGGTTTGGGTATCTATATGTTATACTTTGAAGGAAGGGGGTTTGGGGATCAATAAAGTGGGTACAAAATTGGAAACAACGCCAATACTCAAGCATGTCTAGCGCCTACTGACTAACCACCACTTTATATTGTCCTTAAAAGTATGTTCATTCCTTTTGAGAGGCCAATCCTTATGACATATCAAGGTGACGTTGAAGGCCTTATGGACATGGAGGAAGATTCTACATAGCTAGAATTGGTGTATGGGACTGATGGTCTAATGTGTAAGAGATGGACAAGATGTTTCACTATGGCAAGATAATTAACTTCCATGTGGACCTTTATGTGAAATGTTCTCTTTTTGGACTCTATCCTCCAGAGGCCTATCATTAGATGTCAGAGTTTCAGATATCATCTTTGATGGTTTATGGACTTTTCCATTGAGTAGCCCGGACCTTTAACACATATGAGACTCAATTTCCATTACTCTGCAAGTGAGGGTTCCTAACTACTACATTTACAAGGCTTACTTATTGGGTAAGGTATCCGTTGACTCAGTCTATGATTTATCTAGAGACCTGCAAAGTGCAAATTCCGTTCACCATCTTTTATGGTTTTCGGCTAGGTAGAATGGAAACGGAAACGTCGAAACATCAAAACGTGAAAACGTATTTTTTTTTAAAAGTATGAAACAAAAATGTGGGAAAACATGTAAATATAAAAAATATAGGGTTCTTTTTATAAATATGAATTTTTTATAAAAAATACAATAACCTATATTTTAATTAAAAAAATACAACAATTGATTTTTTCCAACCAATTTAAAATAACATATAACAAAATAATTTTATACCAAAAATAAATTACAAATTCAAGTTCTTGAAACATGTATGTATAAATTAAATCAATACTTATATATTCATCTTTTAAAATGGAAAATAAACATGTATGTAAATCAATATATTTTATCAAAATGTAAATAAATCAACCTACAAACTCAATATTATTTCATCAAAATAATAATTTCCAAGGGTTAATATCAAATAAAATATAATGAAAAAAAATAAAAAAATAGTAAAATATTTATTGTATTTTCTTTATTTGATCATTTTCCTTATCCATTATGTCATTCGCATCTTCATCGAAAAAAACAAACTCCAATTCTGATTCATCTAATGATAAGTTGGCTAATTGAAAAACTCCCATATCTTTCATACTCCCAAAGTCATCTCCAACAACATCCCACATCTTCTCCTTACCATCATAATACTTAGAGTTAACCCTTGACAATAAACGAAGATTGTTATGAACAAAAACCAAATCTTTTGCACGTTTTGAAATTAATTTATTCCTTTGAATTGAATGAATGAAGGAATAAGTACTCTAATTTCTTTCACAACAAGAGGAGGAACTAGGTTGTCCAAGTACTCAAAATGCTAACTTTTGAAGCAATAGAGCATTCGAACCAAAACATGCCCACCACTTCATCGGTTCTGTATTAAATCTAGCACTAATTGAGTCAGGATCTTCAAACAGTCCACTTTTGAGGGAGAAGTTAGCATACTCATCCAATGCTTTAAAACGCTCATCTTCAGAAAAGATCCTTCTAAAACATTTGTTCCTCTCAATAGATACTTCCCCATCCATATGAGGAGGCACTCCACCTTCAACTCCTTCAAGCTATTGTTCACTGTAAAACCTTCACAAATAATAGATATATCAAATAGTTAACAAATTAATACTCAATTTAATAAATAAATATATCAAATAAGTATGAAAAAAATATATAATTCAATTAGATATTTACTTTAGATTCAATGAATGAGCTAGACAATGGAGTGGAGTATTACTTTTTGCCCAACGATCATAAAGAATATTATAGATCACTGAATAGAAAGGAGAATCTTGGGTAGGAAACTTTCCTCCATGTTCATAAATAATCGATTTAACCTTTTCAATCATAGAATCCCAATTCCCATAAACCAAATGAAGACATGACTTATTTGTATCACACATTCGAATCATATCATAAATCGGTGCAGCAAAAGCAAGAATATAATTGACCTTCGCCCACCAATTCTCATCCAACACCTTATCACAAACAAATCTTGCTTTGCCTTGATCGTCTTCTCTATATTGTGCCCATTGTTCACTTACAATCATTGATTCTAAAGCACCCTTAATTAATTTAAATCTTTTGAGCATAATAATAACAGAAGCAAAACTAGTGTCCGCAACTAAAAGTAATTTCAAAGGACTAAATCGATTAAACATAGTCAATCGCATTGAATGGTTCATTATGAAGTTTTTAATTCCCATAACATCACCATAAACATCAGTTATCCAATGACATTCATCATATGTCTCTTGATTAGATTCCACATTTTTAGCTGCACATATATTTTTCAAAGCTAGATTCAAAGTATGCACAACACATGGAGTCCAATAAATATGTGGAAACATACCTTCAATGATTTCCCCAGCACCTTTACAATTTTTAGCATTATCAGTTATTACTTAAACTACTTTTTGATGACCAACCTCATCAATTATCTCCTTCAATAAATTTTTAATGAAATATTTATCTTTAACTTCACCTGCACAATTAACAGCTTTAATAAACATCGGGCCTGATTCACAAACAACCATGAAGTTAATTAAAGGTCTCCCTTATGGGTCACTTCATCCATCACTAACAATACTAACCTTTTTTTTCCATCCAAGTGCTTTTAATAGGTTCCAATAACCTTTCCACATTTGTTTTCTCTTACTGAAGTAGTGTAGTTCTTAATTTATTGTACCCAGGAGGCACATAACCACCCAATGAATGATTAGCTGCAAATGAAAAGGCACTAATATAGTTTGGATTCCTAGCAAAATTAAAAGGAAGACCACCAGTGTAAAACATTCTAGCAATTTTCTCATCTAATTGAGCTCTAGTTTGTATGTCAAAAGATTTAGCAATAGGAGAATCATCAACTTTTCTCTTCTTTGAAAAAATATTTGACCCACTCGGTGACGGTAAGGATAAAGACAATGATTGATTTACATTAATAGTACTACTAGGCAATGACACTTCCTTAGGTTGAGAATTATAAATCTTATTGGTAGCTTCATCATCTAATTTTCTCATTTTTACTCAATCTTCAAATTTTACTTTAGAACAAGCACCGATTCCTTTCCCCGTAATTTTTAATAGGTAAGCTTTAACTCTAGTATAAGTCTCTTGTCTTTCTTTATGACAAAAATTACAAACCCATTTGCATGTACCCCCTGATTCTCCAAGTTTCTCAATTTTTGTGACATATTTCCATAATGGATTTTGGTCTTCATCATTATTCCTTTTTGCAGAACCCACACTACTACTACTACTACTTTTAGAATTAGAACTTTCCTTACCAGTAGCAAAATCCATTAATGATTAACCCAAATTCAGTATCACCGACAATTTGCTAAAATTTATCAAAAAAATCAACCAAATCACATAAATCACCGACTATTCTTCTTGACAGCTTACTACACAACTGAAATAAAATCACAAATTGAAAACATAAATAAATCAATTTAATTATAGGAAAACTTTTATCTATAAATAATATTCAAATCAAACATGAATAACTAAATTACAGAGTATAAAATTATTCGATTAAATTATATAAAATCAAATATTCAATAATTATTAATAAAATAAATTATGGATTATAATTACAAATTATATTCATGAATAACTTATGTGGGAGTGTGTATATATATATTGCAAAAATTAACCAAATTGCATTGATATATATATATATATATATATATATATATATATATATATATTTCAGGGGGAATAGAGCATATAAAATAATTTAATGTTTTAAAATATATTTTATAATAAATTAGAATTCAAACGTTGACACATCTGGAAGAAAGCATGCATTGACTAAGATATATAAAATCTTTGAGCATAAAAGCAGGCATGTGGGAGTATATATATAATAATTTAATATATGTTTTATAATAAAATAAAAATCTTGGAAAACTAACAAATCTGAAAGAGGCATGCAGAATTATAGTCTTGGAATAGAGAATATATAATAAATTAATAAGTATTTTATAAAAAGAAATTAATGTTGGGAGTAGAGATGCATTAAATTAAAATCCATATAAACTTATTTGTATAATAGAAGGCAAGAAAAATGCACACTTTTTTCAGAGAGTTTTCTTTCTTCCAGCAACTGTTCAGAGAAGAAGAAGACGCCTAAGAGATTGACAGCAAAGAAGAGAAGATAATCTAATGCATAGGAAACTGTTTTTATTATTTACTTTCAAAATCCTTTCAGAATCCTTTTATGATACACTTTCAGAATCCTTGTATACATAGGAAATTGTTTCTGTTAAAGAAACGTGTTCCCCTTTTATTTAAAATTACCGAAACGGCCCCGAAATGTTTCGTACCAGTTTTAGGCCGCTTCAGAAACTGAAACATTTTGGATTCATTGAAACACACATTGTTGTGCGTTTCCGTGTTTCTTAGGTTTTCGGGACATATCCTAAGGAACACTTTAATTGTTTAGTTGGTGTCGGCCTCTTTACGGATATTTTACACCATAGACCAGTTCTAGGACCATAGTCATATTGCATTGTCTATGTGTTATGCAGATCCTCTTTTGACTCCCATGAGCACCTTTTCTTCAATTATGCTTTGTCCTTCTATGTATGGAAGGAAGTCTCAAACAAGACATTTATGGCCTAACTAGCTCTCCAATTGTTCTCTTAGCTCTAGTGGATTGCCACTCACCTATGTCACAAAGATGACTTCAAGTACATTATTGCATAGTTAGTTCTCTAAACCATAATCTATTTCTTATGGTATAAGCGGACTAACTAGATATTCTACCAGTAGCATAGCTCCCGTAGGACCATCATTATTGATATTTTTGGCTTATATGAGCCAAGATTCATGATATAGCCTCCAAGTTTGAGATTCCACCATTACTTGGAGCCATTTGGCATGTAATTTGATTTTCATCTTTAGTATTAGATTTTGTTGTTGGTTTTAGATTGTTGTTTGGTTGGACTTCTGCTTTTTTATTTCAGTCTTGTCCTCCAATTGGGATTGAATTTAATAAGGGGAAATATATAATTGTTGTTGTTGGATTGTTGTATTAGGAGAACTCCCACCCTTGATTTTTTCTTTCTTTTGTATTGGCACTACAATTGTAAAAAGGTAGGTTTTCTAACGTCATTCAACCATTACTTGGGGTATTTCCCTTGGACTTTGTGTTAACAATAGAAAAATACTACTTTGTATATTATTTTATCTAATTTAGAAGAGTTTGTACAAAAGGGCAATTATACAAGAATGAAAAATATATACATGGTATGAATGTTGATTGATTGAGAAAATCAAACTTTGATTGATTGAGGAAATCAAGTTTTGACTAATTGATTGTGAAAATGAAGCTTTGATTGATTGATTTAGGAAATCATAGTATGACTGAGTAAGAAAATTATGTTGACATCCCCCTCAAACTCAAGGTGATAGAGTAAGGACCAAATTGAGTTTGGAAAAGAGATCTTGGAAATGACTCAAAACATGTGACTTGGTGAAGATATTCGCAGTTTAGTCATTAGAACAAAAAAAAAGGTGAGTCGGATGATATCATTCACGATATGTTTTGATTGATGGTTGCACTACTGTTTGGATAGACTGTTGCTGATATCAAAAGTACAAGGAAATAGATTTGGTGGCAACTGGTAATGACAAAGGCAAGTAAAGCTAGATTAACGATCGATTAATCGAGTTGTATAAGAAATGTAACACCCCCTCCAGAAGTACTATCCTCCAAAGAAAGATATCACGAAATTGACTATTTGAATATTACTTTTATTAAAACATATAATTAAACTTGTAAAATAATTGAATAAAAACTTTATTTATTAAACTTTGCAAATTTGCCAAAATACTCTTGTTAAAGACCAAAGTCGGAAGCGTACAAAAGATGTCATAACTCAAAACATAACTAAAAGATAATAATGTATAGTCAAATATATAAATAAATTCATGATAAAGTAAAAACTCATAAAAGCTAAAATGATAGAAATGTCCTCACAACTATATGCCTTCTAACCACCCCTCCTTCTACAGTCGTCATGATTACTTGCACTTGCACATATGAAAGTAGGGGAGTGAGTGACAAAACATTCAGTAAGTAAGAGACTTTGTTGATAAATTTTACTTAAATCCCTAAATTACCCTTAATCTGGACTCATGCTATCTCTATCATCCAAAGTCGACATTAAACTCTCATGTTGATGATAGTGGCTCCTATAAATCATCACTGTGTTGATATTGTACTCTAGGGAAAATCTAGAATGTACATCTTAACTCTTGAATTAAACTAAATGCCATTTGGTTACTAAAGAACCACTCCCTAGATCCCTAGTTAACATAACTATACTTAATTCAATGAAAGCATCTGAATCTAAAAGTTATAATTGAAACTATATACTAGGTCGATCAAATCAAATCAAACACAAAGATTTGACACCTTGGTCATGTGAGTTGTCTCTTTGTCCCACTACACCAATCTATATCTCAGCTCGATTCTACTATAAGCAAATACCTTACTGTGGGTATAGTATCCTACTATAAATGTGCCCCACTATGGGTATAAGGAATATGTAGTCATTGTCCTCTCATAAAGATCCTATAATGTCTAATATGCATATGCCTCGAGCCTTATTTGACCTTGACTCGCTCTCGCTTCCACCTAGAATGCATCTCATGCCTTGCTAATCTTGCTTCTTAGGCAGGTGAGGTACTTTTATGTACCCAGAATCTCTGGACTATCTTTCATGATGACCTTTTAAATTCTAATCTAATTCCCTTACTCTTTTCTTTCTTTTGTCCTATACATATGGGTGTGTAACTTTGGACACATGGGGTGTGTCCTTTAAATTTCTAATGCATAACCATTCTCCTTGTGGCCTGTCCCTATGTGTTATTTTTCAACACACACAGAGATGTGTACTTTTACTAACATGAGCGTATGCCCTTTTAGATTTTTTTCACTTTCCTTTCTAAAACTCATTTAAATCATGCCACTTTGCAAGGGTATTTAAGTCATTTTCCCCTACACACAATCGTGCGAAGCTACACACAGGAATTCAACATGTCATAGATAATTGTTCATCAATCAACGACACCCAACAGCCAAAAAACCTTGGAAAACTCAACCTAGATCCCAAAATTCATGCATACGAGCATGTGTCTCACGCCACACAACCATGTGGCAAGTCTAGGAAGCAGAACATAGATATAATTTTGATTTTTGAATGATTTCTACACACTCAATCGTCATTTACTCATTCCCTAGCACAAAACAAAGGCCAAATATTATCATGATCGAATTGTAACTCAACTTAATATCCAAACTATCAAGGATCGCTAATCACGATAGTAAAAAACTCAACCAAACAACAGGGAGTATAATAATACATCATAACTTTCTTCTTTACAATACCATTAATCATTCATCCATTCTAATAATCCAAACATACAATTTTGCAGGTAACATTACTAGCAATCTAGTCATCAACATAATCATCAAGTAAAACAACATACATAAAATCAATTAATAAAACATGACAATGTAACTCTATCCCTCTCTTCATGGAATCATATCAACATCATCATAAAAATCAATCTCATAACAAAGGAAATTCCTCCTAGCCACATGGATCTCAAGTCGAATTGAAAAGACAATTCCTACTTACCTCTAATCCATAAGAGTTGAAATGCACAAGTATGTTCCCTTCTCTCTATACTTTCTATCTCCACACTGTCGAAAAACGTTCATTATAATTATCGCATGGAAGTCAGATAGTCAATCTCAAAATCCCTCATAGTCTCAAGATAGTTTATGTATTCAGGATAAGAATAAAAACCCCTAAAATGCAATGAACGCGCCTTATATAAACTTGAAACTGCACATAACACACACGGGCATGTATCTAGGACACATGACCGTGTGTCACTAAATTTGAAAATTATGCAAAAATGATCTTATTCGGTTGACCTGGCAATGACACACAAGCATAGCCTCACTATACATGACCATGTGTCACTGAAAACTCATACTTTGACTTTCAAATTACATTAAATTATTTATACATCAAATAAACTTATGCATAAAGACTATTTTACCCTTGAGACATATATGTAATGTTACAAGAGACAACAACGAGGCACACTGATGAGTGATAGTGACATAACACTGTGCAAAAAGTGCAAAGAAAAACTGGAAACCAAAGAGTGACATAACATTGTACACAATAAAGCCAAAAAGAAACTAGAAATTAGTGAGTCACAGTGACATAACATTGTACACAACCGAGCAAAGAAAAAACTAGAACCAAAGAGTGACAATGATATAACAATGTGCATAACCAAGCAAAGAACAAAATTGGAAACTAGTGAGTCACAATGATAGAACATTGTGTACAACAGAGTGAAAAAACAAGAAATCAATGAGTCACAATAATAGAACATTTTGCACAACAAAGCAAAGAAAAAAATTGAAAACAGATGAGTCATAGCGATAGAATACTATGCACAACAGAGTAAAGTAAAAATTGAAAAATTATAAGAAAATTAGAAAAATCCTAAAATATTTTATATGAGGGGCAAATGTGGGTCTTATGTTGCATATTTGCATATTGTCCACTCCTATCCTTGGTAGGACTCGAACCTTGGTGGATCTGATACCATTTTATCAATAGAAAAATATTGTTTGGTATTTTATTTCATTTGATGTAAAACAGTTTGCATAAAGGGATATTTATACAAGAATGAAAAATCTATACATGATATGAATGTTGATTGATTAAGAAAAACAAACCCTAATAAATTGATCGAAAAAATCAAACTCTAATTGATTAATTGAAAAAATTATGCTAACAATCTGTTTTTCTTTTTATATATATAAAATTAACTTTAAAAAAAGATATAAAGCTAAAATTACAAGAAAACTACCATTTTCACATATCGAAGAGTCAACTAGACAAATTCACATTCAATTTTTTAACCGATGTAACCTAGAAAGAGTGTAAATCATATTCATATCTTTACCAATATTATAATTTCGAAAGTATGAGAATCAAGACATGAAGATTTTGTATTAAGATGAAAATAAAATAATTATGAAACGAGTTTTTTTTTAAATATGATTAGTACTAAGTGTTTCGTTAATAATTAAAACTTGTAAAAGTTATTATAACATGAAACTTGTAATACAAATTTATACCTGAAAATGTTATAAGCAAAACAAACTATTTTCCCATTCACCCATAAACTGTAGAGAGGATCTAAAATCAATTATAAGACCCTAATAAATGACACCTTCAATTCCCCCTCAAATATTTGTCTAGCTATAGAAGAGAAGGATGTGTTTCCACAATTATATCGAAAAAAAAGGCAGATATTGAATCTTTAATATTAGCTATAGCATTACATTTTAAAGTAGTATTAATTTAAAATAAAAAAATAAATTAAGTGTATCCTTGAAACACTAAGAACATCTTTAAAATAAATTCTAAATTATAAAAATTAATTCTATAATAGACTTTAATTTTTTTTCAAGGAAAAAATCTCCTTTCTTTCATCCTCGGATTTTTATAGTTTTTTTTTTCTTATTTTATTTTATTTATATATTCAATTATTTCATAAGAATTGTAGAAAGATTTTGTTAATTAATTGTTACTATAAATTATTTAAGATATCTAATTTTGAGTCTAATGATGTGTCATAATGTAATTGAATATTATTATATAATTTATTAGTTATTCAAAGTCATCCAATTACATAATAATATATTATCTGGATAGTTAATTAAATACTCAAAATTGTATCATGTAATTTTATTATTTTTCTTTCCTTAGCTTCCCTTTACACTACTTCATTAATTGTATAAATAGTATTTGTTTCTCTTTGTTAGCTTTTTAACATTAATCCTCAATTATTTTTTTATTTATATAAAATACAAAAAAAAGAAAAGAAAACTTATCAAAATCGTTAAATATGCACAATGTCCAAGCATTTCCTAAAAATATGGTGAGGACTGACCAAAATAAAAGAATCCTATAACTGTTTTTCGACCATCATCTCTAAATTTAGCATCTCTTTTCTAGCTATTAGACTTTCTATCTTCATTCTCTCAGGAAATTGGAGAAGAAGCTCTCTCGAATACGTTCCCAAATTGGATGTCAGTTTCCCATGAGATGTTCTTGCTCTTAGCTTGAAAAAAAAAATCTCATCATTCCCATCAATATCAAGCTTTCTAGCCTGACATCTCATGGGAAACTGCATATCCAACCATAAAAACTCCATTGCTTCGCACAAAAAACGACATGGAAGGCCTTCACAGAAACCCATTTCTCAGAAATTTAAGCTTCCTAGGCCTTCACAGATCCAGCATATAATTTCAAACCCTAATGAGGGTAACATCTACGAGAAATACAAGCTTGGAAGAGAATTAGGGCGCGGTGAATTCGGGGTGACGTATCACTGTGTTGAAATGGAGACAGGTGAAGCTTATGCGTGCAAAAGGATTGCCAAGGAGAAGCTAAAAACAGATATGGATGTGGATGATGTGAGGAGGGAAGTGGAAATTATGAGAAGTTTGCCTAAGCATCCCAATATTGTGAGCTTCAAAGAGGCTTATGAGGATGAAGAGGCTTGTTATTTAGTCATGGAGCTCTGTCAAGGCGGCGAGCTCTTCGATCGGATCGTTGCTAAGGGACCTTATACTGAACGTGCTGCTGCTAAAATTGCCAAGACCATTTTGGAGATTGTCAAGGTAATATTTTCTATGAATTTTGGATGTACTGCTAAGATTTTGCTTGTTTTTTCTTGCTATACGATTCCTGTTTCACCCATTTTCAGAAAAGCAATTCAGAAGAACAATGTTATATGTGTCCATTTTAAATACCTAAATATGTTGATATTATTTTATCTTTAATTCAAAATGATATCCGATTGCACATAGTTTTATTGTTTTCGGAAATTTAGTAATATTTTGTTGAGAAAGAATAATATTTGGCGGGAAATAAGCAATCAACAGAAGTAAGAGGGATCAAAATGTTAGTTAAACATAGAAAATTCTAATATATTTGAATTATAATACAAATATATTGGATGTGATGGATTTCCCCTCTTTTTTAGTCAGATTCGCTATAGAACTCATTGCTCTAGCTAGTTGTCCACTATTTCCTAGTGTAATTTCTATGTTATATATGATCGTGCTAAAGGGCATATCAATTGAAGCAGATTCGTTTTTTTATAAATCAGAACCTCTTTCCAAACTGTACAAGCTTAATGATATTTATACAGATGGATCTTTTATATATATATATATATATATATATATAATTAAAGTACCACGTGAGTAGATATATAGGAATCCAGATCTATCAAATCACTCATGTTATGATCTTCTATATCTTAGGTCTTCTAGTTCCGTCATATAACTTATGCTCTTTATAACTCTATGAAATTACATCAACACTTCCACGTATTATGGGTAATGTAGGAGATGAAACAAAACAAAATATTATATTTATTAGAATATTATATACAATTAAGTTATTTCAAGTGTACTTGGAGATATAAAACAAATTTACATAGCTCAAAAAGTATAAAATGCAACCAAGAAAAATTTAATAAGGAACAAGTTATATATTTAAATATATTATAAAATTTTGAGCAATGTTGTGTGTGTTCAATTTTAAATATCCAATTGGATACTTTAAACCAGAGGCAAGTAGTTTTTTGTAAATTTTTATGTAGCTTTTTGTATTCATATGGCCTTAATTATAATTTGACATCATATTTGAACTTCTCTAATATTGAATACTGAATTGTTAATAATTTGAGATATTAAGCGGCTTCTGAATTGTCACTTATTGCAGGTATGCCATGAAAATGGAGTGATACATCGGGACTTAAAGCCGGAGAATTTTTTGTTTGCAGATTCCGGTGAAAACTCCCAACTAAAGGCAATTGATTTTGGCCTCTCCATATTTTTTAAACCAGGTGGTTAAGGCTCTGCATGTATTGATTAATTAGTTGCTTCAGAATTATATATGATTGAGCTTTAAATTTGGGTGGCAGATGAACGCTTCAGTGAAATAGTTGGCAGCCCGTATTACATGGCGCCTGAGGTTCTCCGGCGGAATTATGGACCGGAAATTGATGTTTGGAGTACTGGTGTAATCCTTTATATCTTGCTTTGTGGAGTTCCTCCATTTTGGGCAGGCAAGTTTCTTTTAAATGTGTTTTGTTCGGTTTTGCTCAAATTTGAGAAAATCTGTTGCTTCAATGCATTAATTCATTAAGAGATCAAAACGTGTTGTTTTGAGAATATATATTAAGAAAAATTCTTCTAATCATGTCTTATAAGTTGGATGGGTCCAGACTGAGTTCAGTATTTAGCTAAAACAAACCACACTCAAATTTGAGTTGGCTTGAATCTAGCAAGTTGCAAGAAAGTTGTTGATAGTTTTATTTCTCTAGTGATTTTCTTCTTTTTCGATGATTTTTTTCTTTGATAACTCTTCTTCTTACTTTTGGGTACTTTCTACCGGTGTCTTTGGCAGGCTTACCGCTAGCTCAAATCGGACTTCTTAGATTCAAACTAAGCTTAAATCAACTTATATTTAAATTTAACTCAATTTGAATTTACCCCTACTTATAAATTGAATTAACATTCGAAAGGTGTTTTTTTTTTTTTTTTTGGAAGTTAACATTTGGATTTTGGTACGAGTGAATGCAGAAACTGAGCAGGGAATAGCTCTTGCAATAATCAAAGGGTACATAGATTTTGAGAGGGATCCATGGCCAAAGATTTCCCAAGAAGCAAAAGATTTGGTGGAGAGAATGATTGATGCAAATCCATACGATCGGCTAACAATTCAACAAGTTCTTGGTATGTTTTTTAATTGAAAATTATTTATAAATTTTTAGAACACTTTCAATAGAAGACGTTTTGTTTTATAAATCCTCTGGTCGTGTTTTGTGAAGAGCACCCTTGGATACAAAATGAGAACCATGCTCCTAATATTTCCCTGGGAGAAAATGTGGCAGCAAGGATTAAAAATTTCGCCTTGATGAATAAGTTCAAGAAGAAAGTTCTAAGAGTAAGTTCATCTTCAACAAATTTTGCTGTATTTTATGTATTAGGAGAGTATTGTGCTATCAACTTCATAATGTTATTATCCATAATACTTCATGTTTAAACAGTTTGATACTAACGAGTACCTACGAAGCACAAAAATGCATTCTACAATGTGTTTCAACGTTTTCAAAATGTTTTCATTTTCGAAATATTCTGAAACTAGTACGAAATGTTTAGGGGTATTTCGAAAATATAAAACTTTGATTGAGTGTACAGTTCATTATTCCTAAAACATTGTTGTATTTTTTAAAGATATATTGTTTTTTTTTTAAAAATTGGTATTTATGACAAATAAACTTATATTTTACATGTTTCTACATATTTTACGTTTTTATTCTTATATTTTTGAAAAATGACGAACACAAACAAACTAAAGTATCATCTTGTTGGCGGTTGATTGCAGGTGGTAGCAGACAACTTGCCAAATGAACAATTAGCAGGATTAAAGGAGATTTTTTACATGATGGACAAAGACAACAATGGAGACTTGTCATTTGATGAGCTCAGAGATGGCCTCAATATGATTGGCCATCAAGTTTCTGATCCTGATGTCAAAATGTTAATGGAAGCAGTGAGTTCTGTTTATTCACTTCTTTTCTTCTTGAATGCATTTGCAAAACTCAATTACATAATAACTCATTACCCAATTGCATACTTAAAATTGAGTGAATATAGCATTGCTTTGTGAAATATATAAGACTAGTTGGATTGATTTTGTAGGCGGATACGGATGGAAATGGGTGTTTAAGTTGTGAGGAGTTTGTGACAATGTCGGTTCACTTAAAAAAGATTGAGAACGATGAAGATTTGTCTCAAGCTTTCAATTACTTTGACAAGGATCAAAATGGGTTTATTGAGTTTGATGAATTGAGAGAAGTTTTACTAGAGGATAATCTTGGTCCCAACAATGAACAAATCATTCGAGATATTTTGACAGATGTTGATTTAGATAAGGTAAACCAATCCTTCTCAAACTCCTTGTTTTATTTATACAGTATAAGTGGGTACAATCAAACACAAATAAACTAAGGTAACTCCATCACATGAAGATATCTCAATTTAATTATATTACTCTCCATTTTACATTGTATTTCTTTTTCATCTTCGTGGTAGAGTGCTTTGTTTTTAAACTAATACAAATTTTGCTTTTCTTTGTGATTACATCACCAAAAATTGTTTCCGAAAAATCAAAACATGGTTTTTTTTTTTCCCATAAATATTATTGATATGATGAAATGTTTGATTAATAATTTTAAAAAAACTCTTTGATATTTGAATGCGAATATTTTCTTTTCTTATCCTAAAGTTAAAACCCATTTAATATTATGTACCATCCCCAACATGTTTTCTGGTTGAAAAAACTATGGAAACATATTTTATTTATACATGTACAAATATTAAACACAAACGGCTGCAAACAAACTAATATATTGTTGATTAAAAACTTTTTATCTCTAACTCAAAATCACTTAAATATATAATTACAAATTAGTTTATTTATACTTATTAATACCACAATTTGTATTTGAAATATCATTGCACTAACAGTAAATACTATCAATATAAACAAATTAATATCATCATATAATTTAATATTATTTTATTTTTAATTTTAAATCAACCAATTTGTATGTACTTAGTATCCAGTATTTATAGATGCAATATTATATTATGATTAGATTAAAAAAACTGTTTTAAGAACATTTCAAAAAAACCCATTATCTTAAAATTTCTTAAAAGTCTAAATTGTTTTTGTGGCTTTGCAAATTTGGCTTTTACAATGTTGTTGTCTAATGTGTTTTACAGGATGGTCGGATAAGTTTTGGAGAGTTCAGGGCGATGATGAAAGCCGGGACGGATTGGAAGATGGCTTCCAGGCAATATTCAAGAGCATTCCTAAACGCTTTGAGCACTAAATTATTCAACGACAAATCTATGAAAACACTCACCATTCCAAATAGACAACCTTCCATTAAAGTGTAAAAAAGAACCCATCTTGTACTTGCTCCATTTTTTGCATAATAATGGATTCTTGCAAAATCATTTTGTGAATTGAAAATGATACTATTCATCCCTCTCAGTTTACAAACTAGAACTAAGCATTCTAGATTCAAGCCAAGCTCAGGCTGACCCTTGTTCAGGCTCAGCTCGGCTTGAATCCAATCATATCCAGAAACCATTTTATATTATGAATTTACAAAATTGAATGACAGATTTGTAATGTAGAAAGATTTGCAACATATCATAGACTGTAAAACTTGTATAACATGATAACGAATGAAGTACGACATATACAGAAATACCACTGCAAAGCAACATGAATACAATACTTCCAAACCTAGAACTTGCGAGGGAAAGAGGATTATAGAAAGCATATAATTTTAAGCTGTATTATTATTATTATTATTATTATTATTATTATTACTATTATTATTATTATTATTATTATTATTATTATTTTATACAAATGAGAATTTCCAGAGATACGGTCAAATACATAATATATAAACACAACTTGCTGAAGCTCATTATGTAGTTGATAATATCTATGTACAGGAGAAACCGCAGATTATGGTGCACCCCAACACAGATTAAATACAAAAAGAGGCTGTTTTTCTTCCATCTCTATACTTATACGTTGAACAGCCTTTAAAAAGAAGAAAGAGACCAAACCAGAGAAAAAAGATACACGAAACAAACGATGGAGACACCATTAGCTATACCAAGAATCCCCTACTAGAGAATAGTCGGAAAGGTTACTGAGTAGAGCCCGCAAGATCTTCTTGAATTGGATAAAATGACAACACAACAGGGTATGTTGAAGATATAACAGATAAAAGATTATTTACCTGCATCGTGAGAACCACCAGCTCTACAAATCCCCTTTCCCCTCCCACTTTTGCCTTTGCTAGCCACTGGAGGTTTTGAGATACCCGCCTTGCTACAAGCTGCATCGGAGTCAACATCTGCTAGGCCATTCTCTAGAGCTCTGACCAGGTTCTCAAAGTAGTTTTTAGTCACACTGTCACAATTCAAAATGAGAAGTGCATAATCAGAAGGTTTTGACACCAAATAATAAAATAACTCATGCAAAAGAATATAGATGGAGAAGGATTTGTTATCTTGGGCAAAATAAAGTGTAGTACTTTTTAAATGGAATATTACATGTTGCTAAACATAATGAAACCCTTTTTTTAACATGAAAGAAAAAGAATAAAATTAAAATATGTAATTGTTATTGGTGAGGATGGAATCAAAATCAAAATTAGTTATGAAATTCTTCATATGTTGTAACATAAAACATTAGTATATAGTCGTAGAAACAAGCTACATATATGTTAGTCAAATTAACATAATTTCAATGCAACAAATACCTGGTCAGCCCAGCTAACTTCGTACGGAAGTCATTGAAATCTTTAGATGGGCTTTCGTCACTGAGGAATTGTAGTAGTTCCTTTTCTGCACATTGATGAAGCCTTTCCAGACCTGACTCTGCCTCGCCTAAACAGAAACGAAAGGCCATTTGCATAGCAAATTATTCAATGTGTCAGAAAGAAAATTTTCATTCAATTCCCACCCCCATATTTAGACAGAGATACCTTGCAAGTACTCAAAAAACTGTCTCTTAGCATGTTCATGTTCAGGTAGATAATATCCATATGCATAAGTCCACTTCAAAACTCTTCGGCATTCAACTATCTGCAAATATATATTATCATTAACTTTAGCCAAGAATTAAAAAATAAGTCAGCCAGTTTCTTAATACCAGTTTTTTAATCATAGATTAATTACATTGCTAAGTGTGAATTATAATTCTCAAGGGCAGATGTCCTAGTTGCCTGCTTAATCCACATATTATAAAATTCAAGCACTCAATACCATATATGTCAAGAAATTGATCTCTGAAGATAGTCAATTCGCAAGACAAGGACTTAGGACGGCGTAAGCCAGCAAAGTACGAATAACATAAGTCATAAGCCCAGCTAAATGTGCTGAGGTTTCAGCAATGTCAAATTATAGATACAAAACATGATATATGATACAGAGGTCGGAAGCTAAAAACTCACATGTCTTGGCTCTCTAAGAAATAAAACTTTCTAAAACCAAAACCAAAAAGTATTTGGGCATAAATTTTCAAATTCAATTATCTGTTCATATTTTCTAATTAAATCAGAGGAATACCTGAAATTGTGGAGAAATAATGGGCTGTGTAGTAGGCTGCAAAATGGAAGGTTAGATTGGGCTAGATCTATCCTAGGTTCGACTACCACTTAACTAGGCCACTTGTGGTTAGTTTTATTATTTGTTTCCTTCCTGTATATAGAACACTTTGTAAAGATTGAATAGATAATGAAAATTGGGAAGAAAACTCCATTCTTTCCTATAATCGACAGAAGTATTTATAAAAAATTATAACGACTTTAATCTTTCCAGAGAAATAACACAAACAATTTGCACATGACTGGATTTCTAGATTTACCTGAAGCCAGGCCTCGCTGATGAACTTGAGTTGTGATTCAGGTGTGCATTGGGTGTCACTAAGCTTCTCAAGCTAGAAAAACACAAACATTTGGTCATTAGAAATCCCAGTGAAACAAAACATCCAAAAAATCTAAAGGTCAAACTATTAAATGGCATAGAGGAGCCATCTGATGCTCCTTGATAACAGAAACACACCCAATGTTTAGTACGATGAATCCAATCATGAAAATTAATGTTTCTAATATTTTCAGTAACTTTCTTTTCTTTAAAAGTCTCAAAATTTCTGCACAAGGCATTTCTCATATACCATAAACAGATAATAAACCCATTTCAGAAGTCCATGATGAATATAATGAATCAGCGAAGTTTTATCAGAAGAAAAGAAATAATTTACACCAAAAACACAAATCATAAATCAATTCAATCCACATAATAATACCTGCATTAGAAGTTGACAAAATAATAGATGTTTGGGCCACAAAAATGGACACTAATGTTGATTGTCTAGCCACCTAAATAGTATGAGGCTGATGATACTTACATGCACAGTCTGCATTTGGTGTAAATCTGCCAGAGCTTTTTGCCTCGACTGTCAGATAAAAGCATACATCAGATGTTAGATAGAAACTCAAATGCAGAATCATAACCCAATTTCAAGACAAAATAAGGTAATTTTATTTGATAAATGCATTATGTAATGTACAACTTTCTCTAGATGTTCTAGAATGATGGAAAAGGGTGCTAGACAAGTAAAATTACTTGACTAAACTAGAAGGAAGTCTAAGAGCCTACAAACTTACACTACCAATCATGCAAAAATCATAAACTTCAGATATATGCCATCTTTTATACATATAAATATTTTTATTCTATTCTGCCAGATATGTTGTATGGCAATAAGTTTCCATCAAAAGAGACATTGAATGGATCTTTACAATTTAACTCAAAACTAAATCATATAACGTTTGGTAGAAAAGAACGATCCCAAAGTTCCATAATTTTTGGAGCATATTCTTCTATGACATTTCCCTCTTTTCTCCATTGCCAATAATTTTCAACCTGATATGACAAGATGCTCTATCTAGTCTGGCATCAAGTTTTAATTATGCTACCAAAAAACTATGAATACATTTAATGATCTCACAATTGAGTGATGTGAAGCAAATATATAATGTTTGTTTGAAAGAATTTTTTGACACTAGAAAAGGCATTTAAAAATGATTTTTAAGAACATTTAGCATGTACCTCCAAAAGAAACTTACTTAGATAAGAAAACACTAGAAAGGATAATTTAGTGAGGCACCAACAAAATGATTTTCCAGAAAATTTTTTGGAGGTTTTGAAGAAAGTACGCTTTCTCCCAAAGGCAATTTTGAATAAATGCTTTGAAGGCTCCCTCACTGGTTTAGGTCTACTTAAAAAGCGCTACATCGAACAACAAACACCTTCAATACAAGAAGAGTCCATTGCGGTCTTTTGTGCACCCAAGTTGTTTAGTTCTATATAAAATATAAAATGTGAGTATAAATATATCTCTAGTCTAACAATCTGCATCACAAACACTTCATTACAGAACAATCCTTTTGAGTGGCAAGTACTCTTTTTGTTCAGGAAAGTAACAGTGAAAACAAAATAAATTTGAAACAAGAGAAAATTGGGAGACAGTAGACACAGAGAGAGAGAGAGAGAAAATCAAATCATATCGTAGCATAGAAACAGAGTTAGGAAGAAATATGCTTACTGACTGATTGCTTGCCCACCGTTCATAATAATGTGTGTATTTCTCCAAAGAATTCTTTGCCATCTCTCTTCTCCTCTCAGTCTCATCATACTGCAAGCAAAAATGTGAATATTATCAGTCAAAAGAATTAGATCACATACTTGCAGATACAATAAGCTAATTATTAGAAAGAGATTAATATTTCTCTTACATCTCCCTGTTGTTTAGCTGACTCATAACGGTTACAAGCATAGAAACCACCAGTCCTCTCACCATGGTCTGACCATGCACCAAGGCAAAGCCTGCATCCAGATAAGACAGGTGAAATAATACGTGCACATAATGCAATGTTAGCTACAAATAAAAGTAAAGTGGACACTTCTGATATATATGGTTTTCTGGTATATACAACATAAAATGCCAAATATCCCAGAAATAAATTTCTTGATATGCCCAATTCAAGGACTACAACTTATTAAAATAGAGGCAAGCATAGTTATCAATTAGCTTTGGTTTAGATGCTTACCAACAGAATTCAAATTTACAAGGTGGCGAGCATGTCATGTGCATACACCCTTGATTTTTTTCAATTGGTCGCTTACACTTTGGACAGGGCTTAGAATTGGCTAATATCCTGAAAATTATCACATCAAAGTTAGTATGGTTAAACAAATGTTTTACATCAATATATCAATAATTCCACTGTATCTCAATAATGTTACAAAGAAAACAAACAATTATTAATGCATCTTAAATGCTCAACCAGTTCATGTTCTCAGACTCGGCACAGTTCTTCAGAATCCACTTTGACACAGTGCCACAGTCAACCGGACGATGAGCTTCCTCAGTGCACTGCAGTTCAAATCCATTGAATTTAGCATACAACAATAATTCAAAGAATCCAATCATAATAATTTTTGGAGAGGAAAAAAGTATAATGAGACTTACATTCCAGCAAAAACTATGAGAACATAGGCAGGTAACATCAAAAGTACCACCTCCAGCAGCAAAATCAATAGCATAGTCACACCCTGGTGCAGGACACCACTTGGTCTAGCAATAAACAAAGTGAATACAACAGCAGTCAACTACGTGGATAACAATCACAGGAAACATGGAAAGATGCAAACGCAGGTTATATTTGGGCAAAGATGTACAGACTAAATCAGGCTCAAGATTAAAGTTGGAGTAATCCGATGCACAGAAATAATGTAAAAATGAAAAGTTATTAATTACATGCATACCTTCCTGTTATCCTCAACATAAGACCTACGAAGGTAACGAGAATACTTCTCCTTGTCATCATCAGAAGCCAACACGTTGACCATGTCTTGACCAATAGCAGCTCGGCAAGATGGATCAGGGCATCTCAACATCAAACATCCAGGACCATCATTAATAGTGGCACTAATATAACCTATCACAACATATAGAAGTAGCAATGAAAACCCAGAGGAAAATGGACAACGGGAAGTAGAAAAGACTTAACAAAGGAAAGTTGAAAGATAATTGAATTAAAGAGCAAATGTTTGATTAAATGCATCAACTAACAAAAGGTAGTTGATACATGAATATGACTAACACTACCAATTTCATGAGAAGGAACCTACATATTGGCATCTAAACAAAAAGAAAAAAATCAAAAATCAAAAGGGCAAAAGTATAAACTAATCTAAAAAGGGCAATTTGTAAGAGAGAAAATATTAATGAATAATTAGAAAATATACAAGAAGATTTGAAACCATAAAAAACATCATACCAATTTGTGCAGGAAAACAAAGAAATCAACACAGGATTTAATAAATGGCATAAAACACAAACCTCTCCAGCATGTCCGACAAAACGGATGACCACAAGCTGCTGACATGACTTTATCACAAATATAGGACTCGAAACAAATCCCACAAGTTAGCTGACCAGAGAAACAATTAGTGGATTGTCAGTATGGAACCAAAAAATAAAGAGAGTAAGAAAGTGAGTAACACAATCAAAATTAAAAAGTCTTCATTCATAGACAAAGAAAGCATACTTCATTAGCATTGAAAAATTCAACAACCGGTTTGTCCAACAAGCCAACTGATTTTCGCACTCCATCTTCATCAGCAAACCATGCATCATTTACCCTACTAACACTCCTGCAGCCACATTTTTCAGAATATAAACCCAAAAGGAAACAACATCTGACAAGCACCAAAAGGGAAGGACCTACCAACTATAATGACGAAGTAAGATACTAGCATCTACCATTGATATTGAAAGGACAGTAGCAACTCTAATGATGTCATCCTCCTGACGTTGTTTTATATCCTCTTCCCTCAAGACTGTATAACTTTGCTGAAACAGAAAACCACACACGTAAATTTGAAAGAGACAAAAGGAATATGGCAGAGACAATCAAACAGGGCCAACCATTAGAGTTTAAATAAATTAAAATTATATTTCCTAATTCGCAATATAAAAAACTTAATTCATGATTTCATCTAAATGAAGGTTTTACTCTTAAAACATAATTTGGTTTTTCAAGATGTGTCCAAAACAAAACAACTCAACCCAACTGAAGAAATCATTCTTACAGCTCAGATTAAGATATTTAAATAGACAAAAAAAAAAAAAAATGAACGCCATTTTCTATTTCTGTCCCTTTCTTTCCACTGCTTGGAAACAAAAAAGAAAAAAATCAAAAGATTAAATGTAAAAGAGTTGCAAGGTAAGGAGAGAAAAGCCCAATTCAAAACTCTTTGCATCTAATTTATGTTTGTCACATTGTACATTCACTCAACCAAGCTCAAAACAGAACAATTTGAATAAGCTTAACTCCAAATCCTCATAAAGCAAACAAAGAGAATTTTACTCAATACTGTTTCAACTGCAAGACCAACCAGACACTACCCGCCAAATCCAATTCTTTTAAACACTCAAATCATACACGGAACACTGAACCAAACTTACACAAAGCAGATTCACTAACCCAGTTTTTCATTCCATTCCATAAATACTGAAATACAAGTGCACATAAAATTGCTCTTCAACCACAAGCTCTTTTCACTAGAAAGAATTATCTGCTCTTTTGCCCAAGACCAAAGCCGTCACTCAATTTTACATCATACAACAGAAATTTCTCCAAAATTCCATCACAAGCAAATGCCATCTCAATCTCAATAAGTGAAGAAGAAAAGGAATTTCTCCAAAATTCCTTGAAGTCAAGGACAGAATGTCCAACTACCAGTAAGAACTGTTTCTGTTTACCTAAAATACTCCCTAACTCATTGACTACCAAATACCCAAAGAACAGCAACAACCACACACTTTCATAGTACAGTCAACTTCTTTCCTCTACAAAATCCTCTAAGTTTCCAAATCAGCATAAATCCACCAGAGAACAGAACAACCCAACTCACCTTACCAACTCAAAAAGCAGAAATCAGAAATTCCACACATGGGGCAATAATAATATTAGATGAAGCCCTTCCCCTAGCCTCCTTCACACATCAACCCACCACGATGCCCTTTCCCTCCGAAACGTACAACATGAATTATATTTCCACAATTAATCATCCAAGAAAACCAAAAAAGTTGAAGGGAAAAAATACATATATTCAACCAACACTCAAATCCTAAACCAATTAAACTTAAAATTCCAGCAATCACAACCAAGAAAGAAACATAAGTTAGAAACCCTTACTTTCTCAAGAAAAAAACAATAAATTCGAACCACATCCAAGAAATTCAACAAACCAAACCTGCTGACGACCGATGATATCCTCATCGGCCTCCTCCAGGAACTCGTAATCATCGTCGTCGTCGTCGTCATCCTCATCATCATATCCGTACGCGTAAGCGGCGTCGTCGGTGTTGTAGTAGTCATTGTCGTCATCCATGGCCTCACCGCTGTAGAAATCTTCGTCCTCGGAGTCCATGGCGAGCTGAGGATCGGATAAAACCCTAGAGAAATAATGTAGAGGGAGTGTTTGTGTTTCGATAGCGAAAAAAGAAAAAAAGGGAAAAGAAAAAGAATTAAGAGAATGGTACGGATTGTCTACAAAAATTAAAAGGGGTTTATGATTTTTTAAAATAAAAAATATATATATATATACTTAATTGGTTATTTGTTTCAGAATTGAGTATCCTGAGTGGGGGGTTCCTTGGGGTTTTAATATGGTTAGCTCAAACACAAAGATAGTTGATTGAAAGTATGAGGGCAGTGATTGAAATTACCAAAAAGGGCCTGCCGACTGTTCCACGTTAAAAGCTAGTTAGGCCCAATCATGAACACAGGCCAGCCCCTTTGACTTGGGGGCTCAACTACAGGGTTTAATAGAAAAGAAAGATGGAATGAAAGCACGAGGGCGGTGAATGAAATTACCAAAAGAGCCTGCCAAATGTTCTACCTTAAAAGCCCATTAGGCCCAATCATGCACAAAGGCTAGCCTTGGATTCACTCATGCAATTTCCTTGAAGTGACTTGAATCTTGATCAAATTAAATCCGTTCATAGCATAAACTTTAGTAAAGTACGTTCATAGGTAGATTTTCATGGGCACTTTAATGTACAGCCGCCGGGGAGACTCGTGCATAAAAAGCATCAACACAAATTCAATGACTGCCGCCACACTTGACTCTCCAAGCATCCATCTCCATGCTATGGGGACCTGCATGCTCTGGCTACACTTTCCTTTAGATGTAGAATTGTGAATTAAGATGACAACTTAATCTATATTATTGAAAAAATATTCTACCATCTATAGTATTACAATGCAACGTCATAATCCTATAAAATAAAAAAAATATATAATAAATTAAAACTATACTGAATCAGGTCAAATAAAAATCAAATTGAATTTAATCAATTAGAATCATATTAAATTAAAATTTAACCAAATGAGGAAATAAATTTTATTTCATAATAAGATGCTGAGCAAATTCTTTGAATGGAATTAACTTGGTCACTCAAAACTATGAGGGCCAGTGGCAGATCCAGACATAAAACTTAGAGAGATCAATGTTGTAATAAGATATATAATTTTTAAATTAAAGTAAACACAAATATTTGTACCGATAAAAATTAATTAACTAATATATTTAAAATTGTGCTTCATGCGGTTTTATCTTTTGAAAGTATTATATAATGACTTTATTATCAATACTATCAAATATATATTTCTCTATATATATAACAAACTATCATTGAACCATTGATCACTCATTCTATTTCACATTTTACTACTAAATTTTAAAATCCTAAAAATTTATATTATTTACTTACTTTAGTTTAGAAAACTAATAATTTTTTTCTATAATAAAACTTTGAAAAACTGCAATTTTCCTCTAGGATTTCAATTTTTTAGGGGACCCATCAATCCACTAGAATCCGGTGGCATAATAGAGGTGGAGAAGCGTTCATAGGCATCGACACATCATTGTCCAAATGGACACTTCTCGGTGATGATGCATTGTCCAAATCAAAGCTTTTGAATGATGCATTGTCATCCAGATTAATGTCCCTAAATGACAAAGCATCATCCAAAAGCGTTGATGCATCATCAACCAAATCAACGCTTCTGGACAATGTTTCATCATCCAAAAGCATCAATCTAGATGATAATGTGCTTCTAGAAGCTTCTCCGATGCCATTGAACCACCAGATTCTGGTGGATCGGTGGCTCATCTAAAAAATTGAAACCCTATGGAGAAATTACAATTTTTCAAAGTTTTATTATGGAGAAAATTATTAGTTTTCTAAACTAAAGAGGTAAATGATATAAATTTTTAGGGTTTTGAAATTTAATAGTAAAATGATGATTTTACCTTTACCTCTAATATAAATCAGTTCATAAATAGATATTTGAAGTTTTAAACTGTTATAAATATGTTTTTGAGATTAGACTAAAACTTTATTAAACTTACGGGTATATGGTCATGCCAACACACTTCGAGTCAAAATAAGCATGGCTCAAAGGGTATAACATGCAAAATTGTAAACTGTATCAAAACCTATATTTAAGTCGGATCGTGTCAAGATAATATAGGGAAAGATTATGGACTGACTTAACAAGATTGAAAAAATTTTAAAAATATATTTAAACTTTTATTTTTTGACAGGGCAATTCGAAAAACATTCTGATCGATTTTTCAAAAAGTTAATGAAAACACAACCCATAATAGGATAGGTTATACCCTGAGCTTTAGCATTGAGACAAATTGTTGACACGATGAGCCGCCCTGGATTAGTCCGAGGATAAGTTAAAGAACAATTTTGTGTCTACCTCTAACATCAATGGATAGGATCGAAAATGAGTTGTCAACTTCCTCGCTCATTTTCATAATGTAATCTAATCTCTTTGTCGAATTTATGCCTTACATATTGTGGCCATGTGGCATTATAAGAGCCTCAAGATAGCTTTTTCAAATAAGAAATTATTTATTATTTAAAACGTGATAGGTGCAAGTCTGGCTTTTTATACATAATTTCTTCTATTTTTTGTTTTTTTTTTTTTTTTTTTTTTTTTGGGTAGGTAGATGCAAACATCAAAGATGAGACGTAAGTGATTCTTCTAATTTGTGAACCGAAATTGCCACTCACACAAACATAAGTTGGTCTTTCCTTTCAAGGTGTCATGAATCAAATATTTCTTATTTTGGGATGTTATTATAAAGAAAGAAAATTACTCTCTACCATTTAGATTCCGTTATTTTAAATTTAGATCATCAATTTGCAAAAATATTCAAAAAATTCCCTCTTTTTATATAATTTTTTAAAGGTAAAGTCCGATCATTAGGCCTATAAACTTGATGAAAACAAGTCCAATAATTCACTTGTAAAATCTTTAACTCAATACAAGTATATCATAAGGGTAAATGAATTTAAATATCTTATAAAATTTGTAAGAATTAGAATCAATCGATGTTTAAAATTTGGAATTTGTAAAATCAATTCTTGATAAGCTGACTCTATAGATTTCTAATAGGTTTTGATTTTTATCTTAAACCTGGAATGGAGAGGGAAGCACTTGGGAATATGAAATTTATATCAAATGTCAAGAGGATGGTAATTTGTTTCTATGGATACATAAATTTTAGCTGAACATGAATTTGAGAATATGACCCAGCTCTGCAACAAGTTTCAGTTCCAGTTTCTGTTGCATGCTGCATCCATGACAAGAGAAAAGAGACGGAGAGAGAGAGAAGGCCAGCTTGAAATTGTGCAGGTTGAAAATGATAAAAAGAGGAAAAAGATGTCACAAATTACCCACTAGTTCTAATTTCGATTTAGTTATTTCTCTGACTCTTGATATATCGAAAAGACATTAGTATGTATATTCAAATCTATTTTATGATAATATAAGAGTTCGATGTTTATTTTCAACTAACATCTTATAAAAATTGAGATTCAGATTTTAAAATATTGGCAATTATGAAACTTATACCGCATATCCACTTTTGGTATTCTCCTTTTCATCTTCATATTAAGATTATTTTATGGTTCTATATTTTTTTCTTTCTTTCTTTATAATGCATTTAGTTTAGAAATAAAAGATTATTCCTTTGACTATCACATAAGGTAATATCTTTGATTACCATATGATGTGGTATATAATATAAGATAATTCGGTTATCATATTTCTCTTATATATTAAAATATTATTTATATCAATAAAACTATGTGTATCCACTTTGGGTATACAAATGTATACACATTTATATGTGTCATTATGTGATTGGATGATTTTGAATTAAGAACAAAACAATAACCAATCATATGATGACATATATGAGTGTGTATATATTTGTGTACCCAAAGTGGGTACACATAGTATTGCTCTATTTATATAATCTTAATTTTATTATAATTTTTTTTATTATTACTGTAGATTATTTAAGTAAAAAATATTTTTGTGTGTGTATATATTATAACGAGGAACCCACCTAAGTCGATTTGTCTTTTTAAGGCCAAACCAATTATATTGCGTAAAAGAAATTCGGTTTTAGTGACCAATCTTATAACTACTAAATTAGGAAACTTAAGAGTTTAATCTTAATATATCATCAAATGAAACTTACACTTATACTTTCATATGTATAAAGTCTCGTCTTTTGCTATTTAAGCTTTCTCTTAAAGGTTTTTTTTTTTTTTTGTAGATTTGTTGTACTATGGACCAAATATAATAATTATTTATATATATATGCATTTTCTAAAATAAAAAATTAATTTATACCTATTAATCTTAACACAATGATACATAAGAAAATGGACTTGATCATGGATACATAGAAAAATAACACAATAATAAATGAGAGATTAAAATGAGCTAATGTTATCAAGTAAGTCTGAGGTGCTGCGAGTCTAACGCTTTATTTTGTTTTATTCGGATTGAAGCGACTATGTTATTCCAAACAAATGTATAATATTTAACTCCCAAGTACATGTTACTCGGGAGGTCATACGACATATTTGCAAATATGAAACATATTGTTGTATGAGATTTCTATGGCTAAGTATTTTGGTTTAGGTATTCCGTCATGTGTAAATGGAAGAAACTGGGTCCGAGTCCACCCATGACGGGTCAATCCGATCCGGTTTCTTTTTTTTACTGCCAAGGGCAATTAGTGAAGGGGGTTGTTGGCAGTTTGACTCTTATTTAAAGTCCAAACTGCCTCCCCAAACTATATATAGGCCATTTTTGCTTTTAACAAAAGAAAAACTTTTCATATATACACTCCACATGTAGAAACCAATGTACATAAATCCAATCTCCCATAGAAATGCAATATTTGAAGCAAATTTGGTCGTGAAAATGGCTAATATCAATGTCTTAAGTCGTATTCGAAGGGGCTTCATCAGAACATGAACCCGGGTACGCAAATTTGTTAGTTACTATAATTCACAAAATTTTATTTTTGGCATGATTGTTCCCAACACTACATATATGGCTATTGCATTTATGACTTTGGAAAGGAATTCTGTTGGGAATAATTAAATATGTCAGGATCAAATTCTATGAATTTTGTAAATAAAAGTTTGCGGACCGTTTCAATTTTTGATGAAGCTTCTTCAAATTATATGCGAGGTATTGACATTAGTCTATTTCCACAACACCATTTGCCCACGTATTGCTTTTCATCTTGGGAGACAAGATCTGTGTATTTGTGTTGGGTGGATAATTCTTTTAGTGAAAAAAAAATAGCGTTATTTCTGTTGGGAGGCAATTAGGACTATATATAAGAGTCCAACTGTCAATTACTGACCACCAATAAGTGTCATTTGACAGTTAACAAAATTAGGTCAGGTCGACCTGTTATAGGTGGACTCGGATCCAATATCTCCCACTCACACATGACGGAAGACCCGAATCAAATACTTAGCAACAGAAATCCCATATAGCAGTACGTTTCATACTTGCAAATGTGTCGTGCGACCTCGCGAGTAACCTACACTTGGGAGCTAAATACTATGCATCTATTAGGAATAGCAAAATCGCTTAACCCCGAATAAAACAAAAATAAAGCGTTAGACTCGTAGCATCCTAGACTTACTCGATAACACTAGCTCCCTTTAATCGCTCATTTATCATTATGTTATTTTCCTATATATCCATGATCAAGTCCAATCTCCATATGAGTGACATGACCGACCTGCCAATAGACACACATAACATATAAGTCTTCTTCTTTTACTCGAAATTTTCAATTTAAACTTAACTACTTTTCTAGTCATATACCATAGACCAAATCATGCGTGTCATAGGTTCCAACCTAAGATAACAACAGTAAGAGTAAATATCAAACAACAGTAAAGAGTTAAGAGTACCAATATGAGGAAATCCTCATAAAATCTCACACAGTGAGGGAGCAAGGATTCATCCTCTCACTACTTTAACTAGTCGTCTTATTTATGCACACATGGTATGAATCATGTGCTACAGTGTATATTTTCTCAAATTTCTTTCATAACACTGTACAAATCTTAGTTTAGTTGCTACACCCAATGCTTAACCTGAGTTCTTAATCATCTTCACACTTATAGGTATTTATCTATATTAAGAACTCATATCTGACATTCACAAGTTATTTGGATGTGGAAAATCCAAATCAGTTATTTTCAAATATATCTATTCATGACCTCATCTTGATCAATCATCAAGGCGACATTTTTATTTTAATAAATCTTTTTTTGAGAAATTTGTCTCTCATTGATATGCTCTTTAGCATCACATTTCTTAAGAATAATGTCTCATCTTTGTTCGCTCTCTCAACACCAAAGGCAATTACTCATGTGAGTGAGTCAATCTCTAACTTGTGTGACATTACAATTTTGTTGAGCTAAAAACGATGTGTGTGCAATGAAAACCCAAGAATTTCAAGAAGTAAGTTCAAAACATAAAATGAACTTAAATTCATGGTTTTTGACATTGTGTCACTAGTACAATATATATAGAAGCTCAACATTTATCAATCATAGTCTACGCAATCCAAGAAATTTAACATATGCAAGAAATACTCTTTTTAGAAGAATCTCGGTCAATGGATCAGTGACCATACAATGCGTATAATTATCTTGTACGTTCATTTTCCTCTTGGAAATAGAGTCTGTTATTACGTTGTGTTTTATGTCGATATGTTTGGTTATCTTATGAAGATTAAAGACCTTTTATTTCAACAGACAACTATTGCTGCAACAATATCGTCTTGTTTACTCAGATTCACGAAGAATCTTCTTAACCAAACAGTTTCTTGCATATTTACTGAACATGCTATATACTAGGCTTTCGATGTAGATACAGCTATGTATCTCTATTTTTTATCACTCTAAGATATAGACCCTTTTAAAGTAAGAAAATTGTAATATCTTTCCCTAGAAGTACTACCCATCAAAGAAGAAATGTTATGAATTAATATCCGGAGCGTCTATTTTTTTTCTTTTAAAATAATTTAAAATGAACGCATCACTAAAAATGTTTAGAAATTATTCTAAGAAAACTAAAAATCTGAAAGCGAACAAAAGATGTAAATACTCATATGAAAACGCATCTGAAAAAATCTAAAAATAGGGAGTAATCATATACAACTATACAATCATCTCAAAAAGTCAAAGGTCAACAAAAACATACGACTGTATACATATAATATAAACTAGAGATAACCTACTCTAGTCGAATCTATCTTTGTTGACCTAACCCTGCCTCGTAACTACTTCGATTACCAATACCTACAATCATGAAAGAAAAGGAAGTGAGAGATAAAAACACTTAGTAAGGAGAAAGAATTAAGTAAACTATCTTCTTTCCTATTCTAACTTACTCTCGAGACTCAATCTCACATCATAACCTCTATAATCAAGCGAGGAGATAATCTAGTTTATTCTTTACTATTTGAGGTCATACTTTATCCCATTTGGTATCTATTTGATACTTTCTAGAAGCTAACTATAGGGATTTGACACTTTTCTAAGTTCGAGCTCTCTTTCTTTCTTTCACTACACCATTTTTAAATCTGAATTGAGCTCTACTACGAGCAGACCCTACTGGGGGTCTATGTCTTACTACGGACATATCCTACTGTGGATGTGCCCTACTGTGGGCGGTATAGTGTAAAGTGTCTCCTCATAGTTTATAGTATGTATGTGTGTCTTATATCTTACTAATTTTGCTTCCATTTAAATCTATTCATAACTCACTAGACCATACTCTTGGGACGACCTCTAAATCTTGAGCCCCAAATTCCTTTCTTGCTTTTCTTTATCTCTCCTTTTTTTCCTTTCCTTTCCTTTCCATTCCTTTCCTTTCTTTCTTTCTTTCTTCCTTTCCTTTTTCTCCTTTTCTTTCTTTCCCAAAAACTGTGAAATACTGTTCATTTGATAGGTCAACCTTCTTTTTCATACAATTTAATAGCTCAAACAGTCTCTAATTCATACAAACTATATATCATTGAAAAAAGGATTCAAAGAGCTTTCTAACAAGCTAAATAGCACTCATAATTCATTAGATAAGACAGTCAAAACATAAGATGAAGTTAGTGGCAAAAAACTGTTTTCACTGTTTATTTGGTAAGACAATTTTTTTTGTTCAAGCCATTTAACAATCCAAACAGTCTCTAATTCATACAAGCTATATATAATTGAAAAGAGAATTTAAAGAGATTTCTAACAAGCTATAGTAGCACCCATAATTCATTGGATAAAGCAGCCAAAACGTATGATGAATTCAATGGCAAAAAACTGTCTTTACTGTTTATTTGGTAAGACAGTTTTTTTTTGTTCAAACAATTTAACAGTCCCAGCAGTCTCTAATTAATACAAGCTATATATCATTGAAAAGAGAATTCAAAGAGTTTTCCAACAAGTTATAATAACACCCATAATTCATTAGATAAGATAGTCAAAACGTGGGACGAAATCATTGATAAAACTGTAAATATTATCAAACTTTCTACCATGAACAAAATCACACACGTAGATGCCCCAAATGACAAAACAATATTTCTCAACTTCAAAATCATCATTTATAACATAGATCTAAGGAACCAGAAGCATACAACATGAAACATATCAAGGATAATATCCTTTACCTTATTTCAAGCCAATCTTTGCTAAATTAGCTCTTTCATTTTTGTCTTCCTTCTTTGAGCACCAAACTCACCTTAAAACTTCGAAAAACTGCAATTTCCCTCTAGGATTTCAATTTTTTAGGTGACCCACCAATCCACTAGAATCCAGTGGCATAATAGAGGTGGAGAAGCGTCCATAAGCATCGACATATCATTATTCAAATGGACACTTCTTGGTGATGATGCATCGTCCAAATCAAAGCTTTTGGATGATGCATTGTCATCCAGATTAACGTCTCTAAATGACGAAGCATCATCCAAAAGCATTGATGCATCATCATCCAGATCAACGCTTATGGACAATGTGTCATCATCCAAAAGCATCAATCTAAATGATAATATGCTTCTGGAAGCTTCTTCGATGCCATTGAACCACCAGATTTTGGTGAATCGGTGGTTCACCTAAAAAATTAAAACCCTATGGGGAAATTACAGTTTTTCAAAGTTTTATTATAGAGAAAATTGTTAGCTTTCTAAACTAAGGAGGTAAATAATATAAATTTTTAAGGTTTTGAAATTTAGTAGTAAAATGATAATTTTACCCTCACCACCAATAGAAATTAGTGTATAAGTAGATATTTAAAATTTTAAACTATTGTGAATATGTTTTTGAGATTCCGACTAAAACTTGGTTAAATTTAAGGGTACATGGTCATGCCAACACACTTATCAAAATAAGCATGGCTCAGAGGGTATAACATGCAAAATTGTAGACTATCAAAACCTATATTTAAGTCTGATCGTGCCAAGATAATGTAGGGAAAGATTATGGACTGCCTTGGCATGATTGGAAAAATTTTTTAAAAATATTTAAACTTTTATTTTTTAACAGGTCAATTCGAAAAACATTCTGATCGATTTTTCAAAAAGTTAATGAAAACACAACCCATAATAGGATAGGTTATATCCTGAGCTTTAGCATTGAGACAAATTATTGACACGATGAGCCGCCCTGGATTAGTCTGAGGATAAGTTAAAGAACAATTTTGTGTCTACCTCCAACATCAGTGGATGGGATCGAAAATGAGTTGTCAACTTCCTTTCTCATTTTCATAATGTAATCTCTTTATCAAATTTATGCCATACATATTGTGGCCATGTGGCATTATATGAGCCTCAAGATAGCTTTTTCAAATAAGAAATTATTTATTATTTAAAACGTGATAGGTGCGAGTTTGTCTTTATATACATAATTTCCTCTATTTTTTGTTTTTTATTTTTTTGGGTAGGTAGAAGCAAACATCAATAAGTGATTTGGCTTCAACCACTAGGGTTCAAGGGATATGGCACCTTAAAAATAGAAGAAAGAAAGGATTCTTTTAATTTGTGAACCGAAATTGCCACTCACACAAACATAAGTTGTCTTTTGCTTTCAAGGTGTCATGAATCTAATACTACTAATATTTGGGATGTTATTATATAGAAAGAAAATTACTTTCCACTATTTAGATTCCATTATTTTAAATTTAGATCATGAATTTGCAAAAATATTCAAAAATTTTTATCTCTTTATATAATTTTTTAAGTGTAAAATCCTATCATTAGGCCTGCAAACTTGATGGGAGACAAGTCTAATGACCCACTTTTAAAATCTTTAACTCAGCACGAATATATTATAAGAGTGAACGGCTTCAAATATTTTGTAAAATTTATGAAAATCAAAATTGATCAATTTCTAAAAATAGAAACTAAAACTTGAAACTTGTAAGATCAATGCTTGATAAGAATTGATTCTATAGGTTTCGATTTCTATCTGAAACCTTAAATGGAGAGGGAAGCATTTGAGAATATGAAATTTGAATCAAATGTCAGAGGGTGGTAATTTGTTTCTATGAATACATAAATTTTAGCTGAATATGAATTTGAGAATATGACCCAGCTCTGGAACAAGTTTCAGTTCCAGTTTCTGTAGCATGCTGCATCCATGACAAGAGAAAAGAGACGGAGAGAGAGAGAGAAGGGCAGCTTGACATTGTAAAGGCTGAAAATTATAAAAAGAGAAAAAAGATGTCATACATTACCCACCAGAGAGACCTACCATTCATCATCTCACAACAAAGCAAAAATAACATTAAAAATTCTCGATATAATTAGGTGTTGATTGGTTGTGATTTCGATTCCATTCAGTTCCTCAGAGGTGGAACCGAAACCTACTCAAAATAGACTCGTTCTGGATAGAAATCAGAATCGAAAGACAAACAACCACTAGTTCTTATTTCGATTCAATTATTTCGCTCAATCTTAATATATCAAAAAATATTAGTAGGTATACTCAAATCTATTTAATGATAATATAAGAGTGGATGTTTATTTTCAACTAACATCTTATAAAAATTGAGATTCAGATTTTAAAATATTGGCAATTATGAAACTTACATCACATATCCGCTTTTGGTATTCTCCTTTTCATCTTCATATTAAGATTATTTTAGGGTTCTATATTTTTTCTTTCTTTCTTTATAATGCATTTGGTTTAGAAATAAAAGATTATTCCTTTGACTATCACATAAGGTAATATCTTTGATTACCATTTGATGTGGTATATAATATAAGATAATTTGGTTATCACATTTCTCTTGTATATTAAAATATTATTTATATAATCTTAATTTTATTATAATTTTTTTATTATTATGGTAAATTATTTAAGTAAAAAATATTTTTTTTTGTGTATATATTATAACGAGGAACCCACCTAAGTCGATTTGTCTTTTTAAGGCCAAACCAATTATATTGCGTAAAAGAAATTCGGTTTTAGTGATCAATCTTATAACTATTAAATTAGAAAACTTAAGAGTTTAATCTTAATATATCATCAAATGAAACTTACACTTATACTTTCATATGTATAAAGTCTCGTCTTTTGCTATTCAAGCTTTCTCTTAAAGGTTTTTTTTTTTTTTTTTTTTGTAGATTTGTTGTACTATGAACCAAATATAATAATTATTTATATATATATGAATTTTCTAAAATATAATATTAATTTATACCTATTAATCTTAACACAATGATACATAGGATACATAAGAAAATAGACTTGATCATGAATACATAGGAAAATAACACAATGATAAATGAGATATTAAAATGAGCTAGTATTATCAAGTAAATCTAGAGTGTTGCGAGTTTAACGCTTTATTTTGTTTTATTCGGATTGAAGCGACTATGCTATTCCTAACAGATGTATAGTATTTAACTCCCAAGTACATGTTACTCCGGAGATCGCATGACATATTTGTAAGTATGAAATATATTGTTGTATGAGATTTCTATGGCAAAGTATTTTGCTTTAAGTCTTCCGTCATGTATGAATAGGAGAAATTGGGTCCAAGTCCACCTATGACAGGTCAATCTGATTCGATTTTTTTTTTACTGTCAAGGGCAATTAGTGAAGGGGGTTATTGGCAGTTGGACTCTTATTTAAAGTCCAAACTGCCTCCCCAAACTATATATAGGCCATTTTTGCTTTTAACAGAAGAAAAACTCTTCATGTATACACTCCACACGAAGAAACCAATGTACAAAAATCCAATTTCCCATAGAAATGTAATATGTGAAGCAAATTTGGTCATAAAAATGACTAATGTCGATGTCTTATGCCGTATTGGGAGGGGCTTCGTCGGAACATGAATCCGGGTACGCAAATTTGTTGTTTACTATAATTCACAAAATTTTATTTTTGGTATGATTGTTCCCAACACTACATATATGACCATTGCATTTATGACTTTGGAAAGGAATTCTAATATAGCATTAATAAAGTTTACTTAAGAAATCCCTAAGAAAGACTTTAGGTGAATCATTATTATTTCGACTCTCTTTACGATTGTTTAATCATTTATATTTATAAAAAAAAAACAATAAGGTTACATATATTATTTAATCTCGATTTGGTTAAAATTTGTATTTTTTACGTAGACATAAAATATGAAAGAATTGTAATCTAGAAAGTTCTTGTCTTTGGATGATGAATTTTTATCCGTATATCTAGTTGAGCCAAAAATGTGACTAGTGGTCATCTATTTAGTTTGTAGTTTTAGAATAGGTTATTGTTTTTTTTAGATGTTGTTCGATGAGTTTAGTGAATAAGGAATTTCACGTATAACAATCTCTCAATATCTGGAGGGTGAGCTTCAAAAACTCTTCACCATTTTATAGAGCTCAACTACGAACGAAGACTCTAAACTTTTATTTTACACATCATAAAAGAGATGTTTCCACTTAAGCTTTTAATGAGTCAAACGCTTTGTGCCATGAGATTGTTATGTCGCTTCGAATCATTGCAAATCCTTAGTGAACATGTTTTGTGTGTCTCATTGTATGGATGTATTAATATGCATATTAAGTAACACTTTTAATATGACATGTACCCAGAAAGATAGAATTCACAGCATAAACTTTCGTAAAGTATGTTCATAGCTAGAGAAATTCATGGGCACTTTAATGTAAGGCCGCCGGGGAGACTCGGGCATAAAAGCATCAACACAAATTCAATGGCTGCCGGCACACTTGACTCCCCAAGCATCCCCTCCATGTTCTGGGGACCCGCATGCTCTGGCTATACTTTCCACGTAGGTGTAGAATTGTGAATTATGACGTCAACTCAATCAATATTTATATAGAAAAAAGGAATCGCAATCCTATAAAATAAAAAATAATATATAATAAATTAGAATTATATAGAATCAAAATCAAATCAAATCTAAAAAATTAAAATTGGATCAAATTAAAATCTAACCGAATAAAAAAATAAATTTTACTTCACAACAGGAGGCTGGGCAAATTCTTGAATGGAATTAACTTGGTCACATAGAACTATGAGGACTTAACAAGATGTAGAGTACCTGTGGTTTTCTCCCACCGAATCAAAGGTTCAACTTTTTCATTCTTTAAATACTAAACCCTAAACCAGAGACCAAAAACTGTCCCATAAAAGTTATTTAGTACACTAGAACACAACAACATGGAGCTGGCTGTGGTCTTTTCAGCAAAATCGTTCTAGTATTTTTCTACGAATTTGTGGACATACATCAGATTAAGTAAAAAATATCAATACAGTCCATTCCTAAGTAAGTGGTATGGCACTGATTTACGTAATTCACTGCCTAGCACTGACACCACGAAGGCAATTCGTTTTTATGCCAGACAATGTTCATTCTTAATTTTTTTTTTTTAATCTCAAACATGACACAAATACATGGGATAATCCTTCAATGATGTGTATTGGGGATCCCTAATTGCAAATCAGAACTTTTATTTTGCATGCATCTTTAAACTGAAAAATAGAATTTAGAAAGCCTTGGCACAGGCTGAAGTAGATAATGTGTATGGATATTGTCAGTATATGTAAGTTCTATACCGGGGAGAAAACAAATGAAAGAGTGTGGATCCAAGACTCATTTAAATCATTTTAACAATTGGAATTTAAATATATTAAAACTCATAATAAATAATATTGAGGAGAGTTCGACTTTGTCTTGAGCCAAGAATGGGTAAACACAAGTTAAGATGAGCCACCTCATGTCTAACAAGTGTTAATTGGAAGTCTAGTTACACTTAATAGGTGTTTGTGTTAGAATATGCTCTAAAAACCAATCGCTTTAATTTGTTTTAAAGGTTGTATATATTGTATATACATTATTAATAAAAGAGAAGTTTTGTCATACTTCACATGTTTTCTACGTCACTTTTATATCTATGTTGTAGTTGTATATTACATTCATATTAGCTAAATACATATGACATGTGAAAGGTCCCGATGAGTTTTAATAAAAGTCATCAAATCGTTCCCTGTATAAACAATCTGTTTGGGCAATAATATTGCATAGTGGATGTGTGTTATATCACTACATTATATCAATGGATGATATTAGACATGGTGGATATACACATGGGTAAACAATGGAACCATTTGATGGTTAGAAAACTGATCAAAGATTATTATATTATATTGTTTATCGAACGTGACCGCTGAATGATGATCACATGGGCATTAATATGTAGTCAATGATACATCGTAAATCATACTAGTGTATAAATCCTTTGACTTGAGATATCACAATTGTGTTTCGTTCCGAAACGTATGGTTCATACAGTGTATACCACGAGGCTAATCATGTCTCATTCAAAAGTTGTTTTGATCGTATGTTGCTTGAGCGAGAGGACAAGTGATGATCATACAGGGATCCGTCAGCTCGACTGCTCCCGAGTTTCCATACGAATATCGAGAAATATGAAAATCTAATACACTGACCAATGTAAATAAAAGACCACATAAAGAGAGTTTCGATGTGGCACGTTATGATGTATGACTTGATATTCGAAAAGATTAAATATTGGATTTTGACATTCTATGAATCCAAGTTCAATCGGGATGTAATGATGGAAGGATTGGACTACATGGTAAGTGTGAGTAAGAAAGGTTTATTTGACATTATCTAAAGCTTGTACTTTATTGTGATGTAAGGGTTATATGACATTGTTAGATGACACCACATGATCAGTGGAAGCTTCGTTTTGTAGCGGAAAACAAAGTATATTGGTTAACGACAGTTTTGAGTTATACAATAATATAATGAAACGTATCGTTTGATATGGGGCCCACGACTACGTGACTATGAACCTTGAAGGTCACACCCATATATTCAAGGAAGAAAATGATGTTATAAAGCTGAAAATATTTATCCATGGTTGACTAGCACTTTTCGAGGATAAAAAATTGTGCTTTAAGAATAAGATTCGGAAATGGGGCAAAATTGTCGTTTTACACCTTTTAAATTGTTTAGAAAGTTATAATGAATAATTTTGGGCACAAATTATTCAACATGTGTCAAATTCTAATTTCTCTTAATTATCAACCAATGAGAATTGAACACATATTTTAACTTGATAAATATCAAGTTTTAGTTTAATAAAAGAGAGAAAAAATGTAGAAAAATATTACATTTTCTCTTTTTCTTCTTCTTTTGCCGGGAAAAGCATCATTTTTCTTCCTTGAAGGGTGCAAGCCAAGAGATCACTTATTTTAGTGATTCAAGCTTCCAAACTTCAAATCAACTTACAAGGTATAATGTAGTTTACATGTTTCTATATTTTATTTCTTGAAACAACATGCAAATTTTATATTACTATTATTACATATGATGTGAACATAATCTAAAAATTCTAATTTTCTTGCCAAAATCTTTTAGTTTGATGTATATTTTATTATTAAAATAGAGAGATTATCTTAAAGATAGATTACTTAAAAGATTATTAGATATAAATGATTATTATATTTGATAAAATTTAATAGGTATAAATAATTATTGTTATTGATTAAAGGTAATAAAAAAAAAATAAATTATTTTACTTAAACGCTTTTAAATATAATTATTTTTAAATATTTATATATTATTTATTATATTAATTAAAAATAAATTTATTTTCTCAAAAAATTAATAAATAATAATATAATTATAATAAAATCAAGATTACTTTGATAATCTTTTAATACCTTAAATGAATGTGGTAATCAGATTATCACATATATTACTTACCACATTAATATTGATAATAAAAAATTATTGTAATATTTTAACACTGATAAACTAAACAAGATAATAAAAAATAAATTATCAAAATAATTTTTAAATTCTGAAATCAAACAACCCCTTTGCGAATGATAGATGAGCTTTCCTATGCATGACAAGTGTTAACTGGAACGCTAATTGCACCTAGGGAATGTTAGAAAATGTAAATCTTACATTGGAATATATATATATATTTATATATATGTATATACCATATTGGTATCCAAGTCAGATCAGTTTTAGTCATTTTTTAATAAATTTCTTACTTAAAGAAGTACAAAATATCCTACACACCTTTCTTCCAAGTTTGATGATTTCGATTTAGAGTTTTTCCTTCTCGCTGGAAACCAGCTTTGGGTTGTCCCAAAAACACCCCAAAATATCAATTTAACTTCTAGAAAGACAAATACAATATAACCTAAATTAAGGTGTCATGCATTATGTGTCTCTTTGCATAGATTCAAATAAGATAACTATTACAACGGTTATGTGCTCCTAATGACACGTTATTAGTTGTATATAAAATAAATTAATATTTAATCATATAATAATAAATTATTAATTATGTATAAAATTATACATACAAATTATACTCATAATTTTATTGTATTAAAAATCTTCATCTCAAGGTTGGTTTATAGCTATCGAATGTTTTTCATCGGTTAAACAATCATACAAAAGAAGCATTCAACCCTAAAAATAAGAGTGATCTTATTGATCTTCTTAGTTGAGTTATAAGAAATTTGAGAATCACGGTTCTTAAAAAGATAAATGAATTTAATAATAATAATAATCTAATAAAAATAATTTAAAAAATAATATTATATATATATTTTTAAATATATGATTTGATATATAAATAATATATTATTATATAATTAATATTATTTTATTTTTAATTTAAAAAACATACCAACCGATCCATTTTTCAAAAGGTTAATAACACGTAATAGGATAGAATATGCCCTGGGCTTTAGCATTGAGACAAATTGTTGACACGACGAGCCGCCCTGAATTTGTCTGAGGATAAGTTAAAGAACTATGTCTGTGTCTAACATCAATGGATGGGAACGAAAAGGAGTTGTCAACTTCCTTGCTCCTTTTCATAGGGTAAACTAATCTCTTTATCAAATTTATGCCATAGCAATTGTGGCCATGTGGCATCATTATATGAGCCTCAAAATAGCTATTTTCAAATATGAAATTATTTATTATTTAAAGCAACTTTGTCTTTATATACATAATTTCTTCTAATATGTTTTCTTGTTGGTGGGTAGAAGAAGCAAACAGCAAAGATAAGAAATACATTATTCTTTTAATGTCGCTAGAACATTAGAGAATTTGGAAGTGTCTTTTTTGGAAATTTCCCTAGAAATTGCAAACCTAAGGCAGACTAAACCTCTGTATTTATTTATAAATAAAAATATATTTAATATATATTATCATATAATTAAATAATTTTAAATTAAAAATAATATCATATTTAATCACCTAATAATTATATAAATATATATTTATTTATATATTTAAAATAAATATGTATAATATTATTCTTATTTAAAATATTTTAGCTACACCATAGTCGTCTTTTTATTCTTTTAAAAAATAAAAATAAAAATGAAAAATCTCAATAAAAGGTGAAATAATTGAAACGTATGATATGTGATTGAGAGTGAAGCTAACAAATTGTGGCCACAAGATGGACAAATGTAAAGTGCATTGTATATAGTGGCATTTTGTGGCATGCCATGTGCAATGCACATGATAGCAAGCAAAGATTAATTTCCCATTTTAGACTATGCTTGACACACAAGAAATTGCAAGGGCAAATTTTAACACTTCTATTTTTATTTTGAGCAATGCCACGTGTATACATTTATATGACATATTTTATATATATTTAAATTATATTCAAAAAAAAAAATATTTTTTATAATAGGAAACCCTGTTTGAATTTATAATTACTGAACTAAGTAAGTCAAAATTTAATCTTAATATTATTTTATATTAAGATTTCACCTAATTAATTAAATATTATTTTATATTTAATTTATAATTATTAAATTATATATCAATATTATATCAATATATTTAATTATATAATAAAAAGTAATAAGATTATGTATACCTATTTTAGATATTTTAATATGTATATATTTATATGTGTTATATGATTACATAATTTTAAATTAATAATAAATAATATCTAATTATATGATAACATATATAAATATGTATTATTTATGTACTCAAAAAATATATAATATATTATAAAAATAAATAAAATTATATATATTTTTATATAATTTAAATAATAAAATATATATTATTATATAATTAAATTATTTTAAATTAAAAATAAAATAATACTTAACCATCTAACAAACAAACAAGATTTGCAGAACCTAATTATATGATAAAAAAATAGCCACTAGAAATATTCAAAGCTCTATGATTAATATCAATACTTTCCAGGGACAGAACTTGTGGTTGTGCTGGTGGGTAAAATTTCCCCAAACCAAATGTTTAACTAATAAGTTACTTGAAGAACCAGGAAAGCGAGTAAAAACAACGCTCACGAATCGCGCGTATGAATGTTATAATCTCGTGAAAAATTTTGTCCCAACCCTTATCTAAATCGCCACGTTGTAAAAAGCTTACACGGATGTGTACAAAAACAAATCAATTAAAATGATAAACTTATATAGCCGTTGCAATTTGCCTTGAAAAATGTCAGCAGTTCATTGGTTAGTTCAGTCACAGCCTTGTAACACTTACCTGTAAGGAAAATTACGTTTCAAAATTTTCCTTTAAATTTTCTCGCCGTCTGGTCGCACTTTCTCATCATCCTCTTCACGTTTTCTCTCTTCCCAGGTCCCCATAGAACACAATTTTTCACTAAATTCCGGGAAAATACGTCTGCGGTCCGATCGAATCAAAATCTCTTTCTCGACTCATTTCTAATTCTTCCTTGCTTTCCATAGTGTCCCTCTGACGACCAAAACGTCATCGTTTTGACGACATTTTTGCGCTATCAGCTGCTTCAGTCGTCTTCTTTTTTTGAATCTTCTCGACAATCAGTATTTTTTTGTGCGTTCCGTAATCAAACGAGAGACTGGAGTGTTAACTTTATTTTGACTCCTTTGACCTCCTGCGTTTTGTTAATAATTTTAACTTTTAAGCTTTGTGAATTGTGAATAAATAATTAGTTTCGATATCATCTAGAATCTTGAAGCGACCAATTTTTATTTTTAAAAAATTAATTTCAGTGTAGAAGGATGACGTTGGATTCAATTCCTGGTAGTTCGGGTTACTTGGATACATTTCCTGAGAGGCGAATGTCGTATTTTAGTAATCCGTACATTCTCAGATTGACGGTAATTGCCGGCATTGGTGGACTCCTCTTCGGCTACGATACCGGTATTCCACTTTTTCTTACTCTTAATTTGCTTCAGTAACATACCGGTGACAGTTCCGGACTCTGCGGTCTCTGTTATTTATTTTTTTATTTGGTACTGGTCCTGTAACGTTAACGGAGAGATACTCACTGTATGATTAACAGTTGTGTTAGTTAGGGATGTTATTTCCTGTGGAATTTTTGTGACCCGTAGGCGTAATTAGACCCAAATATTACCACACTTTGATATTTAATTCACGTACTGGGGCGACAGTGTTTAAGTCAAATCACTTTCAAAGTTGTTGCTAGATGTGTTTTATAATTTTTCTTTTTCTTTTTTACCAAGCATACAGGAGAGAAAAGTTAGTTTCACCAACTTTTCTAATGTAAATATGAATTTTAGTGTTATGACATGTTGGTAATTTCGTTTTTTATTTTTTTATACTTTTTATAATGAAAGTAAAAATTTTGGTATGAAGAATTTAAGCAAGGCTCTGTACTTTAGGTGGAGGGGTTCTTAGAGTTAAGAATTATTATTGGCATGCATTAAAACTGTGTGCACAAATAAAGACATATTACCGTATAATTAAGTGTTGTTTTATCTCTAATTTAAAGTTATCCAATCATATCATAATATATCATTATTTATGGATAAAGTTATACACATTACACTACTCATGCGCTTGTTAGAATAAATGAGATTTCTTTTGTAATAATAATAATTACACCGTTTTTTTTTTTTAACTGACGAAAAAACAGTAATTACACTGAATTTTAGAGTCTCCAAAATTGGCCTTTGAAATAATAGTAAAAAGTTGTTTCAAATCTAAAAAAATTTAGAAGTCTTCTCTAGCTGTTCTGTTTCAAATTAGGAGAATTTAGATAAAATTGTGTCTTAAACTCTTGAAAACCACTCTACAAATTTTTAATTTGGCTAGCTTTATAAAATCTAGTTGTTGCTACAAAGAGTTTTATATGTTTGGTGTTATATGTTTACGCTACAATTTGCTTAATTTGGGGTTTTCTCTATTAGTTGGTGATGAGTAGCAATGTTCTGGAAATTCTTATTACCTTTTAAATTAATGAAGGTAATAACAACTGTATATGGAATAGAGAAATAGGCAGACTGAATTATTGTAATCTTGACTTAAATTTATTATTCTTCTTTTCTTTGGATAGTGAGGACCTTTTTCTTGTTGACTGAATTATGAATTAGATTTTAGGTGGTACACGCCTCATCCTGCTTGAACTTCTCTTCATTATTTTCCTCTAAGAATGTTATCTGATTTATAACTTTCTAATGTAGGTGTCATATCAGGAGCCCTTCTGTATATAAAAGATGATTTTGAGGTGGTAAATCAGAGTACTTTCCTACAGGTAACTAACTCGTAAGGCTTATTTACTTTTGATGGATCTATTGCATTTTGTGGTTTTAAATGGAAAGCAGAAAATTAAAAAAAAAAAAAAACTATAAAATAGTTTAACATGCTACTGTCTTTGTTGAGTTGGGAAAAGAACTAAGTGATGGTTAGGATGGCAGTAAGGATTGGTAGGGTTGATGATGGCAATTGAAACTTGTTATCTTACTGACATGTTTCCAGGATTACTCTTTCCCGAGTTGGGGTGCATGGATGGGTGTTGGGGAATGTGGGGTTGGGAGGAAAAGGGAGGGGACCTAGAATTTATCCTGCCAGTTCTTTGAATTCTTTCTTTAATTTTGTTTGCTTTTTCTTCTTTTGAAACATTCTAATTCTTTAAGTTGTTAGGAAACAATTGTGAGCATGGCCTTGGTTGGTGCAATGATTGGAGCTGCATCAGGGGGCTTGATGAATGATGCCTATGGACGGAAGAAAGCTACTCTTCTTGCTGATGTTGTATTTACAATCGGAGCAATTGTCATGGCTGCTGCACCGGATCCATATGTTCTAATATTGGGACGGCTTTTAGTTGGCCTGGGTGTGGGTGTAGCATCTGCAACTGCTCCAGTATATATAGCTGAGGCATCCCCATCAGAAGTAAGAGGTGGACTTGTGAGCACAAATGTGCTTATGATAACTGGTGGACAGCTTCTTTCCTACCTCATAAATCTTGCTTTTACAGAGGTCAGATTTACCTTGCTTTATTCACTTTGATTTCATCAGTGTGCAGATACAACAGGATTCCCTGTGTAAGAAAGTAATTTGGTTACATGGAATGTCTTTGCTATCAGTTTGTGTTTTTTTATTCTAACCTAGATAGGTCTCTGTATCAATCATATCACTGAAGTGAATATTACTCTTTTTTTTTTTTTTGTGGTGGAAATTTAATTGAAATTAGGTTGGCTGTGATTGTGCTAACCAGTATTTGGATATTACGTGCTAGTCTATAAAAATAAAATTTGTGAAAAGCTGAGTAAATGAGATTTAGCCACAGATTGGGGAAATTAAAAGAAGTTTTGTTCTTTTTGATAAACTGAACATTACCTTTTTGTGGAAAAAAAGTGGGTGTGTTGAAGAAGGCTATGGTAAAATAACTTTACATGTAAAGTTTGGGGATTCGCAGATATTTTCTAACTTAAATGAGATAGGTACTAAAATTCATTGACCTAATTCTACTTGATTCAAATTATCATGCAGCTCCAGGTGGAATATATCATTGAATACTAGAATTGTGAAAGGTGTTCAATAAATTATTAGTTAATAAATCATTTTATGCTGAAACTAATGTATAGGTATAATGTTTTCCTTTGTGCATTTTTTCCCTTATCAATGAACCGGTTGTCTGCTTTGTTAATGAATTTCAATTGGTTTTGTAAGATACTGAATTTTAGCAGGATTGTTATTCTATTCAATGTGAACATTCTTGCTGGAAAATTTGTGTTATATCTATGTGCATTATATATATCAGCTTGTGTCAAAATTTTCTATGTTGCAGTTTTGAAGAGGCTGTACCAAGATAAACTTTCGGGTTTGCATTTTAAGAACACTCCTAAGACACATAATTGAAGGATTCTCTCATGTTTTCTAGCATATTGTAGATGATAATAGCATTGTGATGTAAATAGCATGTGCATGTTTAGGATTTTTCATTAAGTTAAGTTACTAAAATACTGGCTAATGGGCAAGTGTAAGCTTTGATTCATGAGAAAAAGAAAATTGACATGCAAAGTGATTTTGCAAGCTTTTCTTCTATAAATAGTTTCACTAAGGTGCTATTTGCTTAGCCTTTAAAATTTTGGTTGTCTCCTTGAATAGAGAAGCAGAGCAAGAAAGAGCAGTTTGGTTTGAAGCAAAAGAAAAAGAGATCTTAGCTTTAAAAACCAATACTTATGCTTTGTTGTAGAAGCAGTGTTCACTAGCCTCTTAAAGAAGTGAGGCAATCACATTCTACTTGGATCTTAGAGTGAGAAATTCTTTGCAATACTCTCTTAATTCTTTTTTTTCACTCTTATTTTCCTTTTGACACATGTACAAGAGGCTAAGAAAGTTGCAAGTTGGTACTACATTAAGAGTTATTGATTGTCTTTAATATATGTGTTAAGAGGAGAGGGAGAGTGAAAAGAGAGTTAGGAATTGAGTGTTGCTAGTGTTTCTTTTATAGGTTAACAGATTCATGGTGTGGAGAATTATTGATCAAATTATCAATTGTGTTGACTGTTTGATAATACTGGTTCTCTGGTGCTGACTGCCTCCATTTTGGGTAATGTTATCTAAGGCTTGCATTTCGTTAGATATTTGTTTATTCTTTACAATTGTCACTTGGTTGGTTTGCTCTGCATTCTTTTTTATATCTTACGCCTCCAATTCTTAAGTTTTACTTTGCTGCAGTTTCTCACGTTCCAGCCTTGGCAGCTTTTCTCTTTCTCCGCGAACAAGGAAAAATTATTCTGTCCTGGGTCCTGACAAAGGTCACACTTTGTTGGTCCACTGCATAAGCGTCATGTTTTTAAATTTTTTTTTTTGGTTGCTTTTTTAATCTTGTTTGGTTGAAAAGCTATCTGGAAATAAATAAATAAGCATGGAATTCGTCACTTTCAGGCATAAAAATAGATTTCATAGTTTGGTTTCTATGTTTCTATGTGCTAGGGAGTGAATTGCATAAATTAGTGGTATACCACTTATTTATAAATGGATTATATAAAAAAATTTTGCCTCACCTGCTGTATGTCCACAAATTCGCTATAAAATTAATGAACAAGTGTCTCAACATAAAATATAATATTGGCAGTTTTGAGATCTTATATTGACTGAGTTAATTACATGAACAAATTTGCTCTGCCTCCTAGTTGAATGTTTAACTTCTGAGTTTAAATTTTTAGATGAAAATCCTTTATGTTTGATGCTCTTATGGTTGAGAGAGGGCCTAGCTGGTTGAGGTTTTGATTTGAGTACATTTTAGTCTTTTAAGCAATTTTCGGCCATCATAGATGTGCTGCATTTTCGCACATTTTCACTTATTGTCTGGACAGGTACCTGGAACATGGAGATGGATGTTAGGAGTATCAGGTGTGCCAGCTGTCATTCAGTTTGTCTTAATGCTTTTTATGCCAGAGTCTCCCCGGTGGCTTTTTATGAAGGTACAACAAATATCTTTCAACTGTTAAGAAATTGATTCTGTTACTTTTGAATTCTCTCATTTTCAGCACATTATCATATTAACATGCTTAATGTACAGAGTGATAAAGATAAAGCCATTTCCGTGCTTGCTAGAATTTATGACATTGATCGATTAGAGGATGAAATTGATCACCTTTCTGCTGCTTCAGAGGAAGAACGTCTGAAAAAGAATACTGTCAGATACATTGATGTATTTAAATCGAAAGAGATCAGACTTGCTTTTCTGGCTGGGGCTGGGCTTCAGGTATGAATAGTCTGATTCAGAGTTTACTGGATTCCCTTCCCCTCATTAACTATACATAAATGTTACTATTGTCTCTAGAATGACCCGGTTCTATAACCATTGATTTTCTTTCTGGTTCTAATACCGGTTAGTAGTTGCATCATCAGCTGTTAAGTTATTTGTTGGCTATTTTCTTTTTGTGTAGAGTTCTGTTGTGATTATTCGTTCTTCTTATTAGTTCTTTTATGGGGTTTGATTATCAGAAATTAATTTCACATTAGATGGAGTAAAAAGTAGAAGAAATGAGCAACAGATTACACACCATTGATTTGAATGGTTTACATTTCCATTTGGTTTATGGATATCATTAAAGAGAAGCTGAAAGGAATTTGAAACATTTAGTAAGGTTAGATAGCTAAATACCCATGCTGGAGTGGGACTATTATGTAATAGTAGCATCCTTAGATTTAGTTCAGGCCTCAGGTTCATATTTTTCTCCCAAGAATATAAATTCCTTTTAAACCAATTGTGTATAGTTGGGCATAGATTAAGACATATTTTCTTGGAAGTGGTGGATTGAAATTCTGTTGCCAATGCCTGCTATTTTGTTTGCTAAACCTTTCCAGCTACCTGTCAGTTCAATTTTTTCTTGAAAGTTTTCTGCACATGGGATGTGGTCTCCATTCTTTTTCATTAATTAAATTAGTCAGGCTAAATAAAAAAGTTGCAGAAAGTGTCAGAATGATGAAGTGGTTTTGAAATCTGTGATTTTTCAGGCGTTTCAGCAGTTCACTGGTATAAATACAGTCATGTATTACAGCCCGACAATTGTTCAAATGGCCGGCTTCAAATCAAACCAGCTTGCACTTCTCCTATGTCTTGCTGTCGCTGGTTTAAACGCAGCTGGCACAATTGTTGGGATTTACCTTATTGACCATGTTGGAAGGAAAAAGTTGGCCCTCACAAGTTTATCTGGTGTTGTTGTATCCCTTGTCCTCCTCGCTTGGGCATTCTTTGCCGAATCATCTGGTTCTTCTAGTGGACTCTATGGGTGGATTGCCGTTCTAGGGTTAGCGCTATACATTGCTTTCTTCTCACCGGGCATGGGACCTGTGCCATGGACTGTCAACTCCGAGGTGTATCCTGGGCAATACCGAGGGATTTGTGGTGGCATGTCCGCAACTGTAAACTGGGTCTCAAACTTGATTGTTGCCCAAAGCTTCCTTTCAATAGCTGATGCTGTTGGTACCGGAGCCACTTTCTTGATTCTTGCTGGCATTGCTGTACTTGCAATCTTTTTTGTGATCACCTGTGTGCCTGAAACTCAGGGATTGACATTTCTTGAAGTGGAACAACTTTGGAAGGAGAAAGCATGGGGCACTAGCTGTAACACAGACAGCCTCCTGGAGCACGGAAATGACCCCTAAGTTTCGTGATAACCCAGAACCAGTGTTCAAGTTTAAAGATTTCCATCAGCCTAAGGTTTTTGATAAGGTGAGTAGCATTTCAGAATTAATACTGATTTTAGAGATTCCGAATTATATGTATATGTCTATCTATGAACCCAATCCACAGAGATCATGGAATCAAGTTTTATGTTCCATGGTGCGAGGGACAAGTAGTTTGTGTCATAGGGTTTGTCTGGTCAAGTGATGTGCTACAGCTCTAGTAAAGGTACATTGGAACTGTTTGTTTTTGTATCAATGAAGTTGTTATTTTGGGCTGAACAATGTCTAGATATATGGTAAAGGTGTTATCATAACAAATAAAACTATGCATATAAACTTATCTTAGTAATTGGATGACATTATTGCTTTTTTTTTTTCACTTCAAAATTATTCAATCAAATATTACTATTTTAAATTGTATAAATAAGTTTATACAAATTGTTTGATTTGTAATATTATGCTAAGATAAATTAGTATTTTTTCAGTTTTTTTATTTTTAATCTGAAATTTTTTAGACACATAAACAAAAAAAATCATTCAACTGTTTTTGTATTGAAGTTAAATTTATAGTTACAGAAAGAGGAATAATTTTTCAGTCATTCAGAAAAGGTAATAGAATAGATAAAAATGTTAATGGTATATGATTGCGTGTTTGGGGGGGTAAACTATAATTTTTATAAAATATAAGTAGTGCTAAAAAATTTTAGGGGGTTTTGGATTCAAAAAAAGTTTATATGTGTATTTGAAATTTTTAAAAATTAATATATCTCTAAGTAATTTTAAAAATGATAATTATATCCAAAAAAGAAAATTTGGAGAAAATACAATAATTTAGGGGCGTTATTTATGTCAATTAGGGTTGGGAAAATGTTTTAGTTCTTTCTCAAAAATTTTCTATATCAACTTGACAAAACCCTAAAATGGTGGTGTGGTGTGGTGGCAAGTATGAATTATTTTTTTTCAGCCGGTATGTTGGAGGTGAAATTGAAACTTAAATAAAGCTTGCGGAGATGAAAATGGAGGATTAGCTTAGTGTGAAGCTTAGAGTGAAGTTGAGGCATGCTTGACATACCAACACCTAGTAAAGTATTGAACCAAAAAAAAACTAATATATGATAAATTATTTGAAAGAATGAAGTTAATTAAAACAAAGTTAGACTTGAGGAATTATTTCATGTCTAACTGAAAATTAAACATGTAGTAATTATGAAAATTCATAAATTATTCTTATGCATCTTGTCATAGAATTCTTTAACAACAATTAAAATTGAATATTGGATTTCTAGATGTGTTTTATTTGGATCAATAAAATACTGATAGAAATCAAGATTTAAAAACAATAATTTATGGAGACATAATTCTATTCAATCTTTTAGAAAAAAAAATCAAAATAAAAATGAAATAGTAACTAATAATAATTAAAAATTTAGTCAATTTAACTATAAAATAAATTATTTATTTCCTTTTCTTAAATTGTGTTTTTTAATTGAGATTTTAGTAACAAAAATGCTGTGGGATCGGAATTAAAGAAGCATAGGTATAAATCTTGATAGTGAGCAACTGAATTAACAAAAATGAGCTTACTTTTACCTCAAAGGGATAGTTTGAGTGACAAAAAAAGAAATTTCATGTATCGGAGAATATGAGTTTAAATCTATTCTAATGATATATGAAGATCAAACTCTTGACTTATCTGATGGTTGTAAAGACAGTCATTGAACCCAAAGTTTTTTTTTTTTTATGTGGTTAGTTTGATTCTGAAAATAACTATTCAATTTGAGTGAGTTCTTCATTATAAAAGAAAAAAAAAAGTTTGCTCTTATATAATTTTTATTTTGAAATTATGATACAATTAGTTAGGGATAGAGCCACTAAGGTGGGAGTGAGGGCTCATGCCCCCCACTGACTTTAGAAAATTTAGTCAATCCCATTCCATTATGTATTTGTAACAAAAGAGTAAATTAAAAGTAGTTTAAGGTCATTCTTTCATATTTTTTCTGCTATTAATCTTTTTTCTTCAACCCCCAATATATATTTTATGCTTTGCTTTTTTCCTTTCTTTCTCATGATTAGACTATAGATGGTATGATAAAGGTAATTATTTTCATATCACATTTAGGTACATTTATATATAATATTTTAGGTACATTCATATTAATTTTATGACAATAAAAAATTAAGGAAAATAAATAAGATATTAATTAAAATAGTCACATTTTTTATTTTTTATACATATATAGTTATATATATATTTTTATTATACAAATATAGACATTTTTTAGTTTGATTTTCCTTCTAAAAGGTAAAAATTTTGGGATTTGGGGTTGGTCGACCGACTATGATTGGATAACTTGATCGGATATGTTGGTCAACTAACTAAGTGCATTATTTTATGCTTTGCTTGGGTGAATCTTGATTGAGTGAATAAAAAACCTGGAAACATTTGAAATATTTTGTAACTTTATTAGACCGATGCTCTAATATTGGAAAATTTATTTAACCTTATTCTCTTTATATTTGTATTTAATTTTCTCCAATATCTCAATATAAACATCACATAATATTGAAATTCGAAGGAAAAACATGGATAATTAAATTCAAAAACTAATGCCTAATATCTATAAATAGTTCAAAATCATGGCAAAATTGTTGTATGGATTTTTTTCATGATACTACATACATATATTCATGTTAAATTCATTAGTGTAATAATATAAAATGCGACCATAAGTAAAAATAAAAAAAAAATAAAAGTAAAATAAATATAAAATGTACATAAAATAATATAGAATTTTAGTTTAAGCTTATTATAAAATAATATATAATAAGTAAAATAATTAAGCTTTTGTTTTTTTTCAGAATAAAATGATTTATTATTTTGAACAATCAATTTTTAAGTTTCATAGGAAAATAATTTTCTTATGCTAAAAATGATATAGAAAACTAAAGCTTAATTATGTTATTGAATGCTAAAATTGTGATTGGTGACTCACGAATGGATAAAATTTGAAATCTTAAGGGGGTGTTTAGTTTGAATAATGTTTTATTACCAAAACAGAAAGATTATCTTGAAGATAGATTACTTAGAAGATTACTGGTTATAAATGATTACTATGTTTGATAAAATTTGGTAGATATAAATAATTATTGTGTTTGATTAAAGATAATAAAATATTACAAGTAAATTATTTACTTAAATGCCCTTGAATATAATTATTTTTAAATATTTTTTATAATATTTGTCATATTAATTAAAAATAAATTTATTTTTGTCTCAAAAAATTAATAAATAATAATATAATTATAATAAAATCAAGATTAGCTTGGTAATATTTAAATATCTAAAGTGAATGTGGTAATCAGATTATCACTTATATTACCTACCACGTCAGCATTGGTAATAGAAGATTACTGTAATATTTTATTACTAACAAACCAAACAAGAAAATAAAAGATAAATTACTAAGGTAATATTCAAAAAGTGGAACCAAACAGTCCCTAAGCGTAGAATCGACTCCTAAAACATAGACTTGGTTCACACATTAGTATATTCTAATATGATTGTACCAAAGTGGGATGTCCTATTGGTTGGTTGTTAGGCTACATAATCTACTATGTAAGTGTTGAAGTGTTGGGATTAATAATCAAGATTTGATACTTTTTAATTTAAAAATTAATTGGATTGAAAAATAAATGTATAAATTATTTGTGACATTGGTGTCACAAATGAAAAAAGTAATTTCTTAAAAAATAATTTTTGAGTTCAACCAACTTGATTTAAATTGGATTGGTTTCGTTGAGGTTTCCAATAAGTTTAAGTTGGCTCTAAAATATATGACTCGGTTTAGGTCTATAAACTCAAACAAATTAGACAATGTATTAATCTACTTTCACATGAACATTTTAATATACATATAACCTTGAGCTATATTATATGTATAAATATTATCTTTCTAATGAGTAGAAACAAGTTGGTGTATTACCATGTGATTAAATGATTTAATTGTTTGTCTTAATTCTAATTTTAATCATTTAATCATATTATAACACTTTTATTTGTTTGTACTTATTAGAAAGAGAATGTTTGTATTTAAGTATTATTCATCATCCAACCATCCAATTATTTATCTTATTTCTAATTTAAAATTATTCAATCATATCATAATTGGTTTGTTGTTTTTTAGGGGTGTTCAAAATCAGTTAACTAAACCGGTTTGAAAATTTTTAAAATTGAACCAAATTTTCAATTTGAAGAAAATCATAAACTGAAACAAAATTTTGAACTGAACTAAAAATACTAGTTAACTGAACCAAATTTTTGGTAATTAGTTTAGAACCAAATTTCAAAGGATTATCCTATTTCATTATTTTTCCAATTTTAAAAAATAAGTTCAATACTTTATTAATTTCTTATTTTATTTTTTTTAAAACTAATTCAGTTTTATTAATTTCTTATTTAATTTTTTTAAAACTGATTCAGTTCAGTTAATTTGTTTCAGAAAATAGACAAATCAATAGCTAAACCAAAAAACTAGTCTTTTAATATTCTTAAATCGATATGTGAATTGATAATTTTGAACTCCCTTTTACTTCCTCTAAAATTATACATAGATAAAGGCAAGCCACATAAGTGGTCAGCCTGTTAGTGTCTTTAATAGAATTTCTACCCAATCGCTCTCTACCACATGCCTTAGCTTCATACATGACATACATCTCAAGCCACAACAGATTGCCCCTTCTTCAATGATCTTTCTATTGAAAAATACATTACAAATTGTATATCACTCTGACATTTAGGGACTTTTTCCCATTAAATCATATGAGGGCTACAAATATTACATTTTGTAGATGATTTCAATAGATTCACTTGAATCTTTCCCCACAAACTCAAGTTTGAAGCCAAGCCAGCCTTGATATCCTTTCAAAGCCTTGTAGATAAACAATTTAATCTTAAAATCAAATATCTTCAAACCGATTAAGTAAGGGAGTACAAGTCTTTTCTACCTTACCTAGAGAGCCAAGTTACCTCACTTAGACATCCTTGTCCATACAACCATTGACAAAATGGTTGAGCTGAAAAAAAAAAAACACAGATAGATTATTAAAAATGGCCTAACTCTTTTAGCTCATAGCGGCCTCCCATTGAAATTCTAGTGGTTAGCTTGTCAAACCTCAACTCATTTGATAAATGGAGTACCCTCATTTGTCTTGCAGTTTCAATCACCCCTTGAACTTCTTTTCAAGAAGAAACATACTTACATTGCCCTTAAAACCTTTGGTTGTGTTGTCTATCCTTATCTTAGACCATGTAGACAACATAAGCTTAGTTTCGACACAAAAAAATGTGTATTTATAGGTATAACCTTCACCATAAAGGCTACAAATGTCTCAACCTAAATGGAAAAATATACATAGCTCAAAGTATTAAGTTTAATGAGTTAGTATTTCCTTACTTTACTGATCTTGTCTTTGACAAAAACTTGTAAAAAGCTCATACCCTTGGCACTTATGAAACATATTCTTCTACACCAATTACCAAAATACACTTTAAACTTCCATCCTATCTTGATCTTCATTCATGAATTACTGATCAAATCAATCAATCTAGTCATCAATGGTCTTCACCCTTTCAGTCTACATACTATCACAGACACTTCGACTCATCATTCTTCTTTGCAACTTAACATGTTTCACTTGTCATGCCTATAAATAATACCTTCTCTATACCTCCAGAAGATACTATTGACATATTTCCCACCAACAATTCCCTTACCTTAATAGATATCATCACCACACCTTCAATCACCTCATTTCCTAAAAGAAACTCATTTATTCCTACATCAATACCTACTCACAATACCAAAATTCATCTCATGCTAATGAAAGCTAAAACTGGGCACTTACCAAGACCTAAATAGTATATCACCTCAATAGTTATCAAAGCTAACTTACTCGCCTATCTCAATACCACTCTTCAGTCCACACTTATCCATAAACCTGAGCTTCTATCTGTTATTGAGGCCATGTTAGACTTTGACTGGAAAAATGCCATGTAAGTTGAATATGAAGTTCTTGTCTCTAACAATAGTTGGTCTTTAGTCCTATGGCAAGTTGATATGAATGTGGTAGGATGCAAATGATGTTTAGAGTTAAGTGTAATGTGGATAGGACTATTGGGTATAAAGGCAGACTTGTTATAAAAAGGCTCTAACAAACACTTGGAGTTGATTATTTTGAAACTTTCAACCCTGTGGTAAAGTCTGCCACCATTAGAGTCATACTAAGTGTTATAGTTGGGAATAATTGGGAAATTAAACAAATAGATGTAAATAATGCATTTCTAAATGGAGAACTTACTAAAACTGTTTACATGAGTCAGTATGAAAACTTTAGCGTCAATCCTAACAAAGAAAAATATGTTTGTCAATTGCACAAAGCTTTGCATGGTTTTGAAAAGTTGAAATTTGCATTACTTGACTAGGACTTTATTGCCTTAGTAGCTGACACAAGTCTTTTTATTTACAAAAGTGCTCAAACTGTTTTGTATGTTCTTGTGTATGTTGATGATATTCTATTAACTGAGAACAACAACTCCCTCATTAAGGATATTATTAACAAGTTAAATAGTCAATTTGCTTTAAAAAATCTAGGACCTTACATTATTTTTTGAGGCTTTGAAGTTACCAGAAGTCAAACTAGCCTTCATTTATACTAGTCCAAGTATGCTAAGAACTTTCTAGTTAAAGCCAACATGCAAGATTCAAAGCCTTGCAACACACATTTCTACACTAAAACCAAACTTTATCTTGATAACCTAAGTAGTATGGAAATGAAAACATGAAAACGTAAAAACGCAGAACTAAACATGTGGGAAAATGTGTAAATATAAAAATATATTAGCTTTTTTATAAATGCCAAATTTTTATACAAACAATCTAGGCTATCATGTTGACACCCATATTCAAATACAATCCCTCCATATTCAAAACAAGTAAAGGACAATTGGTAGTTGAACATCCATCTTCACAATTACTTTGTTTTTGTCTTGACATTATGGCATAAATATTATAGAATCCATCTTCATAGTCACTTGGTTTTGGCCCTTTGTCTCACCGTCATGAACAGTCAATGGTTTAATAACTTTATAAAACACAATTGAATATAATAAGATACAACATGCAAATGAACAGAGTCATATATTTTTAAAAGGTTACCATTTAGGTGATATAAAGAAAGTTAAAAAAAAAAAGGTGAAAACATAAAATAAAAACAAACATACAATGAACAAACATCTTTGTACCTAAAAAATGAATAGTAAAACACTGTAGGTTATCAATGTAGTTGATGACAGAGAGGAACTGATGATTGGTGTGACAATTGCTTGGATTAAAACTCTGTTTTTTTAACTTGGCCTTTGTTTTTCTTCTCCTCCTATTATTTGGTGTGACAATTAAAGTGTAAGTTCTTTGGCCTTAAACCCTATTTTCCATACCTGCACTAAACACATTGAAATAGATGTCCACTGTATAAGAGATCAAGCTAGTGCCAAAAGTGTCATTATCCAATATGTCTCTACTGAACTTAAAAAAAACTGACATCTTAACTAAACCCTTAACAACTCTTACAAGTTTGCTCTTTCTCCAACTGCTAGAATAATGAAATGTTAAGGACACAACTTGACTCAATTATGTATCTTGTATTAAGTTTTTTGTTAATCCCAACTGTTTTTGCAAATTGCTCTACTTATTACCTGTGATTGTAAGTAATGTTATAATTGATGTTTTCTTCATACAGGTAAGTTACTTTAGTTTCCCCTTCATATCTACTACTGCTACTGCTAGTGTTGAATTTCTTCTTTTATTTTTTTAATCTCATATTCTTAAAGGTGACTTGATTGCTTTGATAGGTTTGTGAGTAAGAAAATTCCTTTTGGTTAAATTTTTTTAACATCACTATGGTTGATTCTGATGGTTTGTGAACAATTTATTTTAAACTTTTTTGTTTTCTCACAATATGTGGTATGATATGCCAGTATTGTCCATTTGTTCCTTTTAAATTTTCTATCTATCTTAATTTGCATGTTTTGTTTCCTTGGTTGATCCCACTGATTCCTTTTTGTTTAATGTTCCTTTCTTCTTAAAAATTATGCCAGTTGGTTTTGATAACCTGTGAACATGATTCTAATGGTTTGTGAAAAGTTCTTTTTTCACAAATTTGCTCCCAATATGTGGCATATAGGTTGGTTACTAAAGAGATATGCAAAGAAAGGTCTTAACCTTTACTTTCTCTAGTGCAACAATGTCATTTACCAGTATTGTGCATCTGTTTTAAATTTACCTCTATTGATTTTGATGGTTTATGAAAGTTTCTTTAATAAATTTGCTTCAAATATGTGGTGTATAGGTTGGAAACTACATACTAGTTTGCGTTTTTTTCCCCTAAGTTTTATGTTTGTCTTAGTTTGCATAATTTGTTCCTTGTCTCTTGGTTTCAAACTTTCCTTCTAGTGTGTTATTTTTGTAGTCTTTAGTCTCTTAATTTCTACATTTGTTATGCAGGCCTTAATTTGCTTTCAATTCTTAACATTTTCCTTGCTAATTTTCCGCTCTTACGTTCTTCAGTTTTCTCTGTTGTTCCTTTTTTCTATGAAGTCACCTGTTGTTTCTTCATAACAATCTGGAGGACACTTATCTTACTCGACTAACTTCATTTCTTGCTTTTGCTTCATACCAATGGGTGTCTTTACACTATTTTCACAAAATCTACACTTTTTTCACCAATTTTTTTTTAAATTCTTCAAGCTCATCTATCTTATTACTTCTTTAATGTCTTTCATATTCTCTATTTCGTATTCACACTTGTTCATAACTTATTGTATCAACTCTTTTTGTATGCCTAAAAAATGCATTATCTTACCAACATTGCATCTCATTGCATAAGAAGAGTGTATCCTTGACCCTGTTGGTATGACTGCATAAAAACTGATTAGATTATAAACATCAACCTTTTTATTTATAAATTGGGTCAGACCATTGTCTACATACTTATCTATGTATATGACATCTTATTAACATAGAATGACAATTTTCTCACAGATAATTTTATTTCCAGATTGCATAGTCAATTTGCCTTAAAAGACTTGGGGTTTTTATACTTCTTCTTGGGTTTTAAAGTAACTAGAATCCCTAATGGCTTACGCTTGGCTCAAACTAAGTATGTAAAGGATCTTATTTTAAAAGTCAATATGCATGACTCTAAATCTTGCTCTACTCCTATAACCACTGATACCAAATTATTCCCTGCTAACTGTGAACCATATGATCATCCTTCATTTTATAGAAGCTTAGTTGGAGCTCTTCAATACCTCACCCTTACTAGACTTGACCTCTCATTTTCAGTCAACAAATTAAGTCAATTTTTACAAGCTGTCACTCAATTACAATAGAAAGCTTGTAAACGTGTATGGAGATACATTTAAGGCACCCTTAATCTTGGTCTATTTTGCACTCTTACTTCCATTCTTCAGTTGGAATGTTACCTTGACTCTAACTAGGCCAATAATCCTTATGATAGAAGGTTCACTATAGGCTATTGCCTATTTCTTGGCACCAATCTCATTCAGTGGCGTACCAGGGAACAAAGAGTAATGGCCACATTACCATTGAAGTAGCTTAGATGAAAGCACTCTTTGTTACATTAGGCCTTAAAGTCCTAACTCCGAGTCATCTAGTGTGATAATCAAAGTGCTTTGGTTCTGTCATCTAACTTTGTGTTCCATGCTTGCGCAAAACACAAAGAAATAAATGTCCATTATATCATAGATCAAGTGGCTACTAAACATGTCACTATCTGATATGTCCTTACTGACCATTAAAAGGTTGCTATTTTGACAAAAGCTTTACCTGCTCACAAGTTTGAATACTTTTGTAATGCTTTACATGTCTTTTTTGCTGCTTAGAGTCACTCAAGTGTTCAATAGAATGCATAAAACTATTTGGACAAGTTGCTTCTTCCTATCTCAAGTATTGTTTCTCCTTCTCCCTGTTTTTTAATTGATTTCTAATACACACTTGTTTGAACTGGATTTATTCTTTTGCTTTACTCTCTCTTGCTACCTTATTTATTTTCTTTTATTTTTTTTTTTTGTCTAAACTCTCTTTGCTTAAAGTTAACTTAGCAATTTTCCTTTTTGTGTGAATAGTAACACCTCCTCAGATGTTAGGCTAGTCAGTTGTTTGCTGTGCAGGTATATTTTCTTTACATTAGGCTATTGTGTCCTGCTAAGAAGCACGAAAACGCACAACAATGTGCATTTCCATGAATCCGAAATGTTTTGATTTTCGAAACAGCCCAAAACTGATATGAAACATTTCGGGGCCGTTTCGATAATTTTAAAGAAAAGGGAAACGCGTTTCTTTAACAGAAACAGTTTTTTATGTATACAGGGATTCTGAAAGTGTATCATAAAAGGATTCTAAAAGGATTTTGAAAGTAAATAACAAAGACAATTTCCTATGCATTAGATTATCTTCTCTTCTTTGTTGTCAATCTCCTGGGCGTCTTCTTCTTCTCTGAATAGTGGCTGGAAGAAAGAAAACTCTCTGAAAAAAGTGTGCATTTTTCTTGCCTTCTATTATACAAATCAGTTTATATGGATTTTAATTTAATGCATCTCTACTCCAAAGATTAATTTCTTTTTTATAAAATACTTATTAATTTATTATATATTCTCTATTCCAAGACTATAATTTTGTATGCCTCTTCCAAATTTGTTAGTTTTCCAAGATTTTTATTTTATTATAAAACATATATTAAATTATTATATATATACTCCCATACGCCTGTTTTTTGCTCAAAGATTTTATATATCTTAGTCAATGCATGCTTTCTTCTAGATATGTCAATGTTTGAATGCTAATTTATTATAAAATATATTTTAAAACATTAAATTATTTTATATGCTCTATTCCCCCTAAAATATATATATATATATATATATATATATATATATATATATATATTTATATCAATGCAATTTGGTTAAAGTTATTCATGAATATAATTTGTAATTATAATCCATAATTTATTTTATTAATAATTATTGAATATTTGATTTTATATAATTGAATCGAATAATTTTATACTCTGTAATTTAGTTATTCTTGTTTGATTTGAATATTATTTATAGATAAAAGTTTTTCCTATAATTAAATTGATTTATTTATGTTTTCAATTTGTGATTTTATTTCAGTTGTATAGTAAGCCGCCAAGAAGAATAGTCAGTGATTTATGTGATTTGGTTGATTTTTTTGATAAATTTTAGCAAATTGTTGGTGATACTGAATTTGGGTTAATCATTAATGGATTCTGATACTAGTAAGGAAAGTTTTAATTCTAAAAGTAGTAGTAGTAGTGTGGGTTCTGCAAAAAGGAATAATGATGAAGACCAAAATCCATTGTGAAAATATGTCACAAAAATTGAGAAACTTGGAGAATCAAGGGGTACATGCAAATGGGTTTGTAATTTTTGTCATAAAGAAAGGCAAGGGACTTATACTAGAGTTAAAGCGAAATTTGAAGATTTAGTAGAAATGAGAAAATTAGATGATGAAGCTACCAATAAGATTTATAATTCTCAACTTAAGGAAGTGTCATTGCCTAGTAGTACTACTAATGTAAATCAATCATTGTCTTTATCCTTATCATCACCGAGTGGGTCAAATCTTTTTTCAAAGAAGAGAAAAGTTGATGATTCTCCTATTGCTAAATCTTTTGACATACAAAATAGAGCTCAATTAGATGAGAAAATTGCTAGAATGTTTTACACTGGTGGTCTTCTTTTTAATTTTGCTAGGAATCCAAACTATATTAGTGCCTTTTCATTTGCAGCTAATCATTCATTGGGTGGTTATGTCTCTCTTGGGTATAATAAATTAAGAACTACACTACTTTAGCAAGAGAAAACAAATGTGGAAAGGTTAATGGAACCTATTAAAAGCACTTGGATGGAAAAAGGGGTTAGTATTGTTAGTGATGGATGGAGTGACCCACAAAGGAGACCTTTAATTAACTTCATGGTTGTTTGTGAATCAGGCCTGATGTTTATTAAAGCTGTTAATTGTGCAGGTGAAGTTAAAGATAAATATTTCATTGCTAATTTATTGAAGGAGATAATTGATGAGGTTGGTCATCAAAAAGTAGTTCAAGTAATAACTAATAATGCTAAAAATTGTAAAGGTGTTGGGGAAATCATTGAAGGTATGTTTCCACATATTTATTGGACTCCATGTGTTGTGCATACTTTGAATCTAGCTTTGAAAAATATATGTGCAGCTAAAAATATGGAATCTAATCAAGAGACATATGATAAATGTCATTGGATAACTGATGTTTATGGTGATGTTATGATAACTAAAAACTTCATAATGAACCATTCAATGCGATTGACTATGTTTAATCGATTTAGTCCTTTGAAATTACTTTCAGTTACGGACACTCGTTTTACTGCTATTGTTGTTATGCTCAAAAAATTTAAATTAATCAACGGTGCTCTAGAATCAATGATTGTAAGTGAACAGTGGGGACAATAAAGAGAAGATGATCAAGGCAAAGCAAGATTTGTTCGTGATAAGGTGTTGGATGAGAATTGGTGGGCGAAGGTCAATTACATTCTTGCTTTTACTGCACCGATTTATGATATGATTTGAATGTGTGATACAAATAAGTCATGTCTTCATTTGGTTTATGAGAATTGGGATTCTATGATTGAAAAAGTTAAATCGAATATTTATGAACATGAATGAAAGTTTCCTACCTAAGATTCTCCTTTCTATTCAGTGATCTATAATATTCTTTATGATTGTTGGGCAAAAAGTAATACTCCACTTCGTTGTCTAGTTCATTCATTGAATCCAAGGTAAATATCTAATTGAATTATATATTTCTTTCATACTTATTTGATATATTTATTTATTAAATTGGGTATTAATTTGTTAACTATTTGATATATCTATTATTTGTGAAGGTTTTATAGTGAACAATGACTTGAAGGAGGTGAAGTCAGAGTGCCTCCTCATATGGATGGGGAAGTATCTATTGAGATAAACAAATGTTTTAGAAGGATCTTTTCTGAAGATGAGCGTGTTAAAGTATTGGATGAGTATGCTAACTTCTCCCTCAAAAGTGGACCGTTTGAAGATTTTGACTCAATTGGTGCTAGATTTAATACAGAACCGATGAAGTGGTGGGCATGTTTTGGTTTGAATGCTCCATTGCTTCAAAAGTTAGCATTCAGAGTACTTGGACAATCCAGTTCCTTCTCTTGTTGTGAAAGAAATTGGAGTACTTATTCCTTCATTCATTCAATTCGAAGGAATAAATTAATTCCAAAACTTGCAAAAAATTTGGTTTTTGTTTATAACAATCTTCGTTTATTGTTAAGGGTTAACTCTAAGTATTATGATGATAAAGAGAAGATGTGATATGTTGGTGGAGATGACTTTGGGAGTATAGAAGATGTGGGAGCTCTTCAATTAGCCAACCTGTCATTAGATGAACCAGAATTGGAGTATGTTTTTTTCGATGAAGATGCGAATGACATAATAGATAAGGAGAATGATCAAATAGAGAAAATATAATAAATATTTTACTATTTAAAAATTTTTTTTCATTATATTTTATTGGATGACTTTGATATTAACCCTTGGAAATTATTATTTTAATAAAATAATATTGAGTTTGTAGGTTGATTTATTTACATGTTTATTTTCCATTTTAAAAGATAAATATATAAGTATTGATTTAATTTATACATACATGTTTCAAGAACTTGAATTTGTAATTTATTTTCGGTATAAAATTATTTTGTTATATGTTATTTTAAATTGGTTGGAAAAAATCAATTATTGTATTTTTTAATTAAAATATAGGTTATTGTATTTTCTATAAAAATTTCATATTTATTAAAAAAAAAACCTTATATTTTTTATATTTACACGTTTCCCCATGTTTCTGTTTCCTACTTTTTTAAGAAAATACGTTTCCACGTTCCCGTTTCGACGTTTCGACGTTTCTATTTCCGTGCTACCTAGGTGTCCTGTTCTACTTTCTTCTACATTGCATTTACGTTGTTTTTTGAGTAATCAAGTTAATGTTGATGTTTTCTGCATGTTTTGGTTGAGTCTAAATTCTCATGTTTCCATTATAAATTTTAATCTGTGTGTGACCAAAGTGATGTTTTGGACGTTGTCTGCATGTTGGTTGGGTCTAAACTCTCATGTCTCCATAATTTCCTTTTTTGTTCTAGGGTACTCTTCTGTTCTTAATAGTTTATGAGTACTGTTTTATCTGAAGATTGTTTGTTTTCATTATGTGGTCTCAACTTACACAAACCTCTTAATAGTGATGTATGTGTTTTAAAGATTTGTTGGCAACAATTTTGGCTTATTAAGCCTGCAAGTGAGTTGCTTTCTCTACTATTTTAGGTTCACCTTTTGGTTTGTTTACAAAAATCTTGTTGGGATCTTCCCATTCCCTTTGTCTGGTCTTGCCCTCCTATGAATTCCGTCTTCTAGTTCTTCCTAAATGTGTTTTCCAGCCTCATTCTCCTTCCAATCGTGCACTATACACACCTTCTTGAAATTGGGTTTAGTTTGCCTTATCCATCTAGTCTTCCATTCTCTTACTCACTCACTCATGATTCTCTGTCTCTAATAATGCTTTTTTCTTTACCTTCAACAATGAGAGATTTGTTAAAAAAATAAAAAAAAGGAGAGGAACAAGAGTATCTAAAAAAAAAAAAAAATAGAGTAATGTCAATTAAAAAAAAAGGAGGAAAGAAAAGAAGAAAAGTGAAGAAACATCACAAGAGGAAAATCTGGTAAGAAATTTGAAAAAAACAAAGGAAAAACAAGAAATAAAAGGACATAATGTGGTAATAAAGTTAGTTGCAATGACAAATTCACATAATTTCTGGGCAACTTTTCTAATTAATTCTTTTCTGTTTACATGTTTTTAGATTATTTGACTCAATCAAATTACCTATAAGTAGGTCATTACTTATTTCTTTTTGCTGAAGTATTTTTTGTTCAAGTATTGTCAGGTCATATTCTTGCAATGTTGTATTCTCAAGTCATATTTTTGTAGTGTTATCTCCATTGCTTGAGGAAAGTCAACATATAAATGTCTCTTAGGAAAAATGACAAAAGAAAATAAACAAATGAAAATAAAGAATATAATTCTGATGGTTTGTGAAAAGTTCCTTTTTCATAAATTTGCTCCTAATTTGTGGCATATAGGTTGGTTACTAAAGAGATACAATACTTTTGGTGCGAAGAAAGGTCTTAACCTTTACTTTCTCTAGTGTAACAATGCCATTTACCAGTATTGTGCAGCCGTTTTAAAATTACCTCTATTGATTCTGATGGTTTGTGAAAGTTTCTTTAATAAATTTGCTTCAAATATGTGGTGCATAGGCTAGAAACTACATACTACTTTGCATTTTTTTCCCCTGAGTTTTATGTTTGTCTTAGTTTGCATAATTTGTTCCTTATCTCTTGCTTTCAAACTTGCCTTCTAGTGTGTTATTTTTGCAGTCCTTAGTCTCTTAATTTTTACATTTGTTATGCAGGCCTTAATTTGCTTTCAATTCTTAAAATTTTCCTTGCTAATTTTCTACTCTTATGTTCTTCAATTTTCTCTGTTGTTCCTTTTTTTTTATGAAGTCACTTGTTGTTTCTTCATAACAATCTGGAGGACACTTATCTTACTTGACTAACTTCATTTCTTGCTTTTCCTTCATACCAATGGGTGTCTTTACACTATTTTCACAAAATCTACACTTTTTTCACCAATTTTTTTAAAACTCTTCAAGCTCATCTATCTTATTACTTCTTTAATGTCTTTCATATTCTCTATTTCGTATTCACACTTGTTCATAACCATTTGTATCAACTTTTTTGTATGCCTAAAAAATGCATAATCTTACCAACATTGCATCTCATTGCATAAGAAGAGTGTATCCTTGACCCTATTGGTATGACTGCATAAAAACTGATTAGATTATAAACATCAACCTTTTTATTTATAAATTGGGTCAGACCATTGTCTACATACTTATCTATGTATATGACATCTTATTAACATAAAATGACAATTTTCTCATAGATAATTTTATTTCCAGATTGCATAGTCAATTTGCCTTAAAAGACCTGGGGTTTTTATACTTCTTCTTGGGTTTTAAAGTAACTAGAATCCCCAATGGCTTACACTTGGCTCAAACTAAGTATGTAAAGGATCTTCTTTGAAAAGTCAATATACATGACTCCAAATCTTGCTCTACTCTTATAACCACTGACACCAAATTATTCCCTGCTAACTGTGAATCATATGATCATCCTTCATTATATAGAAGCTTAGTTGGAGCTCTTCGATACCTCACTCTCACTAGACTTGACCTCTCATTTTCAGTCAACAAATTAAGTCAATTTTTACAAGCTGTCACTCAATTACAATAGAAAGCTTGTAAACGTGTACGGAGATACATTTAAGGCACCCTTAATCTTGGTCTATTTTGCACTCTTACTTCCATTCTTCAGTTGGAATGTTACCTTGACTCTGACTAGGCCAATAATCCTCATGATAGAAGGTTCACTATAGGCTATTGACTATTTCTTGGCACTAATCTCATTCAGTGGCATACTAGGGAACAAAGAGTGATGACCACACTACCATTAAAGTAGCTTAGATGAAAACACTCTTTGTTGCATTAGGCCTTGAAGTCCTAACTCCTAGTCATCTAGTGTGATAATCAAAGTGCTTTGGTTCTGTCATCTAACTTTGTGTTCCATGCTTGCACAAAACACATAGAAATAAATGTCCATTATATCATAGATCAAGTGGCTACTAAACATGTCACTATCTAATATGTCCTTACTGACCATTAGAAGGCTGTTATTTTGACAAAAGCTTTACTTGCTCACAAGTTTGAATACTTTCGTAATGCTTTACATGTCTTTTTTGCTACTTAGAGTCACTTGAGTATTCAACAGAATGCATAAAACTATTTGGACAAGTTGCTTCTTCCTATCTCAGGTGTTGTTTCTCCTTCTCCCTATTTTTTAATTGATTTCTAATACACACTTGTTTGAACTGGATTTATTCTTTTGCTTTACTTTCTCTTGCTACCTTATTTATTTATTTATTTATTTTTTTGTCTAACCTCTGTTTGTTTAAAGTTACCTTAACAATTCTCCTTTTTGTGTGAATAGTAACTCCTTCTCAGATGTTAGGCTAGTCAATTATTTGCTGTGCAGGTATATTTTCTTTACATTAGGTTATTGTGTCCTATTCTACTCTCTTTTACATTGCATTTACATTGTTTTTTGAGTAACCAAGTTAATGTTGATGTTTTCTACGTGTTTTGGTTGAGTCTAAATTCTCATGTTTCCATTAGAAATTTTAATCTTTGTGTGACCAAAGTGATGTTTTGGACGTCGTCTACATGTTGGTTGGGTCTAAACGCTCATGTCTCCATAATTTCCTTTTTTGCTCTAGGGTACTCTTCTGTTCTTAATAGTTTATGAGTACTGTTTTATCTGAGGATTGTTTGTTTTCATTATGTGGTCTCAACTTACACAAACCTCTTAATAGTGATGTATGTGTTTTAAAGATTTGTTGGCAACAATTTTGGCTTATTAAACCTACAAGTGAGTTGCATTCTCTACTATTTTAGGTTCACGTTTTGGTTTGTTTACAAAAATCTTGTTGGGATCTTCCCATTCCCTTTGTCTGGTTTTGCCCTCCTATGAATCCCTTCTCCTTGTTCTTCCTAAATGTGTTTTCCAGCCTCATTCTCCTTCTAATCGTGCACTATACACACCTTGAAATTGGGTTTAGTTTGCCTTGTCCATCTAGTCTTCCACTCTCTTACTCACTCACTTTTGATTCTCTGTCTCTAATAATGCTTTTTTCTTTACCTTCAACAGTGAGAGATTTGTTAAAAAAATGAAAAAAAAGGGAGAGGAAAAGAGAGTATCTAAAAAAAACAAAGGAAGAGAGACAAGAAATTAAACAAAAATAGAGTAATGTTAAAGAAAAAAAAAGGAGGAAAGACGAAGAAAAAAAAGTGTAGAAACATCATAGAGGAAAATCTGGTAAGAAATTTGAAAAAAGAAAAGAAATGAAAGGACATAATGTGGTAATAAAGTCAGATGCAATGACAAATTCACACAATTTCTGGGTAATTTTTCTAATTAATTCTTTTCTGTTTACGTGTTTTTGGTTTATTTGCTCAAATTACCTATGAGTAGGTCATTACTTTGTTTCTTTTTGTTGAAGTTTTTTTGTTCAAGTATTCTCTAGTCATATTTTTGTAATGTTATCTCTATTGCTCGAGGAAAGTCAACATATAAATGTCTCTTAGGAAAAATGACAAAAGAAAATAAAGAATATAATGGGAGAAAAGATAAAAAGAAAAAAAAGAAAAAAAAAAAGAAAAAACAGAAAGAAAAAAACGAAGAAAAAGAAAAGAGGAAAAGGAAATAAATAAATAAATAAAGAGAGAAATAAGAAAAAGAAAAAGGGGAAAAGAGAGAAGAAAAGTGCAAGGAAATAAAGGGAATAAGAAAAAAAGAAGAAAAAGAAAAGAGGAAAAGGAAATAAATAAATAGATGGTCAGAGCCTGAAAATAGAAAAAAGGAAGCCTACTACATGAAGAAATCATCTCCACATAACACATAACACAAGCAAGTCAATTGGAAACAGAGCTCATGTTACCATGCTCAAGAAAAAAAAAAAAAGGAAGTATCTCATAAGCAGAAAACATTGAAGCCACAATTCTCAACTTAGTGTAAGTTATCTATTTGTAAGTTCCTAATTCTTTTGGAACTCATGTTTATCTTCTCTATAAATCATGGTGAAAAAAAAACAGAGAGAGAAACAAAAGGAAAAGGGCAAATAAAAAAAATTGGAAGAAAAAGGAAAATAAAAAAAAAATTGAAAGGAAAAGAAGAAAGAAAAGAAAGTTAAAAAAAAGGGAGAAAAAACAAAAGGAAAATCAAAAGAAAAAAGGGAAATAAAGGGAAAGAAAGAAAAGAGGAAAAATAATGTATAAATATATATATAAAAAAGAGAAAAGGAAAGAGGACAGGAAATAAATAAAAGAAAGCTGAAGCCTCAATTCAAATTTAAGGTTTCTATTTTATAAATTTTTAATTCTTTTTTTCATTATTCAATTTCAGAAATTACGATGAAAAAAAGTAAAAAAGGAAATAAAAAATAAAAATAAAATAAAAAAGAAAAAAAAGGAATAATAAAAGGAAAGAAATAAAGAAAATAAAAAAGAGAGAGAAAGAAAAGAGAAAAAGGAATAAATTAAAAACAAAATGGAGGGAAGAAAGAAAAAAAAGAGAAAAGAAAAGAAGAAATGAAAGAAAACGAGCAGAGACTGAATTCTTTGAAGACTGAACTATAGTCATTGAAGAGAAATCTATAGGAGGGTCAGAACAACATGAAAAGAGAATCACTATGGAGAAATCTATAGAAGAAACAATCATCAAGGATGAACTCAAAGTAGAGACTGAATTCTTTGAAGACCAAACTATAATTGTTGAAGAGAAATCTACAGGAGAGGCAATCGTCGAGGATGAACTCGAAGCAGCAAAAATCAGAGGAGCTTTAGTTTAAGGGGGCATGTTGGTAAGTGTGGTGAACAAGTCTAGGACCGCGCCGTACTGTTACAAAACCAGAGGGTCTTAATAGTAATTGTACCTGGGGGTACAAAAACCCACAAGAATCTGTAAGCAATTAGGGTTCATTTTATTCTTTAATAAAACGAATTCTAAGCCTTTCCAAACTCTTCTGTTTTTTCTCTGTAAATCGCCTATCTTGCTTAGTTATTGGGGTTTGCTTTTCATGGCTTTTCGATCTTCCCCACAGATTATATAAGATGAGTGTATCCTGGACACTGTTGGTGTGATTGCAGTGAAACTGATTAGATTACACCAACAGTGTATGCTTGACACTGTTGGTGTGATTGCATTCGATAGAAGGGGTGATGTTTATCTTACAGGAGCAGTTGTTTGCAAGTCATGCTGTTGCTGGCGTCAGTTCAATTGCTTTAGGCACGGCTGTGTCTTACCCCCTTGACACTATCAAACTGCTTATCCAGGTATTTTTTTTTGCTTTTTTTTAATTTCTTATGAAATCAAAGTCTACAAGTTTCTTACTTCTTTTGCTGTGGAAAGCAGGTTGGTTCTGGCTCCAATAAACAATTAACCGCTACTCAGGCTTTGGTTAGACTGCGAACTCTATCAGGATATTCTGGTGACTCTCTTATCTTTTTATTTATTTTTGTTTGCCTTTGCTTCATATATGAAGAGAAAAGAAGGCAACTGAAACTGATTTTATTGTTAATATTTTTATTTGCTTCATATGTCTCTCATCTGTTTATTTATTAGTTATTTATATAGCTTTTCTGTTAGTTTTAGAACCGTAGTGTTTTATTAGAAATTATTTTTACTTGGGTATTATATCTATTGCATTGGAGGGGTTGTTTCTGTAAGTTTTTCGTTTGTTTAGATTTGCATGGTAGGAGACTAATTGGTTTTGTGGATTTAATTCCCTTTAGAGGAATGAATCTGAAAGGAAAAACTTTAAATCAAGCCAAAAACAGTTGAGGTCTGTAAGTGAGTTATAGTTGCTACAATCACGTTGCTGCTGCATCTATCCACTCTTTCTTTCTGATGAATTCTATATCTGTGCATTTGTAAAATTTTGTCTTAATTTAAATATATTTCTATAATTCCCTATCCTTAGTTTTGAAATATTAAATAATATCTTCTTCAATGATAAACAATGCAGGTTTTTACAGTGGTTTTGGGTGGTTAACTTTGGGAAGAATTTTTGGTGTGGGAACCCGTTTTGGAGTTTATGAAATTTTGACAGCATTTTACAAAGGTATCGTTATTTATTATTTTTTTTATTTCACTGCCTTCTTTTTAATGGATATTTGTGTTAATTTTTTTCTCTCTTCACTATGGTTTAGATTACATCTATGTTGTGTGCCCATCATTGTGGTTGAATTTGACGACAATAAGAACCTTATAGATTTTATTGTTATAGGCTATCATATTTGGGTGCTCTCTCATTAAGATGAATGAAATCACGTTAGCTTGCAAATTTTCTTATCTTCTTGTACTATGACGTAGAATATAGCAACAGAAGAGGGGGAATGAAGAGGTCTTTGAAAATGTTTTGCTAGTTTTAAACAATAATGCATTTTAAGTTTGATCTTAAGAATAAACAATTATATAACAGTAAAGAGATCAGATATATAGAAAACAGACATTATGGTATATTGTCTGACAACTGTAGCCAATGTCCAGGTCTCAAAGTCAAATATTCATTCATATGTCTGTTGTGATTGCTACAACTCTTTAGGAGGATACTTGAGCTTTGGACCAAAGTGTTTACTTGGAGCTCTATTGCAGGGCATTACGCAAATTGAAGTAGTTCTTGGAGGATACTTTGAAAGAAAATATTAAAAAGATGGATTATAAGGCTTTAAAAGATATTGATGGTAGACTATACTGTGCCTTGTGAGTAGTGTTAAAAGAGTGAAAGAAACTGTTGCCAATTATTACTCCTGTATGAAGAATATAAAAGTTTCATTGACATTGGTCTGACCCATACTAAAGTGTTTTAGTTTAAATTCAGCTAAAGCAGTTAAAACGGTGCTGGAAAATGTTTTGATTTGTATGATTTATCTTTCTCCTAAGTTTAATTCTGTGGGCTACATACATGCCCTGAAACTTGACAAACTAGTTTTGGTTCTTTAAAATAGGTTTATTGGGGATAATTTAGAAGTTTATTTAAAATGAATTTTGTATTCATTACATTGAGGTTTCACAAATTGGAGTTTTGTTTTAATGATTGCATTACTTAGAGATTAAAGATGGTGCATTTATTGATGGAATCAAGTAAAAGGCACTTGATGCTCTAAGGATTTTTTTTTTTTTTCAATTTATGCTGCAAGGACGATGAGTAAATTATCTTGTATTGGCTATACTGGCTATACATTTTTTATTGGATATATAACATCAAAGGTATGGATTACTGGAAAAAAGCAAATAATGGATTAGATATACATGCTATCATGGATCTGTCTAAAAATAATAAACTAAAAAGAAAGATAACCACATCATGAACTGCCCTAAAAACATAATCAGAGCTATTAAGTTAGTTATTAGTGTCTGTTTTGGAATTAGAAACAAGACCTCTAACCAAGTTCAGGGTTTACTAACTTTTGTAATTGTTCACCATATTTTCTGGTAGATGTAGTTATCTTTCATGGAGTATAGGACTAAATTGCTTGAGCAATTACTTTTCATTGAGAAGTTGTATGAACATCTAGAGGACACTTGTCTCTTGCTGATTTATTGCTGAGACAATATGACAATTATTGAGGAAGTGTTTTAAGTTCTGTCGTTAGTCCTTAAGAGCCAACAACCTTTTACTCTACTAAAGAGTCTTCCTTTAGGTTTATTAAAGTATCTTTTCATTGTAGATTTATCAACCCTTAATTTCAAGGAGACTTCTACCCCTAACACTCAAATGGAAGTCCACTATGGGTATGATTGCCCGATATTCTTGTTTATTTTCAATAACACAACTGGCCCACTCACTATTAGTAGATATTGTGGAAATTCTTCCAGTAAATGAGTTAAAATTGATCGGGCTTCATGCTATTCTATATCTTTCAACCCATTATGTGTTGATTAAATTTTTATTTTTTTATTTGCAGATGGTCGAGAAGACAGTTATGTTTCTGTCTCTGAAGCCCTAATGGCTGGAATGGCAGCTGGTGCTGTGGAATCTCTCATAATCTCTCCATTTGAACTTATGAAAGTTCGGGCACAAGTGTCCTCTGCCTCTCAAATTCAAAGCGCTTCATCTGTTGCAATAAATGGAACTGTTGCACCTTTTTCTAGAAGATTACTTCATGGATATACTCCTGATTTGAAGGCACTGAACCACTCTGCTGGCCTTTTGTCTATATTGACTACCAAACATCCAAATTTGATTGGGGCCTTACAAGAATTCCCTTGGATGATGACTGGATCTGGAAGGCCACCATCAGTATGCAATGTCAGGAGGCCATCTGACATTGTCTCTTTGGAAGGATGGGGTGCATTGTGGAGAGGTCTGAGGCCTGGAGTTGTTCGTGATTCTGTTTTTGGTGGCATATTCTTTTCTAGCTGGCAATTCCTGCACCGAGCAATGCTTGACTGGAAAGCTGTTGGGATGCATCCTGAACCCAGGTTTCAAAATATATCATTAGTTGGCTGTGTTAGGAGATTCTAATTACAAAATCTTCTTTTTTTTTTTTTTTTTTTTTTTCTGTTTTATATAATTGTCATCATATATATGTACACTTATTCAATCCAGTTTAGTTGGAACAAAGCTCCATTAATTTTTGGTGAGGCTTTGGATTCTAAGCAATTTTAGGACATTAATTTCTTTTTAGTAAGTATTAATGTGCTTTTCTTTAGGGTGATTATTTGCCATAGTTTTGTTTATATTCATAACTGGTTTTAGGGTGGAATCCCCTCACTTTCATGGGTGTGCTGTTGGTGAATCATAATAACATCCTTCAAGCATGAGGTTCAAATGAACTGCACTGTCATTAAGCAAAATGAGACTTGCTGTTGTTGGGAAAGTTTTTCTGGGCCACTTTCACTGTGTCTATGTTTGATTATTTATTGTGTTAATATAAATACACTTGCATAGCATTATGAAAACGAAATTGATCCTGTGATTTCAGTCATTATCTGATGCTTTAAGTAAGTAGATTTAAAAGGTCCATGTTTGTAGCTCTTTTTTTCTGCTTTACTCCCTAATTTTGAAGTGCCCTTGCGTCCTTTTAGGTCTGATGAAGAAATTGGTCCTCTTTCTCCTTTAGCTGTTAGTGTTGCAGCTGGATTTTCTGGTACAGTTGCTGCTGCTGCATCTCATGGTTTTGACACCGCAAAAAGCCGATCACAGTGTGTTGTGTTGCCCAAGGCATGTTACTTTTTGCAGGCAAAATTTGTCTTTTTACTTGAACTTCTTGTGTATTTACAGCTTGAAAATTTTTACCATGTGCGTGATATATCCTTCATTATGAACATGTATATTTCACTGCCTATGCTTGCATGAACATTTAATAAACCCACTTCATGATTATCAGTAAATGCTTCCACATTTGACAATTAGTATGGGCAGGAATCCATTGTCCATTCATGTGATTCATACATCCTCTTAATGTGAATGTGTTATCATACATCATGACTTATGTAAGATGGTCCTGGGTCAGGGTTACTTTTCTTCCCTGTGTATATTTATTGAAATCGAAATTTTGTTACTCGAAATGCAAATACAAGAAGGAAGTTGAGATAGGTACTGGTTAATTTCGTTTTAGGAGCATTTAATATTCTAATGATATTGTTTGATGGCAGTATGTTTCCATGGAGAGGAAGATGCTGAAATGGACCCGACCCGGGAAGAGGTTTGAGAGACTTACAGGGATCCACCCTTCAGATAGGACTGTTTTGTTCCGGGGAATTTGGTTGCGGATGGCACGGAGTGGGCTTGCATCGTTCATGATTGTGGGTAGTTATTTCTTAGCCCTTGATCATCTCGTTCCTAGTTGAATAAATTGGCAGAGGAGATTTGGGGCAGCCATTCTACTTATATTTATTTCCATGGGGTGGCTTGCAGTTCTTTTCCAATAGCAAAGCGGACTGACTGTAACATGATTCAGTTATAAGGGTTAAATGAGGTAGGAAAAAAAAAAGAAAAACCTAGCTCAAAGGCATGCAAATATTTCTGTGTCATGGACTGAATAATGAGCAAATGCAATTTTTGAAGATAATTTTCTTGTTTGGAGAATTACCTCATTGTTGGATGAACGGGCATATATGTATTCATTAAGTTCTGTCACAATAAATTTACTGGTAGGCTTCCACCCTATAAGAAATTTAGTCACTTTCACAAAACCAACCTATTCGGGTCATTCTCGGTACCATTCAAATCTCTGAAGAACTTAAAAGAAGTTAATATTTGTGATATATTAAAGCTTGGCAAGTTCAGTCTATAAAAATGCAATTTACAAGACCTTTATTGCTCATAATACATATCAGCCACAAAGCCAAACCATCATAGCTCATCCACACATACTCATCAAACACCAACAGATCTCATTTCTTTTCTGACAGTCTATCAAGTTGCACAACCCAAACACAAAGCCAGTTTGAACCACAACTGCACTCTCAAACTCAAAACTAGACTCAACCACTATTTGCATTGTCAAATACAAACTCAATCTCAACACTGGCAATGTCTACCAAGTAGCCATCAGTAAGTATATAAAGAAGATATGAGAATGAGAGATATTTGAAAGACTTCTTTGAACAGCCGTTCTATTAGCAAGGATGCCTGTTCATAAGCGAAAGTTATTGAAAAGTCATGATTTTAGATGGAGAAAACACGATTCAAGTGACATAATTGTGATGAACACTTGGTTAAATACCTTAGCTTGGTCTTCAAGTACAAGAAGTTTCCCGACAAATTATTCAAAAATAAAATAAAACATATTTTAATTTTACATTATAAATTTAGAACTCTCAAGTTATATTCAAGGGTTAGTATGTGAGAGGAGAATGTACAAAAGAGTTTAAGAGAAGGTAGGACATGCATATCCTTTTCTTTCTTTTTTTAAAACCTCATAAGCATACATTCCCAATAACAAGAGAAAAACATCATCGATAGGTTCTAGGCTATTTACCGATCACTATGCATCTGAAACATTTGTCATACATCAAACAATTAAAATTAAAATTAACTCTAATTATTTATCAAGTTGTCAAATTTTATACCTTCAATGTTTACACAATTGCTTTTAGACCCTAAAGGTTTTAAAATTTGTAGTTTGGTCCTTTATTAAGTCAACAGGGTTAAAATAGTAATTTGACCCTATGCACGCGCATACACGTATAAGGTATAGTCATACATCCTGTTATTCTCAAAATTAGAAGAGTGAACAACATAAGTGTCTTGACTCATACTTTTGTGAAAAATCGCCACTTGTATGAACATGCATGTCGAGTGCGCAACTGTGTAAAGTGTCACATGAGGAGAGTCACGACCCATGAGTTATGAAAATATGCTTTTGACTTTTCCTTTATCTGTTACTTAATTTAGATTTCTCAAACCAGAGTATCATTGTAATGATGTATAAGAATGAGAGGTCTGATATCACTTTTATTAGTTCTTAGAAAGTCTTTTATATAATGTTTACCTTGTACTCATTTCTTTCTATTTGAGTCTATAAAAGTGAATTCGTCCCAATACACATTTTTTTAATTTAGAACATACAAAGTTTTTTTCTTTATCAAAATATTCTAAAGGAAAAAAAAAATTAACAAAATTATAAAAACAAAATGAAAATTAAGTTGTTAGACATAATTAAACTTTGATTGATAGAGTTTGAAATTGAGAAATTGAAAAAAGTTTTAAAGTTATCATGAAGTGGTATTTTCAATAAAATTTTTTAGTTTCATTTAATTAGAATACATGAATAAGTAATAGAAATACATAATCACAAACGATTTTACATCATTTGAAAATAAATAAAAAATGTAATTTAAAGGGTCAACCCTAGGGATCGTAACGGGAATGGGTGGGGAGGGGATCTCAATTCCCATCCTTGTCCTTGTTCTTACGGGGATATCAATACCCGTTCTCGTTATGGGGATGAAATGATTCCTCATCCTTTCTTCGCAAAAAAAAAATCCACTCTCTATCCTTGTAGGGAAAAATCTCTTTCCCATACTTACAAGGAAAACTCTCTTTCTCATATCCTCTAAACACAACATAAATATATTAAATAATAAAATTAAGTAAAATTAAGACTAACTGACTATTTCAAATGTCACAAATATAATATATTAACTATCTTAATATGCACAACAAAAACCTAAATAAATTTAAAAAACATAAATACTCTAAAACTATAAAGATATGATAGTATTTTAAGTAAATATATTAATATAAAGAGACATGAATGAGGTGAGACAAATATGGGACACATGTATTTCTATCTTCAATTGCAAAGATTTTTTTCATTTTCATCATTGTCCCCTTCCTTGTTAGGGTTGGAGAGGGTTGAAAACCCTAAAATTAGGTCAAAATTACTATCTCCAGTTGACCTACCATTTTTGAAGTATATTTCTCAATTGTATTATATAGATTAATAATATATAAAAATTTATTTTAAAAAATATTTTTTGTAAAACATTAGTTGACCTACCATAAGCCCACGAGCTGACTCGGTTAGGGCCCGACACGAGACAACCCTCTATTGTGAGGACTTTGCTGCGAGCTCTCATTAGTTTGTGGGTTGGCCCAACCTGCAAGACCCATATTGTAGCAGCTTTTGGCCCCACATGGCCTGTAGACATAATCGGTCGATTTGAGGTTGGCCCGATTCAATGCGTTGCCACCTCTAAGTCTAAGTCACGCATTTGGAGACAAGGCCCAAGCAAGACCCAAGCCAATCCATGTCTTTAAGTGCTTGGGTTTTGAGGAATTGAGCGGAGCTCGGTTAAGCCCCATTTGCCCCAATATGATTTTTTAATGTTTAAGAAAATAAAATCAATATTGTTCTAAAAGCACTATGAAGTTGTGATTGAGCCGAACACCAACCCATTGTTAATTTATGAAAGATTAACATTTCATCACCCAAGGTTTGACCTTAAAATATTTTTCATTAATTAAATGAATAAATCATATTTTCTCACTTAATACCCAACTTTGTTAATGAAAAATCTATAGTAAAACAGTACAATAATCAAATTTATTTCCTGAAATTAAAAAAAAAAAACATGGTAACACTTGTTTCATTGTTTCACCATTTATGAAGTTACAAAAGTCCACCAAAATCTCAGCTTTGCAATTTGGCCACCAAAGGGAAGGGAGATAGAATCAATGAGCCTAAGAACCACCAATATTGTAAGATTTACCACCAAATGCAAAGAAGGACAAAGAGAGGGAGCGGAACACCCATCCCTAGGAAAGCTTCATGGAGCACAAAGTCTTAATTGGGCACTAGATGTTGATAAGATGATGAAGGTACACATAATTGATAAAAAGTCGGTTGGGCGAGAAGACATGATATAATTTAAACTTTTTTATATATACGGCAAATCCCAAAGCTAAATTAAATTTCAATTGTAGGGGATGCAGGAAACAAGGTAGGCGTAGAATTAAAGAAATTAAATTTCTATCATTGAATTAGGGTTCTTTTTGTTACGCAATTATGTGTTGGGTGAAAAAGTGTAATTTTTACATTTAGCGGGTGGAGAAAAAGTTTTCAACTAAACCTTGGTGGAAAATTGACAACTTAATTTTTTATTTTGACAAGAAAATCCTTGTCTCCTCCCCTTGACTGCAAAACCCTACTAAAAACCCCAGTCTTTGAATCAGAAACCTCCTCCTTTGGCTTTTTCTAACATTAAAAACCAAAAAACCAAAAAACCCGTCAATGGAACAATCTCAAGAAAGAGAAGACTTAACTCTGGTGACGAGAAAGCCATGTTTTGGTCTACCCACGGCCTGCCCAACTTGCTTGCCCATTTACATTTATCTCAAACTCGCTCGCTTTCCCTTTCTCTTAGATTTCAACTCTTCTTACCCTGACTCTGGTAATTTTTTTCATTTTCAAATTATTTTTGGGTTAGATTTTCATTGTTTTCGCTTATTTGGGTAAATTTGATAAATGGGTAATGTTTAATCTTTTCGTTGAATTAGTTATGTGGTATGAAACGTTGTTGATGTGTATGATTTGGGGTCACATTTTATTGTTTTTGCTTATTTGGGTAAATTTGATCGTTGGGTAATGTTTAATTTTTTCATTGAATTACTTTTCTGGCGCGAAATTTTGTGCATATGCATGTTTTTGGATAACATTTTCTATGTTTAAAGTATTTGGTCAATTTAATATCCTGGCAATCTTGATACGTTTCCTTTGTTATGTTTATTTGTCTTAGAATTTTGTAGATACTCAATGCCATTTTGTAATGTTTATGTTTTTAGAAATTTGCCTAATTGCATGGCAACTTGCCTTGTCTTGATGGTCATTAATAGGGGAGGGATCTGATAAATTTTGTGAAACTTCTTGGAGATTTATGATGATTAGACTTAATGATTAGCTTCAAAATATGTGGGATCTATCTGTATTTAACTAGATTTCAATGTCACAATTAGGTTATTACCATCCTTTCTTATTGATAGTTTGATTGTTGTTACATTTATATGATTATGTCAATGTCTAATGGGTGTTATTCTGTATGTTGTCCTTGCATTTTTTTCAGAAGTTTGAGGTCATTAATGGTAACTTCTTGATTTTGTGTTTGACTAAACATGTTAGATCAAATTCCTTACGTTGAGTTGGGGACTTATGTGGCTTACAATAATGAGAATGGTGGAGTTATTGCACGTTTAAAGGAAGATGGCATTGTTGATTTGGACAGTGAATACCAGTCAATCCCAGATTGGATAACAACAAAAGCAATGATTAATTCGTGGCTTGCAGATGCACTTATGTATGAACTTTGGTTGGGGACTGAAGGAAGTTCTGCTCGCAAGATATATTTCTCTGATCTAGCATGGCCGATTGGGAAAGTTTTGCTCCAACTGCAAATCCAAAAAGTAAAGCAGCAATTGGGGATAAATAAAGACAATATTGAACGAAAGGAAAAAGAGGTCCTACTTTTTCCCTTTAAGCTTCTTACTATAACAAATTTTATATATGTGCACCCTTATTACCCTCTATGTCTATCTCTCTATTTCTCAGACACAAACATGCAAATTAATAGACTGGAGTGATGTTTGTCTTACTTATCCTTTTCTTCTTCTTTGTTTTACATAAATTTTTCTTTCTCTGTCTTCTCTTCTATACTTATATGGTTTATTCTGCTCAGATTTACAGGAGGGCAAACATTGCATATGGAGCTTTGTCAAGTAGATTAACAGAGCATTACTTTCTGTTTGAGAACAGGTACCTTCTGGATCCTTTTAGATTTTGGATACTTGTTTGAGAAAGAAGTATCAAGGGATTTCTGTTTATTTTTTGATTGAAACAACACTTAATCAATAAAATGCTAATTATGAGATACCCATTATTTCTTGCAGTCCGTCAAGTGTGGATGCAGATCTTCTTGCTCATGTACTCATCACTCTTCAAGTATTACCAGTAAGTGGCTTTATAGCCTATGCCATAACTGCTTACTTGTCAAAGCTGATTTAATATGTTGGATTGAAAGCTAATTTCTTATAAAGACAAATATGATGGGAGATTCCATAGGAAGCACTTGTAAATCTTTCTAAAACCATCTTAATTTGAGTTGATCATGTTATTTTGCATGATGTTTTAGTTACTATGATTGATTATCAGCTTGTGAGTAGGGTTTGGGGTAGGCTTAGGTGGCGTTTTTGATTTTCATGTGATTTGATTATGTCTTAGTACGATAATTGTATCGTGCATACTTCGATTTTGTATTTGTAAGTGTATGCAGACTTATGCTTATAATAGATTTACTTTTGAATGTCTTCTATAATTATTTTGTTGGTGCGCATTTTAAATGTGTAGATGTCACCCCAAGGAATAGCCAGGCTTATGTAATTTAAACTTTTAATTAAATTTAGACATAAGTTTATGGGCATTAATCTATCACATGCAACTGTTATGTATGTAGAGTAAAAGATTGAATAATGTTATACATCACAAACTTCTAGTCCAAACTTTTACATCCCAGCTGATGTGACAATTATATTAATTGAGAGTTATATACGATTTATCACATACTGAAGTACTCCACATGATTTGTTTATGTGTGTGTGTTATGTATATAATGGTTTTGATTAAATGAACATTGCTTTTTCTAAGTATTTTATCATGCCTTGTGTTACATTGTGCTAATAAATTTTAATATTCTCTCTGTTTTAATTTGAATCCTGTTCCTGCAATTCTAAATTATTAGGAAACATCGGTTCTGCGGAGTAAACTGTTAAATCATGATAATCTTGTAAGATATGCTGAAAAACATAAAGTGGACTTGATAGAGGATGGCCCATCATCTTCAGTCCCTCAGTTTCACTCAAACCCATCATCAGCAACTCCCCGAAGAGGTCCCCCAAATTGGAGTAAGATATTCAACTACATTTTTTTCTTAATATATGTTTGATTTCTTTGCCTTAACCAGTCTGGTTTTATATTTTGGTGAACTTGATAAATGTGTCTGATGGTAAAATTATTTCGATTGATTTCTTTTACTGGATCTTGGCCAAAACCCAATAATTTATAGATTTTCGGGATACTGATTCATATATTTACTTAGTATAATCTTTTTAGTGTCATTTTATCTTGAATGAATTATTTGCAAATATTCACTGATAAAATAGAACCTTTGACCAGGCAATTAAGTTATTATTGTTTAGAGGATTAGACTAGTTTAGTTGGTGCATTTCATTGTAACCTTGTGCTAGACTGCAGACTGAAGTTCATCACCCCGTGGATTTCATGTCATTTGCAATATTCTCTTCCTCCCAATCTAAAAAAAATGATTGGTTTAAAATACTCTATTCTGTGTCATTGTGCTTTTTGGCTGGGGCATTTTATTTGAAAACACAACCCCCTTCTTCTCCAGTTGCAGCTTAAGAGGAGTAACAGGGAAAAAAATATTGTTGATGAAATATAACATTTAGTCAACTATTAGCATTTGGACGGAAGGAGTGTTTTAGGGGCTTTTGGTGATGCATGGGTTTCTCTTTCCCCCAAAGGAGAAGGATTGGTATTAGAATTGAATATTCTAATACTCAGAATTGTAAATGTAGGCCTAAAAGAAATAGTGAAGGAGGTTCTAGTGTCACCTCACTGTGAGAGAAGGGGTAAGACGTTCCGCCAACTCTCTCACAGTACACGCCATCAATGATTAGATCCCTTCTTTATATTTTATGTCAAGGTGAAGGTTAGCATCTTGCATTAATCACTCTCTAGACCATATGAGTGTTCTTTTTTTGTCTACCCTTCAGAATTATAGTCCTGCTTATGGATTAATTTGCGAAGAAGCTAAAATTGCATGCTTAATTCTGTTTTTCCCCTCTGTCTGAAGTTCCTGTCTCAGATTTCTGGTTAAATTTGGTTAATAAGTTCTAATCAGATACAGTTGCGATATTTAAAAACTCTAAATGTTTTGTTTATTAGAATCAAAGCCGAAGACAAAACCTAAGAGGGAAAAGACAAAGGAGGAAAAAACGTTCAGAAAGAGGGCCAAATACTTTTTGGCAGCACAGTTGTTTGCAGTTGTGCTCTTTCTGTCTGTCATGGGCGGATCTGATTCTTCAGAAGTGGAACTTGATGATGAAGAAGACCTCAGTATTGAGTGAAAGTCAAATGACTGCACAAAGAGGATGATGCTTTCTTATTGCCCTTTGATTTTTGTGGTTTCATTTTGTAACTCTGGAGAATAAACAAACCTTCACAAAGCATAAAGATAAGTTATGTGCAGTAGATCAATGTATTTTTCGTGGCAGAGTAAAAGGAATAAGAAAAGAAATTCTTGTTGGGTTTTAATATCAGAGTTTTCATTGAAATTTCAGTTGGTGTTGGAGATAAAGAATCATCTTATGACCTCCAAATTATACCTAGAATGACATGATATTGGAATTATATTAACAATAATATTTAATATGGATACAAGTATTGATATGTTATTATGTGGTTGAATAATTTTTAATTAAAAATAAATTAATATTTAATTATGTGATAATATATTAATATCTTAATAATATCTATATTTATTTTTAGTATGCATAATATTACTTTGTATTAATTACCCCAGAAACTTGGAGTTAAATGCTCAAAGCTAGAGCTAGTGAAATGTCCTGAGCAACGGCGTACCAAGGTGAGGTCAAAAGTGGTGAGCTGACTTTGAAATAATTAAAGAATAAAAAAAAGAAATGCTATTATAAATTTTATATAACTGAAAAGAGAATTGAAAGAAAGGTGAAGAAAGATAAATGTTGCAGATAGAATCAATCTATGCAGGAATTGGGGGGGTTGGGTGGGTGGGGTTGGGTTATGGCGGGTCGTGTTTATTGTGGGTATTTAGAAAATTATTGTCGCCCCTCCAGTCTAGAAAATGGCCATTTTCCAAAGTAATTTTCGCCCCTTCAGTCTAGAAAATGGCTATTTTCCAAAGCTAATTTTCGCCCCTCCAGTCTAGAAAATGGCTATTTTCCAAAGCTAATTTCCAAGGCATTTAATCTGTTCATACTAACTTTTTGGCCAAAGTCTCTCGCGTGGCGGAAAAATTCCGCATATATATAACACTTCCTGTTTAATCTGTTCACACAAACTTTTGGCCATAGTCTCTCACGTGGCAGAAAAATTTCTCATATATAATATTTTCTTTTGGATTTCTACATCCTATAAATAATTATATTAACTCTATTAAGAAAAAATCTAATGAGATAAAAAACAACACAAAAAAATATAATTATTTAATATTTTGTAAAGTGGAATTAGATGTGTTAAAACTGTCTCATTAAAAATTTTACTAAAAAAATTTAGTGAGACAAAATCTAGTAAAGAGAAAAAGAGTATAATGTATATTTTATCCAATATGTGATAAATTTAAAAAATTTGCTCCTCCTGATGAGTGTTTCTTATGATGAATGCTCTCCCTAATTATAGCTAAATTAATTTGGTTGCTTGTTAAGTCGCTGTATATCGATGTTATATATTAACATTTCAAATGTTGATATTGGTAATGTCTTGGTGAACAAATCTGTAAGATTCTTACTAGATCATATTTATTTGACATCAATCTTTTAGCTCTATTGGAATTCATAAGTGTAAAAGAACTTTGATAAGATATGTTTGGTTATGTCTTCTTTAATATATTCACCTCTAATTTAGGTAATACATGTTGCATTATCTTCATATAATATGAAAGAAATGTCTATTGTAGAATAAAGATTGCATATATTCTGAATATGATGGATGATATACTGTAACCATATACGTTCCATCTGACTTCATAGAGATCTATAATTTCTGAATGATTTAAAGATGTTGTAACTAAAGTTTGTTTGATGGAGTGTTATGATATTGTTACAAGATCTAAATTATCAATAAATTTAATTTTTATAGATGTTTAATATAGATTCACTCAATGTTTATATATATTATAGGTATACAACTAATGAAATTTATGTCCACGTTTATTGTTTTGTGATTTATTTTATATTATTCTTTATTTCGTTTTAGTCTTAGTTCACTTTTAATGGTATGACTGAGATTTTCTATTATAATCATTTTCGTATCAAAAATTATTTTATCCATGACCTTACTCACACCCATAATAACTACTTCTGATAGTTACGTTCATTTTAGAGAATCATACAGTACTTGTGGAACGAGTTTGATGGTTTTTCATTAAAAAGAAAATATTAATTCAAAATTTCTTTTTTCAAAATTGCTACTATTGGATTTTATTATAAAAAAATAAAAGTGAAGAATATTCTCTTTCACATTATCTCAATCAGAGAAAAAATTCTGAACATCGCAGAGTTATACTAAATTATAGAGTCATTGAGAGTATTATTGAATTTGATGTTCGAATTTATCTTTCAAATTTTTTCACAAATTCAATATATCTATTATTATATCTAAATATGCAGTTTGCAATTCTTTGGGTATGTGATGTCGGTAAAATAGTGGCCTTAGATTTGTTCTTCTATAGCATTTTATTTAATCACTTTATCAAGACCCATAAATTCTAGGTGGAGAATCGTGTAAGAAACTCATTTAATTATATCCATCAAATTTTAGAAACTTTAAGTTCAAATATTGTTTATATTCACACAACTTATGATTTTGTAAATAATATATTGAGATTAGTTTTTCAAACTTTAGCTTCAAATATTATCTCATATTTACAAAATAATTGGTTTTGTAGAGAAAATATTGAGATTAATTTTTGAAACTTCATGTTCATATATTATCTTATATTTACAAAACTTTTGGTTCTGTAATTAGTATTCAAAATATTATAGTATTTAAAACTTTAATTCTGATTATATTTCAGACTTCAAGTTTATATTTTTTATAATGGCCAAACGACTATTTCCCACCCAAGGTTTGATGTTTTCTCAAATGTCCCCCTTTTAACTATAGAAATACCAAATACCCACCTATGAACAGTTAAAATTAACGGTGGTAAGGGTAAAATCGTCATTTTCTCTATAATATTAAAAAATAAACTAAAATATAATATATTTTTGCCCCTCTAAACTTTGAAAGCTAAAATTTTTTCCCAGCCTAAGTTTTAAAAAATAGCAGTTTCACCCTAGGGTTTGGTTTTGAAATCTCCGGTGACCTCTTCGGCTCCATTGCCGACAGTCTCTCCCTCCTGAAGCATCCTCTCCTTCCGATGATCTCTTTCCTCCCATTTGGAAGCCAGATCGACGTCGGAGACGCCTTGGGAGACGAAGAAATTCTCGGGAAAGACGCTTCGTCTTCCCAGAGGTCTTCTTCAGAGACGTCAGAGATTTCAAAACCAAACCCTAGGGTGAAACTGTCATTTTTTAAAACTTTGGCTGAGAGAAAATTTTTGTTTTTAAAGTTTAGGGGGGCAAAAAGAGATAAAATTTTTAGGCGTTAAGGTTCTGTTAAATTTAACCGGCCATGGGTGGGTGTTTGGTGTTTCCATAGTTAAAAGGGGGATATTTGAGAAAACATCAAACCTTGGGTGGGAAATAGTCATTTGGCCTTTTATAATCTATACAAACTTCAGGTTATACATATGATATATTTAATATAAAACAAATAAATATTTTAATGAAATTCGGGACTTCTACCTTATGTATATATATATATGAGTTTGAAGTCCCAAATTATTATAATGTAAATAAATATTCAAAACTTTTTGTCAAGATTATTATTTTGTGAACTTTGGGTTAAAAATGATATTTAGGACTTTAGGTCCAAATTCATGATTTTGTAAATTTTATGTTATAATGATATTCAGGACTTCAAGTTTAGATTTATAATTTTACAAATTTTGGGTTACAAACAAATATAATTATAAATAAAAATTAACTAAACTAATAAAAAAAGTTAAAATATTTATAATTATATTTTACAAACAAAATAATATGGAAACTGTAATATTTATATTTATAATATATAAATAAAACATAAATATAATTAAAAAATAATTAATATTAAAATATAATTGAATTGATATTAGTGGTGATGTATTATAAGATGAAGAAAGATAAATCGCTACAGGCGGAATATCTCTTTCAAATGAAGAGAATCGAAGGAAAGATGAAAGACCATTTTTCAAGGGTAATTTCCAAGGCATTCAACGTGTTCACATTAACTATTTGACCAAAGTCTGCCACGTGATGGAAAAATTCACCATGCATAACAAAAACTAATGTATTCTATAAATGATTTAATTGAATAAACTTATTTTTTAAAGAGAAAGTTAAATTGAAGGTATGATTTCATATCCAACTGAAAATTAAACATGTATTAATCACAAAAGAATTCATACATTTTTCTTATGAATTTTTTTGACAACAATTAAAATTGATTATAGGATTTTTAGATCTGATAGAAAACAAGATTAAAAATCAGAAAATTACGTAAAGATAATTCTATTCAATTTTTTAGAAAAAAAATTAATCAAATAACAGTGAAATAGTGACTAAAAATATTAAAAATTTAATCACAGTCACTACATAATAAATTATTTATCTCCTTTTCTTGAATTGTGTTTTCTTAGTTGAACTTCCTGATTTCATATATTTTCTATTTTAAAATGAAGATACAATTAGTGAGGGACAGAGCCACACTATGGGGCGAGTGGGGCCTCATGCCAAACCGACATTGGAAATTTCAAACAATCCTACCCCATTATGTATTTGTAACAAAAAAAAAAGAAGAAATTTTAAGTCTTTTTGAGTTGTTTCTTTTTTTTAGGTTTTAAATTTTTTTCTTTAACCTTCAACACATTTTAGAGTTAGATTTTTTCTTTTCTATTATTGATTATAGACAGAGATGTTAAATGGGTTGAGCTAGCCCAAAAAATGTAAAAAACATGGCTTGAAAGGGCATAGTTTGTTACTATTACAAATCATATTATAGATCAGTTTGATCCAACCTAATATGTAGGTGTTTATTCAATTAAAAAAACTAAAAAATATTAATTTTTCACTGCAAGTTGTAGCCTCTGGGTATAGCAGTTGAAGTTTCATTTTTTTTTTTTTTTATAATTTTTGGATATAAACCCACCTTCCATGACTCTTTAAACCACACACATCCAACATAATTTCTCAATCTTTCATTCTCTCTTTATATTCTCTTCTTTCGTTAATATAAATTTTAGTCAAATTAATACAATTGAAAATCATAAATTGTAAGTTAATCTTTCAAATCACATTTTATTTATATTTTTAAATAATGTAAAATCATTTTCTATTATTAATTGTTGTATATAAATAAAAGTAACTCTTCATTTTATTTATGCCACCACAATAGATTTACTTTCTTTAACTATATCTTCGTGGCTTAACCTACACTTGAGCTATAACAACTATATTTCATACACTCTATTAGCAAGGATAATCAAGTAACTTAGGTGCATGACCTTCGGACAATGTCACCCATAATTTTTGCTATACCTATTATTGCCACAATTTTCTTAAAATCTATTAATAATATAATTTCTTTTTTATTTTTTCAATTTTGTTAATTATTATTATTTTTAAATATTTTCATAATGAAAAAAAACATATTTTACTCTAAACAAAAAATGTGTATAAGTGATTGAAACAATTCCACTTTTGTAGACTCAATTAATCAAGAATCGGTGTAATGTAAACACTATAACATAGACCTTACATGGTCTTTGTTATAATGCTTATATTGTACCGATTCTTAATTAATTGATTCTACAAAAGTGAAGTTATCTTAATTGTTTTAACACTTTTTTTTAGAACATATTAGATATTTTCATTATCAAAATATTTAAAAAAAATAATTAACAAAATTGTAAAAAGTGAAATAGAAACTAAGTTGTTAATAGATATTAATGGAATGATAACAGTAGAAAGTATAGAAAGAATGTGAGAGACGTTGTCGTACGACCACCAACTCAAGTTATTTGGTTCTTTTTTGTGGTTAAATGTGTGAAAAATAGTTTTCCTAACTCAAGTATCGGGTAAGTCAAGAAAATGTAATTAGAGAAACAAAGTCCATTACAACACAATTAATAAAATAAAAAGTTTCTTTTAATTAAATACGATAATTAATAATATAAAATAATTTTACACCATTTAAAAATATAAACAAAAGGTAATTTAAAAGATCGATTTACAATTTATGATCTTTAGTTGTATTAATTTGAAAAAAATTTATATTAATAAATTTAAATAATTATTTTATTAAATTTATTTTTTATTAATAAAAAAGGTTTTCTCCGCGGTCTCTACCTATAGATATTAAAGACATACTTTATCTTTCTGTGCTAATATTGTACAAATTTATAAAAGATAGTTTATTTCTAAAACAATTGGATATGTAATTTCCTGCCAATGACTTTTACGGTTAATACCATAATTTATTTTCCAATAAAAATAGTGATGCTTCTAAATATTAGAAATCATAACAGCACTCAAATATTGGAAAAAGCTATTTAAGTTTATTCTCATTAGATTTGTATTTAATTTTCTACAACATCTCAATAAAAACATCACATCACATAACATTACATGATACTACATTCATTCATGTTAAATCTATTAGTGTGTAATATCAAATGAGACCATAAAATATTGATTAAAAAAAAAAACAAGTAAAATAAATATAACATGCATATAAAAATTATATAGAATTTTATTATTCAGTAAAATAATTAAGCTTTTCTTTTGAATAAAATGCTTTTTAAAAAAAAAAAAAATCAATTTTGAATTCCCATCCTGAAAATAAAATTTCTATAGAAATGATGGCCTATGAAATTTCAAGTATAAAGTTAGAGAATCTAGTTTGATTTCACATTTTTGTAAAATAGATTTGAATCCACACGTTATTCTCTTCTAATATATTTGTATTGAAGTGAGGGGTTGTAGTAATTGATTGCTAGGCTATGTATTTTTTGGTGTAATTGTTGAAGTATTGAGATTAATAATCAAGATTAGATACTTTTTTAATTTAAAAATTAATTGCATTCAAAAATAAGTGTTTGAATTATTTGTGACGTAAGTGTGACAAAACAAAAAGTAATTTCATATGAACTTTGACAGTATAATTTGGTTCAACAAACTTGATTTAAGTTCGTTTAGTTTGGTTGGAGTCTTAATAAATTTAAGTTGACTCTAAAATATATGATTTTGTTTATGTTCGTAAAACTCAAACAAATTATATATATTTAAATAAGTTAATATGTCATTATATAAGTATATAATTTAATTATTTATTTTTTATCTAATTTAAATTCATTCAATCATATGATAATATATTAATCTATTTATACCTAATATTAAGAGAACATTTTTGCATATAGTGTTATCCATCCTTCACACATATATTAAGAATATTTTATATTATATAAAAAATATTAAATTAAAAACTCTTTTCTAAATGAGAATTTCAGTAAAATTAATAAGATAAAATATATTATGTGAACAAAAAGATATAATATATGAGTTATGACAAGTAGTGTTATTAAAACTAGACTAGAACAGTTGGTTCAACTGCCAATTGACTCTTGGTCTGATCTAATTCGTCTAAAAAAGTTTGATTTTTGTCCTTTATATATATTTATAAAAAAATAAAAAATCCAAGTGACAATGAATAACATTAAAAGAGTATGATTGATTAATTGGTTAAAAGTTAAATAGTTGTTATTAAAAATTAACAAATATTAATTAGAGAGAATAATTGAATTGAATTGATTTTAGTGGGTTGAAATAAATTAATTATTTATACAAATGTTTTTAATAAGAAAAAAACTAAATAAGTGATATTAGATTATTTTATTTAAATACATATTATTTATATTTAAAAAATATAATAAATATTTAATAATATTAAAAAACATATTATAATTTAAGAATTGACTGAATTATTCAATTGAATTGATTGAACTATATCCTAGTAAAATAATCTATTTGATTATGGTTTTAAAAACATTGATAACACAGGAGCACGCTGATTGGCCCATGTGTCAGAATAATGAATATGGTTCACCAGTATTGCGGTATGGTGTTTCCTGCAGAAATGAATTGACAGATAAAGACAAGCCACGTTAGTCGTTGGCCTGTTATTGTCTTTAACAAAATTTCTATCACGCCTCCCCTCATGCCACTCCATGTCATGAATAGTGGTGTCGATGGGCCAGGCTAGGCCGACTCTGGCTCCGCCTATCGGCTAATGAGTCAGATCGGGCTTAAGGACCAAACAGTAATGAGCCTTCAGGCTATTGGGCCATTGATATATAAAGACCCAAACCTCGACCTATATAATAATGACTCTTAATTGGGCCGGGCCGAGCCGGCCTATTTAATCAATTTTTTTTTAAAAATTTTAATTAAAATTTTTAAACATAAATTGTTTTTTAATTATTAAAATCGAGAAAAATATCCTGAATATTTTATTTATAATCCTTCACTTGTGACGGAAGAATACCGTAATTAAATGATGAAAAATATTATAAATTGATAACATAGTATAAATAAATTAATTTGCATATTGTATAAATTACAAAACATAAATAAAATATATCTACTATATAACATTTATCTACTCATCTTCTATATTTAAATCTCTGAATTCTTCAAAGATAAAAAATTGTTATTTGCGAATTCAGATATTTTATAATGAAATAATTGAGATTGAAAGATTAAAATATTTGTAAATAAAAGTGAAAATAAAGAAAAATATTTGTCGCAAAAGGCAAAAGTAGATTCTACCTCTACCTTGGTAGAAGCTTGCTTCAGCCACAAGGCATAAGCTTTGCTTCTCCAAGGCTGAAGTAAAAAAAAAAACATATATTTTTAATTTTATTTTTTATACATAGTATCGAACCGGGCCAGCCCATGGGCTTAATATTAAGGCCCTAAACCCGGCCCGATAGGCCTATGGACCTAGCCCGACACGCTACAGTGCTAGACCGGGTCTTCTCGTGTCAAGCTTTTTTTTTGGTGCTTTGGACCAGGCCTCCATTTAGCCCGACCCAATTGACGTGTCTGCATGATAATATGCATGTCAGGCCAAATGACTATTTCCCATCCAAGGTTTAATGAAACGACCAAATTTCAAAACATTAAATTCCAACACATCATTCACTCTTGTTTGTGAATTCTGATTGTTTTTTTTTTTTTTAAACGATTAGTTTTTTTATTAAAATTATAAAAATAATATTAACATTTGATATAAAGGGAAAAAAGAAACTTATTCTCACCTAAGGGTCGGTGTAAACTCAAATTTCTATCTACTAACTTTTAAAAACTCAAATACTCACTTGTCTGTTAAAATTCTTAATTAGAGTTAAGGGTAAAATTATCATTTATAAAATAATTTAACAAACTAAAATTTTTTATCTTATTTTCACCCCTTAGGTTTTAAAAAATAACAGTTTCTTCAAAATCCTAAATTTTGAAAAGTTCCCATTTCCCCCCTGAAACCCTAAACTCAAAAACCAACCCATTTTTTAGGTGACAAAATCCACTTTGAGTGCTAGTTGACTAGAAACCTTTCTCTGGTGCTCTATGTCACTCTCGACGATAGAAGAATTGGCGAAATCAACCGAATCTCAGCAAATCTACTCTATGAATCGACTCCAAATTCTCTTCCATGAATCAACTGTAGATTTCTTCTTTCGTTAGCTTCTCCTCCATGAATCGGTTCTAGTTTCTTCTTCATGATTCAACTCCAAATTTCATGTTTCGTCAACTTCTCCTCTATGAATTGGCTCCAAATTTCAAAGGTTCCGACATAAGATTGAATAAAGAAGATTCTCTCAACATCTATTTTTGATCGAATGAAGATGAATCATTTTCATCTGACCTGAAGAGACAAAGACAATAATCTTATTCGTTCGATGAAAGTGGTCATCAATCTTCGTGCATTGACCAGGAAGAAGAAGAGGGTAGGGTTTTTGGTCGAAGTGGATTTCGTTGTTGAAAATTGGGTTGGTTTTTAAGTTTGGGGTTTAAAGGGGGAAATGGTAACTTTTCAAAACTTAGGTTTTGAGGGGAAACTGTTATTTTTTAAAACTAAAGGGCGAAAATGAGATAAAAAATTTTAGTTTGTTAATTTTTTTTGATAAATAATGATTTTACCTTTAACCCTAATTGAAAATTTTAATAAAAGGGTGAGTATTTAAGTTTTTGAAAGTTAGAAGATAGGAGTTTGGGTTTATACCAAACCTTGGGTGGGAATAAGTCTTTTGGCCTAATATAAATATTAAATTTCCAATATATTTTTATCGGTTTAAAATTTATTACTTAGACTCTAAAAAATATTGAAACTTCAATCAACCCTAAAATATTACATTTTATTCAATTTTTTGGGGTGTAATGATCATTTTTGAAAGTATTAATAGATATATTAAAATTATAAAAATTAAAGAAACCCTAATATTTTCACTAATCAATGTAATAGCTAGGTCAGTAATTGGCCTAACAAAAGAAACCCAGAGTTAGAGGCTTAGATAACTAATAAAATGCCCTAAGTTGAGAGTGGAGAGGAAGGAGATTGTAAGATGGGGTCTTCCTGAATGGATACACAACTAATCATTCATGAAGAGGGGAATATATTCTAACTTAATCATCTTCCAAAATTTATAAGGAAATTAGCTTGGCTCAAGGATTAGAAATGGAATGAGGGTAATTAGGGGAGTATGCCAATTTAGGGGAAACCGATTATGTTAATATTATTTTTCAATAAATCTATGTATACCCATTTTGAGTACATAAATAGGTACACGTTTGATATATGTTATAAAGTGATTGAGTGATTTTAAATTAAGGATAAAGTAACATCCTATCACATAATAACACATCATGTGTATACTCAAAAATAAATACACATAGCATTACTCTTATTTTTTTGGCGTTTTATTTATTAGTTAGTTTGTTATCTTCCTTAAAGAGTTTGGCATTGACTCAAAGAGTGCAACCCCATGACAAACCAAATTACTTTGTCTAAGGAGGTTTGTATTACAATGCTAGAAGAAGGATAAGTGTAATCTTAATTTGAAACATTAATTATATGAGATTATAATGATGCATAATTTATAAAACTTGAACAAAGGAAATAAATCACTTTATATATGAAACTACAAATGAAAAAAAAAAAATCAAATATGTTTCCTATGGTATTCTAAAATTATTTCATTAATTATATGATTGTAACTATCAAAAATGCAAATCAATTGATCAAATTCATTTGATAACATTAAATGAAGTAAACAAAGTTGGTCTCCCATCATACCTTATACGTACATAAATTTATAATATCTTAAGCTAAACAAATCTATTTCTTTACCAATGTAAACAATTTAGTCCTGGAAAAGCAGGTGGAGGTTATAGGATGGTCATTTCTAATTAATATAATAAAGTAGGTTGAACCAAATCTTATGAAATCCTTATATTTTTAAGAGATTTGTTTACATTTTGCCAACTACTATAAGTCATTATACAAATATTTAAGTTGGTTGATTGGCCCCAAAATTGCCACAACTCAAAGATGAATTGGTTTAGCCATGTCAAGTCCACAAATTAATGCTACCATTTAAGGGCAAAGGACTATTTCCCACCAAGTTTTAGATTTGTAACACCCACGAGTAAGTGCAAGGGCATTTCAATCTTTTTTCTAATTTTTAATTCGGTGATTAATGATTTTTAAAGATACATGCCTATGTATGGAGGCACACACAACCGTATATGGTCAACAGAAAGTCAATTAGTAGATCAAATTATAATTACGGTGAAACAGAAGGTTGCCTTAGTTATACAACTAAACACACGACCGTGTATGGTATCATACACGCCCGCGTATCATGTTCTAGTGATAAAATAAAAACACAATCAACCCTAATTCTCTCACATTCTTTTGTTTTTTAGCTATTCAAAAGTAAGAGAAAAAATGAGAGAGGAGATTGTGGTCAATTAAGGAGTCATTATCGATTGCCTGAAGTCACCACTTTTTGGGATAGTGCATCACCAAGCATAGGAAGACAAGTAAGTGGTGCTTCCGACTTGATTTCAGTTTATTAAGCACAATTCATTACTGTAGGAGTGTTTAAGAGGATATCTTGTATGATTTATGACCTAAATATATTGTTTTATGATTTGTCTAGCAAGAATATTGGATTTTTGGATGAGACCATACCTTTAGTGGACTATCCATGTCATAGATATGCTGATTTCAACTTGGGTCTTCATACCTTTAGTGGACCATCCATGTCAGGGCACCAAGGTGCCATAGTGTGACCACATTTGGCTTACGAATGGAGCATAAGTTTTACCATCAGTTATTTATATTAGTTTTAGGTGTTGAAAGGTCACCACTTACTAAGTTTTACTTAAACATTTCTTTTCATATATTTGTAGGTAGAGGTTAGTAGCGGGGCAAACGGGGATCCAACTGTTCAACTAGCAGCTACACGAAGAGAGGGGTCTTCTGTTGTTCAGTTTTTAACATAACTATAGTTTTATTATTTTATTATCATGGTTGCTATTATTTTCAGACACATGGTATTATATGAGTATTGATTAATAAAGTGTTTCTATCATATCACCTTTTTGCATGCTTTATAATCATGGACATACATTAAAGTTTTTAAATAGTTTAGTTATACACGTCTTTTTTGGTATATTCTCATCAACAATATGTATCTGGAAAGGGTGTTACAAGCTCAATCTCAAAAATACACCCATGATAGTTCGAAAACCCAAATACCTACTCATGAGTTAATTTTTGTTGAAATTTTCTATTAGAGACAAAGGTAAAATCATTATTTTATCATTAAATCCTAAAAAACTATATCATTTTACCCCTATAGTTTGAAAAACTAACATTTTCCCCTAAAATTAAGTTTAAAAAACTTACTATTTTCCCCTTAAGGTTTGAAAATCTTTTCCAGCGAACAAATCTAGTGAGTCATCAGTGGCCAAAATGATAAGAGGATAACGAAACATCGTTTGTTGTCTAGACAAAACATTGTCTCTAGATCGATGACGCTTCTAGATGACAAAGCGTCTTTGACTTGGATGACACTTTATCAAGAAACATTGTTGATCTGGATGTCGGAGAAGTGAAGAACATCTTCCAAATGGACAATGCTTCTTGACAAAGTGTCATGCAGATCGACGGCATTTTGTCATCCAAAAATGTCATCGATCTAGAGACAATGCTTCATCTGGATGATGAAGCATCATCCTTCGGTGTCCAAATGATGGACAATACTTCATTGTCTAGAGGTTGTCCTCTTGTCATTTTGACCACTAATAACTTGCCAAATTTGTTGGCTGGAAAAGATTTTCAAATCCTAGGGGGAAAATGGTAACTTTTTAAAACTTAATTTTAGGGGGGAAATGTTAGTTTTTTAAACTATAGGGTTAAAATGATATATTTTTTTAAGGTTTAATGGTAAAATAACAAATTTACCCTTTTCTTTAATAGAAAATTTTAATGGAAGTTAGTCCATGAGTGGATATTTGGGTTTTTGAACTATTGTAGGTGCCCTTTTGAGATTGAGCTAAAACTTAGGTGGGAATGGTCCTTTGCCCTACCATTTAATTCTAAGAGAGTATCATTAATACAAATCATACTATCACTAGCCCAACCTTTATTAATTAAGATTCTCATTTTACTTTTATTTTTTTAAATAAATATAGTCATAAAATTTTGTGCCAACTACGAATGGATTTGAATTGAATTGAGTAAATAAGAATTGATTTAAGCTTGGTTTGAATTTATAATATCAAGTTGTATGCATACTTTCGTTAAAAGGTTGTCATTGGAATGAATTGTGTTACAAACAATGTGAATAATATTTTTGAAGAGGGAAATCATATTACAAAAAGGATGAATAAAGTTACCAACGTGGAAAACAATATCATTAAAAGAATGAATGAGCCAATTATGAATTTGAATTCAAATTGGTTTAACTCAAATTCAACGTTAGTGCTAATGACATTCATACCCTAGTTCACCACCATAAATGAGGGTACCTAAAGTAGGATGTTTGATGATATACCCCTTCTAACAAGTTAGTGTCAAAAAAATGTCAATGCGTGCTAGTCAAGGAACAGATGTTTGACACCATTGGTACCTTTTATGTACATTTGTTTGTGACTTTGCTCTATTTAGGTTGATTACTGTTAATCTTATGTTGTTGCACAAAAACTCGTGTCATTGTGTATTTTATACACGATGATTTATCCATAGTGCCATTAGGCATGTTGTGTGGTGGTGGGATAACATTTCACACCCAAGTAATCTGTTAGAACATGATAGTATGGTTGAAAATCTAGAATTTTGCATAATAGTTAATTCGTGATTTCTAGATTTTGGTTTACCAACTTCAGTCTAGTTGACCGATTCAAACAACAACAACAACTCCCAAAATCAAATAAATTTTCTGGAATTGGTTGATCATATTTTAGCAAGATGGAATTTTTTAGACCTTTTTTGTGTTGTTGCATGTGGGTTCAAAAAGTTGTATGTTGTCATGTATGAATTTAACATGTTTGCTGTACGGTTTCATGCAATGGTGAAAACATGTTGCCCTAATTTGTGTAATCATGCAATGAGGACAAAAGATGAAAATTTTGGAACCTCTAAGGTTGATCATAAATATTGCAAACTCGAAGTTTCAAATGCAATTTGGACATTTTAATAATCTCCATTAAAAGTTGAATAAACTTTAAACCTGATGTAAATGTCATCTATCCATATCATAATTTTCTAGTGTATTAGGTTTATCTTTATTAATTATACTAACTTTATTCATAAACTATTATTGGATTATTTAATTACTTTATTAAATCAAAATTATAATTAATACTAACCCACTTTAGAAAATTTTCTAGCATTGCATGTAAAAATCAAAACATATAATACAGGTGATAGCAAAATAACTTTTCTTTGAGAGTTAGCTCATTAGAATTGTGGTGCGAGATTGACTTTTGATTGGAATCCGCAAGCAATAAGTTGAGAGTTCTGCTAGTGAGTGTTGTCTGTGTGAATTTGCTTATTTTTTTTCATAGCTTGAGTTCTACGCTAGTCCTCTCCACTTGAAAAGATTTCATTTCAGAATTATGTTTTTTGAATTAGAAATAAAACATTTCATCACATGACAATGCATCAATGTTTGTACAAGTATTTGTATCAATTATTAATGCATACAATATTAGTATTAATCTTATGGAACGCTAATTTTTTTTACCTCTAATATAGTTTTAACGTGTCTCATAAGACAACCCCATTTCTACGTTATTCTGGACTTCTCCACTTGGAAAATAACTCATTTAGAATTGTCTTACGACGTTGAATTCAGACACAAACTTCCATGCTCCAGCTATTGTGTTTGATGGCTTGACAGGATTCTTTTGGCAGAAAGTTGAGATGCAGACTTGTTTACTTGTGTATCTCGCAGCTTGATTCCTACGTTAGTCTTCTACTTGTGTTTCTCGCAGCTTGATTTCTACGTTAGTCTTCTACTTGTGTTTCTCGTAGCTTGATTCCTACGTTAGTCTTCTACTTGTGTTTCTCGTTGATTCCTACGATAGTCTTCTCTGCTAGAAACGAACTCTCTTTAGAATTTAATAAAACCATGTATACAAAATTTTGAGAATATAATTGAGTATAATATGTTATAATATGATTGAATAATTTTAAATTAAAAATAAAATAATACATAATCACATAATTATATAATATTTGTATATCTAATTGTATACTAAAAAATATATATACACAATATTATTCTTGGTAATTATATTGTGAGCGTAAGTTGTAAGTTGTGTTTTACTATTGAGAAGGGACTTCACAATCACTTTCACTACCGTCATGATCGAAGGGAACTCAATTCCGTAAGGAAAAAGTTGAGGATTCATTATTCTCAACTGAAGGTTACAGTACCATTGTGTGCTTATTTATAGAAACTCATGAATAATCATTGTTCTCAAGTAATTAATTTTCTTCAATGGTATCCAAGATTGTCCTCATCGTCTTCTATATTTTTCTTTCTCAAGAAATGCGCCCTTCAATGGCGCAAACTTGGGTCAGAGCTGGTTATTATTGGAAATCATCAGAGCTCCCCATTTCCAAAATAAATTCTTCTCTCTTCACCCATCTTATTTATGCCTTTGCTAATGTGAATACCACCTCATACCAGCTATCTTTTCCATCACCTTATGCTGAACTACTAGTCTCCAATTTCACAGACATGTGAAGCAAAAGAACCCATCAGTCAAAACACTTTTGTCCATTGGAGGCCCAAATATCGTTTTGTCTACCTTATTGTTAAGCAATGATTCTCATAGAAAATCTTTCATTGATTCATCAATAAAAATGGCCAGGCTTTATGGCTTTCAAGGCCTAGATCTTTGGCATTCTCATGCAAACACAAGCAATGAAATGTTGAATATGGGAATTCTATTCAGAGAATGGCGAGCTGCTGCTGTTCAAGAGGCAAGAAACTCAAGGCAGTCGCAACTTATCTTGACTGCCTCAGTTAAACATTTACCAAATTATTCTGATTCGGCAATTTTTCCGATAGACTTCACACAGAAGTACTTGAACTGGGTTCATGTTGTTACTTGTGATTATAAAAAGCCAGCAATTACAAACTTTACAGCTGCTCCTTCAGCTCTGTATGATCCAAGTTGTATTGATAATACTGATTATGCTATAATGGCATGGATCAATGGAGGACTATCATCTAATAAACTGGTCTTCTGTTTGCCTCTGTATGGCTATGCATGGGAACTTGCTAATCCTGAGGTCAATGGTATTGGCGCACCAGCAAGGGGATCAGCTAACTTGCAGGATAAAGGATTCCTGAGTTATAATCAAATCAAGAGAGATTATATCGAACCATATGGACCTAATATTACGTTCAATGCAACATATGTGGTGAAATACTTCGCAGTAGGGATATCTTGGATTGGCTTTGATGATGCCAAAGTCGTTAGAATCAAAATTTCTTATGCCAAAGAAAAGAAGCTGCTTGGTTACTTTGTGTGGCAAGTCTGCATGGACTATAATTGGGAGCTTTCTCGAGTTGCAGGTAAGTATACAAGTGTTAATCCAAATATTCAAGCTTCATTATCCTATAGACTCTTTTCTTTAACTAATGATCCGTAAAATATTTTCAGCGGAAGAGGATAGAATTAATTTTCCAACTCAGGAAATTGATCAAACTGGAAGAAGTAATGGGCATATGACAGTAATAGTTTGGACGATAACTGCAACTGCTGTTCTCTTCCTAGGCTTTGCGATTGTTTATTGCTGGATGAGAAAGCTCAAAAGAAAAGGTAACCTGTCCCAGCTTTATCAATTAATTTATGAGCAGTATTATATGCATTCAATTTTGAGTATTGAGAACTTAGATATTGTGTATTATCATATGATTAGATAACATGATAGACATATCATCAACATATCCAATTGGTTACCCAAAATTGGGAACTGTGTAAATATTGCAAATTTCTATTTAACATGCCTTAATAAATACGTTTATCATCGAAGGCTTTGTCCTCATTTTATTTTCGTGGTTGACAGGAATGGTAGACTCAGCGAAACAATCAAATGATGAAATACCTTGTGGAGATTTTACGAAAAACGATCCTAATCTGGTAATATATACTTGGGTTGAGATTGAAGCAGCTACAGACAGATTTTCATTTCAAAACAAGCTTGGCGAAGGTGGTTTTGGCCCTGTTTACAAGGTTATATTAATCGTATGGAATATTGTTGGGTTTATTTATTTTATTAGTTATTTCAATCTAAAATAATATATCAAAATAGTAATGCTGTTAATAAAAACTATATATATGAATAATAAATACTAATTAGTTTATTAACGATGATATGTTATTATATAATTGAATAATTTTAAATTTGGACTAAAATAATAAATAATAACATGGTAACATTTTATTGTTAATATATAAATTAAACTTATTGTTAATACACATAATCTTACTCACTGGCAGTAGATATTTATAAGTATAAATAAAATGATATGTTATTATATGATTAAGTGATATAATTGATTTTTTTATCTCTAATTTAAAATTACTCATTCATATAATAATTCATTTATTTGTTTGTGTCTGATAGTATCCACCATCATTTTAGGAGGATAGAAAACGTATAAAAGTTAGTTCACTTGGAAAAAAAAAACTACCAATTAACTACTATAGTGTTTTAATTTTTTTTTTTTTTTTACAGGGCATACTACTAAATGGGCAGGAAATAGCAGTTAAGAAACTTTCAAAAACATCCAAACAAGGCTATGAGGAATTCAAAAATGAGGTTATGTTGACTGCAAAGCTCCAACATGTAAATCTAGTCAAGCTTCTGGGTTATTGCATTGACGGAAGACAACAGATGCTGGTCTACGAATACATGCCAAACAAAAGCTTAGACTCTTACCTTTTCGGTATAAGATTTATGCGCAATTCTTTTCTTGTTAATGTTAGCCTAATTTATAATAATTTACATTGTTCACCAATGAGTTTGACGCAGATCCCATTAGACGACATATTTTGGATTGGGAAAAACGTGTTCAAGTTATTGAAGGTGTGACTCAAGGACTCATATATCTTCAAGAATATTCAAGATTGACTATTATCCATCGAGATATAAAAGTTAGCAATGTATTGTTAGATGGAGAAATTAAACCCAAAATATCAGATTTTGGAATAGCTAAAATATTTTCAAAAGATGATTTTGAAGCAGACACAAGCCGTATTGTTGGAACGCTGTAAGTATATATTATTGTCAATATATATTTTACTTGGTACAAAAATATTTCAACAATTACTTATTATTTGTTATAATTCAATGCAGCGGTTATGTTTCTCCTGAATATATCCGTAATGGTAGATACTCAACTAAGTCCGATGTTTATAGTTTTGGGGTTCTTCTTTTACAAATCATTAGTGGCAAAAGGATATCCTTTTTATATGGTTCGAATGAAAGTCTGAGTCTTCCTGAATATGTAAGTTTCCTAAATAATTCATATTAGGGCTAAAAGTACAAGTTTGATAAGTCCAAATTATTTGACAATTTCAGGCATATGAGTTGTGGAATGTCGGCAAAGGCATGGAGTTTATGGATGAATCACTGAACGATACATATTCATACTGTAAATTAATGAGATGCTTGCAAATAGGTCTATTATGTGTCCAAGATAATCCAGTTGATAGACCATCCATATTGGACGTTTCCACCATGCTAAAAAATGTAAACATAGATATGATGATCCCGAAGAAGCCCACTTTTTGGAAAGAAGGTCAGCCAAATAAATCTACCATGCAGTTGGAAGGTTTTTCAGGGAGCACTTCATCAATTAATGATGTATCAATTTCGGATCTATTAGCTAGATGAGCCTTACAATAAACATTTTGAGATTACTAATATTGCTATATTAATCACATGTTAATTTTTGTATCATTCCTAAAATTAGTGATTTTGTTTTGAGTTAGAACAATGTTATGTATACTCAGTTTTAAGTATCTAATTAGATATTCGATGATATATCCTTATGTGATTAAGAATTATATTATTCTTAGTTCAAAATTATTTAATTATAAAATGACACATCATTTAAGTATCTAATCTCGTAAGATTTAATTATAAAGAAATGCATTCAGAGTTCAACTAGCCATCATCCACAAACAAGAGGTATTATCTATAACCTTCATCGGTGAAAATTGGAGTAGGGCCCACACATCAGTATCCAAAATTTCTAAAGGAGTAGTGGTTTCATAAGTAGAGATAGGAAAATGTTTCTGATGTAGCTTTCCAAAATGACAGTCAATACAGTAAATTTTTTCTGCACTATTACATTTCCTTAAACCTAAATGATTAAACACAACATAAAACACTTACGAATTTGCATGACCAAGTCTTTTGTGCCACATAGGTACCCTGACAGAGTTGAAAATGACTGTAGACTTTTGGACCTCTTTATTCTATTTAAGAGACACTTCATTAGTTAAATCCTTGCTACTGTCATCACACGCCTCACTAGACTTCGTAGTAGAACTGAAGGCATTGGAAGTTTTTGAGACTGACTCAAATCTACCCAAATTTGAATAAGTGGAGGGGATTCTCAACTGGTATAGGCCATCTCTAAGTCTTCTCAAAAGAAGAAAAATCCTGGAATCTTTGTCCTTCACAAAACAACAATTTGAGATAAATTCTACTATCACATTGTTATTATTTGCTAATTTTTGTTAAAATATGATGCAAATACATGTAGCAAGGAAGGTGAAAGAATTAAAAGCACTTAATTTTCGGCTAAAGAAGACTAAGCATGGACCGAATTCTTCATTCAATTAGCAACCAAAGTAAATTGAGACAATGTTTTATTAATTGTAACAAACCGCTACTGCATTTGTATAAATAGGCTAGTTGCCTTCACTTGTAATTCATCCATCAATCAAAAATTCCTTCTATAAAAAATTTTCTCTTATAAATTTATAAGTGTTAGAAGAATAATCAAGCGCTTGTACTCCATTTGAGTTAATAAAAATTTTTATTTGTATAGACTAGTTGAAATTTTTATTCTATTTATTTTATTAACAGTGGTATCAAAGCTTGATTTAAGACAATGAGTGGTTTTTGTGTGATTATATGCCTGTCTAGGAGTTTTGTCTAAGGAGGTTAGTTTTTAAAAAGGTTTTGTCCCCACTAGTCTTTCTTGAGAACTTTTCTTGGCTCGGTTACTCTTAGGTATCTATCTTTATGGCTGATATGAGTAACTCATCTATCTCTGTCCTAGTGCCAATATTCTCTAGTGACAAATATGACTATTGGTACATCAAGATAAGGATTTTTTTTAATCCCAAAATTTATGGGATATATTCAAATTTGGATACAGTCTTCCAGAAGAGACATCCAGTTCTTTGAAAATAGAAAAAAAGATATTGAAGGATAATCGGATAGAGGATAACGGATTCAAGGGCTTTATTCATTTTATAACAAGTGTTATCAAATGATATATTCCCTATAATCAGTGAAACTTTAAGTGCCAAAGAAGCTTGGGATATCTTACAAAAAGAATTTCATGATAGTGAGAAAGTACACTATTCTAAATTATAAACTCTTAGAAGAGATTTTGAAAATATTAGGATGAATGAGTCTAAGAGTGCAAATGTTTACTATTCTAGATTGAAAGAATTAGTGAATCAATTGAGAGTCTATGAAGAAAATATTTCTAATAGTAAAATGGTAGCAAAATTTTTTATCAGTGCCACTGAAAAATATGATTTTTTAAGACAATAATTGAAGAGTCAAAAAATGTATCTAAATTATCAATGATAGAATTGATGGGTTCTTTAGAGGCTTATGAAAAAAGAACAAGTTGTAAAAATAAGGTGGGTTCGTCAGAAAGTGCTTTTCAATCAAAGTTTAATATACACTCTCAAAAGTTGAAACCTAGATGGAAGAAAACAAGTGAAAATTCTTCAAGAGGGAGAGTTCTAGAAATACAGCTAATAAAATATATCTATCTTGTGGAATTTGTAAAAAAACGAGTCATTTGGGGAAAGATTGTTGGTTTTATGAGAAGCCAAAATGTCTGAGTTGTCAGAAATTTGGGCGTGAAGAAAAAGATTGTCGCTTTAGAGTAAAGCATCAAACAAATTACTATGAAGAGAAGGAAGAAGATTGAGTACTTTTTTATATTGGTCCATCAGTATCTGAAGCAAAGAAAGATAAATGGCTCATTGACTATAGTTGTAGTAATCCATGACTGGAGATGGAAGTATTTTTCGTGATATTGATACATTAGTCAAATCACAAGTCAGACTAGGCAATGAAGCATTAGTGGACAAAAAAGGGAAAGGCACTATCGTAGTAGAAACAAAGAAAGGCACAAGATTCATCCAAAATATCATTCTAGTTCACAACTTAAAGCATAATCTACTCACTATGGGCCAAATGATTAAAATGGCTACTCCCTCCACTTTGAAGGAGACACTTGCACCATCTATGACAAAAATAATAAAAGTTTGGTGATTGCAATTGTAAAGATAGAGTAACAAAAGTTTCCAATCCAATGGAGGTATGCACGTGAAACAACTATGAAGGCACAACATGATAACTCATGGTTATGGCATCAGAGGTTTAGTTATTTCCATTTCCATGGATTGAAAATTCTTCATTAGAAAAATATGGTAATGAATTTGCCTATTATTTAAGAAAATGATGGTGCATGCGAAGAATGTTTACTTGGAAAACAACAACATTAACCATTTCCATCTAGAAAAATATGGAAAGCTAATAACTTATTGCAGTTAGTACATATAGGTGTATGTAGTCTAATGAGAACATCCACATATAATGGAATCAAGGATTTCATTATGTTCATTGATGATTACTTCAAAATGACATAGGTCTATCTTATTCGTGAAAGATCACAAGCTTTTGAAGTATTCAACAAATTCAAAAACCATGTTAAGAAACAAAACAGTCACTACATAAAGACACTAAAGAGTGATCGTGACAAAAAATAGACCTATAGAAAATTTGACAAGTTCTATAAGGATGAAAAAGTTAAACATCAACTAATCGTTGGATATGCTCTAGAACAAAATAGTGTATCTAAGAGAAAGAATAGAATAGTGATGGAGATGGCTAGAGCTATGCTGAAAGAAAAAGGTCTTCCTAATTCATTTTGGGTTAAAACAATTTACACAATAGTCTATTTGTTGAACAAATATCCTACAAAAGTTGTTCAAAACAAGAAACCAATTGAAGCATGGTGTGGACATAACCATCATTGAAACATCTCAAAGTTTTTGGTTGTATATGTTATGTTCATGTACCAAAAGAAAAGAGGAGTAAGTTGGATGAGAAAACAAAAAAAAAGGAATTTCTTAGGCTACAAAACTCAATCGAAGGGTTCAAATTTTATAACCTAAAATCCAAGAAGCTAATTATCTACTAAGATGTAGAGTTTGATAAAGATGTTGTATGGAACTAGGATTAAGGAAAGGTTGAGAAAATAAATATCACTATTTTGACTCAAGTAATAGCTTTAACTCAGGAACAAGCATTAGATGAAGAATCATAATCTGAACCAAAGACTTCAACCAGCATTGCCATAGGTTAACATGAAAAATCTTCTTTTAAGACACCATCACAGAAAGTCAAATCTCTTGTTGACATATATGAGTCTTGCAACTTCACAACTATGGAACTAGAAGATTTTAAGACAGTCTCAAGGCAGGGAGTATGGCTGAAGGTCATGTAAGAAGAAGTGAAGATGATCTTTGGGAGTTGGTGGATCATCCTAAAGATAAGGAGATCATTGGAGTGAAGTAGGTTTACAAGACAAAGTTCAATTTTTATGGCACAACTCAAAAGCACAAAGTTAGTCTAGTTACAAAAGGCTATACACAATAATTTAAAATCGATTATAATGAGGCGTTTGCTTTAATTGCACGATTAGACACCATCTGGACTCTTATTGCTCTTGTTGCTTAAAAGAAGTGGAAGATTTATCAACTTGATGTGAAATCAGCTTTTCTCAATAGATACCTTGAGAAAGAAATTTATGTGGAGCAACCTTAAGGGTTTGTGATTTTACGAGAGGAAGATAGAGTAATTAAACTAAAGAAAACATTATATGGCTTAAAGCAAGCTCTGAGAGCTTGGTATAGCAAGGTTGATGAATATTTCACCAATCTAGGATTCATGAGGATTCAAGAGGAGAAAAAGCAAACCGACTCTATACATCAAGTCTCATGACAACAACATTCTCATCATCTCTGTTTATGTAGATGATCTTAGCTACATAGGCAACAACGAGAAGATGATGAAAAAGTTTAAAGAAGATATGATGCAAGTGTTCGAGATGACAGATTTGAACTTGATGCATTATTTTCTTGGTATTGAAATAATTCAAGAGGAGTTTGAGATATTCATCTCATAAAAAAAGTATACTTAGAATTTACTTAAAAGACTCAAGATGTCTAAGTGCAAGCCAGTAGCAACTTTATTGGTTACTAATGAAAAATGTAGAAAAGAAGATGGTTTATTGGGTGTCTACTCTACTTGACTACCTTTCGGTCAAATATCATGTATGTTAATAGCCTATTGTCGAGGTTCATGCAAAATCCCAATCAAATTCACTATGCAGCTCCAAAGAGAATTTTATTATACTTACAGGGTACAAAAGACTATGACATTTGGTTTAATCTTGTGAGTAACTTGAAGTTAACTGGCTACACTGATAGTGATTGGGCAAGATCTATAGATGACATGAAGAGTACTTTTGGCTATTCATTTACATTGGATTCAGGAATATTCTTATGGGGGTCTAAGAAATGAGAAAGTGTCACACAATCACCAAAGCGCAACTATGAGATAAATTTGAATTTTTCAAAAATTTGATTGGAATTACCAAAATTTGCATTAAGGAGGAGTGTTAAAATATGATGCAAATACATGCAACAAGGCACGTAGAAGAATTAAAAGCACTTAATTTTCAGCTAAAGAAGACTAAGCATTGACCAAATTCTTCATCCAATTAGCAGCCAAAGTAAATTGAGAAAATGTTTTATTAATTATAACAAACCACCCTTACATTTAGGGCTAGATTCAAGCCGAGCCGAGCTCAAGCTTGGTTGAGTTCAAACTCGAGCTCAACTGAGTTCGAGCTTGGCTCGAGTTCGAGCTCGAATTTGGCTTAGCTCGGTGTTCGTTATCAAAATAATATCGTTTCTAATATATATTGGTCAAAACGATGTCGTTTTGTATAAAAAAGTTTAATTAAAAAATCTATCAAACCAACTCGAGCTCGGCTAAGCTTGGCTCGTTTCGGGCTCGACCAAGCTGAGCTTGAGCTGGCTCGGCTCGAGTCCAACCCTACCTACATTAGTATAAATAAGCTAGTTGCCTTCACTTGTAATTCATCCATCAATAAAAAATTCCTTCTGTAAAAAATTTTCTCTTATAAATTTGTAGTGTTCGAAGAGTAATCAGGCTCTCGTGCTCCATTTGAGTTAATAGAAAATTTATTTCAATAGACTCTTTAGTTAAAAATTTTATTCTATTTATTTTCCTAACAACTTTAAAATACTTAGAAGATTTTTGTGATGTTGGAAACACAAAAAATATCTTTCCAATTAGTCAATCTATGTAGTTCAGAGGTGAATGAGATTGAACCTAACTGTGATTGGAAGACACTCTCCACTCCTTAGGATGAAAACGCGTTTTTAAGCATTTCTCAAAAAAAAAAAAAAAAATCCTTATTTGAGATTCAAAAGTAACTTGATGAAACCCTAAATTGGTAGTGTGGTGAAAAAAATGAAGGGTTTTCTTTTGTAGTCTGAAATAAGAACTAATCTTTTAGAGGTGAAATTGAAACTGAAATCAAGCTTGCGGAGTTGAAAATGGAGGACTAGTGCATTGTGAAGAACTGAAGTTGAGGCATGCTTTTTTTTCCCTAAAACATATAGAAATAAACACAATAAACATCTAGGAAAAATAAAAGACATACCAACATTTTTCTTATGCAGCTTGCCATAGAACTCTTTAAGTTGAGAGTTGGCTCATTCCCTCCCTTCACCAGATTTAGAAGTATTTTTTGTTTTCATTGCTTCATTTCTACGTTAGTCTTGTACAACTGGAAACAACCCAATTTATAATTGTTTTCTGGACTTTTGAATGGATTCCGTAAGCAATAAGTTGAGACTTCTACTAGTGGGAATTTAATCTTGACTTCTGCTAGTGTGGGATCACTTGATTTGATCCCACACCATCAATTTTTTTTTTCATCAAGGTTGTCACACTTTCACACGTTTGTATTCCAAATGCATCGTCAACAACATTATCACCTCTAAAGTTTTTAAATGGATTAAACTCATTTAAGTCTAGATCTATTTGTAATATTTGGTTCACTACCACAAATATTAAATTTAGGGACAAAATATTTAAGAACGATTTTAATTTCATTTAAGAATGTTACTTTTAGAAATAAAATTTTAATTTCGTGCCAAAATGATTATTTTAGGTGACAAAGTTAAAATTTATTTTTAAGGGCAATTTCAACGTCGTCCCAAAATTATAATTTTAGGGACAATTTGATTGTTGTCCCAAAATGATAATTTTAGGGAACAAAATCTTAATTTAATCCCTAAAAACGTAGGATTTGTTTTTATGGACGATTTTAATTTTGTCCAAGAATGTTAGTTTTAGGGACGATTTTATTTGTGTTTCAAGATGATAATTTTAGGAGATAAAATTAAAATTTTGTCCCAAAAAACATAGAATTTATTTTTAGAGACCATTTTAATTTCGTCTTAGAATTTTACTTTTAGGGACGAAATCTTAATTTTGTCCCCAAAATGTAGGATTTATTTTTAGAGACAATTTTAATTTTGTCCTAAAATATAATTTTTAGGGGCGATTTTATTTTTATCCTAGAATGATAATGTTAAGGGATAAAATTAAAATTTTGTCCCCAAAAACATAGGATTTATTTTTAGATACAATTTTAATTTTGTCATATAATGTTAACTTTAGGAACGAAATCTTAATTTAGTCCTCAAAAACATAGAATTTATTTTTAGGGTCAATTTTAAACAGTTGATCTCTGGTATGAGTGTCCTACAAAGCAAGAATATTACAAATGGGAAACGAAGTGCCTTAAGATTTTTGGTTGTTTAGTTTAGCATTCTGGTAGGCCAGATGAGGAGATGGTAGAATAAACTCATTTGTTTCATGTTTTTAGCTGAGTTCGTCATCAAGAGGTAGGCTGCTCAGTCTCAGTTTAACGGTTGAGCTACCAAAGTAATATGGATAGAGGCTTTTCTATGTTTGAGTTACTGAATTATCTATACATACAATAATCAATGAATGTATTGAATTTATTTTGAGTTTGTTTTCTGCCTGTTGTACCTGGTATTCCTTCTGTCATTTTCCAATAAATTTTGACTTCATTGTGGCTAAAAAATTTGTTGTTTCAGGTTGTTTAGAGTGATGTTTACATGCTGGATGATGAGATGAAGTGGAAAGTCTTGCCCCCCAATGCCAAAGCCAGATTCCCATATTGAGGTTGCTTGGATGCTTGTCAACAACTCTGTTGTCATTGTTGGAGGCATAACAGAGAAGCATCCTGTAACCAAAAAGATGGTTCTTGTAGGGGAAGTGTTTCAGTTCAACTTGAATACATTGGTATAAACCTTTCATCCTTTATTCACTTGATTTCATGCATGTGCACACATTTTTATCGTTTCAACTATTTAAGGGGCAGTTGCTGACTTCTTTATTGGCTCCAGCTGCCTATACTAGGGTTGGGCATATTTACCTGATTATTTACCCAAAGTGACTGACCAAAAATATTTGGTTCGGTAATAGGCAGTGCACTAAAATACCAATGGGTATTAAGAGGCAGTGCACTTGCTTGAACTAATATTTTACCTTCACTGTATTTGTTTGATTCAAATAAACTATTTACCATCTCCTCATTTCATATATTTGTCACATTTATTTGTTCAATTCAAATCAACAATTCAGTATCAACTCATTAGAAACTAGTCACTACAAACCCACAAAGCAAACCCCAGAATTCAATACAAAAATAGTGAATTAAATCAAAACAAAAATTTTTGTTCTCAATTCCCAATACAATCAAGGACTAAATTTTTTATCTTTGATTCACAATACAATTAAGGATATAAAAAGTTGTCTCTAATTTACTATTTAATCAAGGATAAAGAAATTTGTCACTAATTTATTATATAATCAATGACAAAAAAAATTGTCCTTAATTTGTCACACAATTAAGGACAAAAAATTTTAACCTTGATTTATTACACATTCAAGGACCAAAAATGTTGTCCCTGATGTATGATTTTGGCAAGAAAATTAAAATTTTTAATTTATGTTCACATCATATGTAACAATGGTAATATAAAATTTACATGTTGTTTCAAGAAATAAAACATAGAAACATGTAAACTACCTTGTATCTTGTAATTTGGTTTGAAGTTTGGAAGCTTGAATCATTAAAATAAGTGATCTCTTGACTTGCGCCCTTCAAGGAAGAAAAATGGAAGAAAAAGAGAAGCTTTCCCGGCAAAAGAAGAAGAAGAAGAGAAAATGTATATTTTTCTTCATTTTCTCTCACATTTATTACATTAAAACTTGATATTTATCAAGTTAAAGCATGTGTTTAATTCTCATTGGTTGTGTAACATCCCTGGTCCAATAACCCGGCCCACTGTCAAGATATTGTCCACTTTGGACACACAGTCCATAATGGTTTTGCTTTTAGGCTTTGCAACCCAAAACGCGTCTTAACAGTTTAAGGAGCTCACAGGCTATTTAACTAATCAAATTCTCCTACCACTAACCGATGTGGGATACATGGACAAAGTATATATAGACCCAACATCTCTCCCATGCTTTGTCGATATGGGATTCACCTAAGGGTATCACATACACCTCCCCTTACGGGACTTAGCGTCCTCACTGAGGTTTGCCCCACCATCGTTCAAGAGGACACGCAGAGCCACTCTGATACCATTTCTAACATCCCTGGTCCAATAACTCGGTCCACTGTCAAGATATTGTCCACTTTGGACACACAATCCATCATGGGTTTGCTTCTGGGCTTTACAACCTAAAACGCGTCTTAACAGTTAAGGAGCTCACAGGCTATTTAACCACTCAAATTCTCCTACCCCACTAACCAATATGGGATACATAGACAGACCCAATATCTCTCCCTTGCTTTGTCGATGTGGGATTCGCCTAAGGGTATCACATACACCCCCCCTTACGGGACTCAGCGTCCTTGCTGAGGTTTGCCCCATCATAGTTCAAGAGGACACGCGGAGCCGCTCTGATACCATTTGTAACATCCCTGGTCCAATAATCCAGCCCACTGTCAAGATATTATCCACTTTGGACACACAATCCATCATGGTTTTGCTTTTGGGCTTTGCAACCCAAAACGCGTTTTAACAGTTTAAGGAGCTCACAGGCTATTTAACCAATCAAATTCTCCTACCACTAACTAATGTGGGATACATGGACAGAGTATAGATAGACCCAGTATCTTTCCTGTGCTTTGTCGATGTGGGATTCGCCTAAGGGTATCATATACACCCTCCCTTATGGGACTCATCGTCCTCACTGAGGTTTGCCCCACCATCGTTCAAGAGGACATGCGAAGCCACTCTGATACCATTTGTAACATCCCTGGTCCAATAACCCGACCCACTGTCAAGATATTGTCCACTTTAGACACACAGTCCCTATGTGATACTCTTAGGCGAATCCCACATCGACAAAGCACGGGAGAGATGCTGGGTCTATCTATACTCTGTCTATGTATCCCACATCGGTTAGTGGTAGGAGAATTTGATTGGTTAAATAGCCTGTGAGCTCCTTAAACTGTTAAAACGCGTTTTGGGTTGCAAAGCCCAAAAGCAAAACCATGATGGATTGTGTGTCCAAAGTGGATAATATCTTGACAGTGGGCTGGATTATTGGACCAGGGATGTTACAAATGGTATCAGAGCGGCTCCGCGTGTCCTCTTGAACGATGGTGGGGCAAACCTCAGCTAGGATGCTGAGTCCCGTAAGGGGGGGTGTATGTGATACCTTTAGGCGAATCCCACATCGATAAAGCACAAGAGAGATGCTGGGTCTATATATACTCTGTCTATGTATCCCATATTGATTAGTGGTGAGAGAATTTGATTGGTTAAATAGCCTGTGAGCTCCTTAACTGTCAAGATGCGTTTTGGGTTGCAAAGCCCATAAACAAACCTATGATGGACAGTGTCCAAAATGGACAATATCTTGATAGTGGGTCGGGTTATTGGACCAGAGATGTTACAGGTTGATAATTGAGAGAAATTAGAATTTGACACATGTTGAATAATTTGTGCCTAAAATGATTCATTCTAACTTTCTAAACAATTTAGAAGGTGTAAAATGATAATTTTGCCCCTTTTTCGAATCTTATTTGAAAAGCACAATTTTTATCCTCAGAAAGTGCTAGCCAACTATGGATAAATATTTTTAGCTTCATAACACCATTTTCTTCCTTGAAATATGGGTGTGACCTTCAAGGTTCATAGTGACGTAGCCGTGGGCCCCATATCAGATGATACTTTTATTATATCACTATATAACCTAAAACTGTCGTTAACTGATATACTTCATTTTCCGCTATAAAACGAAGCTCCCACTGATCATGTGGTGTTATCTAGCAATGTCTCATGACCCCTACATCACAATGAAGTACAAGCTTCACATAATGTCAAATGAACCTTTCTTACTCACACTTACCATGTAGTCTAATCCCTCCGTCATTACATCTCAATTAAACTTGGATTCATGAAATGTCAAAATCTAATATTTAATCTTTTCGAATATCAAGTAATACATGATAACGTGCCATATCAAAACTCTCTTCATGTGGTCTTTACACTGGCCAGTGTCTTAGATTTTCATGTTTCTAGATATTCGTATGGGAACTCGGGAGTAATTGAACTGATGGATCCCTGTATGATCATCACTTGTCCTCTCGCTTAAGTAACATATGATCAAAACAGCTTCTGAATGAGACATGATTAGCCTCGTGGTATACACCGTATGAATTATACGTTCCAGAACGAAGCACAACTATGATATCTCAAGTCAAAGGATCTATACACTAGTATGATTCACGATGTATCATTAACTACATATTAATGCCCATATGATCATCGTTTAACGGTCACGTTTGATAAACAATATAATAGAATAAACTTTGATCTGTTCTCTAACAATCAAATGGTTCCATTGTTTACCTATGTGTATATCTACTATGTCTAATATCATCCATTGATATACTGTGGTGATATAACACACACCCATGATGCAATACTATTGCCCAAACAGATTGCCTATGTAGGGAACGATTTGATGATGTTTATTAAAACTCATCGGGACTTTTCACATGTCATATGCATGTAGCTAATATGGATGTAATATACAACTACAACATAGATATAAAAGTGACGTAGAGAACATGTGAAATATGACATAACTCTTTTTTTATTAATACTGTATATGCAAGATATACAACCCTTAAAACCAATTAAAGCGATTGGTTTTTAGGACATATTCTAACAAGAACTCCTACTTGTACTAAAGCCAATCGTTGTAGTACCTAATACCCATCCTCTCTAGATGTTGGTTCAACAGTCTTTACGTCAATGCTTTAGTTAGTGGATCTGTAAGATTGTCTGCTGAAGCAATCTTCTGAATGACAATATCTCCAGCTCCAACGAATTCTCTTAAGATGTGATATTTTCGTTGAATGTGTTTTGACTTTGATGCCCTCTTGGTTCCTTTGCTTATACGATGGCACCAGAATTATCACAAAATAGAATTACTGGTTGACTTATCTGAGGAACCACGCCCAACTCTGTGACAAATTTACGCATCCAAATAGCCTCTTTCGTAGCTTCTGAAGCGACAATATACTCAGCTTCTATAGTAGAGTCTGTAGTAGTCGATTGTTTGACACTTTTCCAATTGATTGCACTTCCATTACAAACAAAAATAAATACAGACGTAGACTTTTTATCGTCTACATCTGACTAAAAATCAGAATCTGAGTATTCTTTGAGTGTCAGCTCTGAACCCCTATAACCCAGTATCAACTCCTTAGTCATTCTTAAATACTTCAAGATGGCTTTTACTGCTGTCCAGTGTCTTTCTCCAAGATTTGACTGATATTTGCTTACTGTACTAACTGCAAAAGCAATGTCTAGTCGTATACATAACATGACGTACATGAGACTCCCTACTACCGAAACATATGACACCTCACACATTCATTGTCGCTCCTCATCAGTCTTTGGACACATATCTTTTGATAGATGTGTTCCATGAGGAAACAGTAGAAGACCTCTCTTAGAGTCTTGCATATGAAAGCGTTTCAACACTTTCTCTATGTATAACTTTTGAGATAAACCTATTAATCCTTTCGCTTTATCTTTATAGATGCGAATACCTAGAATATAGGTTGCTTCTCCAAGATCCTTCATGGAAAAAGATTTCGTTAGCCATAGCTTAACGTCAGTCATAGTGCCAATGTCATTTCCAATTAATAATATGTCATCTACATACAAGACTAGGAAAACGACAATTTTATCCCTATCCAATTTATAAACACACGGCTTATCCAGATTTTTAATAAAATCGAATACTCAAATTGTTTCATCAAATCAGATATTCTAGCTTCTTAAAGCTTGTTTCAATCCATATATAGATCAATGTAGTTTGCACACTTTATGCCTCTCGGTAGTAGATAGAAAACCGATTGGCTGCTCCATATAAATATTTTCTTCAATATACCCATTAAGAAAAGCAGTTTTAACATCCATCTGCCATATCTCATAATCATAGTGTGTTGCGATAGCTAGCAGGATTCTAATGGATTTAAGCATCACAATCGGTGAAAAGGTCTTTTTATAATCCAACCCTTGTTTTTGAGTATAACTTTTAGCTACCAATCGAGCTTTATAAGTTTCAACTTTTCCATCCTTGCCAATTTTCCTCTTGAAGATCCATTTACATCTGATCGAAACTATTCCATCAGGTGGATCAACGAGTATCCATACTTGATTGGCATTCATAGATTCAATTTCTGAATTCCTTGCCTCTAGCCATTTGTCTATACATTAGTATGATTCACGATGTATTATTAACTACATATTAATGCCTATGTGATCATCGTTCAGCGGTCATGTTCTATAAACAATATAATAGAATAACCTTTGATCAGTTCTCTAACCATCAAATGGTTCCATTGTTTACCCATGTGTATATCCACCATGTCTAATATCATCTATTGATATACTGTGGTGATATAGCACACACCCACTATGCAATACTATTGCCCAAATAGATTGCCTATGCAGGGAACGATTTGATGACGTTTATTAAAACTCATCGGGACCTTTCACATGTCGTATGCATGTAGCTAATATGAATGTAATATAAAACTACAACATAGATATAAAAGTGACGTAGAAAACATGTGAAGTATGACAAAACTCTTCTTTTATTAATACTGTATATACAAGATATACAACCCTTAAAACCAATTAAAGTGATTGGTTTTTAGGGCATATTCTAACACCTGATTCATTACATATTCAAGAATGAAAAAATTATTCCTAATTCAATGTATAATCAGAAATGACAAATTTTGTCCCCAATTCATTATATATTCAAGGATGAAAAAAATTATCCCCCATTCATTGTACAATCAAGAATGAAAATTTTTGTCTTTAAATGTGATCATTTTGGGATGAAATAAAGTTACTTGGGATGAAATCTATTTTATTTATGAATAATATATTTTGTCCTAAAACATGTATATTTTTATAACGAAACATTATTTCATCCACAATGAGTAGTTGTTAATGATGATCTCATTTTTTATGGGCATTACCAATTGCTAACACATTTTTTTTTTTTTTACGATTTGATCTTTCATCCCAAATAACTTTTTAATATGAAATTTTGACTTTCTGAAACAAAAATTTTCATTCTTAAATTGAATATTTGTTGTAGTGGTTGAATAAATTGAACAATAGTAATTGACAAAATTGTAACATAAACAGAAAGTAAATTATTATACACAGATAGATATTGCTTGAGAATTGTGAGAGTTTGAGAATATGATATTAATGAATGAAATTGTTGAGAGAATACGAGATTCAGAATAAGAGAATGAGAATGAGAATTGAGATTGTAAGATTTTTGGGAAGAGGAAGGAGGTTATGTAGGAAAAAATTTAAAGAAAAAAATTTTAATTTTGGCCAGACCAACTATTTTAATTTAAAAAAAAAAAAAGCATTGAGATTGTATGATTTTTTGGAGGAGAAATAAGATTGAGAACCATTTGAAAAATTTTAATTCTTTTAATGTTTTATATTTTTTAATAGTCTGTTATAATTGTGAGTCATGTTACGCTGACCTGCAAGTGGATGTCCATGCTTATAGCATGATCCAGATAACTTGCGAGCCCGACACGGCACACTACTGCTGCAAGTTGTGCTCTCACAGGTTGGGCTAAAATAGGAGCCTCTGGCTGACCTGACCCCTGCCATGTCTAATTATAACAGAACACTTTATTTGCGTTAACCTCACAACTGAACTGTTAATGGAAACTCCTCCATTTTTCACATCCTCTCTCAAACTAAAGGATGTCGTTCTTTAGTTCGAAAAGAGGAACTTACGTAAACAGAAATATCATCGACATCTATTTTGTAGATTTTTCACTATGTTGTCTCTTCGTCAAGGTTATTTCTACTGGAAAATAGACTACAATAGTAACATCCTCCTAGCTCAGTTACCAACTTCAACATCAAATTTTCTCAAGCTGAAACAAATCACCAGGATGTCCCTTCTTTAAGGTTCTTTGGATCTATTGAAAATATACTGCAACAGTAACATCCACCTTGCTGAGTTACCAACTCCAACAAGTCCTCCCTCAAAATGTCAACAAACTGATACTATGTAGAAAAAAATTGGACTGTCAGCAAGTTTTCAACTACCGGCTCCCTCACATAACGAATAGCAATCTCAATGTGTTTTATACAGTTATGAAACTTAGGGTTGCAAGCCAAAGATCCAACGCTCTGGTTGTTACATCACACTACTACTTTATCCACATAACTTACTAGCAATTCTTTAGCTATTTCAGTTCCTACCTAATTGAGGGCTTTGTATTAATTCAGCTTCTGTGGAAGAGAGTGCCATTACTGTTTGCTTCCTTAAACATCACTGAATAAAATTACCTCCAAGATACACACAATGCCTGCTGGTAGATCTCAAGTCTCCAATGTTTCAAACCGAAGTAACATTTCTATAAGCTTCTAAATTCAGCAAAGTATTTGGTGTGAAAACCAGGTCAAAAGTCAACGTTCGCTTGACATATCTAAGAAACATAGGATCGCGAATAAGTTGACTATCCTTTGTATGTAACCTAGTTATGTCACCATTGGTGTAGAATATGTTCTTGCTTCTTGCATTTTGGTTTTGATAAGAAGATCCTGAGTATATTTTGTTTGACTCCAATGTAACCCTTTAGATGTTTTATAGGCTTCGAAACCTAAAAAATAACTAAGCTCACCAAAATTCTTAAAGAGAAAATTTAGTATTCAATCTTACGTTAAAAGAGTATCATCTACATAGATTATGACATACACATAGTGTTTTGAATATCTCAAAATGAACATATTTGAATCTAATAAATAATAATAAAATTATGTATACCCATTTGAGTACATATTTGATATGTGTTATTAAGTAATTATGTGATTTTGAATTAAAGATAAAGTAACACCTAATTATATAATGACACATCATATATGTATTCAAAGGTGAGTACATATAAGATTGTTCAATACATAAATAACGAAGCTCTTTTTTCAATAAAGAATTTTTCAACTTTTCAAATCAGGCCTTCAGGGCTTGTCTATATATATGTTTATCTTGCATGCATCAATAGTATCTTATTGTAGATGAAACCCGAAGGATGTGTTTGATTATGATAATGTTTTATTATCAACAATAAAAGATTACCATTAAAATAAATTATCTAGAAAATTAGTAGCTATAAATTATTACTATATTTGATAAAAATTAGTATGTATAAACAATTATTTTATTTGATTAGAGATAATAAAAGAATACTAAGATATTATTTTACTTAAATGTCTTTGGATATAATTATTTTAGAATATCTTACATGTTACATATTATATTAATTGAAAATGAAGTTATTTTTATCTTAAAACAACTGGTTAAAATGTGAAATCTCAAGTATGAAATTGGCTCCCACAAGATAGACTTGAGTTCACACACTAGTATCTTCTAATGTACATGTATTGAAGTGAGACATCTTAATGGTCACTATAACAAATTATATTAAAGGTCACAAAAATTTTTATAAAAGAAAATAAAAAATTCATCCTAAAGAGTCAAGTGGGATGACAAATTAAATTATCACAAAATATGCATTACCAAATGATAATACCCACGAAAAAAGAAATTATCCTTAAGAACAAGTAATTGTGGACTATAACATTTTACCATAAAAGGATACACATTTTGGGACGAAATTTTTTGTCTATAAATAAATTGAATTTCATCCCAAATAACTCTATTTTTGTCCTAAAAAGAACACATTTGGAAACAAATTTTTTTTCTTTTTTTGTGTAGAGAATCAATGACAAAATTTTTCGTCTTTGTTTATGTGGAGAATTAGGGACAAAATCTTGTCTTTAATTGTGTAGTGAATATAAGACAAAATTTATTTGTTAAATGGATACCAAAATATTTATAAACAAACCTAATTATAATTATACTTTGTTAAATGGATACCAAAATATTTGTTACTTTCTTCAGTACTTATGTCAAAAAATGTATCACTCCCATGTTAGCTGCATATTTAAAGAAAGATGGCAATGATCATTGAATTCTAATTACTAATGACGTAAAATAAGTTTCAAAAAGCAGTATATCTGCTTACTCACTGAATAGCAGGTTGTACCACTTCTAAGTAGAAAACCAGCTAAGTCGAAACAAGAGTCACTACATTTTTTTTTAAGTCTATTTTATGTGGTATATCAATGCCTTTGTTAATTTCTCTCTCACTGATAAAAATATGTAACCTCTCTAACTCTTTTCAACTTACAACACAACGCAATCGCCTCGGAATGTGCTGATTACGACATTGCCAGTTTATATTGTTCATTTGCCATTTACAGCTGCTGAAGTTTCCTAAGATTCACATATTTTTAATTTAGTTTTTAGAAACTGCAAATTCATAAAAGAAACAGAAGTTTTGAGATTTCTACCTGAACATCTTTGCATCAAGTCTGAAAGTTTTAAAGATGTGCATTATCGAGAAGATCAGGATGCAGTCCCTGGAGAAAAAATCAATTACTCTAGTAAATAGGCACAAATATACAACCAATTCTTTAGTAAACATAGAAAATTGAACCTTCTGTTTTCCATAAACTACAACCTGGTCATAATTTAGATAAATGAGTTCAGTTGTTTAACTGGTGTGAAAGATAGAAGCTATCAATTTTTAACAAATGTTTCAAAGAGTTAAAATGAGACCTGAATTGATCAGATTGCAAACCAGATTCTAAAATATGGTAATTAAAAGATTCATGACACTTTTTTCTTTTAATATTTGTGTTTTACAGTTCATAATTTGAAACCAAATCACTTTCTACCTTAATGTGAGCAGAATTTGATCCTAAGATTTCTTTTAATTTCTAATGAGCTAGAAATGATGTTACAGAAAAAGTAGTAACTATCTCAACGGAGAATTTGATATGCAAAAGAGAACTCAGATATTTCCTTCGCAAAGCTGCAAACTGTCCTACTCCCCCTTTGTTGAAACAGGTGCTACAAATATTTGTCCAAATAAGATAAATATATCATGTCCTAACGTGCTTATAAAAACCAAAAGTAAGAGGCCGCTGAATATCTAAACTAATTGGTTAGATGTGCAAACCTGTTTCACTCCCAAAGCAGCCTTGAGGGGGAACCTGTAATACCCAAACAATGGCATAGTGAAGATTATCTTGACTACAAAATTCTACATACTTGGTAACATGTAGAAGAAAAAGCAAACTGTCTACAAAACCAGAATTGTGCATATTTAGGAAATACCTTGGCTGTCATTAGCTCGCATGGCACCAGTCTCGGTCCTTGGATTTTTGTTTTCTTTTTTTGGGGGTGTGTGTGTGTGTGTGTGGGGGGGGGGGGGGGGGGGGGGGGGGGGGGGGTGGGGGTTGGGGTGGTGGGGGTTGGGGTGTGGGGGTTGGGGGGTTGGGGTGTGGTGTGTGTGGGGATGGGATGGAGGAACACCTTTGAATAAAAAAAAAGTTCAATTTGAGTTCCACTCAATTTCATTGAACCAATGTGAGTTGGGCTTAAATAAAAAATAATTCGACTCAATTCAGTTTGAGTTTGATTATAATCGATAGTTTGAATTTATGATTCATTATCAAAACGATATTATTTTATCTAAAGAATGGACTAAACGATCCGATTTGAGCTATAAAGTCGAGCGAAATTGAACCACGAATTCAAATTATCGATTCAAACTATAAATTCGAATTGAACTTGAGTTTAACTGGGTTTAAAATACGAATCAAATCTTTTTGTTCAAATTCAAATTAAATGAATTCAAATCAAGTTAAACCGAGCTGAGCTAACTTCTAAGACTAAGCTTACTTAATTTGGATCCAACCCTACTTCTATGGTTCCACCATTTTTTATCAATCAAGTACTGAAAACTTAAAAAATAAAAGCGCCAATCTTTGAGTAAAGGAAATAATATAAAAAAATTGTAAAAAGAGAAAAAAAAAAACCTATGGTTTCTAACTTAAATATAATATAATAAAAAATGTTTATATTAGTCACAATCCATAAAAAATGTTTATATTGATTAAATTTACTAAATAAGCTGTCAATCTTCAAGTTTTATAACTCAAAATCTAGTTATTAAATCAAAACTTAATCGTATAGGATAAAGATCTACTAATCTCACTATGTATTGATGAAAAAATAAAGTTAAAACAGTATATTTAAATATTTGAATATTAATTATTTACTTTAATGTAATTTTTCAAAAAACTAAAACCATGTCTTTGGAAATAAAATCGTTAGGCATGGGTGAGAAATTTGATTTCTGAAATTAGTTTTTCTTATTTCAATTGATATGAACTTTGAGTTTTTTTAACAAATGTGGTGTTTGGGTGATAACTTAATTCAACCTGCACTAGGTTTAGAGTTTTATTTTGCATTAAGACAAGTGTACCTCTTAATTCTAATTTTAGGCTCATTTGAGAGTGGGCCTAAGAACGTGTTTTTTTATTTTTATTTTTTGTCCAAAATTGTTTAGAAATAAGGGTGGGCCTAGATGATTTATCTTCAATTTCTCTCAAATTGAGAGTGGGCCTAAATATAATTTCTTCTACACTTTCTAATGTGAGGGTGGCACGGGCCTACCCTCACAAGGCTCAGGTCCGCCCTGGACAACACTCCAGGAAAACTGAAAATATCTCCTTTTTGATGATACTATTGATTAGTGTTAGATCCAAATCGAGTTAGTTCAGATTTGAAAACTGGTTTGGCTCGATTAGATTCGATTGGAATTTATTTAGTTTAAATATATATCAAGTTCGAGTTAAAAAGTTTGACTCATTTTAAAATTGAATTGAACTCAAATTAAAGTGAGTCCGACTTAGTTTAGTTTACAAGCTAGATAAACGGCTTGATTTTGTTTAAATTTGGCTCGTGATTGAATTCGAATTAGATTAAATAATTGTTGAACAATGTTGTTTTGTCAATGAGTCACAAATTCAAACTATAAATATGAGTCATATATTCGAGTCATGAATTTAAGCCATAAATTCAAGTCAAACTAGAATCGAATCATTTTTATTCGAACTGAACTCAAACCACCTTTAATATTGGCTTGACGAATTCAAGCCGAACTCAAGTTGAACTAATTTTTATTCAAAACAAACTCAAGCCAAAGGGTGATCGAATTCAGTTCGGTTCGTATCTACTTTCGCTGCTAATATTTTTTAAGTATAAATATAGTTAGTAAGAGACAGATGATATTTGGTGATTTGCTTATTGAATCATATAAACACACTCAGTTTTGTAAACGAAAAATGGTATGAATATACTTTTTTTTTCACATCACCATCCTTGTGACGGGATTTTTTCACACTTTTTTAGTTTGATATGGTACTTTAGTAGAATGATATTAATTTTATGATAATAAAAAATTTTTAATGAAAATAGATTCTATAATTTTATAAACAGTTTCAAATAGTATATCACAAAAATTTCGTTGGAAAAACCAATTAAAACTGTATATAAGACTTTCATCTCACACAGCTCCCAAGTGATAAAAGGAAAGAACTCATCTTCTTTCTTTTCAAATTACCTTCCTCGCACATGTATAAAATTGGATTCATTCAATTTCTTAAAAAGATTATTAATCCTTAACTTTTCAAAGAATCCTTCATCGGTTGTGAATGATTGATTTTTCTCAATCTTTTTAGACTTTGGTATATACTGATTTAGATTAGTATTAGGAGAAGAAGGGAGAATGTTTTTGTTATAAAAAAAAAAAAAAGCGTAATTTCTTGTGGGAGGAGACACCGTTTAGACAATTTATATGTGTCCAACTGCCTTTAACAGTTAAATTTAATCGGGTCAGGTCAACTCATTATGGGTGAAACCGGACCCAATAGTCAAGGTGAAGGTTAGCATCATGCATTAATCACTCTCTGGACCATATGAGTGTTCATTTTTTGTCTACCCTTCAGAATTGTAGTCCTGCTTATGGATTATTTTGCGAAGAAACTAAAATTGCATGCTTAACTCTGTTTTTCCCCTGTGTCTGAAGCTCCTGTCTCAGATTTCTGGTTAAATTTGGTTGGTAAGTTCTTATCAGTTACAGTTGTGATATTTAAAAAAACTAGATGTTTTGTTTATTAGAATCAAAGCCGAAGACAAAACCTAAGAGGGAAAAGACACAGGAGGAAAAAACTTTCAGAGAGAGGGCCAATTACTTTTTGGCAGCACAGTTGTTTGCAGTTATGCTCTTTCTGTCTGTCATGGGCAGATCTGATTCTTTAGAAGTGGAACTTGATGATGAAGAAGACCTCAGTATTGAGTGAAAGTCAAATGACTGCGCAAAGAGGATGGTGCTTTCTTATTGCCCTTTGATTTTTGTGGTTTCATTTTGTAACGCTGGATAATAAACAAACATTCACAAAGCATAAAGATAAGTTATGTGCAGTAGATCAGTGTATTTTTTGTGGCTGAGTAAAAGGAATAAGAAAAGAAATTCTTGTTGGGTTTTAATTGCAGAGTTTTCATAAAAACTCTCCTTTTTGTTTTAGCCGATTAGATGGATGATGTAAAGGGCAAATGGGCAAAAAATTCTAAAGATTTTTACATACAGAAAGTTATAAAATGAGAAAAAATAACTAATTGAAAAAAATTTAAAATGGTAATAAGATTTCGTAGACTAAATTTAAAAAATAATAATATATATTTTTTATTTTGTGGAATTTTTGGATTTATTTTATATGATTCAGTTTGTCCTATATATAATCTGGAAAGTGAAAGTGATAAAAGGACCTTCAATATGGATAGTTCCATCTTTCTTGGATAATTAATGGAGTTTTATTTAGGTTAAATACTTTTCAAACTATTTTATGATTTTTGATAATTAATATAATAGCTAGGTTAGTAATTGGCCTAACAAAGTAAACTTGGAGTTAAATGCTCAAAGCTAGAGCTAGTGAAATGTCCTAAGCAACGACGTGCCAAGGTGAGGTCAAAAGTGGTGAGCTGACTTTGAAATAATTGAAGAATTAATTAAAAAAAAAGCTATTATAAATTTTATATAACTGAAAAGAGAATTGAAAAAAAAGATGAAGAAAGCGAAATCAATATGTGCATATATCTCTTTCAAATGAGGAGAGGAGTGGGGGCATTTACACAAATTATTGTCACCCTGCTAGACAAGAAATGGCCATTTTCCAAAGCTAATTTCTAAGGCATTTAATGTATTCATATAAACTTTTTGGCTAAAGTCTCTCACGTGATGGAAAAATTCACTATATATAACACTTCTCTTTGGATTTTCATAATTTATAGATAATTATATTAACTTTGTTAAGAAAAAATTCAGTGGAATAAAAACTAAAATAAAAGAACATAATTATTTAATGTCTTATAAAGTAGGGTTGAACATGCTAAAACTATCTCATTAAAAACCTTACTAAAAAAACTAAGTGAGACAAAATCTAAGAAAGGGAAAAAGAGTATAATGCACATTTTGTCCAGTATGTGATAAACTTAAAAAATTTGCTCTTTTTGATAAATGCTCCCCCTGATGAGTGCTTCATATGATGAATGCTCTCCTTGATTATAGTGAGATTAATTTGGTTGCTTGTTAAATCGCCGCATACTGATGTTATATACTAACTTTCCAAATATTAATGTCGGTAATGTCTTAATGAACAAATTTGCAAGATTCTCACTAGATTACATTTGTTTGACATCAATCTTTTGGCTCTACTGAAGCTTACAAGTGTAAAAGAACTTCAGTGAGATATGATTGGTTCTATCTCTTTTAATATATCCACCTCTAATTTGGGCAATATATGTTGCATTGTCTTCATATAATATGAAAGAAGTGCCTATTGTAGAAGGAGGACTGCATATATTCCAGATATGATGGATGACAGACCGTAACCATGTACAATCTCATCTAGCTTCAAAGAGAGCTAGAATTTTTGAATAATTTGAAGATATTGCAACCAAAGTCTACTTATGATGGAGCCATCGTGGGAGCATTGAGCTATTTAGGAGATTCGCTACATATTCTAGTTGGGCTAATTATGAGGAACAGAGCTAAAAAGGTGCAACAGACCTTAATAGGGCTCGTGGAGAGCTTAAAGTTTAAAACCAACTTACTCTAGGATGACTAGATGCTTGAAGAAGCCAATGGAGAAGTTAACCTGATTCAGGCCCAAGCCCAAGGAGAAATCAAAATCTAACATGCGCAAGTAGACTTTGAACGACCATAACTTTTGATCTGGAAAGAGTTACAGGGCTTGTAACCTATCAATGCGAAGCTTGTTTCAAGCTTTATAGCAACAACCAGTTTTATTGGTTACGCCCAATTTGTAGGCCCAAGTAAAGGCTGTTTTAGTATGTATTATGCAGTTTTTGTTTTTATCAAATTTAGGATTTTTGGTTTTATGAATTTTGGTCTTGTTTGTAATCAGGCTAGGTTTTATTGAGCCCAATTGTCATATTACCTTTTAATTAGTGTTTTGGGTAGTTAACTAGGTAATGGGCTTGGGAAATTTGGAAGTCCATTGGGTCATGGGTTGTTTTAAGGTTAAATTGGCACTACAATATATAAACTGAATTTTTTATTATGAATGGGATCTTTGGCTGACTTTTGCATACCATTGAATTACTCACCTTTGAACTTATCAAGATTCATCTCGTGGTATTCACCATTAATGATACCAAGGTTAATTCAATTCTATATCGATTCGGGTCAAGGTTTGTATTGATGAAACTGATTCAATCCTAAGGAAAATATCTTCTTAAACGTTGGGTCTTGCATCATATCGTCAAGGTTCACATCAGTTTGGTGAAATGTTATGATATTGTTGTGTCATTATAAGTAAAAACATATCCCATCTGCAAATGGGCCTTATGAGAATCAGAAAGATAACCAATATCTTTATATCCAGCCAAACTAGGATTTTAAGAGATTTAATAGAATAGAATAATCTCAAATCTCTAGTCTTACATGGGTAATAAAGTGTATTTTTGATTCCATTCTAGTGGCGATGAGTTGATGTAAAGCTAAGTCGGGCTAACAAATTAATTGCGAAGGATATATTAAGTCCAGTGCATTGAGCTAAATATAATAGGGCTTTAGTGGCATTAAGATATAATACTGTAGGGTAGAGTATCTTTTCATCTTCTTCTTTAGGATGAAATGAGTTTTTTTCCAGATCGAAGGACCGAACAACCATTGGAGTGCTCAAAGAATAGGTTTTATCCATATTAAAACATTTTAATAATTTTTCAATATACGCTGATTAATGGATAAGTATTCCATTTGAGTTGTACTCGATTTGCAAGTCGAGACAATAATTTGTTTTCCCCAAATCCTTCATTTTAAATTTTTTTCAGATATTTTGTAGTTTTTGAGAGTTCTTCAAGAGTCTCAATTAAATCATATCATCAACATAAACTGTTATAATGACAAATCATGATTCTAACATTTTGATAAAGACACATGAGTATATAGGGTCATTCATATAGCCCTTTTTTCAAATATTCATTGAGGCAATTGTACCACATTTTTCAAAATTATTTTAATTTATACAATCTTTGTAATTTAATTGAGTACATGCCTTTTGAATTAATCTTTTTTGCTTTAGACAATTTAAATTTTTCAAGGAGTTTTATATAAATTTCAATATCTAAGTTTTCATACAAATAAGTAGTAACTATGTCTATTAGATGCAAATCTAGTTTTTCAGAGACTGTTAAATTGATTAAATATCTGAATGTGATTATATCCATCACAGGTGCATATGTTCATCAAAGTTTATACTTGACCTTCGGGAAAAGCCTTAGGGTACAAGCCTAGCTTTATATCTAGTAATCTCATTTTTCTTATTTCTTTTTCTCATATATAACTATTTATATCAAACGTATTGTATGTTCTTAAGTGTTAGAACTAAGACCCAAACACTTGATGTTTTTTTAGAGAAGTTAATTTTGCTCGAATTGCTTCTTCCCATTTGGACCAATCATGTCTTTGTCTATATTTAGTCATAGTACGTGGTTCAAAATCATCATCATTCATAATTTCAGTATCTACTACAAATGAGAATATATCATCAATGTTAACCATTTTACGATTTCACATATCTCATTTATAAGCATAATTTAAAGATATCTTAGCATTTGCATTTTACCATTCTTCAGGATTTTGTACCACTTTAGGGGTTTGAGTTTCTTCAATGACCATAACCTCTTTTGGAGAAATATTAGAGAGTGTGAATTGTTCATTTATTTTAGGATCATCATGATTGATATATGTTTGATTATTTGCCTTTTTTTTTTCGAGAAACAATGTCTATAGATCCAACAAGTCTACCATGCTTCTGACCTATAGTAGATTGATCAATCACGACTTAAGTAGAGTATTTAGTAGTCACATTAATTCTTACTGGTATGTTGGTAACTGGTACATGTGATCGTGTCATTTTTACCATATCTACAAATGTATCAAGCATTTGGTTGACAATAATTTGTAAATGAACCATCCTTTATACTTCAGTTTCACTTTGGGATATACGAGAATCTAGATAAAACATGGTAGATACGTACCAGACAAGTTCATACCTAACTTTAGGAGGCATTTTCTTTTCCTACAAATATAGAAATATTGTCTCATCAAAGTGACCATCTGTAAACTGTGTAGTAAAAAGATCATCTATTAATGGTTCTAGATATCGATAATAGATGATAAATTATATCCAACATAAATTTCTAAACGATGTTAGGGTCTCATTTTTATGCGTTGATGAGATGCAATAGGAACATATACAATATGACAAAATATCCTTAAATGAGATATATTAGGTTAGTGACCAAGAATTAATTATAGGAGAGAATATTGATGATAAAAAGAAGTTCGCAAGTGAATTAACGTTGTAGCATATAATGTAGTATGTCCCCACATAGAAGTTGGTAATTGAGTTCTTCGTAATAAAGTATGTGCAATTACTTAGAGTCGTTTGATAAGAGACTCATCTACTTCATTTTGAGTGTGGACATACAGGACTGAATATTCAACATCATTCCCCATAAACATGCAACAATCATGAAATGACCAACATTATCTAGTCATATTGACTTGATTGAATAATCTGCGAAATGTATCTTTAATTTGATAATTTGTTTTAATAGTTTAGAAAAATGTAACATTTCAAGTTGACAATAAATAAACATGAGACTATCGTACATATGCATTAATTAAGATCATAAAATAATGAAATGACCCACTTGATGGATGAATGGATCCACATATATCCTCTTGAATTTATTGTAGGAATGATAGAGATTCAATTCCAATTTTGGAGGGAAATGGTCTTATTATTAATTTACCTTAAGAACAAACAGTGCAAAATTTTTCACTGGACAATAAAATCTTGTGATTTTATAATGTATGTCCATTTGAATTTTCAATCATCCTACGTATTATTGTAGATCTTCAATAACTCAAATGGTCATGCTAAAGCATAAAGATTTTTAGATCAGAGAACTTCTGGTTCGTACTGTATAGGTTTCAATTGCCTTTATGATTTATGATACAATCCAAATGATAAAGCAGATAAATTTTCTAATATAAGCTTTCTTTTGAAGGTATTACTAGTTATACAAATAAATTATGCACAATTTTCACTCATGGTTTCAATGTGATAATCATTATTTTTTATATCTTTAAAACTAAGTAGATTTTTTCTAGATCCACTTGAATATAATGCATCGTTCATGTTTAATTTAGTCCGATTTTTCAACAAAATTGTTGCTTTTTCGAAGCCTTTAATTAGATTTATTGATCCTGATATAGTGTTTACTTTAGCTTCAATCGGTGCTAAAGTTAAGAAAAATTTTTTTTCCTTGAGAATTGTGTGTGTTGTTACACTTTCCACTAAATACGTTTCCATTATCAGCTTTTGAAGTCAATGCTTCAATTTTGGAGTCTATATCATTTCATATGAAAATTATCTAACTCATAATATACACAAAATAGTGAAAGGAAGGAGAACACGATAATAAAACATAAAATAATATTTATGACTATAAAATAATTATATATGATGAATTTTAATTATAAAATCTTAGGTATTTATGACTAGTCAAGTGACTTATATTTTATTTTTGAAAGAAGTCTTAAAATATCAAGATTCATTACATAGACAAAATCTAAATCATCAATAAATTTAATTTTTATCGATGTTTAATATAAATTCACCCAATATTTATGTGTACTACAAGTGCACAACCAATGACATTTATGACCATATCTATTATTTTGTGATTTACTCTGCATTATTCTTTATTTCGTTTTAGTCTTAGTTCACTTTTGGTGGTATGACTGAGATTTTCTATTATAATCATCTTTGTATCAAAAATTATTTCATTCATGATCTTAGTCACACTTATGATAACTACTTCTGATAGTTGCGTTTACTTTAAGGAACTATACAATAATTGTAGGACAAGTTTGATGGTTTTTCATTAAAGAGAAACTATTAATTCAAAATTTATTTTCCCAAAATTGCTACTACTAAAGCATATTATAAAAAAAATAAAAGGTGGAGAATATTTCCTCTTTCACATTATCTCAATCAGGGAAAAAATTCTAAACATCGTAAAGTTGTACTAAATTATAGAGCTATTGAAAGTATTATTGAATCTGATATTCAAATTTATCTTTCAAATTTCTCTACGAATTTAATAGATCTATTATTATATCCAAATATTTGGTTTGCAATCATTTGGGGATGTGATGCCGGTAAAATAGTAGCTTTAGATCTGTCCTTCTATGATGTTTTATTTAATTACTTTATCGAGCTCATAAATTCTAGGTAGAGAATCGTGTAAAAAACACATTTAATTATATCCATCCAATTTTAGAAACTTCATATTCAAATATTATTTATATTCCCAAAACATTTGATTTTGTAAAGAATATATTAAAATTACTGTTTGAAACTTTAGGTTCAAATATTATCTCATATTTACAAAACAATTTGTTTTGTAGAGAAAATATTGAGATTAATTTTTGAAACTTCATATTCATATATTATCTCAGATTTATAAAACTTCTAGTTCTGTAATTAGTATTCAAAATATTATAATGTTTAAAAACTTTAATTCTGATTATATTATAGACTTCAAGTTTATATTTTTCATAATCTATGCAAACTTCAAGTTACAAATGTGATATAGTTAATATAAAATAAATAAATATTTTAATGAAATTTGGGATCTCGACCCCATATATATATATATATATATATATATATATATATATATATATATATATATATATATATTTTTCTATCACGATTTTACAAAATTTATGTTACGAATCAAATACAATTACTATAATGTAAATAAATATTCAAAACTTTTTGTTAAGATTCATTATTTTGTAAATTTCGGGTTAAAAATAATATTTAAGACTTTAGGTTCAAATTCATAATTTTGTGAACTTCATGTTATAAATGATGTTCAGAACTTTGGGTTCAGATTCATAATTTTATAAACTTTAGATTACAAATTAAATATAATTATAAATGAAAAATTGACTAAAATAATAAGAAAAATTAAAATATTTATAATTTATATTTTACAAATAGAATAATGTCACAACCGTGATATTCATATTTATAATATATAAACAAAACAAAAACATAATTAAAAAATAACTAATATTAAAATAAACCTAAGTTGATAGTGTTGATCAGGTAATATAAGATGAAGAAAGATGAAATGCTACGGACGTTTTTCCAAGGCATTGAAACATAATCTCTTTCAAATGAAGAAATTGAAAGAAAGATGAAAGATGAAAGGCTATTTTTCAAAGCTAATTTCCAAGGCATTTAATGTGTTGACATTAACTATTTGGCTAAAGTCTCTCACGTGGTAGAGAAATTCACCATATATAACAAAACCTAATATATTCTAAAAATGATTTAATTGAATAGACTAAGTTTTGAAACTTTATTTTCAAATATTATCTTATATTTACAAAATAATTTGTTTTGTAGAGAAAATATTGAGATTAATTTTTGAAACTTTATATTTATATATTATTCTATATTTATAAAAATTCTGGTTTTGTAATTAGTATTTATAATATTATAGTATTTAAAAACTTTAATTCTGATTATATTTAAGACTTCAAGTTTATATTTTTCATAATCTATGCAAACTTCAAGTTACAAATGTGATATAGTTAATATAAAATAAATAAATATTTTAGTGAAATTTAGGCCTCGACCCCATATATATATATTTTTTCTCTCACAATTTTATAAACTTCATGTTACAAATCAAATACAATTACTATAATATAAATAAACATTCAAAACTTTTTGTCAAAATTTATTGTTTTGTAAACTTCAGGTCTAAATTCATGATTTTATAAACTTTATGTTACAAATGATGTTTAAGATTTCGAATCTAGATTCATGATTTTACAAATTTTGAGTTACAAATTAAATATAACTATAAATGAAAATTTGACTAGAATAATAAGAAAAGTTAAAATATCTGTAGAATATGGCTTAAAAGTGCTAAGGAGAGTTTGGTCATTATAGAACTTATTAGGGGCTGTAATGTCATTTTGTACATTGAGGGTAGTTTGGTCTTTTTCCCTGAAATGTAACCCTAACTATATTAAGGTTGAGCGCTCATTTTTCATTAAGTGAGTCGGCTCCCTGGTTTGCTCTGCTCTGCTTCATTGTGCGATTAGGGTTTCTGTTCTGGTTCTTTGATTTAGTTGAGCCAAGGAGAAATCTCCTGGTTTTCTCCGATTATGAGTGTGTCTTGAGTCTGGTAGAAGGCTTGCTAGGAGACATTGGTTCACGGTGGATTATAATCGTGTGAGGTGTAAATCGGAGGGTATTTTGTAAGCTGTAATCGCTTGTGTTCTATAGTGGATTTGACTAAGAGACTTGTCTCTGCCTTGGATGTAGGGTTTCAAATCGAAACCCGAACCAGGTATTTCTTGTGTTCTTTGTTTCTGCTTTTGTTGATTTCGTATACTGTATTACTTTATATGATTGCTTGCTAATCTTGATAATCTTGTGTGAACATTCTTAACGAACCTAATTAGATCTAACAAGTGGTATCAGAGCTAGTTAGGGTTTTGTGTTCTGAATGTTCTGATTGATCGATTTCTGGTGATTTCTTTAAATCTTTGCCTTTATATATATTCTCTGATATTACTAATCTTGTTTCTTGCCAAAAGATTGTAAAGTAAATTGTTAGAAAAGAAGAATGGGTTCAACCAGAATTGATGTCGATAAATTTGATGGCAAGGGCGATTTCAACATGTGGAAAAAGAAGATGTATGCGGTACTGGTGCATCAGAAATGTGCAAAAGCATTGGGAAAACCATCTGATTTTCTAGAAGGTATGACTGATGTTGAAATAGCTGAGGTAATGGAAACAGCTTATAGTCTATTAATTTTGCATCTCTCTGATAATGTGTTGCGTAAAATTGATGATGCTGATACTGCTACAAAAATATGGCTAAAACTGGAATCACTATATATGACTAAATCATTGATAAACAAAATATACTTGAAAGAACAGTTGTTTGGATTTAAAATGGACCCCTCTAAGTCTTTAGATGATAATCTTGATGAGTTTCACAGAATTGTTATTGATCTGAATAGTATTGATGAAAAAATATCAGATGAAAATCAGGCAATAATAATTCTGAATGCTTTACCTGAATCTTTTAAGGATGTTAAAGCTGCTATAAAATATGGGAGAGATTCTTTGTCATTGGATGAAGTTTTAGGAGCCCTAAGGTCTAAAGATTTAGAAATAAAATTTGAGAAGAAATCTATTGGGGAGGGTCTTCAGATTAGGGGCAGACAAGAAAAAAGGAATAATGCAACTAATAAGAAGGTCTCTAGGTCAAAATCTAGACTTAAGAAAACTTGCTGGTTATGCCATAAAGAGGGCCACTTTAAAAGAAATTGTCCAGAGAAAAAGAAGGCTCTTTCTAATAAAACTGAAAATTTAGAACTAGCAAATTTTCTTGAGGGGTATGAAAGTGCAGAAGTGTTAGTTCTTTCTGAAATAGGGTTAGATGAAGAGTGGGTAATGGACTCTGGTTGTACTTTTCATATGACTCATAAGAAAGAATGGCTTACTGATTTAAAATATATAAATGGTGGGAAAGTTTTGATGGGGAATGATGATTCCTGTGATGTGACTGCTATTGGTAATGTCAAATTCAAAATGTTTGATGGTTCTATAAAAACTCTTGAAAATGTCAGGTTAGTGCCTAAGTTAAGAAGAAATCTGATTTCTCTTGATTCACTTGATTTAAATGGTTTTTCATATAAATCTGAAAAAAGAGTTTTAAAAATCATGAAATGTGCCTTAGTTGTAATGAAAGGAAAATTAGCAAATAGGTTATATATATTAGAAGGTAGTGTGGTGTCTGATAATATGCATTCTGCTCATGATAATTTTGATGAAACAATCTTGTGGCATAAAAGACTTGGGCATATTAGTATGGCAGGCTTGAATGAATTGTGTAAACAAAAACTTATTGATCAAAATAAGCTTTCTGATTTAAAGTTCTGTGAAAAATGTGTGCTTGGTAAATCTCATAGATTAAAGTTTTCTACTGCCACATGTAGATCAAATGATATACTTGAGTATATGCACTCTGATTTGTGGGGTTCCCCTCATGTTCCTGATTCATTATCTCATGCACACTATTTTATGACACTCATTGATGACTATTCTAGGAGAGTATGGGTTTATTTTCTAAAACAAAAAGATGAGGCTTTTGAGTGCTTTAAAGACTGGAAAAATCTAGTTGAGAATCAAACTAACAAGAAAATTAAAGTACTCAGAACTGACAATGGCCTTGAATATTGCAACAAACATTTTTCTGATTTTTGTAAGAAACATTGAATTCTTAGGCACAAAACATGCAGTGAAACACCACAGCAAAATGGCTTGGCTGAGAGAATGAATAGGACCATCTTAAATAAGGTTAAATGCATTTTAGTTGATTCAGGCTTAGGCAAGAAGTTCTGGGCTGAAGCTGTTGCAACTGCCTGCTACTTGATAAATAGGTCACCATCATCAGCTGTAGGTTTTAAGACCCCAATTGAAATGTGGTCTAAAAGACCACCTTTTTTACATCACTTGAAACCTTTTGGATGCCTTGCCTATGTGTATGTTAGTCAAGGTAAGTTGAACCCAAGAGCTTTAAAGGCTGTTTTTCTAGGTTATTCCACAGGCACTAAGGGCTATAAACTATGGCTGTTAGAAGAGCATAAGTGTGTTGTAAGTAAAAATGTCACTTTTAATGAATTAAAATTCTACAAAGATCTTTTCTCTTCAGAAGGAAAAACTGGGCAGGTTCAGTTTGAGGTGGAGACACCTGTGTCTAGATATCATAGTAGTATAGAGTCTGCATCTCAGTCTATAGAGTCTGGTGAGAGACCTGATTTAGGTTTGGATTCAATTCGTACTTCAAAGTACGAAATCACAGACTTGAATCAACAACTCTCACCACAGAGTCAACCACAGTGTCCTCATAGCCCAGAAAAACAAAATCTTTCTAACTATAAATTAGCTAGAGATAGACCAAGAAGAGAAATAAGACCACCTTCAAGATATGCTCATGCTGATCTCATCTCTTATGCTTTCCAAATAGGAGACTTGATTGAGATGAGTGAACCCCTGAATTTCACCCAAGCCTGTGAGAGTAAATATAGCTCAGATTGGTTAAGAGCAATGGAAACTGAAATAGAATCTCTGAACAGGAATAACACCTGGACACTTGTTGATAGACCATTGAAAGAAAAAGTAATTGGATGCAAGTGGGTTTTTAAAAGGAAGCCAGGTATTCCAGGAGTAGAACAACCAAGATTTAAAGCAAGGGTGGTGGTAAAAGGCTTCTCACAAAGAGAAGGGATAAATTACCATGAAGTATTTTCCCCTGTTGTGAAGCATACCTCAATAAGACTAATATTATCAGCTGTTGTGTTATTTGATATGGAACTGGAACAGATGGATGTCACAACAGCATTCTTGCATGGAAATCTGGAAGAACATATTCTGATGGAGCAACCTGAAGGCTTTGTAAAACCTGGGGCTAAAAACAAAGTCTGCCTGCTTCACAAATCTCTGTATGGGCTAAAGCAATCTCCTAGACAATGGTACAAGAGGTTTGATGAGTTTGTTCTGTCTATTGGTTTCTTGAGATGCAATTATGATCATTGTGTGTATTATTTAAAATCTGATGCTGGATGCTACGTTTACTTGCTATTGTATGTTGATGATATGCTTCTAGCTTCCAAAGATATGTCTGCTTTGATAAATTTGAAACAAATGCTGAAAACTGAATTTGTTATGAAAGATTTACAGTCAGCAAAAAGAATATTAGGTATGGATATTGAAAGAGATAGAAGTAAAAGATCTTTATTTTTATCACAAGTAGAATACATTAAAAGGGTATTGAGTATATATAATATGTCTGAATCTAAATCTGTTAGTGTTCCTATGGGTGCTCATTTTAGATTAAAATCTACTGTCAGTCTATCTACTATTGAATCTGAATTTATGAATAAAATACCCTATTCAAATGCAATAGGTAGTTTGATGTATGCAATGATTGGTTCAAGACCTGATATTGCTTATGCTATTAGCTTAGTAAGTAGATTTATGAGCAATCCTTGCAAAGATCACTGGTTTGCTGTAAAATGGTTAATGAGATATCTCAAAGGTACTGCAGACCTTAGTTTATTATTCACATCTGATCCAACTAACAGCTTACTTGTAAAAGGATTTTGTGATTCAGATTTTGCAGCTGATCAAGATAAAAGAAGATCTCTAACTGGTTATATTTTTACCTATGGTGGAAATATTGTGAGCTGGAAATGAAACTTGCAGTCTATTGTGGCATTATCCACCACTGAAGCAGAATATATTGCCTTAACAGAAGCTGTGAAGGAGGCTATGTGGCTAAAGGGAATCACATCTGAACTGGGTCTGAGTTCAGATATTCCTGTGATTTACAATGATTCACAGAGTGCCATTCACCTTTTTAAAAACAGTACATATCATGAGAGGACTAAGCATATTGATGTGAGACTTCACTTCATCAGAGATGTGTTGTCCAGCAAGTAAATATTGATTGAGAAAATCATGACTAGTGTAAATCTAGCAGATATTCTGACTAAAGCTGTTCCTGTGAGCAAGTTCAAGGAAGCCTTAAACTTCCTGAAAATCTGTCAAAAACTGTGATAGAAATAAACTGCAGAGAAGGTCTTCTAGTGGAATGAATTTCATCTCCAAATTTAAGCCAAGGTGGAGTTATGTAGAATATGGCTTAAAAGTGCTAAAGAGAGTTTGGTCATTATAGAACTTATTAGGGGCTGTAATGTCATTTTGTACATTGAGGGCAGTTTGGTCTTTTTCCCTGAAATGTAACCCTAACTATATTAAGGTTGAGCGCTCATTTTTCATTAAGTGAGTCGGCTCCCTGGTTTGCTCTGCTCTGCTTCATTGTGTAATTAGGGTTTTTGTTCTGGTTCTTTGATTTAGTTGAGCCAAGGAGAAATCTCCTGGTTTTCTCCGATTGTGAGTGTGTCTTGAGTCTGGTAGAAGGCTTGCTAGGAGACATTGGTTCACGGTGGATTATAATCGTGTGAGGTGTAAATCGGAGGGTATTTTGTAAGCCGTAATCGCTTGTGTTCTATAATGGATTCGACTGAGAGACTTGTCTCTGTCTTGGATGTAGGGTTTCAAATTGAAACCCGAACCAAGTATTTCTTGTGTTCTTTGTTTCTGCTTTTGTTGATTTTGTATATTGTATTACTTTATATGATTGCTTGCTAATCTTGATAATCTTGTGTGAACATTCTTAACGAACCTAATTAGATCTAACAATATCTATAATTTATATTTTGTAAACAGAATAATATCATAACTGTGATATTCATATTTATAATATACAAATAAAACAAAAACATAATTAAAAAATAATTAATATTAAAATATACTTAAGTTAATAGTGTTGATCAAGTATTATAAGATGAAAGAAGATGAAACGCTACAGACGGAATCTCTCTTTCAAATGAAGAGAATTGAAAGAATGGTGAAAGATGAAAGGCCATTTTTCCAAAGCTAATTTCAAAGGCATTTAATGTGTTGACATTAACTCTCATGTGATAGAAAAATTCACCATATATAACAAAAACTAATATTTTCTAAAAATGATTTAATTGAATAGACTTAGTTTTTAAAGAGAAAGTTAAATTGGAGGTATGATTTCATATCTAACTGAAAATTAAACATGTATTAATCACAAAAAATTTCATACATTTTTCTTATGCAGTTTGCCGTAGAATTCTTTAACAACAATTAAAATTGATTATAGGATTTTTAGATGTGTTATATTTCGGTCAATAAAAAACTGATAGAAAACAAGATTAAAAATCAGAAAATTATGGAAAGATAATTCTATTCAATTTTTTAGAAAAAAAAAATAATCAAACAATAGTGAAATAGTAACTAAAAATATTAAAAATTTAATCAAATTCACTACATAATAAATTATTCATCTCCTTTTCTTGAATTTTGTTTTTTAAGTTGAACTTGCTGATCTTATATATTTTCTATTTTATAATGAAGATACAATTAGTGAGGGATAATCCATTATGTATTTGTAACAAAAAACAGTTTTAAAGTCTTTTTGTAATTTTTTCTTATAAGGTTTTAACTTTTTTCTTTAACCTCCAACATTTAGAGTTAGATTTTTTTTTAAATTATTGATTATAGACAGAGATGTCAAATGGCTTGAGCTGATATGAAGTCTACCAAAAAACATGGCTCGAAAGGGCATGATCTGTTACTATTACGAGTCATGTCATAGATCAGCCCAACTTGACCCGATGTGTTACTGTTTATTCAATTATAAAAAAACTAAAAAATGTTAATTTTTCTATGCAAGTTGTAACCTCTGGGCGTTGCAGTTGAAGTTTTAAATTTTTTTTTTTTTCCCTTTTTGGATATAAGCCCACCCTCCATGACACTTTAAACCACACATCCAATACAATTTCTCAATCTTTCATTCTCTCTTTATATTCTCTTCTTTTACTAATATAAATTTTTTTTCTAAATTAATACAACTAAATATTATAAATTACAAGTCAGTCCTTCAAATTACATTTTATTTATATTTTCAAATAATGTAAAATCATTTTTTATTACTAATTATCATATATAAATAAAAGAAACTTTTTATTTTATCAATACCATCACGATAGACTTATTTTCTTTAATTAAGTTTTCGTGGTTAAGCCTACACTTGAGTTACGACAACTATATTTCATACACTTTACCAGCAAGAAAAACTAAGTAACTCACATGCATGACCTTCAGACAATGTCACTTATAATTTTTGTTATATATATTATTGCCACCATTCTCTTAATATCTATTAATAATATAATTTCTTCATTATTTTTCTAATTTTGTTAATTATTATTATTTTTAAATATTTTCATAATAAGAAAATTAATTTTCTCTGAATGGAAAAGATGTGCAAGTGATTGAGATGACTCTATTTTTGTAGGCTCAATTGATCAAGAATCGGTGCAATATAAACACTGTAACATAGAGATTACACGGTCTCTGTTACGGTGCTTATATTACACTAATTCTTGTTCAATTGATTTTATAAAAGTGAAATCGTCTCAGTCGTTTGAACACTTTTTTAAAGAATATACTTATCAAAATATTTAAAAATAATAATAATTAACAAAATTGTAAAAATAAAATAGAAACTAAGTTGTTAATGGATATTAATAGAATGATGACAGTAGAAAGTATAGAAAAAGTATGAGAGACGTTGCCGGATGACCACCTTCTCGAGTTATTTGGTTCTTTTTGGTGGTTAAATGTATAAAAAATAATTGTCTTGACTCAAATGTCAAGTAAGTCAAGAAAACGTAATTAGAGAAACAAAGTCTATTGCAGTAGAACTAATAAATAAAGTGTTTCTTTTAATTAAATACAATAATTAGCAATGAAAAATGATTTTTTATCATTTAAAAAAAATGTAATTTAAAAGATCGATTTGCAATTTACGAACTTCAGTTGTATTAATTCCAAAAAGTATTTATATTAATAAATTTAAATAATTATTTTATTAAATTTATTTTTTTATTAATAAAAAAGGGTTAGCCTAGCACAGCCCACCCGCGGTCTCTAACCATAGATATTAAAGATATACTTATCTTTCTGCGCCAATATTGTACAAGTAATCTAGTTTGACTTCACACTCTCGTAAAATATATTTGAATCCATACATTATTCTCTTCTAACATATTTGTATTGAAATGAAAGGTTGTAGTAATTGATTGTTAGGCTAATTTTTTGGTGTAATTGTTGAAGTATTTAGATTAATAATCAAGATTAGATACTTCTTTAATTTAAAAATTAATTGGATTCAAAAATAAATGCTTGAATTATTTGTGACATAAGTATGACAAAACGAAAAGTAATTTCATATGAACTCTAATCTTATAATTTGAGTTCAACAAACTTGATTTCAATTGGTTTGGTTTGGTTAGGTTAGAGTTTTAATAAATTTAAGTTGACTATAAAATATATGATTCAGTTTAGATCTGTAAAACCCAAACAAATTATATATATTTAAATAGATTTACATGTCATTATATAATTAAATAATTAAATTATTTATTTTTTATCTATTTTAAATTTATTTAATTATATAATAATATATTAATTTATTTATATGTAATATGAAGAGAACATTTATACATAAAGTGTTATTAATCGTTGACACATATATTAAGAATATTTTATATTATATAAAAAATATTAAATTAAAAACTCCATTTTAAATGAGAATTTCAGTAAAATTAATAAAATAAAATATATAATGTGAACAAAAAGATATAATATATGAGTTATGACACAGACAGGAGCACACTGATAGGGTGTGGTAGCAAAGTATGGAAGCAAATACATAAGTCGTTGGCCTGTTATTGTCTTTAACAAAATTTCTACCATGTGTCACTACTCATGCCACACCATGCCATGATAATATGCATGTCAGGCCAAATGACTGTTTCCATCCAAGGTTTAATGAAACGTCTATATTTCAAAACGTTAAATTCCAACATATCATTCACTTCTGATATTAACATTTGATATAAAGGTAAAAAAAAAACTTATTCTCACCCAATAATCGGTGTAAACTCAAATTTCTATCTATTAATTTTTGAAAACTAAAATACTCGTTCTTTTGTTAAAATTTTCAATTAAAGTTAAAGGTAAAATTATCATTTATAAAACTTTTGTTTTAAAAAGTTTAAAAAAAGAAAATATTTTTGAGAGATTTGTTTAAGTTTTGCCAACTACTGTAAGTCATTATACAAATATTTAAGTTGGTTGATTGGCCCCCAAATTGCCACAACTCAAAAGAGGAATTGGTTTAGCCATGTCAAGTCCTCAAATTAATGCTACCATTTAAGGGCAAAGGACTATTTCCTCCCAAGTTTTAGCTTTGTAGCACCCATAGGTAAACCCAAGAGTATTTCAGTTTTTTTTTTTCTAGTTTTAAATTAAGTGGTTAATGATTTTCAAGGATACACGCCCATGAAGTATTTCATTTAAGTTATACTCGATCTACAAACTGAGACAATATTTTCTTTTCTTTATATCCTTCATGTCAAATTCTTCTTTTTCTAGATGTTTATTAGTTCTTTAAAGCTCTTCAAGAGTTCCAATTAAATCTATGTTATCAACATAAACTATTATAATGACAAATCTTGATTATAACCTTTTGATAAAAACACATAGGCATATAGGGTGATTCACATAGCGCTCTTTTTTCAAATATTCACTGAGGCAATTGTACCACATTCTTTCGAATTATTTTAATTTGTACAATGATCTTTGTAATTTAATTGAGTACATGTCTCTTGAATTAATCTTTTTTGCTTTAGACAATTTAAATTCTTCAGGGAGTTTCATATAAATTTCAATATCTAAGTTTTCATATAAATAAGTAATAACTATGTCCATTAAACGTATTTCTAATCTTTTAGAGACTGTTAAACTGATTAAATATCTTAATGTAATTATATCCATCATAGGTGCATATGTTTTATCAAAGTCTATACCTGACCTTTGGGAAAGCCTTAGGCTACAAGCCTAGCTTTATATCTAGCAATTTCATTTTTCTCACAAATACCCATATATATCTAACAGGTTACACGTTCTTAGGTGTTGGAACTACAGACACAAACACATGACGTTTTGTTAGAGAAGTTAATTTTGCTCGAATTGTTTCTTCCCATTTAGGCCAATCATGTCTTTGTCTACACTCTGTCACAATACATGATTCAAAATCATTATCATTCATAATTTTAGTAGCTATTACAAATGAGAATATATCAATCAATGTTAACCATTTCATGATTCCACATCTCTCGTTTATAAGCATAATTTAGAGATATTTCAGTATTCGTTTTTTTCTATTCTTCATGATTTTGTACCACTTCAAGGGCTTGAGTTTTTTCAGGGACTATAACCTCTTTTGGAGAAATATTAAAGAGTGTGGATTGTTAATTCATTTTAGGATCATCATGATTGATATCTGTTTGATTATTTGCCTTTATATTTTGAAGAATAGTATCATTCGTTCCAATAAGTCTATCACACTTTTGATATGTAGTAGATTGATTAGTCGTGGCTCAAGTGGATTGTTCAATAGTCATATTAATTTTTGCTAGTGTGTTGGTAGTTGGTACACGTGATCGTGTCATTTTTGTTGTATTTACAAATGTATCAAGCATTTGGTTGATAATAATTTGTAAACGCATTGTTCTTTATACTTCAGTTTCACTTTGGGATATACGAGAATCTATATAAAACATGGTCTCTACATACCAGGTAAGTTCATGTCTAACTTTAGGAGGTGTTTTCTTTGCCTACAAATGTGGGAATATTATCTCATCAAAGTGATAATTTGTAAATTGTGCAGTAAAAAGATTACCTATTAATGGTTCAAGATATTTGATAATGGATAGTGAATTATATCCAACATAAATTTCCAAACGATGTTAAGATCCTATTTTTATGCGTTAATGAGATGCAATAGGGACATATACAATATAACCAAATATCCTCAAATGAAATATATCATGTTGGTAACCAAGAACTAATTGTTGGAGAGAATATTGATGATAAAAAGAAGATCACAAGCAAATTAATGTTGTAACATATAATATAGTATGTCCCCATATAAAAGTTGGTAATTGAGTTATTAGTAATAAAGTACGTGTAATTAACTAGAGTTGTTTGATAAGAGACTCAACTAATCTATTTTAAGTGTGGACATGCAAAACTAAATGTTCAACATCAATCCTAATAGACATGCAACAATCATCAGATGTCTTGGATGTAAATTCACCAACATTATCTAGTCGTATTAACTTGATCGAATAATTTATGAAATATACCTTTAATTTGATAATTTGTGTTAATAGTTTAGCAAATGCAATATTTTGAGTTGACAATAAACAAACATGAGACCATCTTGCAGATGTATTAATTAAGACCATAAAATAACAAAATGACCCACTTGATGGATGTATGGGTCTGCATATGTCCCTTTGAATTCTTTGTATGAATGATGACTTCAATTTTAGAGGGAGATTGTCTTATTATTAATTTACTTTAAGAATAAGCAGTGTAAAATTTTTCACTGAACAATAAAATCTTGTGATACTGTAATGTATGTCTATATGAATTTTTAATAATTCTATGTATCATTGTAGATCCTAGGTAACCCAGATGGTCATGCTAAAGCATAAAGATTTTTGGATCAAAGAACTTCTGGTTTGATACTGCATAGGTTTCAATTACCTTTATGATTGTATAATACAATCCAAATGATAAAACAAATAATTTTTCAAGTACAAACCTTCTTTCAGAGGTATTACCAATTATATAAATAAATTCTGCACCATTTTTACTCATGGTTTCAATGTGTTAAACTAAGTAAATTTCTTCTAGATCTACTTAGTCATGGTTTCAATGTGTAAATTCTGCTCCATAATGCATCATTGATGTTTAATTTAGTCCAATTTTTTAACAAAATTATGGCTCTTTCAAAGCCTTCAATTTGATTTATTGATCATGATATAGTGTTTACTTTAACTTCAATTTGTGTTAAAGTTAAGAAAAATTTTTTTTCGTTGAGAATTGTGTGCGTTGTTGCACTTTCCACCAAAAAAGTCTTCATTATCAGCTTTTGAAGTCAACGCTTCAATTATGGAGTCTGCATTCTTTCATATAAAAATTATCTTAGTTATAACATATACAAAATAGTGAAAGAAAGGAGAACATGATAATAAAACATAAAATAATATTCGTGACTTCAAAATAATTATATATGATGGATTTTATTCTTGAAAGAAGTCGTAAAATATCAAGATTTATTAGATTGACAAAATCTAAATCATTAACAAATCTTATTTTTATAGATGTTTAATATAGATCCACCCAATGTTTATATGTATTACAGGTACACAACCAATGATATTTATGACCACGTCTATTGTTTTGTGATTTACTCTATATTATTCTTTATTTCATTTCAGTCTTAGTCTACTTCTAGTAGTATGATTGAGATTTTCTATTATAATTATCTTTGTATCAAAAATAATTTCATCCATGACCTTACAACACCTATAATAACTACTTCTAGTAGTTGTATTCACTTTAGGAAACCATGCAGTACTTGTGAGACGAGTTTGATGGTTTTTCATTAAAGAGAAAATATTAATTCAAAATTTCTTTTTCCAAAATTACTACTACTGGAGTACATTATAAAAAAAGAAAGGTGGAAAATATTTTCTCTGATAATATTTTCTCTTTTCACATTCTCTCAATCAGAGAAAAAATTCTGAATATCGCAGAGTTATACTAAATTATAGAGCTATTGAGAGTATTATTGAATCTGATATTCAAATTTATCTTTCAAATTTCTCTATGAATTTAATAGATTTATTATTATATCAAAATATTCAGTTTGCAATCCTTTTGGTATGTGATACCTGTAAAATAGTGGCCTTAGATTTGTCCTTCTATGACATTTTATTTAATCACTTTATCAAGACTCATAAATTGTAGGTGGAAAATCATGTAAAAAATCCATTTAATTATATCCATCCAATTTTAGAAACTTCAGGTTCAAATATTGTTTATATTCATAAAACTTTTGATTTTGTAAATAATATATTGAGATTAATCTTTGAAACTTTAGATTTAAATATTATCTCATATTTATAAAACAGTTGGTTTTGTAGGGAAAATACTGAGATTAATTTTTGAAACTTCAAATTTATATTTTTCATAATTTATGCAAACTTCAAGTTACAAATGTGATATAGTTAATATAAAACAAATAAATATTTTAACGAAATTTGGGACTTTGATCTTATATATATATATATTCTCACGATTTTGCGAACTTTATGTTACAAATCAGATACAATTACTATAATGTAAATAAATATTCAAAACTTTTTGTCAAAATTTATTGTTTTGTAAACTTCGATTATAAATGATATTAGGGACTTTAGGTCTAAATTCATGATTTTATAAACTTTATATTATAAATGATATTCAGGATTTCGGGTCTAATTTATTATTTTAAAAACTTTGGGTTACAAGTTAAATATAATTATAAATAAAAAATTAACTAGAATAATAAGAAAAATTAAAATATCTATAGTTTATATTTTACAAACAAAATAATATCATAGCTATAATATTCATATTTATAATATACAAATAAAACATTAACATAATTAAAAAGTAATTAATATTAAAATATACCTGAGTTGATAGTGTTGATATCGTATTATAAGATGAAGGAAGATGAAACGCTACAGACGGAATATCTCTTTCAAATGAAGAGAATTGAAAGAAAGATGAAAATGAAAGACCATTTTCCAAAGCTAATTTCCAAGGCATTTGATGTGTTGACATTAACTATTCGGCTAAAGTCTTTCACGTGGTAGAAAAATTCATCATATATAACAAAAACTAATATGTTCGACAAATGATTTAATTGGATAAACTTATTTTTGAAAGAGAGAGTTAAATTGGAGGTATGATTTTATATCATAATTGTAAAAATTAAATATAATTATAAATAAAAATTTAACTAAAATAATTATAAAAATTAAAATATCTATAGTTTATATTTTACAAACAGAATAATATCATAATTGTAATATTTATATTTATAATATATAAATAAAATAAAAATATAATTAAAAAATAACCAATCTTGAAACATACTTTAACTGATAGTGTTGACAAAGTATTATAAATTTTATATAACTGAAAAGAGAATTGAAAGAATGATGAAGAAAGATGAAACGCTACAGACGGAGTATCTCTTTCAAATGAAGAGAATTGGAGGAAAGATGAAACGCTACAGACGGAGTATCTCTTTCAAATGAAGAGAATTGGAAGAAAGACAAAACGCTACAGACGAATTATCTCTTTCAAATGAAGAGAATTGAAAGAAAGATGAAAGGCCATTTTCCAAGGCTTTTAATGTGTTGACGTTAACTATTTGGCTAAAGTCTCTCACCTGGTAGAAAAATTCACCATATATAACAAAAACTAATATATTTTATAAATGATTTAATTGAATAAACTTATTTTTTAAAGGGAGAGTTAAATTGGAGGTATGATTTCATATCTAACTGAAAATTAAACATGTATTAATCACAAAAAATTTCATACATTTTTCGTATGCAGTTTGCCGTAGAATTCTTTAACAACAATTAAAATTGATTATAGGATTTTTAGAAACTGATAGAAAACAAGATTAAAAATCAGAAAATTATGGAAACATAATTCTATTCAATTTTTTAGAAAAAAAAAATCAAATAACAGTGAAATAGTAACTAAAAATGTTAAAAATTTAATCACAGTCACTACATAATAAATTATTTATCTCCTTTTCTTGAATTGTGTTTTTTTAGTTGAACTTTCTGATCTTATATATTTTCTAATTTAAAATGAAGATACAATTAGCGAGGGATAGAGCCACACTATGGGGGGGCCTCATGCCAAATCGACATTGGAAATTTTAAACAATCCTACCCCATTATGTATTTGTAACAAAATTTTTTTTAAGTCTTTTTGAATTGTTTTCTTTTTTAGGTTTTAAATTTTTTTTCTTTAACCTCCAACACATTTAAGAGTTAGATTTTTTCTTTTTTATTATTGATCATAGACAAAGATGTCAAATGGGTTGAGCTAGCCCGAAAAATGTCAAAAAAACATGGCTCGAAAGGGCTTGGTTTGTTACTGTTACGAGTCATGTCACAAATCAGTCTGACCCAACCTAATATGTTAGTGTTTATTCAATTAAAAAAACTAAAAAATATTAATTTTTCATTGCAAATCGTAGCCTCTAGGCGTAGCAGTTGAAGTTTCAAATTTTTTTTTCCTTTTTGGATATAAACCCACTGTCCATGACTCTCTAAACCACACACATCTAACATAATTTCTCAACCTCTCATTCTCTCTTTATATTCTCTTCTTTCAGATTAATACAATTGAAGATCATAAATTGTAAGTCGATCTTTCAAATCATATTTTGTTTATATTTTCAAATGATGTAAAATCATTTTCTGTTACTAATTGTCGTATATGAATAAAGAAAACTTTTTATTTTATCAATGCCTCCATGATAAACTTACTTTTTTTAACTACGTCTTCGTGGTTTAGCCTACACATGAGCCATGACAACTATATTTCAAGCACTCTGCCAACAAGAAGAACCAAGAACTCCCATGCATGACCTTTAGACAATGTCACTCGTTATTTTTGCTATACCTATTATTGCCATCATTCTCTTAATATCTATTAACAACATAATTTCTTTATTATTTTTCCAATTTTGTTAATTATTATTATTTTTAAATATTTTCATAATGAAAAAAACTTCATCTGCTCTAAACAGAAAAAATGTGCAAATGATTGAGACGACTCTACTTTTGTAGACTTAATTGATCAAGAATCGGTGTAATGTAAACACTGTAACATAGACCTTACATGATCTCTGTTACGGTGCTTCTATTGCATTCTTAATTAATTGATTCTACAAAAGTGAAGTCGTCTCAATTGTTTCAACACTTTTTTTAGAACATATTAGGTATTTCATTATTAAAATATTTTAAAGAAATATAATAATTAACAAAATTGTAAAAGTAAAATAGAAACTAAGTTGTTAATAAAAATTGATAGAATGATGACAGTAGAAGGTATAGAAAAAGTGTGAGAGACGTTGTCGGACGACCACCTTCTCGAGTTATGTGGTTTGTTTTTGGTGGTTAAATATATGAAAAATAATTGTCTTCACTCAAGTGTCAAGTAAGTCAAGAAAACATAATTAGAGAAACAAAGTCTATTGCAGCAGAACTAATAAAATAAAATGTTTCTTTTAATTAAATATAATAATTAGCAATAGAAAATGATTTTCTATCATTTAAAAATATAAACAAAATATGATTTAAAAGATCGATTTGCAATTTACGAACTTCAGTTGTATTAATTCCAAAAAGAATTTATATTAATAAATTTAAATAATTATTTTATTAAATTTATTTTTTATTAATAAAAAAGGGTTAGCCTAGCACAGCTCACACCACGGTCTCTAACTATAGATATTAAAGATATACTTATCTTTCTGTGCCAATATTGTACAAGTAATCTAGTTTGACTTCACATTCTCGTAAAATATATTTGAATCCACACATTATTCTCTTCTAACATATTTGTACTGAAGTGAAAGGTTGTAGTAACTGATTGTTAGGCTATGTATTTTTTGGTGTAATTGTTGAAGTATCTAGATTAATAATCAAGATTAGATACTTTTTTAATTTAACAATTAATTGGATTAAAAAATAAATGCTTGAAGTATTTGTGACATAAGTTTGACAAAATGAAAATTAATTTCATATGAACTCTAACCTTATAATTTGAGTTCAACCAACTTGATTTAAGTTTGTTTGGTTTGGTTAGAGTTTTAATAAATTTAAGTTGACTGTAAAATTTATGATTTAGTTTAGGTTTGTAAAACTCAAACATATTATATATATTTAAACAAGTTTATGTGTCATTATATGATTAAATAATTAAATAATTTATTTATTATTTATTTTAAATTTATTTAATCATATAATAATATATTAATTTATTTATATCTAATATAAAGAGAACATTTAAACATAAAGTGTCATTCATCGTTGACACATATATTAAGAATATTTATATTATATAAAAAATATTAAATTAAAAACTCCTTTTTAAATGAGAATTTCAGTAAAATTAATAAAATAAAATATATTATGTGAACAAAAAAATATACTATATGTGTTATGACACGGACAGGAGCACGCTGATAGGGAGTGGTAGCAAAGTATGGAGGCAAATACAGAAGTCGTTGGCCTGTTTTGTCTTTAACAAAATTTCTACCACGTGTCACTACTTATGCCACACCATGCCATGATAATATGCATGTCAGGCCAAAGTACTGTTTCCATCCAAGGTTTAATGAAACGTCTATATTTAAAAAGGTTAACTTCCAACGTATCATTCACTCTTGATATTAATATTTGATATAAATGTCAAAAAAAAAAAAATTTATTCTCACCCAAGGATTAATGTAAACTCAAATTTCTATCTATTAATTTTTAAAAATTAAAATACTTATTATTCTGTTAAAATTCTCAATTAAAATTAAGGATAAAATTATCATTTATAAAAAAATTTAACAAATTAAAATTTTATTTCATTTTCACCTTTTAGTTTTAAAAAATAATAGTTTCTTTCAAAATTTAAGTTTTAAAAAATTACAATTTCTCTCTTAAAACCCTAAACTAAAAAATCAATCTATTTTTAGGTGATGAAATCCACTTCAAGTGCTAGTTGGAAGAGGGGAATATATTCCAACTTAATCATCTTCCAAAATTTATAAGGAAATTAGCTTGGCTCAAGGTTTAGAAAATGGATTGAGGGAAATTACGGGAGTAAGCCAGTTTAGGGGAAAACGATTATGTTATTATTATTTTATCAATAAAACTATATGCAACTATTTTGAGTATATAAATAAATACATGTTTGATATGTGTTATCAAATGATTGAAAGATTTTAAATTAATGATAAAGTAACAATCAATCACATAATGACACATTATGTGTGTATTCATTTGCATACCTAAAAATAAATGCACATAGTATTGCTCTTATTTTTTTGGTGCTTTGTTTATCAATTTGTTTGTTATCTTCCTTAAAGAGTTTGACATTGACTCAAAGAGTGCAGCCCCATGACAAACCAAATTACTTTGTCTAAGGAGGTTTGCATTACAATGCTAGAAGAAGGATAAGTGCAATCTTAATTTGAAACATTAATTATATGAGATTATAATGATGCATAATTTACAAAACTTGAACAAAAGAAATAAATCACTTTATATATGAAATTCCAAATGAAATTAAAAAAAAAATCAAATATGTTTCCTGTGGTATTCTAAAATTATTTCATTAATTATATAATTGTAACTATCAAAAATGCAAATCAGTTGATCAAATTCATTTGATAACATTAAATGAAGTAAACGAAGTTCATCTCCCACCATACCTTATACGTACATAAATTTATAATATAAGCTAAACAAATCTATTTCTTTACTAATGTAAACAATTTAGCCTTGGAAAGTAGGTGGAGGTTACAGGATGGTCCCCTCTAATTAAGATAATAAAGGAGGTTGAAGCAAATCTTATGAAATCCTTATATTTTTAAGAGATTTGTCTACGTTTTGCCAACTACTATAAGTCATTATACAAATATTTAAGTTCGTTTATTGGCCCCAATATTGCCACAACTCAAAGAGGAATTGGTTTAGCCATGTCAAGTCCACAAATTAATGCTACCATTGAAGGGCGAAGGACTATTTCCCACCAAAGTTTTAGCTTTGTAGCAACCATAGGTAAGCCTAAGGGCATTTCAGTCTTTTTTCTAGTTTTAAATTCAGTGATTAATGATTTTCAAAGATACACGTCTATGTACAAAGGCATACACGATCGTGTATGGTTAGTAGAAAGTAAATTAGTGGATTAGATTATGATTGTGACAAAACAAGAAGTTGCCTTAGTTATACAACTAGACACACAACCATGTATGGTCTTATACACATCTGTGTATCTTATCTTGATGATAAAATAAAAATTTGATCAACCCTAATTCTCTCACATTCTTTTGTTTTCTAGCTATTCAAAAGTGAGAAAGACTGTGAGAGAGGAGTTCATGGTCGTTTGAAGAGTTGCCGTCGATCATCGGAAGTCAATAGTTTCTAGGAGAGTGCATCACCAAGCATAGGAAAACAAGTAAGTGGTGTTTTCAACTTGATTTCAATTTATTAAGCATGATTCATTGCTGTAGGAATGTTTAGGAGGATTTCTTAAATGATTTATGACTGAATATGTTGTTTTATGATATGTGTGGTTAGAATATTGGATGTTTGGATGAGATCATGGAATCCTTTCATATAGAATCTTAACTAGGGTTGTTTAGGTTGAATGAACACTACCCTTGCATTTGATTGTATTTTGAATATCAATAAAACTATGTGTACCTACTTTGGGTACACAAATATATACACATTTATATGTGTCATCATGTGATTGGATGATTTTGAATTAAAAATAAAACAATAACCATTCATATGATGACATATATGAGTGTATATACATTTGTGTACCCAAAGTGGGTACATATAGTATTGCTCTTTGAATATTTGTATGATTCTTTGGGATGGTTATTAGCTATAAAACACTATAGATATGCATATGAAATGTTTGTAGTAATGTATGACATGATTAATGTGCTATTTGGATGAAAGCGTGCTTGAATGTTCATTGTTCTTAGATTTGATGCCATGAAATTATGTATATATGCATTATGGTTAAAAAGAATTGTGCAAACAACATGTTTAAGATGCTTAGAGACTGCTATTTATGCATTATCATGTGAATATCATTGAAATTATAATTAGAAAGGTGTGGAAACCTTAGGACGCTATTTCTAGATTGCGACATATGGTCATTATGGTCCTATACACACCCATGTACTATTCCAAAAATTTTGAAAGTTTAAAGATCCCATACTCGTTTTGAGGGAAGATATTCATGACTGTGTGGTATAGGGCACATACCTATGTATGGATTTTCAAAAGTGGATGACGTGTGTCAGAAGGAAGGTTGCTTGCACATGTGAATCATCGTGTTCAGGAGTAAATCCAAGTTAACTCCTTGTGTGCATCTGCTCTACACATGACCATGTGCTTCATGACGCACACCCATGTATATGGATTAGGAGGCACATGGGTATGTATAAAGAAGCATATGATTGTGTACCCCTAGACAAAGACAAATTATGATTATACCCTTAAGCTATATGCATAGAAGATGAGAGTTAAGTAAGAATAATAATAAGTTATTAGAGGACAAAGAATTCAAGAAAGACATAGGTAAGGTACCTGACTGTATGAACGATGACATAAATTTAGAACAAGTCGAATCAAAGTCAAAAGTTAATAACCTTAAGGCTAGTGTCACACAACTAGATAATCACTAGCTATATGCGTATGTAACGATAATTCCTGAAAGAATTAGAGCTGTATACCAATGAGATACATCATGCACTCGACACCAAGATACGTTGCCATCTAGTTCAATTTAGGTGTGCCTAGTAAGGATGTGGCTTTAGATATTCCTTATGTGATCAACGAGATGTATCACATATGTACTCGAGGTAGAAGCCATCTCTGAATGGTTAGTCATCAGTTTTAATTAGCTTAGGTGGTAAAGGAAGAAACTATTATTAGAGATTTTCTATGTGTGATTAAGGTGTCCTTGTTAGGTAGCCTAATAGGTCATTTGGCATATGCACAAGGCACAATAATAACTTTCGTTAGGGCATCAAATATGTCAATTTCAACTTGGGTCTTCATACCTTCTATGGATTATCCATGTCAAGGCACCAAGGTGCCATAGTGTGACCACATTTGGTTTACAAATGGAACACAAGTTTTACCATTAGTTATTTATATTAGTTTTGGGTGTCGAAAGGTCACCACCTATTGAGTTTTACTTAAGCGTTTCCTTTCGTATATTTGTAGGTAAAGGTTAGTAGCGAGGCAAACAGGGGATTCAACGGTTCAACTAGAAGTTACACGAGGAGATGAGCCTTTTGTTGTTTAGTTTTTAACAAACCCATAGTTTTATTATTTTATTATCATTTTTATTATTATCATGGTTGCTAGTATTTTCAAGCATATGGTATTATATGAGTATTGATTAATAAAGTGTTTCTATTGCATCACCTTTTTGCACGTTTATAATTATAATCATATACTAAAATTTTCAAATAGTTCAGTTATGCATATCTGTTTTAGTGTATTCTTATCAATAGTATGTATTTAGAAAGGAGTGTTACAAACTCAATCTTAAAAGGACACCTATGATAGTTCAAAAACCTAAATACCCAATAATGAGCTAACTTCTGTTGAAATGTTTTGTTAGAGATAAGAGTAAAATTATCATTTTATCACTAAACCCTAAAAAACTATATCATCTTACCCCTATAGTTTGAAAAACTAATATTTTTTATCTTAAAATTAAGTTTTAAAAAGTTACCATTTTCCCCCTAGGGTTTGAAAGCCTTTTCCAGCCAACAAATTTGACAAGTTATAGGCAGCCAAAATGACAAAAAAGACTACGAAGCATTGTTCATTTTCTAGACGTTGAAGGACGACACTTTGTCATCCAAACAAAGCATTGTCTCTAGATCGACGATGCTTTTGTATGCCAAAGTATTGTCTATTTGGATGACGCTTCATCAAGAGGCATCATTGATATAGACATCAAAGAAGCAGAGAACATCTTCCAGATTGACAACGCTTCTTGACGAAGCGTCATCCAAATTAACAATACTTCATCATCCAAAAACGTCATCAATTTAGAGACGATGCTTTATCTAGATGACGAAACATCATCCTCTGGCGTCTGGATTATGGATGATGCTTCGTTGTCTAGACATTGTCCTCTTATCATTCCAACCACTGACAACTCACTGGATTTGTTGACTGGAAAAGATTTTCAAACTTTAGGGGGGAAATGGTAACTTTTTAAAACTTAATTTTAAGGGAAAAATATTGGTTTTTCAAACTATAGGGGTATAATGATATAGTTTTTTAGGATTTAGTTGTAAAATAATGATTTTACCATTTTCTCTGACAGAAAATTTTAACAGAAGTTAGCCTATGGATGAGTATTTGGGTTTTTGAACTGTTACATGTGCCTTTTGAGATTGAGCTAAAACTTGGATGGGAATAGTCCTTTGCCCTACCATTTAATTCTAAGAGAGAGAGCATCATTGATATGGATCATACTATCACTGGTCCAACCTTTATTAATTAAGATTCTTATTTTATTTTTATTTTTTTAAATAACTATAGTCATAAAAGTTTGTGCTAATTAAGAATGGATTTGAATTGAATTGAGTAAATGAGAAACAGTTTAAGTTTGGTTTGAATTTATAATATCAAACTCTATGTATACTTTTGTTAGAAGGCTATCGTTGGAATGAATTATGTTACCAACTATGTGAATAATACTTTTGAAAAGGGAAATCATATTACAAGAAGGATGAACAAAGTTACTTTATTTGAATCCAAATTGGTTTGACTCAAATTCAACGTTAGTGTTAATGACATTCATACCATAGTTCAACATCATAAATAAGGGTACCTAAAGTAGGATGTTTGATGACGTACCCCTTCTAACAACATAATTTGTCAAAAAAATGTCAAAGCATTGCAAGTCAAGGAACAGATGTTTGACACCACTGGTTCCTTTTATATGCATTTGTTCGCAATTTTGTTCTATTCAGCTTGATTACAATTAATCTTATGTTGTTGCACAAAAACTCATGTCATTGTGTATTTTATGCACAATGATTTATCCATAATGCAGTTAGGCATGTTGTGTAGTGATGGGATAACATTTCACACCCAAGTAATTCGTTAGGACATCACAGTATGATTTTTTTTTTTTTTTGCTAAGTAACATTACAGTATGGTTGAAAATCTAGGATTTTGCATAATAGTAAATTCTTGATTTCTAGTTTTTGGTTTACCAAATTCAATCTGGTCAACTGATTCAAACAACAACAACTCCCAATATCAAATAAATTGATCGAACAAATTTCTAGAATTGGTTGATCATATTTTAGCAAGATTGAATTTTTTAGACCTTTTTTGTGTTGTCGCATGTGGGTTCCAAACGTGTATGTTGTCACGTATGAACTTAACATGTTTGTTGTGCGGTTTCATGCAATGGTGAAAACATGTTGCCCTAATTTGTGTAGTCATGCAATGAGGACAAAAGATGAAAATTTTGGAACCTCTAAGGTTGATCCATATATATTGCAAACTTGAAGTGTCAAATGAATTTGGACAATTTAATTATCTCTATTAAAAGTCCAATAAACTTAAAATTTATGTAAATGTCATCTATTCATACCATAATTTTCTATTGTGTTGGATTTATCTTTATTAATCAGATTAAATTTATTCATAAACTGTTATCGAATTATTCAGTTACTTTATTAAATCAAAATTATAATTAATACTAACCCACATCAGAAAATTTTCTAGTATTGAAGTCATCTTATAAGTAAAAATCAAAAGATATAACATAGGTAATAACAAACTAACTTTTCTTTGAGAGTTAGCTCATTAAAACATAAAATTGACTTTTGATTGGAATCCAAAAGCAATAAGTTGAGACTTCTGCTAGTGAGCATTGTCAGTGTGAATTTGCTTACTATTTTTAGTCATAGCTTGAGTTCTACTCTAGTCCTCTCTACTTGAAAAGATTTCATTTCAGAATTATGTTTTTTGAATTAGAAATAAAACACTTCATCACAGGACAACGCATCAACGTCTGTACAAGTATTTGTATCCATTATTAATGCATACAATATTTGCATTAATCTTATGGAACGCTAATTTTTTTTACCTCTAATATAGTTTTAACGTGTCCCATAAGACAACCCCATTTCTACGTTATTCCTCTCCAACCCCATTTCTACGTTGGACTTCTCCACTTGGAAAATAACTCATTTAGAATTGTCTTACGACGTTGAACTGAGACACAAATTTCCATGCTCCAGCTATTGCATTTGATGACTTGTTTACTTGTGTTTCTCGCAGCTTGATTCCTACGTTAGTCTTCTACTTGTGTTTCTCGTTGATTCCTACGTTTGTCTTCTCCACTAGAAACAAACTCTTTTTAGAATTTAATAAAATCAGTTGTACACATTTTTTTAAATACATAATTAGATATAATATATTATAATATAATTAGATAATTTTGAATTAAATATAAAATAATAGACAATCATATAATTATATAATATTTATATATTTAATTATGCATTAAAAAAATTATGTACGAGGAGCATTGGTTTTTCAGAATTATATTGTGAGCGTAAGTTGTAAGTTGTGTTTTACTGTTAAAAAGAGACTTCACAATCACTTTCACCACCGTCATGTTCGAAAGGAACTCATTTCCGTAAGGAAAAAGTTGAGGATTCATTATTCTCAACTGAAGGTTACAGCACCATTGTGTGCTTATTTATAGAAACTCACGAATAATCATCGTTCTCAAGTAACTAATTTTCGTCAATGGTATCCAAGATTGTCCTCATCGTCTTCTATATTTTTCTTTCTCACGAGTTGCGCCCTTCAATGGCGCAAACTTGGGTCAGAGCTGGTTATTATTGGAAATCATCATACAATTTTGAGCTCCCCATTTCCGACATAAATTCTTCTCTCTTCACCCATCTTATTTATGCCTATGCTGATGTGAATACCACCACGTACCAGCTATCTTTTCCATCACCTTATGAAGAACTGCTAATCTCCAATTTCACAGACACTGTGAAGCAAAAGAACCCATCAGTCAACACACTTTTGTCTATTGGAGGCCCAAATACTGCTTTGTCAACCTTTTCCTCATTGTTAAGCAATGATTCTCATAGAAAATCTTTCATTGATTCATCAATAAAAATGGCCAGGCTTTATGGCCTTCAAGGCCTTGATCTTTGGTATACTCATGCAAACACAAGCAATGAAATGTTGAATGTGGGAATTCTATTCAGAGAATGGCGAGCTGCTGCTGTTCAAGAGGCAAGAAACTCGAGGCAGTCGCAACTTATCTTGACTGCCTCAGTTAAACATCTACCAAATTATTCTGATTCGGCAATTTTTCCAATAGACTCCGCACAGAAGTACTTGAACTGGGTTCATGTTGTTACTTGTGATTATAAGAAGCCAACAATTACAAACTTTACAGCTGCTCCTTCAGCTCTGTATGATCCAAGTTGTATTGATAATACTGATTATGCTATAAAGGCATGGATCAATGGAGGGCTATCCTCTGATAAGCTAGTCTTCTGTTTGCCTCTGTATGGCTATGCATGGGTACTTGCCAATCCTCAGGTTAATGGTATTGGCGCACCAACAAGGGGACCGGCTAACATAGAGGAGAAAGGAGGCGTGACTTATAATCAAATCAAGAGAGATTATATCGAACCATATGGACCTAATATTACGTTCAATGCAACATATGTGGTGAAATACTTCACAGTAGGGACATCCTGGATTGGCTTTGATGATGCCGAAGTCGTTAGAATCAAAATTTCTTATGCCAAAGAAAAGAAGCTACTTGGTTACTTTGTGTGGCAAGTCTACATGGACTATAATTGGGAGCTTTCTCGAGCTGCAGGTAAATATATAAGTGTTAATCCAAATATTCACGCTTCATTACCCTATTGATTTTTTTTTTTTTTGATCTGTAAAATTTTCAGCCGAAGAGGTTAGAATTAATTTTCCAACTCACGAAAGTGATCAAACTGGAAGAAGTAATAGGCGTAAGACAGTAATAGTTTGGACGACAACGGCAACTGCTGTTCTCTTACTAGGCTTTGCCATTGTCTATTGCTGGATGAGAAAGCTCAAAAGAAAAGGTAACCTGTTCCAGTTTTATGGATTAATTTTATGAGTAATATTATATGCACCCAATTTTGAGTACTAAAAACTTATATATTATGTGTTATCGTATAATTAGATAATATGATGATATATTATCTACATATTTAATTGGTTACTCAAAATTGGATCCGGTGAATATTGCCAAATTTCTATTTAACATGCCTTAATAAATACGTTTATCATCGAAGGATTTGTTCTCATTTTATTTTCGTGGTTGACAGGAATGGTAGACTCAGCCAAACAATCAAATGATGAAGTACCTTGTGGAGATTTTACAAAAAACGATCTTAATCTGGTAATATATACTTGGGTTGAGATTGAAGCAGCAACAGACAGATTTTCATTTCGAAACAAGCTTGGCGAAGGTGGTTTTGGCCCTGTTTACAAGGTTATATTAATCGTATGGTCTATTGTTGGGTTTATTTATTTTATTAGTTATTCCAATCTAAAATAATATATCAAAATAGTAAATACTAATTAATGTTTTAATGGTAATACGTTGTTATGTGATTTTAAATTTAAAATAAAATAAAAGCTAACCATATGATGAGATATCATTATTAATATATAAATTAAACTTATTGTTAATGCACATAATTTTACTCACTAGTGGTAGATACTAATAGATATAAATAAGATAATATGTTATTCTATAATCAAGAAATTTAATAAGTTATTTTATCTCTAACTTAAAATCATTTAATTACATGATAACATGTTAATTTATTTATGTATGTTAGAATCTGCCATCATTTCAGGAGGATAGAAAATTAATAAAAATTAGTTTACTTGGAAAAAAAAAAAACTACCAATTAACTACTATAGTGTTTTAATTTTTTTGTTTTTCCAGGGCATACTACCAAATGGGCAGGTAATAGCAGTAAAGAAACTTTCAAAAACATCCAAACAAGGTTACGAGGAATTCAAAAATGAAGTTATGCTGACTGCAAAGCTCCAACATGTAAATCTAGTCAAGCTTCTGGGTTATTGCATTGACGGAAGACAACAGATGCTCGTCTACGAATACATGCCAAACAAAAGCTTAGACTCCTACCTTTTCGGTATAAAATTTATGTGCAATTCTTTTCTTGTTAATGTTAGCCTAATTTATAATAATTTACATTGTTCACCAATGAGTTTGATGCAGATCCCATTAAACGACATATTTTGGATTGGGAAAAACGTATTCAAGTTATTGAAGGAGTGACTCAAGGACTCATATATCTTCAAGAATATTCAAGATTAACTATTATTCATCGAGATATAAAAGTTAGCAATATCTTGTTAGATGGAGAAATAAAACCCAAAATATCAGATTTTGGAATGGCTAGAATATTTTCAAAAGATGATCTTGAAGCAGATACAAGCCGTATTGTTGGAACGCTGTAAGTATATATTATTGTCAATACGTATTTTACTTGTTACAAAAATGTTTTAGAAATTACTTATTATTTGTTATAATTCAATGCAGCGGTTATGTTTCTCCTGAATATATCCGTAATGGCAGATACTCAACTAAATCTGATGTTTATAGTTTTGGGGTTCTTCTTTTACAAATCATTAGTGGCAAAAGGATATCTTTTTTATATGGTTTGAACGAAAGTCAGAATCTTCTTGAATATGTAAGTTTCCAAAATAATTCATATTAGGGTTAAAAGTACAAGTTTGATAAGTCCAAATTATTTGACAATTTCAGGCATATGAGTTGTGGAATGTCGGCAAAGGCATGGAGTTTATGGATGAATCATTGAACGATACATATTCATATTGTAAATTAATGAGATGCTTGCGAATAGGTCTATTATGTGTCCAAGAAAATCCAATTGATAGACCATCCATGTTGGACGTTTCCACCATGCTAAAAAATGTAAACATAGATATGATGATTCCGAAGAAGCCTGCTTTCTGGAAACAAGATCAACCAAATAAATCTGTTGTGCAGTTGGAAGGTTTTTCAGGGAGCACTTCATCAATTAATGATGTATCAGTTTCAGATGTGTCAGCTAGATGAGCCTTACAATAAACATTTTGAGATTACTAATATTTCTATATTAATTACACGTTAGTTTTTGTGTCATTCCTAAAATTTGTGATTTTGTTTTGAGTTAGAAAAATGTTATATATACTCAGTTTTATGTATCTAATTAGATACTCAGATGATAATTTATCATATAATTAAATATTATATTATTTTTAATTCAAAATCATCCATTCATAAAATTATATATTATTTAAGTACCTAATCTCATCAGATTTAATTATAAAGAAACTCATACATAGTTCAACTAACCATTATCCACAAACAAGAGGTAATATCTATAACCCTCATCAGTGAAAATTGGAGTAGGGCCCACACATCGGTATCCAAAATTTCTAAAGGAGTAGTGGTTTTATAAGTAGAGATAGGAAAATATTTCTGTACTATTACTTTTACTTAAACCTAAATGATGAAACACAACATAAAACACTTTTGAATTTGCATGGCTAAGTCTTTTGTGCCACATAGGTACCCTGACAGAGCTGAAAATGACCATAGACTTATGGACCTCTTTATTCTATTTAACAGACACTTCACCAGTTAAGTCCTTGCTACTATCATCTAGGGCTAGATTCGAGGTGAGCTTTTTCGGGCTCGAAACGAGCTTAGCTCGAACGAATCTGAAACGAGCCTGTTATAAGCGAATGCGAATATGAACACGAGCCAAAGCAAAAATCAAGAAACGAACGCGAGCTCGAACACGAATAGAGGAATGCTCGGCTTGGCTGGCTCGGCGAGCCGAGTTGAGCTCGTTATTAATATGTTGGTTGGAGCCTGAAGGTATTATATACGACTTCTTCTGCGTTGACTTTGTATTTTGCAGTAGCTATATAAAAAAGTTTGCTTTGCTTTGCTGGCTTCTCTTAAAATAAAAAACGTTGTTGTTTGGAAATTGGAAGCAATTAAAGAAACTAAAGCAACAAACCTAATATTTTTTCTGCTGTTCTTCATTCTTCTCTGCCAAAAATATTAGTCGAAACTAAAATACGCTGACAAGGTTTTCCATTCCACCTTTTTTCTCTGCTGTTCTTCTCTGTTGTTCAACCACCGACAAGGTTTTCCACCTTTCTTCTCTACCGTTCTTCTCTGTTGTTTAGCTGCCTATAAGGTTTTCCACCTTTCTTCTCTATTGTTCTCCTCTACTGTTCAGGTTTAGCCACTGACAAGGTTTTCCACCTTTCTTCTCTACTGCTCTGTTTAATTATTTATCAAACAAGAGTAATTTACAGAAGCACATATAAACCTTGGTAATTTGATTTTTTCTTTTTTTTACATTTGGGTTGTTAGTAATACAACAAAATCAAATATATATATATATATATATATATATATATATATATATATATACACACACACACCAAAAACAAAATGTAATTGATCTTATTCACTTTACACTTCTATATTCACTTTACATAAATTATGAAACGAGCCCGAGTTAGATGCGAGCCGAGCATGAACACCTAATTTATAAAACGAGCCGAACACGAACATAAGTTTTGACGAGCTTGGCGAGCCCGAAGCGAGCCGAAAACCGAGCTGATTAAAAATGAGCCGAAAACGAGCTAAACAATGTTCAGGCTCGGTTCGGCTCGTATCTACCCCTACTGTCATCACACACCTCACAAGACTTCACGGTAGAACTGAAGGCATTGGAATTTTTTGAGATTGACTCAAATCTATCCAAATTTGAATAAGTGGAGAGGATTCTCAACTGGTGTAGGCCATCTCTAAGTTTTCTCTAAAGAAGAAAAATCCTGGAATCTTTGTCCTTCATAAAACAACAATATGAGATAAATTCTACTATCACATTGTTATTATTTTCTAATTTTTGTTAAAATATGATGCAAGTACATGTAGCAAGGAAGGTGAAAGAATTAAAAGCACTTAATTTTCAGCTAAAGAAGACTAAACATGGACCGAATTCTTCATTCAATTAGCAACCAAAGTAAATTGAGAAAATGTTTTATTAATTGTAACAAACTGCCCCTGCATTTGTATAAATAGGCTAGTTGCCTTCACTTGTAATTCATCCATCAATCAAAAATTCCTTCTATCAAAAAATTTATCTTATAAATTTATGAGTGTTCAAAGAGTAATCAAGCTCTTGTACTCCAGTTGAGTTAATAAAATTTTTTATTTGAATAGACTAGTTGAAAATTTTATTCTGTTTATTTTCTTAACAATGGTATCAGAGCTTGATTTAAGACAATGAGTGGTTTTTATGTGATTATATGCATGTCTAGGAGTTCTATCTAAGGAGGTTAGTTTTTAAAGAGGCTTTGTCCTCACCAGTCTTTGTTGAGAACTTTCCTAGTGTATATTAATTTACACATACACTTAATACTTTTCTTGGTTCAGTCACTCTTAGGTATCTATCTTTATGGCTGATATGAGTAACTCATTTGTCCTTGTCCTAGTGCCAATATTCTCTAGTGACAAATATGACTATTGGTACATCAAGATGAGGATGCTTTTTCAATCCCAAAATTTATAGGATATAGTCGAATTTGGATTTAGTCTTCCAGAAGAGACATCTAGTTCTTCGAAAGCTAAACAAAAGATGTTGGAGGATAATCGAATGGAGGATAATCAGATGAAGGATTCAAGGGCTTTATTCATTTTACAACAAGCACTATCAGATGATATATTCCCCATAATCAACGAAACTTTAAGTGCTAAAGAAGTTTGGGATTTCTTACAAGAAGAATTTTATGGTAGTGAGAAAGTACGCTCTTCTAAATTACAAACTCTTAGAAGAGATTTTGAAAATATTAGGATGAATGAGTCTGAGAGTGCAAATGTTTACTATTCTAGATTGAAAGAATTAGTGAATCCATTGAGAGTCTATGAAGAAAATATTTCTAATAGTCAAATTGTAGCAAAATTTTTTATTAGTGTCACTAAAAAATATGATTTTATAGTGACTGTAATTGAAGAGTCAAAAGATATATCTAAATTATGAATAATAGAGTTGATGGGTTCTTTAGAGGCTTATGAAAAAAAAAACAAGCTATAAAAATAAAGGTTCGTTAGAGAGTGCTTTTCAATCAAAGTTAATTGTACACTCTCAAAAGTTGAAACTTATATGGAAGAAAACAAGTGCAAATTCTTCAAGAGGGGAGAGTTCCAGAAATACAAATAATAAAAAATATATATCTTATGGAATTTGTAAAAGAACAAGTCATTTGGAGAAAGATTGTTGGTTTTATGAGAAGCCAAAATGTCTGAATTGTCAAAAATTTGGACATGAAGAAAAAGATTGTCGCTTTAGAGTAAAACATAAAACAAATTACTATGAAGATAAGGAAGAAGAATGAGTACTATTTTATATTGGTCTATCAATATCTGAAGCAAAGAAAGATAAATGGCTCATTGACAGCGGCTGTAGTAATCACATGACTGGAGATGGAAGTATTTTCTGTGATATTAATACATCAGTCAAATCACAAGTCAGACTGGGTAATGAAGCATTAGTGGACAAAAAAAGGAAAGGAATGATTGTTGTAGAAATAAAGAAAGACACAAGATTCATCCAAAATGTCATTCTAGTTCACAACTTAAAGCATAATCTACTCACTATGGGCCAAATGATTAAAAATGGCTACTCCCTTCACTTTGAATAAGACACTTGCACCATTTATGACAAAAATAATAAAAGTTTGATGATTGCAATTGTATAGATAGAGTAACAAAAGTTTCCAATCCAATGGAAGTATGCACATGAAACAACTATGAAGGCAAAACATGATGACTCATGGTTGTGACATCAGAGGTTTGGTCATTTCCATTTCCATTAATTGAAGATTCTTCATTCGAAAAACATGATAATGAATTTGCCTAATATTCAAGAAAATGATGGTGTATGTGAAGTATGTTTACTTGGAAAGTAACAACATCAATCATTTCCATATGGAAAAATATGAAAAGCTAATAACTTATTGAAGTTAGTACATATAGGCATATGCAGTCCAATGAGAACATCCACACATAATGGAAACAAGGATTTCATTATATTCATTGATGATTACTTCAAAATGGCATAGGTCTATCTTATTCGTGAAAGATCAGAAGCTTTTGAAGTATTCAACAAATTCAAAAACAATGTAGAGAAACAAAATAGTCACTACATAAAGATATTAAGGAGTGATCGTGGCAAAGAATAGACCTCTAGAAAATTTGACAAGTTCTATAAGAATGAAAAAGTTAAACATCAACTGATCGTTGGATATGCTTCAGAATAGAATATTGTATCTAAGAGAAAGAATAGAATAGTGATGGAGATGGCTAGAACTATGTTGAAAGAAAAAGGTCTTCTTAACTCATTTTGGGTTGAAACAATTTACACAACAATTTACTTGTTGAATAGATATCCTACAAAAGTTGTTCAAAATAAGACACCAATTAAAGCATGTTGTGGACATAAATATCAGCGAAACATCTCAAAGTTTTTGGTTTTATATGTTATATTCATGTACCAAAAGAAAATAGGAGTAAGTTGGATGAGAAAATAGAAAAAAGAATTTCTTAGGCTACAAAACTCAATCAAAGGGTTCAAATTTTATAACCTAAAATTCAAGAAGCTGATTATCTATCAAGATGTGGAGTTTAATGAAGATGTTGTATGAAACTGGGATTAAAGAAAGGTTGAGAAAAGAAATATCACTGTTTTGACTCAACCAATGGCTTTAACTTAAGAACAAGCATTAGATGAAGAATCATTATCTGAATCAGAGATTTCAACTAGCATTGCCATAGGTCAACATGAAGAATCTTCTCTTAAGACACCGCCACAGAAAGTTACATCTGTTATTGACATGTATGAGTCTTGCAACTTCACAACTATAGAACTGGAAGATTTTGAGACAGTTTCAAAGTGGGGAGTATGGCTAAAGGCCATGTAAGAAGAAATGAAGATGATCAAGAAAAATAATCTTTGGGAGTTGGTGGATCATCCTAAAGATAAGGAGATCATTGGACTGAAGTAGGTTTACAAGACAAAGTTCAATTTTGACGACACAACTCAAAAGCACAAAGCTAGACTAGTTACAAAAGGCTACACATAACAATTTAAAATCAATTCTAATGAGGCATTTGCTTCAATTGCACAATTCTTATTGCATTTGCTGCTCAGAAGAAATGGAAGATTTATCAACTTGATGTGAAATCAACTTTTCTCAATAGATACCTTGAGAAAGAAATATATGTGTAGCAACTTTTCTCATTAAACTAATGAAAGCATTATATGGCTTAAAGCAAACTTTGCGAGCCTAGTATAGCAAGATTGATGAATATTTCACCAATTTAGGATTCATAATGATTTAGGAAGAGTAAAAGCAAATTGACTCTATACATCCAGTCTCATGACAACAACATTCTCATCATCTCTCTTTATGTAGATGATTTTAGCTACATAGGCAACAATAGAAAAATGATATAAGAGTTTAAAGAAGATATGATGCAAGCATTCAAGATGACAGATTTGAACTTGATGCATTATTTTCTTGGCATTGAAATAATCCAAGAAGAGTCCGAGATATTCATCTCACAAAAGAAGTATACTTAGGATTTACTTAAAAGATTCAAGATGTCTAAGTGCAAGCCAGTAGCAACTTTATTGGTTACTAATGAAAAATGAAGAAAAGATGGTTTATTGGGTGTCTACTCTACCTAACTACCTTTTGGTCAAATATCATGTACGCTAATAGCTTACTATTGAGGTTCATGCAAAATCCCAATCAAATTCACTATGGAGATCCAAAGAGAATTTTACTATACTTATGGGATACAAAAGACTATGACATTTGGTTCAATATTGTGAGTAACTTGAAGTTAATTGGCTACACTGATAATGATTGGGCAAGATCTATAGATGACATGAAGAGTACTTTTGGCTATTCTTTTACATTAGGCTTAGGAATATTCTCATGGGGGTCTAAGAAATGAGAAAGTGTCACACAATCATCCATAAAAGCAGAATATATAGTAGTTGCAAATACAACAAATCAAGTGATTGGACTCTAAAGGATACTCGAAAAGATGGCATAAGCTCAACAACAAGCAATAGAGATTCTATTCAATGGTAAATCAGTAATCGCAATGGCCAAGAATCTTATCTTTCATAATTGCATGAAACACATAGTGATCAAGTATCAACTTCTTAGAGAAGCTTTAAGCCAAAAAAGAGATAACACTTCAATACAATAGGACTGAAGAACAATTGGTGGACATCTTCACCAAAGTGCAACCATGAGATAAATTTGAGTTTTTCAAAAATTTGATTGGAGTTACCAAAATTTGCATTAAGGAGGAGTGTAAAAATAGGATGCAAATACATGCAGCAAGGCACGTAGAAGAATTAAGGCACTTAATTTTCAGCTAAAGAAGATTAAGCATTGACCGAATTCTTCATCCAATTAGCAGCCAAAGTAAATTGAGAAAATGTTTTATTAATTGTAACAAACCACCCCTACATTAGTATAAATAGGCTAGTTGCCTTTGCTTGTAATTCATCCATCAATAAAAAATTCCTTCTATAAAAAATTTTCTCTTATAAATTTGTAGTGTTCGAAGAGTAATTAAGCTCTCGTGCTCCATTTGAGTTAATAGAAAATTTATTTCCATAGACTCTTTAATTAAAAATTTTATTCTATTTATTTTCCGAACAATTTTAAAATACTTAGAAGATTTTTGTGATATTGGAAACACATAAAATATCTTTCCAGTTAGTCAATCTATGTAGTTTAGAGGTGAATGAGATTGAACCTAACTGTGATTGGAAGACACTCTCCACTCCTAAGGATGAAAATGAGTTTTTAAGCATTTCTCAAAAAAAAAAGAAAAATTCCTTATTTGAGATTCAAAAGTAACTTGATGAAACCCTAAATTGGTAGTGTGGTGAAAAAAATTTCTGAAATAAGAACCGATCTTTTAGAGGTGAAATTGAAACTTAAATCAAGCTTGCGGAGTTGAAAATGGAGGAATAGTGCATTGTGAAGAACTGAAGTTGAGGCAAGCTTTTTTTTTTTTCTAAAACATATAGAAATAAACACAATAAACATCTAGGAAAAATAAAAGACATACCAACACTTTCTTGTGCAGCTTGTCATTGAACTCTTTAAGGTGAGAGTTAGCTCATTCCAAATGCATTGTCAACAACATTATCACCTGTAAAGTTTTTAAACGGATTAAACTCATTTGAGTTAAGATCTATTTGTAATTTTTGTTTACTGCAACAAATATTAAATTGAGAGACAAAATATTTAAGGACGATTTTAATTCTATCTAAGAATGTTACTTTTAGGGATAAAATTTTAATTTCGTTCCAAAATGATTGTTTTAGGGGACGAAGTTAAGATTTATTTTTAAGGACATTTTCAATATCATCCCAAAATTATAATTTTAGGGACAATTTGATTGTTTTCCCAGAATGATAATTTTAGTGGACAAAATCTTAATTTAATCTCAAAAAACGTAGGATTTGTTTTTAGGGACTATTTTAATTTTGTCTTAGAATGTCATTTTTAGGGATGATTTTATTTTTGTTCAGAATGATAATTTTAGGTGATGAAATTAAAATTTTGTTCCAAAAAACGTAAGATTTACTTTTAAAGACAATTTTAATTTTGTCTTAGAATATTACTTTTAGGGATGAAATTTTAATTTTGTCTCCAAAAATGTAGGATTTATTTTCAGAGAATTTTAATTTCATCCTAAAATGTCATTTTTCTAGGGTTGATTTTATTTTTGTCTCAGAATGATAATTTTAGAGGACAAAGTTAAAATTTTGTCTCAAAAAATGTAGGATTTATTTTTAGGGATAATTTCATTGTTGTCCTAGAATCTTAATTTATTTTTAGAGACAATTTTAAATAGTTGATCTCTGGTATGAGTGTCCTACAAAGTAAGAATAGCACATGTGGGAAACGAGGTGCCTTGAGATATTTGGTTGTTTACTTTAGCATTCTGGCAGGCCAGATGAGGAGATAGTAGAATAAACTCATTGGTTTCATGTTTTTAGCTGAGTTCGTTATCAAGAGGTAGGCTTCTCAGTCTCAGATTAACGGTTGAGCTACCAAAGTAATATGTATAGAGGCTTTTCTATGTTTGAGTTACTGAATTATCTATACAGAAAATAATCAATGAATGTATTGAATTTATTTTGAGTTTGTTTTCTGCATGTTGTACCTGGTATTCCTTCTGTCATTTTCCAATAAATTTTGACTTCATTGTGGCTAAAAAATTTGTTTTTTCAGGTTGCTTATAGTGATGTTTACATGCTGGATGATGAGATGGAGTGGAAAGTCTTGTCCCCAATGCCAAAGCCAGATTCCCATATTGAGTTTGCTTGGGTGCTTGTCAACAACTCTGTTGTCATTGTTGGAGGCATAACAGAGAAGCATCCTGTAACCAAAAAGATGGTTCTTGTAGGGGAAGTGTTTCAGTTCAACATGAATACATTGGTATAAACCTTTCATCCTTTATTCACTTGATTTCATGCATGTGCACACATTTTTATCGTTTCAACTATTTAAGAGGCAGTTGCTAACTTCTTTATTGGCTCCAGCTGCCTATACAAGGGTTGGGCATATTTACCTGATTATTGACCCAAAGTGACTGACCCAAAATATTTGGTTCGGTAATGGGCAGTGCATTAAAACACCAATTTGCATTAAGAGGCAGTGCACTTGCTTGAACTAATATTTTACCTTCACTGCATTTGTTTGATTCAAATAAACTATTTACCATCTCCTCATTTCATATATTTGTCACATTTATTTGTTCAATTCAAATCAAGAATTCATTATCAACTCATGAGAAACAATTCACTACAAACCCACAAAGCAAACCCCAGAATTCAATACAAAAATAGTGAATATAAATCAAAACAAAAATTTTTGTTCTCGATTCCCAATACAATCAAAGACTAAATTTTTTATCTTTGATTCACAACACAATTAAAGACATAAAAAATTGTCTCCAATTTACTATTTAATCAAGGATAAAGAAATTTGTCCCTAATTTATTATATAATCAATGACAAAAAAAAGCAATTGTCCTCAATTTGTTACACAATTAAGGACAGAAAATTTTGTTTTTAGTTCATATATAATTAAGGACGAAAAATTTTGCCCTGATTTATTACATATTCAAGGACCAAAAATGTTGTCTCTGATTCATTACACATTTAAGGATGAAAAAATTGTCCCTAATTCAATGTATAATTAAGAATGACAAATTTTGTCCCCAATTCATTATATATTCAAGGACGAAAAAAATTATCTCATTCATTGTACAATCAAGAATGAAAAATTTTGTCCTTAAATGTGATTGTTTTGGGATGAAATAAAGTTACTTGAGATGAAATCTATTTTATTTATGAACAAAATATTTTGTCCCAAAATATGTATCTTTTTTATGACGAAACATTATTTCATCTACAATGAGTAGTTATTAATGACGATCTCATTTTTCATAGACATTACCAATTGCTAACACGTTTTTTTTTTTTAATGATTTGATTTTTCATCCCAAATAACTTTTTAAGACGAAATTTTGACTTTTTGGGACAAAACTTTTCATCCTTAAATTGAATATTTGTTATACTGGTTGAATAAATTGAACAATAATAATTGACAAAATTGTAACATAAACAAAAACTAAATTATTATACACAGATAGATACTGCTTGAGAATTGAGAGAGTTTGAGAATTTGATATTAATGAATGAAATTGTTGAGAGAATGCGAGATTCGGAAAAAGAGATTGAGAATGAGAATTGAGATTGTAAGAGTTTTGGAAAGAGGAAGGGAGTTATGTAGGAAAAATTTAAAGAAAAAAATTTTAATTTTGGCCAGACCAACCATTTAAATTTAAAAGAAAAAAAGCATTGAGATTGTATGATTTTTGGGAGGAGAAATAAGATTGAGAACCATTTAAAAATTTTTAATTCTTTTAATGTTTTATATTTTTTAATAGTCCGCCATAGCAATGTGTCGTGTTACGCTGACCTGCAAGTCGATGTCCATGCTTATAACATGATCCAGATAGCTTGCGAGCCTGACACGGCACACTACTGCTGCAAGTTGTGCTCTCACAGGTTGGGCTAAAACAGGAGCCTCAGGCTGACCTGACGCCTGTCATGTCTAATTGTAACAGAGCACTTTATTTGCGTTGACCTCACACTCAACTGTTAACGGAAACTCCTTCATTTTTCACATCCTCTCTCAAACTAAAGGATGTCGTGCTTTAGTTCGAAAAGAACATAGGCAAACAGAATATCATCGGTATCTATTTTGTAGATTTTTCACCGTGTTGTCCCTTCGTCAAGGTTATTTCTACTGGAAAATAGACTACAATAGTAACATCCTCCTAGCTCAGTTACCAACTTCAACATCAAATTTTCTCAAGCTGAAACAAATCACCTGGATGTCCCTTCTTCAAGGTTCTTTGGATCTATTGAAAATATACTGCAACAGTAACATCCACCTTGCTGAGTTACCAACTCCAACAAGTCCTCCCTCAAAATATCAACAAACTGATACTATGTAGAAACAGATTGGACTGCCAGCAAGTTTTCAACTACCGACTCCCTCACTTAACGAATAGCAATCTCAATGTGTTTTATACAATTATGAAACATAGGGTTGCAAACCAAAGATCCAACGCTCTGGTTGTTCCATCACACTACTACGTTATCCACATAAGTTACTAGCAATTCTTTAGAAATATTAATTAACCAAGCTATTTCAGTTCCTACCTAATTGAGGGCTTTGTTTTAATTCAGCTTCTGTGGAAGAGAGTGCCATTACTGTTTGCTTCCTTAAACATAACTGAATAAAATTACCTCCAAGATACACACAATGCCTGCTCGTAGATCTCAGGTCTCCTATGTTTCAAACTGAAGTAACATTTCTATAAGCTTCTAAATTCAGCAAAGTATTTCGTGTGAAAACCAGGTCAAAAGTCAACGTTCCCTTGACATATCTAAGAAACATGGGATCATGAATAAGTTGACTATCCTTTGTATGTAACCTAGTTATGTCACCATTGGTGTAGAATATGTTCTTGCTTCTTGCATTTTGGTTTTGATAAGAAGATCCTGAGTATAGATTGTTTGACTCCAATGTAACCCTTTAGATGTTTTATAGGCTTTGAAACCTAAAAAATAACTAAGCTCACCAAAATTCTTAAAGAGAAAATTTAGTTTTCAATCTTAAGTTAAAAGAGTATCATCTACATAGATTATGACATACACAGTGTTTTGAAGATCTCAAAATGAACATATTTGAATCTAATATATAATAATAAAATTATGCATATCTATTTTGAATATATATTTGATATGTATTATTAAGTGATTACGTGATTTTGAATTAAAAATAAAATAATACCTAATCACATAATGATACATCATATATATACTCAAATATGAGTACACATAAGATTGCTCAATACATAAATAACAAAGCTCTTTTTTCAGTAAAGAATTTTTTGACTTTTCAAATCAGGCCTTTGGGGCTTGTTTTAACTCACATATATAAATATAAATAAAAAAATAAATATAATATATATATATATATATATATATATATATATATATATATATATATATATATATATATATGTTTCTAACTTGCATGCATCAATAGTACCTAACTATAGATGAAACCCTAAGGGTGTGTATAATTATGATAATGTTTTATTATCAATAATGAAAGATTATCATAAAAATAAATTACTTAAAAAATTAGTAGGTATAAATTATTATTATATTTGATAAAATTTAGTATATATAAATAATTATTTTATCTGGTTAGAGATAATAAAATAATACTAAGATATTATTTTATTTAAATATATTTGGGTATAATTATTCTAGAATATCTTACATGTTACCTATTATATTAATTGAAAATGAAGTTATTTTTTTCTTAAAACAATTGGTTAAAATGTGAAATCTCAAGTATGGAATTGTCTCCCACAGGATAGACTTAAGTTCACACACTAGTATCTTCTAATATGCATGTATTGAAGTGAGACATCTTAATGGTCACTATAACAAATTACATAAAAGTCGCAAAAGTTTTTATAAAAGAAAATAAAAAATTCATTTTAAAAAGTCAAGTGGGATGACATTAAATTATCTCAAAAGATGCATTACCAAAAGGTAATACCCACAAAAAAAGAAATTGACCTTAAGAATAAGTCATTGTAGACAATAACATTTCACCATAAAAGGATACACATTTTGGGACGAAATGTTTTGGCTATAAACAAATTGAATTTCATCCCAAATAACTCTATTTTTGTCTTAAAAAGAACACATTTGGAAACAAATTTTTTTGCTTTTTTTGTGTAAGGAATAGATGACAAAATTTTTCATCTTTGTTTAAGTGGTGAAGTAAAGACAAAATTTTTCGTCTTTAATTGTATAGTGAATATAGGACAAGATTTTTCATTCTTGATTATGTGGTGAATACAAAACAAATTTTTTCGTCTTTGATTGTATAATGAATTAAAAAAAAAATCTTTTGTCATTGATTATACAATGTGTTGGGAACAAAACTTTTGTCCTTGATTGTGTAATGAATTATAAGCAAAATTTTTTATCTTTGATTGCATGATAAATTGTAGATAAAATTTGTTATCCTTGATTGTATCGTGAATTGGAAACAAAATTTTTAATGGAACTTAAGTTTTACCATTAGTTATTTATATTAGTTTTAGTTGTCGAAAAGTCACCACTTATTGAGTTTTATTCAAACATTTCCTTTTATATGTTTGCAGGTAGAGGTTAGTAGCAAAGCAAACGAAGAATCTAGCAGTCCAACTCGAAGCTACACGGGGAGAGAGGCCTTTTGTTGTTCGGTTTTTAACAGACCTATAGTTTTATTATTGTATTATCATTTTTATTATTATCATGGTTGTTAGTATTTTCAGACACATGGTATTATATGAGTGGTGATTAATAAAGTGTTTCTATTGCATCACCTTTTTGCACGTTTTATAATTATGATTATACATTAAAATTTTTAAATAGTTCAATTGTGCACGTCTTTTTTAGTATATTTCCATCAAGGGTATGTATCTAGAGAGGAGTGTTATAAGCTCAATCTCAAAAGGACACCCCTGGTAGTTTAAAAAGCTAGATATCCACCAATGAGCTAACTTCTATTGAAATTTTCTATCAGAGGCAAGGTTAAAATAGTTATTTTATCAGTAAACCTTAAAACCCTAAAAAACTATATCATTTTCACTTGTAGTTTGAAAAACTAACATTTTCCCCTTAAAATTAAGTTTTAAAAAGTTACCATTTTCCTCCTTAAGGTTTCAAAGTCTTTTCTAGCCAATAAATCTGACGAGTGGTCAATGGCCAGAATGACAAGAGGACAACGAAGTATCATTCATCATCCAAAGTCAAAGGATGATGTTTTGTCATCTAGACGAAGTATCATCTCTAAATTGATGATGCTTTTGGATGACAAAGCATTGTCGATCTAGACAACATTTCATCAAGACGCATCATTGATCTAGACGTCAAAGAAGCTGAGAACATCTTCCAGATCGATAATACTTCTTGACGAAGCGTCATCTAGATTGATGACACTTCATCATCCAAAAACATTGTCGATCTAAAGACCATGCTTCGTCTGGATGATGAAGTGTCATCCTTCAGCATCTGGATGATAGATGATGCTTTTGTCCAAACGTCATCCTCTTGTCGTTCTGGCCAATGATAACTCATCGGATTTGTTGGCTGAAAAAGATTTTCAAACCTTAAGGGGGAAATAGTAATTTTTAAAACTTAATTTTAGGAGGGAAATGTTAGTTTTTCAAACTATAAGGGTAAAACAATATAATTGTTTAAGATTTAGTGGTAAAATGATAATTTTACTTTTTTCTCTAACAGAAAATTTAACCGAAGTAACCCATGAATAGGTATTTGAGTTTTTGAATTGTTGCAGATATCCTTTTAAGGTTAAGTTGAAGCTTCAATAGGAATAGTCCTTTGCCCCACCATTTAATTCTAAGAGAGAGAGTATCATTGATATAGATCATACTATCATTGGTCCAACCTTTATTAATTAAGATTCTTATTTTACTTTTATTTTTATTTTTTAAAATAACTATAGTCATAAAAGTTTGTGCCAATTAGGAATGGATTTGAACTAAATTAAGTAAATAAGAATCGGTTCAAGCTTGGTTTGATTTTATAATATCAAGTTTTATGCATACTTTTGTTAGAAGGCTGTCATTGGAATGAATTGTGTTACCAATGATGTGAATAATACTTTTGAAGAGGGAAATCATATTACAAGGATGAATAAAGTTACCATCATGGCCAACAAGATCAGTAAAAGAATGAACAAGCCAAATATGAATTTGAATCCAAATTGGTTTGACTCAAATTCAACTTTTGTGCAAATGACATTCATACCATAATTCACCACCATCAATAAGGGCACGTATGAACTTAACATGTTTGCTATGCGGTTTCATGCAACGGTGAAAACATGTCGCCCTAATTTGCATAATCATGCAATGATAACAAAAGATGAAAATTTTGGAACCTCTAAGGTTGATCCATAAATATTGCAAACTCGAAGTGTCAAATGCAATTTGGACATTTTAATAATCTCTATTAAAAGTACAATAAACTTTAAAATTTATGTAAATATCATCTATCCATATCATAATTTTCTAGTGTGTTGGATTCATCCTTATTAATTATATTAAGTTTATTCATAAACTGTTATTGAATTACTTTATTAAATCAAAATTATAATTAATGCTAACTCACATTAGAAAATTTTCTAATATTGAAGTAATCTTATATATAAAAATCAAAACATATAACATAGGTAATAACAAACTAACTTTTCTTTGAGAGTTAGCTCATTAAAACATAAAATTGACTTTTGATTGGAATCCAAAAGCAATAAGTTGAGACTTCTGCTAGTGAGCATTGTCAGTGTGAATTTGCTTACTATTTTTATTCATAGCTTGAGTTCTACGCTAGTCCTCTCTACTTGAAAAGATTTCATTTCAGTATTATGTTTTTTGAATTAGAAATAAAACACTTCATCACAGAACAACGCATCAACGTCTGTACAAGTATTTGTATCCATTATTAATGCATACAATATTAGTATTAATCTTACGGAAAGCTAATTTTTTTGACCTTTAATATAGTTTTAACGTGTCTCATAAGACAACCCCATTTCCACGTTATTCTTCTCCAACCCCATTTCTACGTTGGACTTCTCCACTTGGACTCATTTAGAATTGTCTTACAACGTTGAACTGAGACACAAATTTCCACGCTCCAGCTATCGCATTTAATGGCTTGATAGGATTTTTTTGGCAGAAAGTTGAGATGCAGACTTGTTTACTTGTGTATCTCGCAGCTTGATTCCTACGTTTGTCCTTTCCGCTAGAAACAAACTCTTTTTAGAATTTAATAAAATTAATTGTACATATTTTTTTAGTATATAATTAAATATAATATATTATAATATAATTGATAATTTTAAATTAAATATAAAATAATATATAATTATATAATATCTATATATTTGTTATGTATTAAAAAATTATATACGTATAGCATTGGTTTTTCAGAATTATATTATGAGCGTAAGTTCTAAGTTGTGTTTTACGGTTAAAAAGGGACTTCACAATCACTTTCACTACCGTCATGTTCGAAAGGAACTCATTTCCGTAAGGAAAAAGTTGAGGATTCATTATTCTCAACTGCAGGTTACAGTACCATTGTGTGCTTGTTTATAGAAACTCGTGAATAATCATTGTTCTCAAGTAATTAATTTTCTTCAATGGTATTCAAGATTGTCCTCATCGTCTTCTATGTTTTTCTTTCTCACGAATTGCGCCCTTCAATGGCGCAAACTTGGGTCAGAGCTGGTTATTATTGGAAATCATCATACAGTTATGAGCTCCCCATTTCCAACGTAAATTCTTCTCTCTTCACCCATCTTATTTATGGCTTTGCCGGTGTGAATACCACAACATACCAGCTCTCTTTTCCATCACCTTATGATGAACTACTAATCTCCAATTTCACAGACACTGTGAAGCAAAAGAACCCATCAGTCAACACACTTTTGTCCATTTTCCTCATTGTTAAGCAATGATTCTCATAGAAAATCTTTCATTGATTCATCAATAAAAATGGCCAGGCTTTATGGCTTTGAAGGCCTAGATCTTTGGTATACTGATGCAAATACAAGCAATGAAATGTTGAATATGGGAATTCTATTCAGAGAATGGCGAGCTGCTGCTGTTCAAGAGGCAAGAAACTCGAGGCAGTCGCAACTTATCTTGACTGCCTCAGTTAAACATTTACCAAATTATTCTGATTCGGCAATTTTTCCAATAGAATCCACACAGAAGTACTTGAACTGGGTTCATGTTTTTACTTGTGATTATAAAAAGCCAACAATTACAAACTTTACAGCTGCTCCTTCAGCTCTGTATGATCCAAGTTGTATTAATAATACTGATTATGCTATAATGGCATGGATCAATGGAGGACTAGCATCTAATAAGCTTGTCTTCTGTTTGCCTCTGTATGGCTATGCATGGAAACTTGCCAATCCTCAGGTCAATGGTATTGGTGCACCAGCAAGGGGACCAGCTAACATAGAGGAGCAAGGATTCGTGAGTTATAATCAAATCAAGAGAGATTATATCGAACCATATGGAACTAGTATTACGTTCAATGCAACATATGTGGTGAAATACTTCACAGTAGGGACATCTTGGATTGGCTTTGATGATGCCGAAGTCGTTAGAATCAAAATTTCTTATGCCAAAGATAAAAAGCTACTTGGTTACTTTGTGTGGCAAGTCTACATGGACTATAATTGGGAGCTTTCTCGAGCTGCAGGTAAATATATAAGTGTTAATCCAAATATTCAAGCTTCATTATCCTATTGATATATATTTTTTTAAATCTGTAAAATTTTCAGCGGAAGAGGATAGAATTAATTTTCCAACTCACGAAAGTGATCAAACTGGAAGAAGTAATAGGCGTAAGACAGTAATAGTTTGGACGACAACTGCAACTGCTGTTCTCTTACTAGGCTTTGCCATTGTCTATTGCTGGATGAGAAAGCTCAAAAGAAAAGGTATCCTGTTCCAGTTTTATGGATTAATTTTATGAGTAATATTATATACATATAATTTTGAGTATTAGAAATTATATGTTATGTGTTATCATATGATTAGATAATATGATGACATAATATGATAACATATTATCTACATATCTAATTGGTTACTTAAAATTGGATCCTGGTGAATATTGCCAAATTTCTATTTAACATGCCTTAATAGATACGTTTATCATCGAAGGATTTGTTTTCATTTTATTTTCGTGGTTGACAGGAGTGGTAGACTCAGCCAAACAATCAAATGATGAAGTACCTTGTGGAGATTTTACAAAAAAAACGATCTTAATCTGGTAATATATACTTGGGTTGAGATTGAAGCAGCAACAGACAGATTTTCATTTCGAAACAAGCTTGGCGAAGGTGGTTTTGGCCTGTTTATAAGGTTATATTAATCGCATGGTCTATTGTTGGGTTTTATTAGTTATTTCAATCTAAAATAATATATAAAAATAGTAAATACTAATTAATGTATTAATGATGATATATTACTATATGATTTTAAATTTAGAATAAAATAAAAATTAACCACAGGATGACATATTATTATTAATATATAGATTATACTTGTTGTTAATACACATAATCTTACTCGTTGACAGTAGATACTAATAGATATAAATAAGCTTATATGTTATTATATAATTAAGAAATTTAATAAGTTATTTTATCTCTAATTTAAAATCATTTGATTACATGATAATACTTTAATTTGTTTGTATATGTTAGAATCTGCCATCATTTCAAGAGGATAGAAAATTAATAAAAATTAGTTTACTTGGAAAAAAAAAAAAAACTACCAATTAACTACTATAGTGTTTGAATTTTTTTTTTTCCAGGGCATACTACCAAATGGGCTGGTAATAGCAGTAAAGAAACTTTCAAAAACATCCAAACAAGGTTATGAGGAATTCAAAAATGAAGTTATGCTGACTGCAAAGCTCCAACATGTAAATCTAGTCAAGCTTTTGGGTTATTGCATTGACGGAAGACAACAAATGCTCGTCTACGAATACATGCCGAACAAAAGCTTAGACTCATACCTTTTCGGTATAAAATTTATGAGCAATTCTTTTCTTGTTAATGTTAGCCTAATTTATAATAATTTACATTGTTCACCAATGAGTTTGATGTAGATCCCATTAGACTGACATATTTTGGATTGGGAAAAACGTGTTCAAGTTATTGATGGAGTGACTCAAGGACTCATATATCTTCAAGAATATTCAAGATTAACTATTATCTATCGAGATATAAAAGTTAGCAATGTCTTGTTAGACGGAGAAGTGAAACCCAAAATATCAGATTTTGGAATGACTAGAATATTTTCAAAAGATGATCTTGAAGTAGACACAAACCGTATTGTTGGAACGCCGTAAGTATATATTATTGTCAATATGTATTTTACTAGTTACAAAAATGTTTCAGAAATTACTTATAATTTGTTATAATTCAATGCAACGGCTATGTTCCTCCTGAATATATCCATAATGGTAGATACTCAATTAAATCTGATGTTTATAGTTTTGGGGTTCTTCTTTTACAAATCATTAGTGGCAAAAGGATATCCTTTTTATATGGTTCGAATGAAAGTTAGAATCTTCTTGAATATGTAAGTTTCCAAAATAATTCATATTAGGGTTAAAAGTACAAGTTTGATAAGTCCAAATTATTTGACAATTTCAGGCATATGAGTTGTGGAATGTCGGCAAAGGCATGGAGTTTATGGATGAATCATTGAACGATACATATTCATACTGTAAATTAATGAGATGCTTGCAAATAGGTCTATTATGTGTCCAAGAAAATCCAATTGATAGACCATCTATGTTGGACGTTTCCACCATGCTAAAAAATGTAAACATAGATATGATGATTCCGAAGAAGCCTGCTTTCTGGAAACAAGATCAACCAAATAAATCTGTTGTACAGTCGGAAGGTTTTTCAGGGAGCACTCCATCAATTAATGATGTATCAATTTCAGATGTGTCAGCTAGATGAGCCTTACAATAAACATTTTAAGATTACTAACATTGTTATATTAATTACATGTTTGTTTTTGTATCAGTCCTAAAATTTGTGATTTTGTTTTAAGTTAGAACAATGTCATATGTACTTAGTTTTAGGTATCTAATTATGTACTCAGATAATAAATCATCATGTAATTAAGTGTTATCTTATTCTTAATTTAAAATCATTTAGTTATAAAATGATACATTATTTAAATATCTAATCTCATAAGATTTAATTACAAAGAAATTCATACATAGTTCAACTAACCAGTATCCACAAACAAGAGGTAATATCTATAACCTTCATCAGTGAAAATTGGAGTAGGGCCCACACATCAGTGTCCAAAATTTCTGGAGTATTGGTTTTATGACTCACCAGACTTCAAAGTAGACTGACTCAAATCTACCCAAATTTGAATAAGTGGAAGGGATTCTCCACTGGTATAGGCCGTCTCTAAATTTTATCTAAAGAAGAAAAATCCTGGAATCTTTGTCTTTTACAAAATAACAATATGAGATAAATTCTACAATCATATTGTTATTATTTGCTAATTTTTGTTAAAATATGATGCAAATACATGTAGCAAGGAAGGTGAAAGAATTAAAAGCACTTAATTTTCGGCTAAAGAAAGCTAAGCATGGACCAAATGCTTCATTTAATTAGCAACCAAAGTAAATTGAGAAAATGTTTTATTAATTGTAACAAACCATCTTGCATTTGTATAAATAGGCTAGTTGCCTTCACTTGTAATTCATCCATCAATCAAAAATTCCTTTTATCAAAAGTTTTGTCTTATAAATTTATGAGTGTTTCAAGAGTAATCAAGCTCTTGTACTCCATTTGAGTTAATAAAAATTTTTATTTGTATTAGACTAGTTGAAAATTTTATTCTATTTATTTTCTTAACAATGGTATCAGAGCTCGATTTAAGACAATCAGTGGTTTTTGTGTGATTATATGCATGTCTAGGAGTTCTATCTAAGGAGGTTAGTTTTTAAAGAGGCTTTGTCCCCACCAATCTTTGCTGAGAACTTTCCTGGTGTATATTAATTTACATATACACTTAATACTTTTCTTGGTTCGATCACTCTTAGGTCTCTATCTTTATGGCTGATATGAGTAACTCATTTGTCCCTGTCCTAGTGCCAATATTCTCTAGTGACAAATATGACTATTGGTACATCAAGATGAGGATGTTTTTTCAATTCCAAAATTTATGGGATATAGTCAAATTTGGATTTAGTATTCTAGAAGAGACATCTAGTTCGTTGAAAGTTGAACAAAAGATGTTGGAGGATAATCGGATGAAGGATTCAAGGGCTTTATTCATTTTACAAAAAAAGTTTCCAAATCCAATGGAGATATGCACATGAAACAACTATGAAGGCACAACATGATGATTCGTGGCTGTGGCATCAGAGGTTTGGTCATTTCCATTTCCATGGATTGAAGATTCTTTATTAGAAAGACATGATAATGAATTTGCTTGATATTCAAGAAAATGATAGTGTATGTGAAGTATGTTTTCTTGGAAAACAACAACATTAACCGTTTTCATTTGGAAAAGTATGGAAAGCTAACTTATTGGAGTTAGTACATATAGGCATATGTAGTCCAATGAGAACATCCACACATAATGGAAACAAGGATTTCATTATGTTCATTGATGATTACTTCAAAATGACATGGGTCTACCTTATTCATGAAAAATCACAAGCTTTTAAAGTATTCAACAAATTCAAAAACCATGTTGCGAAACAAAGCAATCACTACATGAAGGCACTAAAAAGTTATCGTGGCAAAGAATGGACCTCTAGAAAATTTGACAAGTTCTATAAGGATGAAAAAGTTAAATATCAACTGACGTTGTATATGCTCCAGAATAGAATAGTGTATCTAAGAGAAAAAGTAGAATAGTGATGGAGATGGCTAGAGCTATGCTAAAAAAAAACAATCTTCTTAACTCATTTTGGGTTGAAACAATTTACACAGTAGTTTCTTGTTGAACAAATATCCTACAAAAGTTGTTCAAAACAAGACACCAATTGAAGCATGGTGTGGACATAACCATCAGCAAAACATCTTAAAGTTTTGGGTTGTATATGTTATGTTTATGTACCAAAAGAAAAGATGAGTAAGTTGGACGAGAAAACAGAAAAAGGAATTTCTTAGGCTACAAAACTTAATCAAAGTTCAAATTTTACAACCTAAAATCCAAGAAGCTGATTATCTACCAAGATGTGGAGTTTGATGAAGAATTTGTATGGAACTAGGATTAAGGAATGGTTGAGAAAAGAAATATCAGTGTTTTGACACAACCAATGGTTTTAACTTAAGAATAAGCATTAGATGAAAAATCATAATTTGAACCAAAGACTTCAACCAATATTGCTATTGGTCAACATGAAGAATCTTCTCTAAAGACTTCATGGAAAGTCAGATCTTTTGTTGACATATATAAGTCTTGCAATTTCATAACTATGGAACTAGAAGATTTTGAGACAGTTTTAAAACGGGGAGTATGGCTGAAGGTCATGTAAGAAGAAATGAAAATGATCAAGAAAAATAATCTTTGGGAGTTGGTGGATCATCCTAAAGATAAGGAGATCATTGGAGTGAAGTAGGCTTACAAGACAAAGTTCAATTTTGATGGCACAACTCAAAAGCACAAAGCTAGACTAGTTACAAAAGGCTATATACACAATAATTTAAAATCGATTATAATGAGGCATTTGCTTCAATTGCACTATTAGACACCATGCGAACTCTTATTGCACTTGCTACTTAGAAGAAGTGGAAGATTTATCAACTTGATTTGAAATCAGCTTTTCTCAATGGATACCTTGAGAAAGAAATATATGTGGAGCAACCTTAAGGGGTTTGTGATTTCAAGAGAGGAAGATAGAGTAATTAAACTAAAGAAAGCATTATAAGGCTTAAAGCAAGCTCTGAGAGCCTAACATAGCAAGATTGATGAATATTTCACCAATCTAGGATTCATAAGGATTTAGGAGGAGTAAATGCAAACAGACTCTATACATCAAGTCTCATGACAACAACATTCTCATCATTTCTCTTTATGTAGATGGTCTTCGCTACATAGGGAACAATGAGAAAATGATGAAAAAGTTTAAAAAAGATATGATGCGAGTATTCGAGATGACAGATTTGAACTTGATGCACTATTTTCTTGGTATTGAAATAATCCAAGAAGAGTCCGAGATATTCATCTCACAAAAGAAGTATACTTAGAATTTACTTGAAAGATTCAAGATGTTTGAGTGTAAGCCAATAGCAACTTTATTGGTTACTAATGAAAAATGCAAAAAAGAAGATGGTTTATTGGGTGTCTACTCTACCTAACTACCTTTCTGTTAAATATCATGTACGCTAACAGCCTACTTCGAGGTTTATGCAAAATCCCAATCAAATTCACTATAGAGCTCCAAAGAGAATTTTACTATACTTACAGAGTACAAAAGACTAAGACATTTGGTTTAATCTTGTGAGTAACTTGAAGTTAACTGGCTACACTGATAGTGATTGAGCAGGATCTATAGATGACATGAAGGGTACTTTGGGCTTTTCATTTACATTAGGCTCAGGAATATTCTCATTGGGGTCTAAGAAATGAGAAAGTGTTTCACAATCATCCATAAAAGCAAAATATGTAGTAGCTACAAATACAACAAATCAAGCGATTTGGCTCTAAAAGATACTCAAAAAGATGACATAAGCTCTACAACAAGCAACAAAGATTCTATGCAATAGTAAATCAGTAATCGCAATAGCCAATAATCTTGTCTTTCATAATTACACGAAACACATAGTGATCAAGTATCACTTTCTTAGAGAAGCTTTTAGCCAAAAAAGAGATAACACTTCAGCACAACAGGACTGAAGAACAATTGGTGGACATCTTCACGAAAATGCAACCATGAGATAAATCTGAATTTTTCAAAAATTTGATTGGAGTTACCAAAACGTGCATTAAGGAGGAGTGTTAAAATATGATGCAAATACATGTAGCAAGGCATGTAGAAGAATTAAAAGCACTTAATTTTCAGCTAAAAAAGACTAAGCATTGATCAAATTCTTCATCCATTTAGCAACCAAAGTAAATTGAGAAAATGTTTTATTAATTGTAACAAACCACCCCTACATTAGTATACATAGGCTAGTTGCCTTCACTTGTAATTCATCCATCAATAAAAAATTCCTTCTGTAAAAAATTTTCCCTTATAAATTTGTAGTGTTCGAAGAGTAATCAAGCTCTCATGCTCCATTTGAGTTAATAGAAAATTTATTTCTATAGACTCTTTAGTTAAAAATTTTATTCTATTTATTTTCCTAACAATTTTAAATTACTTAGAAGATTTTTGTGATATTGGAAACACATAAAATATCTTTCCAATTAGTCAATCAATGTAGTTCAGAGGTGAATGAGATTGAACCTAACTGTGATTGGAAGACACTCTCCACTCCTTACTAAGGATGAAAATGCGTTTTTAAGCATTTCTCAAAAAAAAAATTTTCCTTATTTGAGATTCAAAAGTAACTTGATGAAACCCTAAATTTGTAGTGTGGGGAAAAAAATGAAGGGTTTTCTTTTGTAGTCTGAAATAAGAACTGATCCTTTAGAGGTGAAATTGAAATTGAAATCGAGCTTGCGGAGTTGAAAATGGAGGAATAGTGAATTGTGAAGAACTGAAGTTGAGGCATGCTTTTTTTTTTTTTCCCTAAAACATATACAAATAAACACAAAAAACATCTAGGAAAAATAAAAGACATACCAACATTGTTCTTATGCAGCTTGTCATAGAACTGTTTAAGTTAAGAGTTAGCTCATTCCCTCCCTTCACCAGATTTAGATGTATTCTTTGTTTCATTGCTTCATTTCTACGTTAGTCTTGTACAACTGGAAACAACTCAATTTAGAATTGTTTTCTGGACTTTTGAATGGATTCCGTGAACAATAAGTTGAGACTTCTGCTAGTGGGAATTTAATCTTGACTTCTGTTAGTGTGGGATCACTTGATTCGATCCCACACCATCAATTTTTTTTTCATCAGGGTTGTCACACTTTCACGCATCTGTATTCTAGATGCATCGTCAATAACATTATCACCTCTAAAGTTTTTAAATAGATTAAACTCATTTGAGTCTAGATCTATTTGTAATTTTTTGTTCACTATTACAAATATTAAATTTAGGGACAAAATATTTAAGGACAATTTTAATTTCTTCTAAGAATGTTACTTTTAGAGATAAAATTTTAATTACATCCCAAAATGATTATGTTAGGGGACAAAGTTAAGATTTATTTTTAAGGACAATTTCAATGTCATCACAAAATTATAATTTTAGGGATAATTTGATTGTTATCCCAGAATGATAATTTTAGGGTACAAAACCTTAATTTAATCCCTAAAAACGTAGGATTTGTTTTTTAAGGATGATTTTAATTTTGTCCAAGAATGTCATTTTTAGAGACGATTTTATTTTTATCTCAAAATGATAATTTTAGAAGACAAAATTAAAATTTTGTCCCAAAAAACGTAAAATTTATTTTTAAAGACAATTTTAATTTCATCTTAAAATGTTACTTTTAGGGATGAAATTTTAATTTCATCCCAAAAAATATAAGATTTATTTTTAGGGACAATTTTAATTTTGTCCTAAAATATTATTTTTAGGGACGATTTTATTTTTGTCTCAGAATGATAATTTTAGGAGATGAAATTAAAATTTTATCCCAAAAAATATAGGATTTATTTTTAGGGACAATTTTAATTTTGTCATATAATGTTACTTTTAAAGACGAAATCTAAATTTAGTTCCCAACAAGATAGAATTTATTTTTAGGGTCAATTTTAAACAGTTGATCTCTGGTATGAGTGTCCTACAAAGTAAGATATCACAAATGGGAAACGAAGTGCCTTAAGATTTTTGGTTGATTAGTTTAGCATTCTGGTAGGCCAGATGAGGAGATGGTAGAATAAACACATTTGTTTCATGTTTTTAGCTGAGTTCGTCATCAAGAGGTAGGCTGCTCAGTCTCAGATTAACGGTTAAGCTACCAAAGTAATATGGATAGAGGCTTTTCTATGTTTGAGTTACTGAATTATCTATACATACAATAATCAATGAATGTATTGAATTTATTTTGAGTTTGTTTTCTGCCTGTTGTACCTAGTATTCCTTCTGTCATTTTCCAATAAATTTTGACTTCATTGTGGCTAAAAACTTTGTTGTTTCAGGTTGTTTATAGTGATGTTTACATGCTGGATGATGAGATGAAGTGGAAAGTCTTGCCCCGAATGCCAAAGCCAGATTCCCATATTGAGTTTGCTTGGGTGCTTGTCAAAAACTCTGTTGTCATTGTTGGAGGCATAACAGAGAGGCATCCTGTAACCAAAAAGATGGTTCTTGTAGGGGAAGTGTTTCAGTTCAACTTGAATACATTGGTATAAACCTTTCATCCTTTATTCACTTGATTTCATGCATGTGCACACATATTTATCGTTTCAACTATTTAAGGGGCAGTTGCTAACGTCTTTATTGGCTCCAGCTGCCTATACTAGGGTTGGGCATATTTACCTGATTATTGACCCAAAGTGACTGACCAAAAATATTTGGTTCGGTAATAGGCAGTGCACTAAAATACCTATTGGTATTAAAAGGCAGTGCACTTGCTTGAACTAATATTTTACCGTCACTGTATTTGTTTGATTCAAATACCCATCTCCTCATTTCATATATTTGTCACATTCATTTGTTCAATTCAAATCAACAATTCACTATCAACTCATGAGAAACAATTCACTACAAACCCACAAAACAAACCCCAGAATTCAATACAAAAATAGTGGAATATAAATCAAAACAAAAATTTTTGTTCTCAATTCCCAATACAATCAAGGAATAAATTTTTTATCTTTGATTGACCATACAATTAAGGACATAAAAAGTTGTCTCCAATTTACTATTTAATCAAGGATAGAGAAATTGGTCCCTAATTTATTATACAATCAATGAAAAAAAAATTGTCCTCAATTTATTACACAATTAAGGACAAAAAATTTTGTCTTCAATTCATATATAATTAAGGACAAAAAATTTTACCCCTAATTTATTACACATTCAAGGATAAAAAATGTTGTCCCTCATTCATTACACATTCAAGGATGAAAAAATGGTCCCTAATTCAATGTATGATTAGGAATAACAAATTTTGTCCCCAATTCATTACATATCTAAGGACAAAAAAAATTATCCCCCATTCATTGTACAATCAAGAACGAAAAATTTTGTCTTTAAATGTGATTATTTTGGGATGAAATAAAGTTACTTGGGATGAAATCTATTTTATTTATGAACAAAATATTTTGTCCCAATACATGTATATTTTTATAACGAAACATTATTTTATCCACAATGAGTAGTTATTAATGACGATCTCATTTTTCATGGGCATTACCAATTGCTAACACATTTTTTTTTTAATGATTTGATCTTTCATCCCAAATAACTTTTTAATACGAAATTTTAACTTTTTAGGACAAAAATTTTCATCCTTAAATATTTGTTGTGGTGGTTGAGTAAATTGAACAATAATAATTGACAAAATTGTAACATAAACAGAAATTAAATTATTATGCACAGATTGATACTGCTTGAGAATTGAGAGAGTTTGAGAATACGATATTAATGAATGAAATTGTTGAGAGAATGCGAGATTCAAAATAAGATATTGAGAAATTGTAAGATTTTTGGGAAGAGGAAGGGGGTTATGTAGGAAAAAATTTAAACAAAAAAAATTTTAATTTTGGTCAGACCAACTATTTAAATTTAAAAAAAAAAAGCACTGAGATTGTATTATTTTTTGGAGGAGAAATAAGATTGAGAACCTTTAAAAAATTTTAATTCTTTTAATGTTTTATATTTTTTAATAGTCTGTTATAGTAGTGAGTTGTGTTACGCTGACCTGCAAGTCGATGTCCATGCTTATAGCATGATCCAGTTAGCTGCAAGTTGTGCTCTCACAGGTTGGGCTAAAACAGGAGCCTCAGGCTGACCTGACCCCTGTCATGTCTAATTATAACAGAACACTTTATTTGCGTTAACCTCACACTGAACTGTTAATGGAAACTCCTCCATTTTTCACATCCTCTCTCAAACTAAAGGATGTCGTGCTTTAGTTCGAAAAGAGGAACTTACGTAAACAGAAATATCATCGGCATCTATTTTGCAGATTTTTCACCACGTTGTCCCTTCGTCAAGGTTATTTCTACTGGAAAATAGACTACAATAGTAACATCGTCCTAGCTCAGTTACCAACTTCAACATCAAATTTTCTCAAGCTGAAACAAATCACCAGGATGTCCCTTCTTTAAGGTTCTTTGGATCTATTGAAAATATACTGCAACAGTAACATCCACCTTGCTGAGTTACCAACTCCAGCAAGTCCTCCCTCAAAATGTCAACAAACTGATACTATGTAGAAAAAAATTGGACTGCCAGCAAGTTTTCAACTACCGACTCCCTCACATAACGAGTAGCAATCTCAATGTGTTTTATACAATTATGAAACATAGGGTTGCAAGCCAAAGATCCAACAATCTGGTTGTTACATCACACTACTACGTTATCCACATAACTTACTAGCAATTCTTTAGAAATATTAATTAACCAAGCTATTTCAGTTCCTACCTAATTGAGGGCTTTGTATTAATTCAGCTTCTGTGGAAGAAAGTGCCATTACTGTTTGCTACCTTAAACATCACTGAATAAAATTACCTCCAAGATACACACAATGCCTGCTGGTAGATCTCAAGTCTTCTATGTTTCAAACCGAAGTAACACTTCTATAAGCTTCTAAATTCAGCAAAGTATTTGGTGTGAAAACCAGGTCAAAAGTCAACGTTCCCTTGACATATCTAAGAAACATAGGATCATGAATAAGTTGACTATCCCTTGTATGTAACCTAGTTATGTCACCATTGGTGTAGAATATGTTCTTGCTTCTTGCATTTTGGTTTTGATAAGAAGATCCTGAGTATATTTTGTTTGACTCCAATGTAACCCTTTAGATGTTTTATAAGCTTCGAAACCTAAAAAATAACTAAGCGCCCCAAAATTCTTAAAAAGAAAATTTAGTATTCAATCTTAAGTTAAAAGAGTATCATCTACACCATAGATGATGACATACATATAGTGTTTAGAATATCTGAAAATGAACATATTTGAATCTAATATATAATAATAAAATTATGCGTATTTATTTTGAATATAAATTTAATATGTTTTATCAAGTGATCGTGTGATTTTGAATTAAAAATAAAATAACACCTAATCACATAATGACACATTATATATATACTTAAAAATGAATATACATAAGATTGTTCAATACATAAATAACAAAGCTCTTTTTTCAATAAAGAAATTTTCAACTTTTCAAATTAGGCCTTTGGGGCTTGTTTCAGCTCACACACACACACACATATATATCTATATATATATATATATATATATATATATATATATATATATATATATATATATATATATATATGTTTAGCTTGCATGCATCAATAGTATCTTACTGTAGATGAAACCCTGAGGGTGTGTTTGAGTATGATAATGTTTTATGATCAATAATGAAAGATCACCATAAAGATAAATTACCTAAAAAATTAGTGAGTATAAATTATTACTATATTTGATAAAATTTAATATATATAAATAATTATTTTATTTGGTTAGAGGTAATAAAATAATACTAAGATATAATTTTACTTAAATACCTTTGGGTATAATTATTCTAGAATATCTTACATGTTACCTATTATATTAATTAAAAAAGAAGTTATTTTTATCTTAAAACAACTAGTTAAAATGTGAAATATGGAATTGGCTCCCACAAGATAGACTTAAGTTCACACACTAGTATTTTCTAATGTGCATCTATTGAAGTGAGACATCTTGATGGTCACTATAACAAATTACATAAAAGGTCGCAAAAATTTTTATAAAAGAAAATAAAAAATTCATCTTAAAAAGTTAAGTGGGATGACAAATTAAATTATCACAAAAGATGCATTACCAAAAGGTAATACCCACGAAAAAAGAAATTGTCCTTAAGAATAAGTCATTGTGGACAATAACATTTCACTATAAAAGGATGCACATTTTGGGACGAAATTTTTTGGCTACAAACAAATTGAATTTCATCCCAAATAACTCTATTTTTGTCTTAAAAAGAACACATTTGAAAACAAATTTTTTTGTGTAGAGAATTGATGACAAAATTTTTTGTCTTTGTTTAAGTGGTGAATTAAAGACAAAATTTTTCTATCTTTAATTGTGTAGTGAATGTAGGACAAGATTTTTCATTCTTGATTGTGTGGTGAATACAAAACAAATTTTTTCGTCCTTGATTGTATAATGAATTAGAAACAAAATCTTTTGTCATCACAGCAATATGCAGATCTTCTTAGCTTATATAAGCTATGGTTTTCTAGGGAACAAACTCATTCAACCGGTGACCATTGAAGGAAACTTTTCCCCTATTATCCGTGAAGAAAACAGAGACAAAATTGAGTTTGAGTTAAAGAAAGAAAGAAAAAAGAGAGAAAGGGTGAAGTTATAATGGGGTATGGTTTTGCCTGAAACTTCCTTTGAGAAGACGAGATTATTCTTTGGAGAGACAGAGCTTCTTCCTCGGAGGACATCCACTGCTGCTTTCTTCTTCATCTTCCATGCTTGTCGTCAGGTTCTAGTCCTCTTCTTCTTCTTCTGACGATACTGCCAATTCGTTCCAAAATGAGCCAAATCAAAGAAAAATCATATCAATAAATTAAAGTCAATATTTCCCTTCAAAACCTACAATAATTTTAACAGGAACCAAGGATTTAAAAAAAAAAATGAATTTGATGATTGTTAGAAATTTCTTAGAAAAATATAGAGGAAGCTAGTTGTATCTTAGTAGTGGAGAAGGGTGTGAAACTGTGTGGTGGCCACTAGTTTTTTTTTTTTTTTTATGCGGTATAAGAAAATGAGGGATTTTCTTAATCAAAATTTTGTGGTGGATTAGGGACAAAAAATTTCATTCCTATCTATGTTCTGAATTTGGAACGAACATTTTGATTTTAAATGAAAATTAATTTTTACTAAGCTAAGTTTGAAAAATCGCATTCCCCCCCAAAGGTTTAGTTTCAAAACCCATTCACTTTCTTCGGCGCCATCACCGACCATCTCTCCCTCCTGATGGTTTCTCTTCCACCGACGACCCTCCTCAACTCCACCCCAACCTATTCGACATTGAAAGACATCGTCTGGGAAGAGAAATCATCTTCCCAGATGAAGACGAGATGACTCGTCTTACTAGATGACCAAAGGATGATGAGTTATCTTGTCTTCATCTGGGAAGATGATTTCTCTTCCCAGACGATGTCTTTCAATGTCGGATAGGTTAGGGTGGAGTTGAGGCAAGTCGTCGGTGGAAGATAAACCGTCGAGAAGGAGAGACGGCTAATGATAGCTCCAGAAAAGTGAAAGGGTTTGGAAACTAAACCCTAAGGGGGGAAATGTGATATTTTCAAACTTGGCTTAGTGGAGAAAAGTTAGTTTTTTAAATTTAGGGGGGGAAATGAAATCATATTTAAGTTTATTTTTAATATTAAATATAAAATGATGATTTTACCCTTACTACCGTTAATTTTAACTGTTCATGGGTGGGTAAATGGTATTTCCATAGTTAATGGGGGAAACTTTGAGAATTTAGCATAGTTTGGGTGGGAAATAGTCCTTTGGCCTAGGAAAACATATACCTAAGTATATAAATTGCAAAGGAAGTCAAGTTCTTGCAGCTTTGTCGAATAGTTTGCTAAGAGTTTTTCTAGCTAGGTAATGCATACACGTGGGTAGTTTTATTCATGTGAAAGTTCCTAATAAACTTTCATAGGCCAATTTATTCAACTCATTTTGGCCAACATGCCCTAATTTAACATGTTATATATTTGCATTCATATTCATACATATAGGAGAAGCAAATAATAAAAAACTTAATATTATCAGAATGTAAGGTGACAAATAACATATAACCATTCTACCAACAAACTAAATCTATAAAAGTCAATTCTATTGCATTTCAATAAAACACACAGAGAAATTCAAATTATATCTTAGTTTAAGAATAACAAGTACTTTGACCAAGATTCATCAAATATTTGGCACATATTGGATTTCGTGTAGGTATGAAATTCGACCACCTCGTAAAACTCATTTGCTCGTGTCCATTCCCTGTACTACAACCTTTATGTTATTGCCTAGATACATCCAATTTACTTTCTTCAGAATTCGACAGAAATCTACTAAAGATTTTTTATTATGAGTTACTTAATCAGTGGCTTCTAAATTCATAATCCACGTAGGATAATACTCAGTTAATATCATAATACTAGAAAATAAAGTTTCATTACTTTATGTTGAACAACACTATCATTTTTCAACTCCATTCATTCAAGGGTGATATAACCCTCGTTACTTCTATTGCAACTATTCATCTTGTTTTTATATTTTCTTCTAGTACTTGTGCCACTTTCTTAGTTAATCACAAAGTTGAATATTACTGATACTCATATACCAGATCGTTATTCATGAAATTGATTAAAATATCACACGAGATGAGTTTTGCTTCTTACATGTGTGATGTGCATCCACATCACGTTTGTGTAAGACACTAATTTAGGTTTCTATCTTTTAGTCAGTCATGACTCTATCTTAACTTGATCTACGACCTCCAAAGTCTTTTGCTTATCTAGGATATTATGCATTTTAAATGTCATACGTTAGAATTATCCTTATTCGGTATCATTCTTATTCAAATCAGCCATCATTTCCTAGGATGTTATGGTTAATTAGATTACATACATATATATCAAACACAATGTTAGCAATGCAACCAAATACACATCAATTGTTGCAATTATGCATTAAAATTTAAAATATCCATATAAAGCATAGAATCAAAGGTTTACTATGTTCCCAATCATCTTCCATGACACAAATGCTTGACATTTTAAATTTTAATCTAATTGCGTCAATATTAATTCTGGATGGGAATTTTATTAAATTTAACCAATCTCAGAATTCCCACATTTAACAAATATATGATACAACAAAGATATCATCTATTTTGTCTAGGACCATTTCATCAACCCGTATTGATCTCAAAGTCATTTTATCCATGATAAAGTCTCTATGAAATTTGCAATAGGTCAAATTCCTCACAATCCGTTAATTTTGGGAATGATGTCAAAGTAGTGGATATTTTCTCATACATTACTAAGTGTTGCTCTTTAGCAAGCTATAATATATCCATTATATCCCAAAAATTTCAAATTCTTGTCCTAAACAAAATTATTGATTACGGGTCACATATTCATGTATGGATATTATTAGACTATGTACTATCTCTTTTCTAATTAAAACAGTTCAATAGATTATAAATAGTCTCAACATGCAATGTGATGGTCCTTAGTCAACAAACTTGCATGAAGTAGAAACATATATTTTGAAACACCAATATGTGTCTTTGGGAGTCGGAATAAGGTATAACATGTCTTTATGCACAGTAGGACCCATGAAACACATCTCATATAGGGATTTGAGCATTACATAGCTTTCAAGGACCAGAAACAGGTTTCACGCAGCAAAACATGTTGGAAAGAGGTGTTCATGCACTGTCATGTGTCAAAATAAGTCCATACACGCTGCACACACCTTCACATGCTAGGAATAAGCCAGACTCATTATCACACATTGGGAAATGATTGTCACATGTCGTCACCCACTGAAAATAGGTTGTCACGTGCCTTCACATGCTCACACAAGTTGATCAACGGTGGTAGTCAACCTTTGACTATTGACCAATCAACTGACCTCGGTGGGCTTTGACTGGTTCAGGTTGAACTCAATTGACTCAATAAGTTGGCCTGATGATTGATGGGTTTTGACTAATGGGTTTTCCCAACCTGATTACCAACTCGATTACCACCCAAAATAGCATGATGAACCCTAAATTTCTGTCCATTTAATTGGCCATATTCCAGCCATTTTTCGAGGACTATAGCATTGCGCTTTTATAGCCCAGTCAACGATGAGCCTTATTGTTCCAAGTTCCAGTGCCAATGTCGCTAGAATCCATCGAAACAACGAGGAAGAAAAACAAACCTTTTGTCTCGACTTTGGCTAGATTTTCATTAACTCTGACATTAATTCGACTCAATTTTTATTTCAACGCATGTAATACAATTTCAATCATCCATCTAACATGTTTCCCATCACCAATTTTATGCAATTTTGGCCAAATTGAATTCGTGCCCAAAACAAATTTTTTAATCAAAATTTCAATCTAAAACAACAAAACAGGTTATAATCTCTACAAAATCCATAATTCCATTCATAGAACAAATAGCAAATATGCATCCTAGGCTCTGATACCAATGTTGGGAACAATGATGCAAAAAATTAAGTTTTGTGAATTACTAGAAATATTAAATTGCATACCCAAATTTGTGTTCTGACAAACTCTACTCGAACATGGGTCGAGGTGTTAATGTTAGTCTATTTCTACGACTCAATTTGCCTCATGAATTGCATGTCTATTTTGGGAGACAGATCTGCGCTATTTGGTTTTTCAGAAGAAGAAGGGAGAATGTTTTTGTTATAAAAAAAATAGCGTAATTTCTTATGGGAGGAGGTAGTGTTTGGACAATTTATATGTGTCCAATTGCCCTCTAACTTCTCTTATAACTGCCCTTAGCAGTTAAATTCAATCGGGTTGGGTTGACTCATCATGGGTAGACCTGAACCCAATAGTCAAGGTGAAGGTTAACATCTTGCATTAATCACTCTCTGGACCATATGAGTGTTCATTTTTTGTCTACCCTTCAAAATTGTAGTCCTGCTTATGGATTATTTTACGAAGAAGCTAAAATTGCATGCTTAACTCTGTTTTTCCCCTATGTCCGAAGCTCCTGTCTCAAATTTTTGGTTAAATTTAGTTGGTAAGTTCTTATCAGATGCAGTTGTGATATTTAAAAAAACTAGATGTTTTGTTTATTAGAATCAAAGCCGAAGACAAAACCTAAGAGGGAAAAGACATTGGAGGAAAAAGCTTTCAGAAAGAGGGCTAATTACTTTTTGGCAGCATAGTTGTTTACAGTTATGCTCTTTCTGTCTGTCATGGGCAGATCTGATTCTTTAAAAGTGGAACTTGATGATGAAGAAGACCTTAGTATTGAGTAAAAGTCAAATGACTGTGCAAAGAGGATAATGCTTTCTTATTGCCCTTTGATTTTTGTGGTTTCATTTTGTAACTCTGGATAATAAACAAACATTCACAAAGCATAAAGATAAGTTATGTGTAGTAGATCAGTGTATTTTTGGTGGCTGAGTAAAAGGAATAAGAAAAGAAATTCTTGTTAGGTTTTAATTGCAGAGTTTTCATTGAAATTTCAGTTGGTGTTGGAGATAAAGAGTCATCTTACGACCTCCAAATTATACCTAGAATGATATGATATTGAAATTATATTAATAATAATATTTAATATAGATATAAATATTAATATGTTATCGTGTGATTAAATAATTTTTAATTAAAAATAAATTAATATTTAATCATATGATAATATATTAGTATTTTAATAATATCTATATTTATTTTTAATATATATAATATTACTTTGTATTAATTAGCCCATAAACTTGACACTTTCCAACCCCTAATTTCATAAAAACTCTCCTTTTTGTTTTAGCCGTTTAGATGGATGGTGTAAAGGGCAAATGGGCAAAAAATTCTAAAGATTTTTACATATAGAAAATTATAAAATGAGAAAAAATAACTAATTGAAAAAATTTTAAAATGGTAATAAGAGTTTGTAGACTAAATTTAAAAAATAATAATATATATTTTTTATTTTGTGGAATTTTTGGATTTATTTTATATGATTCAATTTGTCCTATATAATCTGGAAAGTGAAAGTGATAAAATGACCTTCAATATGGATAGTTCCATCTTTCTTGGATAATTAATGGAGTTTTATTTAGTTTTATTTAGGTTAGTAATTGGCCTAGCAAAGTAAACTTGGAGTTAGATGCTCAAAGCTAGAGCTAGTGAAATGTCCTAAGCAACGACATGCCAAGGTGAGGTCAAAAGTGGTGAGCTGACTATGAAATAATTAAAGAATTAATTAAAAAAAAAGCTATCATAAATTTTATATAACTAAAAAGAGAATTGAAAAAAAAATGAAGAAAGCGAAATCAGTACATGCATATATCTCTTTCAAATTAGGATAGGAGTGGGGGCATTTACACAAATTATTGTCACCACTCTAGACAAGAAAATGGCCATTTTCCAAAGCTAATTTCTAAGGCATTTAATGTATTCACATTAATTTTTTGGCTAAAGTCCCTCACATGATGGAAAAGTTCACCATACATAACACTTTTCTTTGGATTTTCACAATTTATAGATAATTATATTAACTCTGTTAAGAAAAAATCCAGTGGGATAAAAACTAAAGCAAAAGAACATAATTATTTAATGTTTTATAAAGTAAGGTTGGACATGCTAAAATTGTCTCATTAGAAACCTTATTAGGAAAACCCAATAAGACAAAACCTAATAAAAAGAAAAAGAGTATTGTGCACATTTTGTCCAGTATGTGATAAACTTAAAAAATTTGCTCTTTCTGATAAATGCTCCCCCTAATGAGTGCTTCTTATGATGAATGCTCTCCCTGATTATAGTGGGATTAATTTGGTTGCTTGTTAAATAATTACATACTGATGTTATATACTAACTTTTCAAATATTAATGTTGGTAATGTCTTGATGAGCAAATCTACAAGATTCTCACTAGATCATATTTGTTTGACATCAATCTTTTGGCTCTACTGAAGCTCACAAGTGTAAAAGAACTTCGGTGAGATATGGTTGGTTTTGTCTCCTTTAATATATCCACCTCTAATTTAGGCAATACATGTTGCATTGTCTTCATATAATATGAAAGGAGTGCCTATTGTAGAAGGAGAACTATATATATTCCAGATATGATGGATGACAGACTGTAACCATGTATATTCTCATCTGGCTTCATAGAGAGCTAGAATTTCTGAATGATTTGAAGATATTGCAACCAAAGTCTATTTGTGATGGAGCCATCATAGGAGCATCCAACCATCTAGGAGATTCGCTACACATTTTAGTGGGGCCAATTATGACGAGTATAGCTAAAAAGGTGCAACAGACCTTAATAGGGCTCATGGAGGGCTTAGAGTCTAAAACCAACTCATTCAAGGATGACAAGATGCTTGAAGAAGCCAATAGAGAAGTCAACCTGATTCAGGCTTAAGCCCATAGAGAAATCAAAATCTAAAATGCACAGATAGATTTTGAACAACCATAACTTTTGATTTGGAAAAAGTTATGGGGCTTATAACCTATCAACGCGAAGCTCATTTCGAGATCTATATCAACAACTAGCTTTGTTGTTTATGCCCAATTTGTAGGCCTAAATAAAGGCCGTTTCAGTGTGTATTATGTAGTTTTTGTTTTTATCAAATTTAGAAATTTTGGTTTTATGAATTTTGGTCTTGTTTGTAACTAGGCTAGACTTTATTGAGCCTAATTGCCATATCATCTTTTAATTAGTGTTTTGGGTAGTTAACTAGGCATGGGCTTGGGAAATTTGGAAGTCCATTGGGTCATAGGTTGTTTTAAGGTTAAATTGACACTACACTATATAAACTGAATTTTTTATTATGAATGGGATCATTGGTTGACTTTTGCATACCATTGAATTACTCACCTTTGAACTTATCAAGATTCATCTTATTGCATTTACCATTAATGATACCAAGGTTCATTTGATTCCATATCGATTCAGGTCAAGGTTTGTATTGATGAAATTGATTCAATCCTAGGGAAAATATCTTCTTGAACATTGGGTCTTGCATCATATTGTCAAAGTTCGCATCAGTTTGGTGAAGTGTTATGATATTGTTGTGTCATTATAAGTAAAAATATATCCCATTTACAAGTGGGCCTTATGAGGATCAGAAATATAACCAATATCTCTATATCCAACCAAGCTAGGATTTTTAAGTGATTTAATAGAATAGAATAATCTCAAATCTCTAGTCCTATATAGGTAATGAAGTATATATTTGATTCTATTCCAGAGGTGATGGATTGATGTAAAGCTAAATTAGGCCAATAAATTAATTATGAAGGATATATTAGGTTCAATGCATTGAGCTAAATATAATAGGGCTCTAGCAGCACTAAGATACAATACTGTAGGGTAGAGTATCTTTTCATCTTCTTCTTTAAGATGAAATGAGTCTTTTTCCAAATTGAAGGACCAAACAACCATTGGAGTGCTCAAAGAATAGACCTTATCCATATTAAAACATTTTAATAATTTTTCAATATACGCTGATTAATGGATAAATATTCCATTTGAGTTATACTCGATTTGCCAGTCGAGACAATAATTTGTTTTCCCCAAATCCTTCATTTCAAATTTTTTTTTAGATGTTTTTTAGTTTTTGAGAGCTCTTCAAGAATCCCAATTAAATCATATTATCAATATAAACTGTTATAATGACAAATCATGATTCTAACTTTTTGATAAAGACACATGGGTATATAGGGTCATTCACATAACCTCTTTTTCAAATATTCACTGAGACAATTGTACCACATTCTTCCGGATTATTTTAATCTATACAATAATCTTTGTAATTTAATTGAGTACATGCCTTTTGAATTAATCTTTTTTGCTTTAGGCAATTTAAATTTTTTAAAAAGTTTTATATAAATTTCAGTATCTAAGTTTTTATATAAATAAGTAGTAACTATGCCCATTAGATGCATATCTAGTCCTTCAGAGACTATTGAATTGATTAAATATTTGAATGTGATTATATCCATCACAAGTGCATATGTTTCATTAAAGTCTATACCTGACCTTCGGGAAAAGCCTTAGGCTACAAGCCTAGCTTTATATCTAGTAATCTCATTTTTGTTATTTCTTTTTCTCTCATATAACTATTTATATCAAAGGTATTGTATGTTCTTAGGCGTTAGAACTAAGATCCAAACACTTCATGTTTTCTTGGAGAAGTTAATTTTGCTCGAATTGCTTCTTTCCATTTAAGTCAATCATGTCTTTATGTACACTCAGTCATAGTACGTGATTCAAAATCATCATCATTCATAATTTCAGTACCTATTATAAATGAGAATATATCATCAATTTTAAACATTTCATGATTTCACATCTCTCGTTTATAAGCATAATTTAAAAATATCTTAGTATTTGCATTTGACCATTCTTCAGGATTTTGTACCATTTCAGGGGCTTAAGTTTTTTAAAGGGCCATAACCTTTTTTGGAGAAATATTAGAAAGTGTGGATTGTTCATTTATTTTAGGATCATTATGATTGACATATGTTTGATTATTTTTTTTTTTTCGAGCAACATTATCCTTCAATCCAACAAGTCTACCATGCTTCTAACATGCAATAGATTGATCAGTCATGACTCGAGTGAACTATTTAGTAGTCACATTAATTCTTGTTGGTATGTTGGTAGCTGATATATGTGATCGTGTCACTTTTACCATATCTACAAATGTGTCAAGTATTTGATTGACAATAATTTGTAAACGTACTATCCTCTATACTATAGTTTTACTTTGGGATATACGAGGATTTAGATAAGACATGGTAGATACGTACCAAGCGAGTTCATGCCTAACTTTAGGAGGCGTTTTCTTTTCCTACAAATATGGAAATGTTGTCTCATCAAAGTGACCATTTGTAAACTGTGCAGTAAAAAAATCATCTATTAATGGTTCCAGATATTTCATAATAGATGATAAATTATATCCAACATAAATTTCTAAATGATGTTAAGGTCCCATTTTTATGCGTTGATGAGATGCAATAGGAACATATACAGTATAACCAAATATCCTTAAATGAGATATATCAGGTTAGTGACCAAGAATTAATTATAGGAGAGAATATTGATGATAAGAAGAAGGTCGCAAGTGAATTAACATTGCAGCATATAATGTAGTATGCCCCCACATAGAAGTTAATAATTGAGTTTTTAATAATAAAGTATGTGCAATTACCTAGAGTCGTTTGATAAAAGACTCAGTTAATCCATTTTGAGTGTGGAAATATTGGACTGAATGTTCAACATCATTCCCCATAAACATGCAACAATCATCAAATGTCTTGGATGTAAATTCACCAACATTATCTAGTCATATTGACTTGATTGAATAATCTGCGAAGTGTATCTTTAATTTGATAATTTGTGTTAATAGTTTAGAAAATGCAACATTTCAAGTTAGCAATAAATAAATATTAGACTATCATGTAGATGCATTAATTAAGACCATAAAATAATGAAATGACCAACTTGGTGGATGAATGGGTCCACATATATCCTCTTGAATTCTTTGTAGGAATGATACGGATTCAACTTCAATTTTGGAGGGAAATGGTCTTATTATTAATTTACTTTAAAAACAAACAGTGCAAAATTTTTTACTGGACAATAAAATCTTGTGATTTTGTAATGTATGTCCATTTGAATTTTCAATCATCCTACGTATCATTGTAGATCTTTAGTAACTCAAGCGGTCATGCTAAAGCCTGAAGATTTTTAGATCAGAGGACTTCTGGTTTGATACTGTATAGGTTTCAATTGCCTTTATGATTGTATGATACAATTCAAATGATAAAGCAAATAGTTTGTCTAGTATAAGCTTTCTCTCAAAGGTATTACTAGTTATATAGATAAATTATACACTATTTTCACTCATGGTTTTAATGTGATAATAATTATTTCTTATATCTTTAAAACTAAGTAGATTTCTTCTGGATTTACTTGAATATAATGCATCATTAATATTTAATTTGGTCCCATTTTTCAACAAAGTTGTTTTTTTGGAGCCTTCAATTAGATTTATTAATCCTGATATAGTGTTTACTTTAGCTTCAATTGATGCTAGAGTTAAGAAAAACTTCTTTTCCTTGAGAATTGTGTGTGTTGTTACAGTTTCCACTAAATATGTTTCTATTATCAGCTTTTGAAGTCAACGCTTCAATTTTGGAGTCTATATCATTTCATATAAATATTATCTTACTCATAACATACACAAAATAATGAAAGGAAGAAGAACACGATAATAAAACATAAAATAATATTCATGACTATAAAATAATTATATAGGATGGATTTTAATTATAAAAATCTTATGTACTCGCGTCACTAGTCAAGTGACTCATATTTTATTCTTGAAAGAAGTCTTAAAATATCAAGATTCATTACATAGACAAGATCTAAATCATCCATAAATTTAATTTTTATAGATGTTTAATATAGATTTACCCAATGTTTATGTGTACTATAGGTACACAACCAATGACATTTATGCCCATTTCTATTGTTTTGTGATTTACTTTGTATTATTCTTTATTTTATTTTAATCTTAGTTCACTTCTAGTGGTATGACTAAGATTTTCTATTATAATCATTTTTGTATCAAAAATTATTTCATCCATAACCTTAGTCATACTCATGATAACTACTTCTGGTAGTTGCGTTCACAGGAATCATGTAATAATTGTAGGACGAGTTTGATGGTTTTTCATTAAAGAGAAACTATTAATTCAAAATTTCTTTCCCCAAAATTGCTACTACTAGAGCATATTATAAAAAAAAAGAATAAAAGGTTGAGAATATTTTCTCTTTCACATTATCTCAATCAGGGAAAAAAATCTAAACATCGTAGAGTTGTACTAAATTATAGAGCCATTGAAAGTATTATTGAATATGATATTTAAATTTATCTTTCAAATTTCTCCACTAAATTAATAGATCTATTATTATATCCAAATTATTGGTTTACAATCCTGTGGGGATGTGATGCTGGTAAAATAGTAGTCTTAGATTTGTCCTTCTACGATGTTTTATTTAATCACTTTATCAAGACTCATAAATTCTAGATAGAGAATCGTGTAAAAAACCCATTTAATTATATCCATCCAATTTTAGAAACTTCAGGTTCAAATATTGTTATATTCCCAAAACTTTTGATTTTGTGAAGAATATATTGAAATTAATCTTTGAAACTTTAGGTTCAAATATTATCTCATATTTATAAAACAATTTGTTTTGTAGAAAAAATATTGAGATTAATTTTTGAAACTTCAGATTCATATATTATCTCATATTTATAAAACTTCCAGTTCTGTAATTAGTATTCAGAATCGGTTCTGTAATTAGTATTCAAAATATTATAGTATTTAAAATCTTTAATTCTGATTATATTACAGACTTTAAGTTTATATTTTTCATAATCTATGCAGACTTCAAGTTACAAATGTAATATAGTTAATATAAAATAAATAAATATTTTAATGAAATTTGGAACCTCGACCCCATATATATATATATATTCTCTCACGATTTTACAAATTTTATGTTACGATTCAGATACAATTACTATAATGTAAATAAATATTCAAAGCTTTTTGTTAAGATTCATTATTTTGTAAACTTTAGGTTAAAAATGATATTTAAGACTTTAGGTTCAAATTCATGATTTTGTAAACTTCATGTTATAAATGATGTTCAAAATTTCGGGGTCAGATTCATGATTTTACAAACTTTAGATTACAAATTAAATATAATTATAAATGAAAAATTAACTAGAATAATAAGAAAAATTAAAATATTTATAGTTTATATTTTACAAATAGAATAATGTCACAACTGTCATATTCATATTTATAATGTATAAACAAAACAAAAACATAATTAAAAAATAACTAATATTAAAATAAACCTAAGTTGATAGTGTTGATCAGGTACTATAAGATGAAGAAAGATGAAATGCTACAACAGAATATCTCTTTCAAATGAAGAAATTGTAAGAAAGATGAAAGATGAAAGGCCATTTTTCAAAGCTAATTTCCAAGGCATTTAATGTGTTGACATTAACTATTTGGCTAAAGTCTCTGACGTGGTAAAGAAATTCACCATATATAACAAAAACTAATATATTCTAAAAATGATTTAATTGAATAGACAGAGATGTCAAATGGATTGAGCTGATCGGTTACTGTTACGAGTCATGTCATAGATCAGCCCAGCCTGACCGATGTGTTATGTTTATTCAATTAAAAAAAAAAACTAAAAAGTTCTAATTTTTCTATGTAAGTTGTAGCCTCTGGGCGTAGCTGTTGAAGTTTCAATATTTTTTATTTTTTTCTTTTTGGATATAAACCCACCCTCCATGACTCTTTAAACCACACATCCAATATAATTTTTCAATCTTTCATTCCCTCTTTATATTCTCTTCTTTTACTAATATAAATTTTTTTCTAAATTAATACAACTAAATATCATAAATTATAAATCGATTATCCAAATAACATTTTATTTATATTTTTAAATAATATAAAATTATTTTTTATTACTAATTGTCATATATAAATAAAATAAACTCTTTATTTTATCAATACCACTGCGATAGACTTATTTTCTTAAATTAAGTTTTCGTGGTTGAGCCTATACTTGAGTTCCGACAACTATATTTCATACACTTTACCAACAAGAAAAACTAAGTAACTCACATGCATGACCTTTAGACAATGTCATTCATAATTTTTGCTATACATGTTATTGCCACCATTCTCTTAATATCTATTAATAACATAATTTCTTTATTATTTTTGTAATTTTGTTAATTATTATTATTTTTAAATATTTTCATAATAAAAAAATTAATTTGCTCTAAATAGAAAAAATGTGCAAGCGATTGAGACGACTCTATTTTTGTAGACTCAATTGATCAAGAATCAGTGCAATATAAACACTGTAACATAGACATTACACGGTCTCTGTTACAATGCTTATATTACACTAATTATTGTTCAATTGATTTTATAAAAATGTCGTTGTCTCAATCGTTTGAATACTTTAATAATACGTGTGATATATAATAATATATTAATTTATTTATATCTAATATGAAGAGAACATTTATACATAAAGTGTGATTCATGGTTGGCACATATATTAAGAATATTTATATTATATAAAAATATTAAATTAAAAACTCCTTTTTAAATGAGAATTGCAGTAAAATTAATAAAATAAAATATATTATGTGAACAAAAAAATATACTTTATGAGTTATGACACGGACAGGAGCACGCTGATAGGGTGTGGTAGCAAAGTATGGGAGCAAATACATACGTCGTTGGCCTGTTATTGTCTTTAACAAAATTTCTACCACGTGTCACTACTGATGCCACACCATGCCATGATAATATGCATGTTAAGCCAAATTACTGTTCCATCCCAGGTTTAATGAAACGTCTATATTTCAAAGCGTTAAATTCCAACCTATCATTCACTCTTGATATTAACATTTGATATAAAGGTAAAAAAAAAGACAAAACTCAAATTTCTATTTACTAACTTTTGAAAATTGGAATACTCATTTTTCTGTTAAAAATTATCAATTAAAGTTAAAGATAAAATTATTATTTATAAAAAAATTTAGCAAACTAAAATTTTATCTCATTTTCATCTTTTAGTTTTAAAAAATAATAGTTTCTTCCAAAATCTAAATTTTAAAAAGTTACAATTTCTCCCCTAAAACCCTAAACTGAAAAGCCAACCAATTTTCAGGCGACGAAATCCACTTCGAGTGCTAGCTGGAAGAGGGGAATATATTCCAACTTAATCATCTTCCAAAATTTATGAGGAAATTAGCTTGGCTCAAGGTTTAGAAAATGGATTGAGGGAAATTAGGGGAGTATGCCAATTTAGGGGAAACCGATTATGTTATTATTATTTTCTCAATAAAACTATATGTACCCATTTTGGGTACATAAATAAATACATATTTGATATGTGTTATCAAGTGATTGAATGATTTTAAATTAATGATAAAGTAACAATGAATCACATAATGATATATTATGTATATATTTATTTGCATACTTAAAAATAAATACACATAGCATTGTTCTTATTTTTTTGGTGCTTTGTTTATCAATTGGTTTGTTATCTTCCTTAAAGAGTTTGGCATTGACTCAAAGAGTGCAACCCCATGACAAACCAAATGACTTTGTCTAAGAAGGTTTGTATTACATTGCTAGAAGAACGATAAGTGTAATCTTAATTTGAAACATTAATTATATGAGATTATAGTAATGCATAATTTATAAAACTTGAACAAAGGAAATAAATCACCTTATATATGAAATTCCAAATGAAATTTAAAAATATATATATATATATATATATATATATATATATATATATATATATATATATATATATATATATATGTATGTTTCCTATGGTATTCTAAAATTATTTCATTATTTATATAATTGTAACTATCAAAAATGCAAATCAATTGATCAAATTCATTTGATAACATTAAATGAAGTAAACAAAGTTGGTCTCCCACCATATCTTATATGTACATAAACTTATAATATCTTGAGCTAAACAAATCTATTTCTTTACCAATGTAAACAATTTAGTCTTGGAAAGTAGGTGGAGGTTACAAGATGGACACTTTTAATTAAAATAATAAAGAAAGTTGAACCAAATCTTACGAAATCCTTATATTTTTGAGTGATTTGTTTAAGTTTTGCCAACTAGTATAAGTCATTATACAAATATTTAAGTTGGTTGATTGGCCCCAAAATTGCCACAACTCAAAGAGGAATTGGTTTAGCCATGTCAAGTCCACAAATTAATGCTACCATTTAAGGGTAAAGGATTATTTCCCACCCAAGTTTTAGCTTTGTAGCACCCATAGGTAAGCCCAAGGGTATTTTAGTCTTTTTAAAGTTTTAAATTAGGTGATTAATGATTTTCAAGGATACACGCCTCTATATGGAGGCATACACGGTCGTGTATGGTCAGTAGAAAGTTAATTAGTAGATCAGATTATGATCATGGCAAAACAAGAAGTTGCCTTAGTTATGCAACTAGACACACAACTGTATATGGTCTTATACAAACCTATGTATCGTGTCTTGGTGATAAAATAAAATTTTGATCAACCTTAATTCTCTCACATTCTTTTGTTTTCTAGTTGCTCAAAAGTGAGAGAGAGAGTAAAAGTGGAGTCTGTGGTCATCTCAGGAGTCATCGTCGATCACTGGAAGTCACCAATTTCTAGAAGAGTCATCACCAATCATAGGAAAACAAGTAAGTGGTGCTTCCAACTTGATTTCAGATTATTAAGCATAATTCATTGCTATAGGAATGTTTAGGAGGATTTCTTATATGATTTATGACTTGAGTATGTCGTGTTATGATCTGTGTGGTTGGAATATTAGATGTTTGGATGAGATCATGGAATCCTTTCATTACAGAATCTTATCTAGGGTTGTTTGGGTTGAATGAACACTACCCTTACATTTGATTATATTATGAATATTTATATGATTCTTTGGGATGGTTATTAACTATAAAACACTATAGATATGCATTTGAAATGTCTACAGTAATGTATGACACAATTAATGTGCTATTTGGATGAAAACATGCTTGAATGTTCATTGTTCTTAGATTTGATGCCATGAAATTATGTATATATGCATTATGGTTAAAAGAATGGTTGAAACAACATGTTTAAGATGTTTAGAGACTACTGTTTATGCATTGGTTATGTGAATATTGTCGAAATTGTCATTAGAGAGGTGTGGAAACCTTAAGACACTATTTCCAGATTATGACATATGGTCATGTATGGTCCCATACACACCTATGTACCATTCCAAAAATTTTGAAAGTCTAAAGATCCCACACTCATTCTAAGGGAAGCTATGCACGGTATCAGACACATACCTATGTATGACTTTCCAAAAGTGGACGACGTGGTTAAAAGGCAGGTGGCTTACACATGTGAATCATTGTGTTTGGGAGTGAATCCAAGTTAACTCCTCATGTGCATCTGCTCTACGCATGACCATGTGCTTAGTGACATACACCTGTGTATATGGGTTGAAAGACACATAGGTATGTATAAAGAAGCAAACGACCATATAACCCTAAACAAAAACAAAATATGATTATACCTTTAAGCTATGTGCATAGAAGGGGAGAGTTAAGTAAGAATAATAACAAGTTATTAGAGGACAAAGAATTTAAGAAAGACATAGGTGAGGTACCTGATTGCATGGACGATGACACAAATTCAGATCAAGTCAAATCAAAGTCAAAAGTCAACAACCTTAAGATTAGTGTCATACAACTAGATAGTCACCAACTATGTGTGTAAGTGATGATAGATCCTAAAAGCATTAAAGCTAGATACCTATGAGATACATCATGTACTCGACGACAAGACGCGTAGCCATCTAGTTTAATTTAGTTGTGCATAGTAAGGATGTGGCTTTAGATATTCCTCTTGTGATCAATAGGATGCACCACATATGTACCCGAGGTAGGAGCCATCTCTGAATAGTTAGTCAGTAGTTTCAATTTGCTTATATAGTAAGGGAAGAAACTGTTATTAGAGATTTTCCATGTGTGATTAGGGTGTCCTAGTTAGATAGCCCAATAGGTCATTTGGCATGTGCATAAGGCACAATAATAACTTTCATCAAGACATCAAATATGTCAATTTCAGCTTGGGTCTTCATACCTTTTGTGGACGATCCATGTCAGGGTACTAAGGTGTCACAGTGTGACCATATTTGGTTTATGAATGGAACGCAAGTTTTGCCATTAATTATTTATATTAGTTTTGGGTGCCTAAAGGTCACCACTTATTAAGTTTTACTTAAGTGTTTCCTTTCATATGTTTGTAGGTAAAGGTTAGTAGCGAGGCAAACGATGGATTCAACTGTCCAACTAGCAGTTACACGAGGAGATAGGCCTTTTGTTGTTCAATTTTTAACAAACCTATAGTTTTATTATTTTATTATCATTTTTATTATTATCATGGTTGCTAGTATTTTCAAACATATGGTATCATATGAATATTGATCAATAAAGTGTTTCTATTGCATCACCTTTTTGCATGCTTTATAATTATGATCATATATTAAATTTTCAAATACCTTTTTTAGTATATTCCCATTAGAGGTATATATCTAAAGAGGAATGTTACAAGCTCAATCTCTAAAAGACACCCATGGTAGTTCAAAAACCTAAATATCCACCCATAAACTAACTTCTGTTGAAATTTTTTGTTAGAGACAAGGGTAAAATTATCATTTTATCACTAAACCCTAAAAAACTATATCATTTTACCCTTATCGTTTGAAAAACTAACATTTTCCCTCTAAAATTAAGTTTTAAAAGTTAGCATTTTCCCCCTAGGGTTTAAAAACCTTTTCTAGCCAACAAATCTGACGAGTCATTGGTAGCTAGAATGACAAAAAGACTACGAAGCATCATTCATTGTCTAGACATCAAAGAACGATGCTTTGTCATCCAAACAAAGCATCGTCTCTAGATTGACGATGTTTCTGGATGAAAAAGTATTGTCTATCTGGACAACGTTTCATTGAGAAGCATCGTTGATCTAGACATTAAAGAAGCAGAGAACATCTTCCAGATTGACAATGCTTCTTGATGAAGCATCATCCAGATCGATGACACTTCGTTATCCAAAAACGTCATTGATTTAGAGATAATGCTTCATCTGGATAACGAAACATCATCTTTCGGTGTTTAGATGATGGATGATACTTTTTTGTCTAGACGTCATCCTCTTGTCGTTCCAACCATTGACAACTTACTAGATTTGTTGACTGGAAAAGATTTTTAAAAGCTAGGGGAGAAATGTTAACTTTTTAAAACTTAATTTTGGGGGGAAAATGTTAGTTTTTCCAACTATAGGGGTAAAATGATATTGTTTTTTACGATTTAGTGGTAAAATAATGATTTTACCATATTCTCTAACAGAAAATTTTAACAGAAATTAGCCTATATATGGGTATTTGTGTTTTTGAACAGTTACAGATGTCTTTTTGAGATTGAGCTAAAACGTGGGTGGGAATAGTACTTTGTCTTACCATTTATTGATATGGATCATACTATCACTGGTCCAACCTTTATTAATTAAGATTTTTATTTTACTTTTATTTTTTTAAATAAATATAGTCATAATAGTTTGTGCCAATTAAGAATGGATTTGAATTGAATTGAGTAAATAAGAATCGATTTAAGCTTGGTTTAATTTATAATATCAAGCTCTATGCATATTTTCGTTAGAAGGTTATCGTTGGAATGAACTCTGTTACCACCGATATGAATAATACTTTTGAAAAGGGAAATCATATTAGAAGAAAGATGAATAAAGTTACCATCGTGGCAAACAATATCATTAAAAGAATGAATCAGCCAATTATGAATTTGAATCCAAATTGGTTTGACTCAAATTCAACATTAGTGCTAATGACATTCATACCATAGTTCAACACCATAAATAAGGGTACCTAAAGTAGGATGTTGACGACTACCCCTTCTAACAAGATAATGTGCCAAAAAAATGTTAAAATATTGCTAGTCAAGGAACAGATGTTTGAAACCACTGGTTCATTTTATATGCATTTTTTTTGTGATTTTGTTCTATTATGGTTGATTATTGTTAATCTTATGTTGTTGCACAAAAACTCGTGTCATTGTGTATTTTATGCATGATGATTTATCCATAATGTGGTTAGGCATGTTGTGTGGCGATGGGATAACCTTTCACACCCAAGTAATCCATTAGGACATCACAGTATAGTTTTTTTTTGTTTTTTTTGCTAAGTAACATGACAGTATGGTTGAAAATCTAGGATTTTGCGTAATAGTGAATTCTTGATTTCTAGATCTGGTTTACCAAATTCAATGCGATCTACTAATTCAAACAACAACAACAAGAAGTTTCTGGAATTGGTTGATCATATTTTAGCAAGATGGAATTTTTTAGACCTTTTTTGTATTGTCGCATGTGGGTTCAAAACATTGTATGTTGTCACATATGAACTTAACATGTTTGCTATGCAGTTTCATGCAATGGTGAAAACATGTTGCCCTAATTTGTGTAATCATGCATTGATGACAAAAGATGAAAATTTTGGAACCTCTAAGGTTGATCCATAAATATTGCAAACTCGAAGTGTCAAATGCTGTTTGGACATTTTAATAATCTCTATTAAAAGTCCAATAAACTCCAAAATTTATGTAAATGTTATCTATCCATATAATAATTTTTTAGTGTGTTGGATTTATTTTTATTAATCATATTAAGTTTATTAATAAACTATTATTGAATTATTGAATTACTTTATTAAATCAAAATTATAATTAATGCTAACTCACCTTAGAAAATTTTCTAACATTAAAGTAATCTTATATGTAAAAATCAAAACATATAGCATAGGTAATAACAAAATAACTTTTCTTTGAGAGTTAGCTCATTAAAATTGTGTTGCGAGATTGACTTTTGATTGGAATCCATAAGCAATAAGTTGAGACTTCTGCTAGTGAGTATTGTCAGTGTGAATTTGCTTACTATTTTTAGTCATAGCTTGAGTTCTACGCTAGTCCTCTCCACTTGAAAAGATTTCATTTCAGAATTATTTTTTTTGAATTAGAAATAAAACACTTCATCACAGGACAACGCATCAACGTCTGTGCAAGTATTTGTATCCATTATTAATGCATACAATATTAGTATTAATCTTATGGAAAGCTAATTTTTTTGACCTCTAATATAGTTGTAAATTGTCTCATAAGACAACCCCATTTCCATGTTATTCTTCTCCAACCCCATTTCTACGTTGGACTTCTCCACTAGGAAAATAACTCATTTAGAATTGTCTTACGACGTTGAACTGAGACACAAATTTCCACGCTCCAGCTATCACATTTAATGGCTTCATAGGATTTTTTTGGCAGAAAGTTGAGATGCAGACTTGTTTGCTTGTGTTTCTCGCAGCTTGATTCCTATTAAGGTTGGATTCGAACCGAATCCGTTTAAGCTCGAGTTTAAACTCGATTTGAATAAGTCTGAAACTAGCTAACCTTATATGAGTTTGATCGAGCTTGAGCTATTCGTTAAAATTTTCAATTAAAAATTTTGATACAAAATAACGTTGTTTTAATCAATATGTATTAAAATAACGTCGTTTTAATAACGAAAAATGTGTCAAATCGAATTTGAACTGAGTTCGAGCTTAGCTTTCACTAGCTCAGTGAGCTCAAGCTCGGCTCAATTCGAATCCAACCTTAATTCCTATGTTAGTCTTCTACTTGTGTCTCTCGTTGATTCCTATGTTTGTCTTCTCCGCCAGAAACAAACTCTTTTTAGAATTTAATAAAATCACTTGTACCTAATTTTTTGAATACATAATTAGGTATAATGTATTATAATATAATTAAATATAAAATAATATAATATTATATATTTCTATAATATCTATATATTTAATTGTATATTAAAAAAAATATGCACACGGCATTGGTCTTTCAGAATTATATTGTGAGCGTAAGTTGTAAGTTGTGTTTTACTGTTAAAAAGGGACTTCACAGTCACTTTCACTAGCTTCATGTTCGAAAGGAACTCATTTCCGTAAGGAAAAAGTTGAGGATTCATTATTCTCAACTGAAGGTTACAGTACCATTGTGTGCTTATTTATAGAAACTCGTGAATAATCATTGTTCTCAAGTAATTAATTTTCTTCAATGGTACACAAGGTTGTCCTCATCGTCTTCTGTATTTTTCTTTCTCACGAATTGAGCCCTTCAATGGCGCAAACTTGGGTCAGAGCTGGTTATTATTGGAAATCATCATACACTTATGAGCACCCCATTTCCAACATAAATTCTTCTCTCTTCACCCATCTTATTTATTGCTTTGGTGATGTGAATACTACAACATACCAGCTATCTTTTCCATCACCTTATGATGAACTACTAATCTCCAATTTCGCAGACACTGTGAAGCAAAAGAACCCATCAGTCAACACACTTTTGTCCATTGGAGGCACAAATATCGATTGGTCAACATTTTCCTCATTGTTAAGCAATGATTCTCATAGAAAATCTTTCATTGATTCATCAATAAAAATGGCCAGGCTTTATGGCTTTCAAGGCCTAGATCTTTGGCATAGTCACGTAAACACAAGCAATGAAATGTTGAATCTAGGAATTCTATTCAGAGAATGGCGAGCTGCTGCTGTTCAAGAGGCTAGAAACTCAAGGCAGTCGCAACTTATCCTGACTGCCTCAGTTAAACATTTACCGAATTATTTTTATTTAACAAATTTTCCAATAGACTTCGCAGAGACGTACTTGAACTGGGTTCATGTTGTTACTTGTGATTATAAAAAGACAACAATTACAAACTTTACAGCTGCTCCTTCAGCTCTGTATGATCCAAGTTGTATTGATAATACTGATTATGCTATAATGGCATGGATCAATGGAGGACTATCATCTAATAAGCTTGTCTTCTGTTTGCCTCTGTATGGCTATGCATGGGAACTTGCCAATCCTCAGGTCAATGGCATTGGCGCACCGGCAAGGGGACCAGCTAACAACGACATAGGATTCGTGACTTATAATCAAATCAAGAGAGATTATATCCAACCATATGCACCTAATATTACGTTCAATGCAACATATGTGGTGAAATACTTCACAGTAGGGACATCTTGGATTGGCTTTGATGATGCCCAAGTCGTTAGAATCAAAATTTCTTATGCCAAAGAAAAGAAGCTACTTGGTTACTTTGTGTGGCAAGTCTACATGGACTATAATTGGGAGCTTTCCGGAGCTGCAGGTAAATATATAAGTGTTAATCCAAATATTCAAGCTTCATTATCCTATTGATTTTTTTTTTTTTTACTATTTGATCTGTAAAATTTTCAGCGGAAGAGGATAGAATTAATTTTCCAACTCAGGAAAGTGATCAAATTGGAAGAAGTAATAGGCGTAAGACAGTAATAGTTTGGACGGCAACTGCAACTGCTGTTCTCTTACTAGGCTTTGCCATTGTCTATTGCTGGATGAGAAAGCTCAGAAGAAAAGGTAACCTGTTCCAGTTTTATCTATTAATTTTACCAACGCTATTATATACAGCCAATTTTGAGTTTTGGGATCATAGATATTGTATGTTATCATATAATTGGATAATATGATGATATATTATCTATATATCTAATTGATAACTTAAAATTGGGATCCCGGTGAATATTGCAAAATTTCTATTTAACATGCCTTAATAAATACGTTTATCATCGAAGGCTTTGTTCTCATTTTATTTTCGTGGTTGACAGAAATGGTTCACTCAGCCAAACAATCAAATGATGAAGTACCTTGTGGAGATTTTACAAAAAACGATCTTAATCTGATAATATATACTTGGGTTGAGATTGAAGCAGCTACAGACCGATTTTCATTTCAAAACAAGCTTGGCGAAGGTGGTTTTGGCCCTGTTTACAAGGTTATATTTATCGTATGGTATATTGTTAGGGTTTATTTATTTTATTAGTTATTTCAATCTAAAATAATATATCAAAATAGCAATAATATCAATAAAACTATATATATTAATAATAAATATTAATTAATATATTAACAATGATATATTACTATGTGATTTTGAATTTAAACTAAAATAAAAGTTAATCATATAGTGATATATTATTGTTAATATACAAATTAAACTTATTGTTAATGCATATAATCTTACTCACTAGCAGTATATACTAATAAATATAAATAAACTGATATGTTATTATATGATTAAGTGATTTAATTAGTTATTTAATCTCTAATTTAAATCATTCAATCAGATGATAATTTATTAATTTGTTTACATATGATAGTATCTGCCATCATTTCAGGAGGATAGAAAATTAATAAAAATTAGTTTACTTGGAAAAAAAAAATACCAATTAACTACTATGGTGTTTTATTTTTTTTTTTCCAGGGCATACTACCGAATGGGCAGGAAATAGCAGTAAAGAAACTTTCAAAAACATCCAAACAAGGCTACAAGGAATTCAAAAATGACGTTATGCTGACTGCAAAGCTCCAACATGTAAATCTAGTCAAGCTTCTGGGTTATTGCATTGACGGAAGACAACAGATGCTGGTCTACGAATACATGCCAAACAAAAGCTTAGACTCTTACCTTTTTGGTATAAAATTTATGTGCAATTCTTTTTTTGTTATTGTTAGGCTTATTTATAATAATTTACTTTGTTCACCAATGAGTTTGATGTAGATCCCATTAGACAACATATTTTGGATTGGGAAAAACATGCTCAAGTTATTGAAGGAGTGATTCAAGGACTCATATATCTTCAAAAATATTCAAGATTAACTATTATTCATCGAGATATAAAAGTTAGCAATATCTTGTTAGATGGAGAAATGAAACCCAAAATATCAGATTTTGGAATGGCTAGAATATTTTCAAAGGATGATCTTGAAGCAGAGACAAGCCGTATTGTTGGAACGCTGTAAGTACATATTATTGTCAATATATATTTTACTTGGTACAAAAATATTTCAAAAATTACTTATTATTTATTATGATTCAATGCAGCGATTATGTTCCTCCTGAATATATCTATAATGGCAAATACTCAACTAAATCTGATGTTTATAGTTTTGGGGTTCTTCTTTTTCAAATCATTAGTGGCAAGAGAATATCCTTTTTATATGGTCCAAATGAAAGTCTGAATCTTTCTGCATATGTAAGTTTCCGAAATAATTCATATTAGGGTTAAAAATGCAAGGTTGACAAGTCCAAATTATTTGACAATTTCAGGCATATGAGTTGTGGAATGTCGGCAAAGGCATGGAGTTTATGGATGAATCATTGAACGATGCATATTCATATTGTAAATTAATGAGATGCTTGCAAATAGGTCTATTATGTGTCCAAGAAAATCCAATTGATAGACCATCCATGTTGGACGTTTCCACCATGCTAAAAAATGTAAACATAGATATGATGATTCCGAAGAAGCCTGCTTTTTGCAAACAAGATCAACCAAATAAATCTGTTGTGCAGTTGGAAGGTTTTTCAGGGAGCACTTCATCAATTAATGATGTATCAATTTCAGATGTGTCAGCTAGATGAGCCTTACAATTTTGAGATTACTAATATTGCTATATTAATTACATGTTAGTTTTTATAGCATTCCTAAAATTTATGATTTTGTTTTGAGTTAAAGCAATGTCATATGTACTTAGTTTTATATATTTAATTAGATAATTAAATGATAACTCATCATATAATTAAGTCTTATATTATTTTTAATTCAAAATCATCAATTCATAAAATGATATATTATTTAAATACTTAATCTCATAAGATTTAATTATATAGAAATTCATACATAGTTCAACTAACCATTATCCACAAACAAGAGGTAATATCTATAACCTTCATCAGTGAAAATTGAAGTAGGGCCCACACATCAGTATCCAAAATTTCTAAAGGAGTAGTGGTTTTATAAGTAGAGATAGGAAAACGTTTCTGATGTAACCTTCCAAAACGACAGTTAAGACCGGAAAATTTTTCTGCACTATTACTTTTACTTAAACCTAAATGATGAAACACAACATAAAACACTTTTGAATTTGCATGACTAAGTCTTTTGTGCCATATAGGTACCCTGACAGAGTTGAAAATGACTGTAGACTTATGGACCTTTTTATTCTATTTAAGAGACGCTTCACTAGTTAAATCTTTGCTACTGTCATCACACACCTCACCAGACTTCACAGTAGACTGACTCAAATCTACCCAAATTTGAATAAGTGGAGGGGATTCTCAACTGGTATAGGCCATCTCTAAATTTAATCTAAAGAAGAAAAATCTTGGAATCTTTGTCCTTTACAAAACAACAATCTGAGATAAATTCTACTATCATAGTGTTATTATTTGCTAATTTTTGTTAAAATATGATGCAAATACATGTAGCAAGGAAGGTGAAAGAATTTAAAGCACTTAATTTTCGGCTAAAGAAGACTAAGCATGGACCAAATGCTTCATTCAATTAGCAACCAAAGTAAATTGAGAAAATGTTTTATTAATTGTAACAAACCGCCCCTGCATTTGTATAAATAGGCTAGTTGCCTTCACTTGTAATTCATCCATCAATCAAAAATTCCTTCTTTCAAAAGTTTTGTCTTATAAATTTATGAGTGTTTGAAGAGTAATGAAGCTCTTGTACTCCGTTTGAGTTAATAAAAATTTTTATTTGCATAGATTAGTTGAAAATTTTATTCTGTTTATTTTCTTAACAATGGTATCAGAGTTTAATTTAAGACAATGAATGGTTTTTGTGTGATTATATGCATGTCTAGGAGTTCTGTCTAAGGAGGTTAGTTTTTAAAGAGGCTTTGTCCCCACCAATCTTTGCTGAGAACTTTCTTGGTGTATATTAATTTACACATACACTTAATACTTTTCTTAGCTCAGTCACTCTTAGGTATCTATCTTTATGGCTGATATGAGTAACTCATTTGTCTCTGTCCCAGTGCCAATATTCTCTAGTGACAAATATGACTATTGGTACATCAAGATGATGATGTTTTTTCAATTCAAAAATTTATGGGATATAATCAAATTTGGATTCAGTCTTCCAGAAGAGACATCCAATTATTTGAAAGCCGAACAAAAGATGTTGGAGGATAATCAGATGAAGGATTCAAGGGCTTTATTCATTTTACAACAAGCACTATTAGATGATATATTCCCTACAATTAGTGAAAGTTTAAGTGCCAAAGAAGCTTGGGATATCTTACAAGAAGAATTTCATGGTAGTGAGAAAGTACGCTCTTCTAAATTACAAACTCTTAGAAGAGATTTTGAAAGTATTAGGATGAATGAGTCTAAGAGTGCAAATGTTTACTATTCTAGATTGAAAGAATTAGTGAATCAATTGAGAGTCTATGAAGAAAATATTTCTAATTGTAAAATTGTAGCAAAATTTTTTGTTAGTGTCATTGAAAAATATGATTTTATAGTGACTGTAATAGAAGAGTCAAAAGATATATCTAAATTATGAATGATAGAATTGATGGGTTCTTTAGAGGCTTATGAAAAAAGAACAAGATGTAAAAATAAGGGTTCGTTAGAGAGTGCTTTTCAATCAATGTTTATTATACATTCTCAAAAGTTGAAACCTAATTGGAAGAAAACAAGTAAAAATTCTTCAAGAGGGGAGAGTTCCAAAAATACAGATAATAAAAAATATCTATCTTGTGGAATTTGTAAAAGAACGAGTCATTTGGAGAAAGAATGTTAGTTTTATGAGAAGCCAAAATGTCTGAATTGTTAGAAATTTGGGCATGAAGAAAAAGATTGTCACTTTAGAGTAAAACATCAAACAAATTACTATGAAGATAAGGAAGAAGATTGAGTACTTTTTTATGTTGATCCATCAGTATCTAAAGCAAAGAAAGATAAATGGCTCATTGATAGCGGTTGTAGTAATCACATGATTAGAGATAGAAGTATTTTCTATGATATTGGTACATCAGTCAAATCATAAGTCAGACTGAGCAATGAAGCATTAGTGGATGAAAAAGGGAAAGGCACGATTGTTGTAGAAATAAAGAAAGGCACAAGATTCATCCAAAATGTTATTCTAGTTTAAAGCATAATCTACTCACTATGGGCCAAATGATTAAAAATGGCTTACCCCTCCACTTTGAAGGAGACACTTGCACTATCTATGACCAAAATAATGAAAGTTTGGTGATTGCAATTGTAAAGATAGAGTAACAAAAGTTTCCAATCCAATGTAGGTATGCACATGAAACAACTATGAAGGCACAAAATGATGACTCGTGGTTGTGGCATTAGAGGTTTGGTCATTTCCATTTCCATGGATTGAAGATTTTTCATTAGAAAGACATGATAATGAATTTGCTTGATATTCAAGAAAATGATGGTGTATGTGAAGTATGTTTACTTGGAAAACAACAAAATCAACTGTTTCCATCTAGAAAAGTATAGAAAGCTAACAACTTATTAGACTTAGAACATGTAGGCATATGCAGTCCAATGAGAACATCCACACATAATGGAAACAGGGATTTGATTATGTTCATTGATGATTACTTCAAAATGACATGGGTTTACCTTATTTGTGAAAGATCACAAGCTTTTGAAGTATTCAACAAATTCAAAAACCATGTTGAGAAACAAAGCAGTCACTATATGAAGACACTAAGGAGTGATCATGACAAAGAATAGACCTTTAGAAAATTTGACAAGTTCTATGAGGATGAAAAAGTTAAATATCAACTGATCATTGGATATGTTCTAGAATAGAATAGTGTATCTAAGAGAAAGAATAGAATAGTGATGAAGATGGTTAGAGATATGCTAAAAGAAAAAGGTCTTCTTAACTCATTTTGGGTTGAAACAATTTACACAATAGTTAACTCATTTTGGGTTGAACAGATATCCTACAAAAGTTGTTCAAAACAAGACAACAATTGAAGCATGGTGTGGACATAACCATCAGTGAAACATCTTAAAGTTTTTAGTTGTATATGTTATGTTCATGTACCAAAAGAAAAGAGGAGTAAGTTGGACGAGAAAACAGAAAAAGGAATTTCTTAAGCTACAGAACTCAATCGAAGGGTTCAAATTTTACAACCTAAAATCCAAGAAGTTGATTATCTACCAAGATATGGAGTTTGATGAAGAAGTTGTATGGAACTAGGATCAAGGAAAGGTTGAGAAAAGAAATATCATTGTTTTGACTCAACCAATGGTTTTAACTCAAGAACAGACATTAGACGAAGAATCATAATCTGAACCAAAGACTTCAACCAATACTGCCATAGGTCAACATGAAGAATCTTCTCTTAAGACACTATCACGGAAAGTCAGATCTCTTGTTGACATATATGAGTCTTGCAACTTCACAACTATGGAACTAGAAGATTTTGAGATAGTCTCACAGCGCGGAGTATGGCTGAAGGTCATGTAAGAAGAAGTAAAGATGATCAAGAAAAATAATCTTTGGGAGTTGGTGGATCATCCTAAAGATAAGGAGATCACTAGAATAAAGTAGGTTTACAAGACAAAGTTCAATTTTGACAGCAAAACTCAAAAGCACAAAGCTAGACTAGTTACAAAAGGCTATACACAATAATTTAAAATCGATTATAATGAGGCATTTGCTTCAATTGCACGATTAGACACCATTCGGACTCTTATTGCACTTGTTATTTAAAAGAAGTGGGAGATTTATTAACTTGATGTGAAATCAACTTTTCTCAATGGATACCTTGAGAAAGAAATATATGTGGAGCAACCTTAAAGGTTTGTGATTTCAAGAGAGGAAGATAGAGTAATTAAACTAAAGAAAGCATTATAAGGCTTAAAGCAAGCTCTGAGAGCCTGGTATAACAAGATTGATGAATTTTCACCAATCTAGGATTCATGAGGATTTAGGAAGAGTAAAAGCAAACAGACTCTGTACATCAAGTCTCATGGCAACGACATTCTCATCATCTCTCTTTATGTAGATGATCTTAGCTACACAGGCAACAATGTGAAGATGATGAAAAAGTTTAAAGAAAATATGATGTTAGAGTTCGAGATGACATATTTGAACTTGATGCATTATTTTCTTGGTATTGAAATAATCCAAGAAGAGTTCGAGATATTCATCTCACAAAAGAAGTATACTTAGAATTTACTTGCAGGATTCAAGATGTCTGAGTGCAAGCCAGTAACAACTTTATTGGTTACTAATGAAAAATGCAAAAGAGAAGATGGTTTATTGGGTGTCTACTCTACTTGACTACCTTTCGGTTAAATATCATGTACACTAACAACCTATTGTCAAGGTTCATGCAAAATCCCAATCAATTTCACTATAGAGCTTCAAAGAGCATTTTACTATGCTTATAGAGTACAAAAGACTATGACATTTGGTTTAATCTTGTGAGTAACTTGAAGTTAACTAGTTACACCGATAGTAATTGGGTAGGATCTATAGATGACATGAAGGGTGCTTTTGGCTATTCATTTACATTAGGCTCAGGAATATTCTTATAGGGTCTAAGAAATGAGAAAGTGTTACATAATCATCCATAAAATCAGAATTTGTAGTAGCTGCAAATACAACAAATCAAGCGATGTGGCTTTGAAGGATACTCGAAAAGATGGCATAAGCTCAACAACAAGCAATAGAGATTCTATGCAATAGTAAATCAGTAATCACAATGGCCAAGAATCTTATCTTTCATAATTGCACGAAACACATAGTGATCAAGTATCACTTTCTTAAAGAAGCTTTAAGCCAAAAAAGAGATAACACTTCAATATAGCAGGATTGAAGAACAATTGGTGGACATCTTCACCAAAGTGCAACCATGAGATAAATTTGAATTTTTCAAAAATTTGATTGGAGTTACCAAAATTTGCATTAAGGAGGAGTGTTAAAATATGATGCAAATACATGTAGCAAGGCAAGTAGGAGAATTAAAAGCACTTACTTTTCAGCTAAAGAAGACTAATCTTCATCCAATTAGCAGCCAAAGTAAATTGAGAAAATGTTTACTTAACTGTAACAAACGACCCCTACATTAGTATAAATAGGCTAGTTGCCTTCACTTGTAATTCATCCATCAATAAAAAATTCCATCTGTAAAAAATTTTCTCTTATAAATTTGTAGTGTTCGAAGAGTAATCAAGCTCTCAAAATGATTTTATTTTTATCTCAAAATGATAATTTTAGGGGATAAAATTAAAATTTTGTCCCAAAAGACATAGAATTTATTTTTAGAGACAATTTTAATTTTGTCTTAGAATGTTACTTTTAGGAACGAAATCTTAATTTCGTCCCCAAAAATGTAGTATTTATTTTTAGGGATAATTTTAATTTTGTCTTAAAATATCATTTTTAGGTAGGATTTTATTTTTGTCTCATAATGATAATGTTAGGGGACGAAATTAAAATTTTGTCCCCAAAAACATAAATTTATTTTTAGGGACAATTTTAATTTTGTCATAGAATGTTACTTTTAAGGACAAAATCTTAATTTAGTCCCTATAAACATAGAATTTATTTTTAGGGACAATTTTAAATAGTTGATCTCTGGTATGAGTGTCCTACAAAGTAAGAATATCACACATATGGGAAACGAGGTGCCTTCAGATTTTTGGTTGTTTAGTTTAGCATTCTGGTAGGCCAGATGAGGAGATGGTAGAATAAACTCATTGGTTTCATGTTTTTAGCTGAGTTCGTCATCAAGAGGTAGGCTTCTAGTCTCAGATTAACGGTTGAGCTACCAAAGTAATATGGATAGAGGCTTTTCTATGTTTGAGTTACTGAATTATCTATACATACAATAATCAATGAATGTATTGAATTTATTTTGAATTTGTTTTCTGCCTGTTGTACCTAGTATTCCTCCTGTCATTTTCCAATAAATTTTGACTTCATTGTGGCTAAAAAATTTGTTGTTTCAGGTTGTTTATAGTGATGTTTTACATGCTGGATGATGAGATGAAGTGGAAAGTCTTGCCTCCAATGCCAAAGCCAGATTCCCATATTGAGTTTGCTTGGGTGCTTGTCAACAAATCTGTTGTCATTGTTGGAGGCATAACAGAGAAGCATCCTGTAACCAAGAAGATGGCTCTTGTAGGGGAAGTGTTTCAATTCAGCATGAATACATTGGTATAAGCCTTTCATCCTTTATTCACTTGATTTCACGCATGTGCACACATTTTTATCGTTTCAACGATTTCAGCGTTGGGCGTATTTACCTGATTATTGACCCAAAATATTTGGTTCAGTAATAGGCAGTGCATTAAAATACCAATTGGTATTAAGAGGCAGTGCACTTGCTTGAACTAATATTTTACCTTCACTGTATTTGTTTGATTCAAAGAAACTATTTACCATCTTCTCATTTCACATATTTGTCACATTTATTTGTTCAATTCAAATCAACAATTCACTATCAACTCATGAGAAACAATTCACTACAAACCCACAAAGCAAAACCCAGAATTCAATACAAAAATGGTGAAAATAAATCAAAACAAAAATTTTTGTTCTCGATTCCCAATACAATCAAAGAGTAAATTTTTTATCTTTGATTCACAACACAATTAAGAACATAAAAAATTGTCACCAATTTACTATTTAACCAAGGATAAAGAAATTAGTCCCTAATTTATTATACAATTAATGACAAAAAAAATTGTCCTCAATTCGTTACGCAATTAAGGACAAAAAATTTTGCCCTGATTTATTACACATTCAAGGACCAAAAATGTTGTCTTTGATTCATTATACATTCAAGGATGAAAAAATTGTCGCTAATTCAATGTATAATCAAGAATGACAAATTTTGTCCCCAATTCATTATATATTCAAGGACAAAAAAAATTATCCCTCATTCATTATATAATCAAAAATGAAAAATTTTATCCTTAAATGTGATCGTTTTGGGATGAAATAAAGTTACTTGGGACGAAATCTATTTTATTTATAAACAAAATATTTTGTCCCAAAATATGTATATTTTTATGACGAAACTTTATTTCATCTATAATGAGTAGTTATTAATGACGATCTCATTTTTCATGGGTATTACCAATTGCTAATGTGTTTTTTTTTTTTTTGACAATTTGATCTTTCATCCCAAATAACTTTTTAATACGAAATTTTGACTCTTTGGAACAAAAATTTTTATCCATAAATTGAATATTTGTTATAGTGGTTGAATAAATTGAACAATAGTGATTGACAAAATTGTAACATAAACAGAAATTAAATGATTATACACTGATAGATACTGCTTGAGAATTGAGAGAGTTTGAGAATATGATATTAATGAATGAAATTGTTGAGAGAATGCGAGATCCAGAATAAGAGATTGAGAATGAGAATTGAGATTGTAAGATTTTTGGGATGAGAAAGGGGGTTATGTAGGAAAAAATTTGAAGAAAAAAATTTTAATTTTGGTCAGACCAACTATTTTAATTTTAAAAAAAAAAAGCATTGAGATTGTATGATTTTTTGGACTAGAAATAAGATTGAGAACCATTTAAAAATTTTTAATTCTTTTAATGTTTTATATTTTTTAATTGTCTGTTATAATAGTGAGTCGTGTTACGCTGACCTGCAAGTGGATGTCCATGCTTATAGCATGATCCAGATAGCTTGCGAGCCTGACACGGCACACTACTGCTGCAAGTTGTGCTCTCACAAGTTGGGCTAAAACAGGAGCCTCAGGCTGTCCTGACCCCTGTCATGTCTAATTATAACAGAACACTTTATTTGCGTTAACCTCACACTGAACTGTTAATGGAAACTCCTCCATTTTTCACATCCTCTCTCAAACTAAAGGATGTTGTGCTTTAGTTCGAAAAGAGGAACTTACGTAAACAGAAATATCATCGGCATCTATTTTGTAGATTTTTCACCATGTTGTCCCTTCGTCAAGGTTATTTCTACTGGAAAATAGACTACAATAGTAACATCCCCCTAGCTGAGCTACCAACTTCAACATCAAATTTTCTCAAGCTGAAACAAATCACCAGGATGTCCTTTCTTCAAGGTTCTTTGGATCTATTGAAAATATACTGAAACAGTAACATCCACCTTGCTGAGTTACCAACTCCAACAAGTCCTCCCTCAAAATATCAACAAACTGATACTATGTAGAAACAAATTGGACTGCCAGCAAGTTTTCAACTACCGACTCCCTCACTTAACGAATAGCAATCTCAATTTGTTTTATACAATTATGAAACATAGGGTTGCAAGCCAAAGATCCAACGCTCTGGTTGTTACATCGCACTACTACGTTATCCACGTAACTTACTAGCAATTCTTTAGAAATATTAATTAACCAAGCTATTTCAGTTCCTACCTAAATGAGGGCTTTGTATTAATTCAGCTTCTGTGGAAGAGAGTGCCATTACTGTTTGCTTCCTTAAACATCACTGAATAAAATTACCTCCAAGATACTCACAATGCCTGCTGGTAGATCTCAAGTCTCCTATGTTTCAAACCGAAGTAACATTTCTATAAGCTTCTAAATTCAGCAAAGTCTTTCGTGCGAAAACCAGGTCAAAAGTCAACGTTCCCTTGACATATCTAAGAAACATAGGATCATGAATAAGTTGACTATCCTTTGTATGTAACCTAGTTATGTCACCATTGGTGCAGAATATGTTCTTGCTTCTTGCATTTTGGTTTTGATAAGAAGATCCTGAGTATATTTTGTTTGACTCCAATGTAACCCTTTTGATGTTTTATAGGCTTTGAAACCTAAAAAATAACTAAGCTCACCAAAATTCTTAAAGAGAAAATTTAGTATTCAATCTTAAGTTAAAAGAGTATCATCTACATAGATTATGACATACACCTAGTGTTTTGAAGATCTCAAAATGAACATATTTGAATCTAATATATTATAATAAAACTATGTATACCCATTTTGAATACACACTTGATATGTGTTATTAAGTGATTGTGTAATTTTGAATTAAAAATAAAAAAATATTTAATCACATAATGACATATCATATATATACTCAAAAGTAAGTACACATAAGATTAGGGATGGCAATTTGGGCCCGACTTTAGGGGCCCCGACCCTAACGGGGAGGGGATTCCCCGATAAAAACGGGGAAAGGGGAGGGGATTCCCCGATAAAAACGGGGAAAGGGGAGGGGATGGGGACAAAAAAAATCCCCGTAATCGGGGACGGGTCGGGGACGGGGATACATGTGTCCCCGCCCCGCCCCTCCCCTCCCCGCCCCGCCCCTCCCCTCCCCTCCCCATCCCCTCCCCACCCCCTAAATCTAATATATTAATATAATAATTTCTAAACTATTAAGTTTTAGAAATTTTTACATTATGATTTATTAAAACTATAACTTTAATTTTAATAATTTTTGAATTATCAATTATTAGCTTTTACTAATTTCTAAACTATTAATCTAATATATTAAAAAAAACCTAGAATTTCATTATCATAAAATGTAAATGCACCAAATTAATTTTATTTCAACTTTAAAATTTAGTTAGTCAATCCACTAGGTTTTACACACAAAAAATAATAAATTATAAACTTAATAAAATCAATTGAAGTGAATGAAAAGTGTTAAATTTAATGTTATTATAAAATTACCCTAAATCACATACATGAAGAGTTACTAATGAAGAGATTGATTATTGCATATTGTTAGATTTTATGAAAACTTTATATTTAAACTAAAATAACAAAGAATATTTTATAGCTCTTGTAGCAAGTGATATTTTGGAAAAATATGATTTATTTTATTTATTGAAATATATAAAAGAATTAAAATTTATATTTATGGGTATGGGGAGGAGATTTTTCCCCGCGGGGACGGGGAGGGGATTTTCCTTCGCGGGGAGGGGACGGGGATTATTTTTTATCCCCGCAACGGGGACGGGGCGGGGACGGGGATTGATATCCCCTACGGGGACAGGGACGGGGATTGATATCCCCTCCCCGCCCCTCCCCATTGCCATCCCTACATAAGATTACTCAATACATAAATAACAAAGCTCTTTTTTCAGTAAAGAATTTTTCAACTTTTCAAATCAGGCCTTTGGGGCTTGTTTCGACTCACATTTATATATGTTTAGCTTGCATGCATCAATAGTACTTTACTGTAGATGAAACCTTGAGGGTGTGTATGATTATGATAATGTTTTATTATCAACAATGAAATATTACCATAAAAATAAATTACTTAGAAAATTAGTGAGTATAAATTATTACTATATTTGATAAAAATTAATATGTATTAATAATTATTTTATTTTGTTAGAGATAGTAAAAGAATCTAAGATATTATTTTATTTAAATACCTTTGAGTATAATTATTGTAAAATATTTTACATGTTTCCTATTATATTAATTGAAGATGAAGTTATTTTTATCTTAAAATAATTGGTTAAAATGTGAAATCTCAAGTATGGAATTGGCTCCCACAAGATAGACTTAAGTTCACACACACGTATCTTCTATGTACATGTATTGAAGTGAGACATATGAATGGTCACTATAACAAATTACATAAAAGGTCGCAAAAATTTTTATAAAAGAAAATAAAAAATTCATCCTAAAAAGTCAAGTGGGATGACAAATTAAATGATCACAAAAGATGCATTACCAAAAGGGAATACCCACGAAAAAAGAAATTGTCCTTAAGAACAAGTCATTGTGGACAATAACATTTCACCATGAAAGGATACACATTTTGGGATGAAATTTTTTGTCTATAAAAAAATTGAATTTCATCCCAAATAACTTTATTTTTGTCCTAAAAAGAACACATATGGAAACAAATTTTTTTTTCCTTTTTTGTGTAGAGAATTGATGACAAAATTTTTCATCTTTGTTCATGTGGTGAATTAGAGATATAATTTTTCGTCTTTAATTGTGTAGTGAATATAGGACAAAATTTTTTGTTTTTGATTATGTGGTGAATACAAAACAAATTTTTTCGTCCTTGATTGTATAATGAATTAGAAACAAAATCTTTTGTCATTGATTATACAATGTATTGGGAACAAAACTTTCATCTTTGATTGTGTAATGAATTATAAGCAAAAATTTTTATCTTTGATTGTATGATAAATTGGAGATAAAATTTTTTGTCCTTGATTGTATTGTGAATTGGAAACAAAAGTTTTCATCCTTGATTTTATGGTGGATTAGGGACAAAAAATTGCATTCCTATCTATGTTCTGAATTTGGAACGAACATTTTGATTTTAAATGAAAATTAATTTTTATATTAATCCTCAAAATCTAATAATTCATATAAAATATTTTTACAACAAAATAAAAAGACAGTAATTAATATCAAATTATTGTTACTACAAATCAACTAATAAATAAATACTAACAAAAATATTGCTTATCTATAAATATATTTATAAACAAATCTAATTATAATTATACTTTCTTTGTTAAATGGAAACCAAAATATTTGTTCCTTTCTTCAGTACTTAATGTCAAAATATGTATCACTCCAATGTTAGCTGTATATTTAAAGAAAGATGGCAATGATCATTAAATTCTAATTACTAATGATGTAAAATAAGTTTCAAAAAGCAGTATGTCTGCTTACTCACTGAATAGCAGGTTGTACCACTTCTAAGTAGAAAACCAGCTAAGTCGAAACAAGAGTCACTACATTTTTTTTTAAGTCTATTTTATGTGGTATATCAATGCCTTTTTTAATTTCTCTCTCACTGATAAAAATATGTAACCTCTCTAACTCTTTTCAACTTACAACACAACGCAATCGCCTCGGAATGTGCTGATTACGACATTGCCAGTTTATATTGTTCATTTGCCATTTACAGCTGCTGAAGTTTCCTAAGATTCACATATTTTTAATTTAGTTTTTAGAAACTGCAAATTCATAAAAGAAACAGAAGTTTTGAGATTTCTACCTGAACATCTTTGCATCAAGTCTGAAAGTTTTAAAGATGTGCATTATCGAGAAGATCAGGATGCGTCCCTGGAGAAAAAATCAATTACTCTAGTAAATAGGCACAAATATACAACCAATTCTTTAGTAAACATAGAAAATTGAACCTTCTGTTTTCCATAAACTACAGCCTGGTCATAATTTAGATAAATGAGTTCAGTTGTTTAGCAGCTTAACTAGAAGCGATATATGATTCTGTTTTGCCAGGGCATTCAATTTGAATCAAGTTAACTAGTGTAAAAGATAGAAGCTATCAATTTTTAACAAATGTTTCAAAGAGTTAAAATGAGACCTGAATTGATCAGATTGCAAACCAGATTCTCAAATATGGTAATTAAAAGATTCATGACACTTTTTTCTTTTAATATTTGTGTTTTACAGTTCATAATTTGAAACCAAATCACTTTCTACCTTAATGTGAGCAGAATTTGATCCTAAGATTTCTTGTAATTTCTAATGAGCTAGAAATGATGTTACAGAAAAAGTAGTAACTATCTCAACGGAGAATTTGATATGCAAAAGAGAACTCAGATATTTCCTTCGGAAAGCTGCAAACTGTCCTACTCCCCCATTGTTGAAACAGGTGCTACAAATATTTGTCCAAATAAGATAAATATATCATGTCCTAATGTGCTTATAAAAACCAAAAGTAAGAGGCCGCTGAATATCTAAACTAATTGGTTAGTTGTGCAAACCTGTTTCACTCCCAGAGCAGCCTTGAGGGGGAACCTGTAATACCCAAACAATGGCATAGTGAAGATTATCTTGACTACAAAATTCTGCATACTTGGTAACATGTAGAAGAAAAAGCAAACTGTCTACAAAACCAGAATTGTGCATATTTAGGAAATACCTTGGCTGTCACTAGCTCGCATGGCACCAGTCGCGGTCCTTGGATTTTTGTTTGCTTGGGGGGAGTGGGGTGTGTGTGGGGATGGGATGAAGGAACACCTTTGAACAAAAAAAAGTTCAGTTTGAGTTCCACTCAATTTCATTGAACCAATGTGAGTTGGGCTTAAATAAAAAATGATTCAACTCAATTCAGTTTGAGTTTGATTATAATCGATAGTTTGAATTTATGATTCATTATCAAAACGATATTATTTTATCTAAAGAATGGACTAAACGATCCGATTTGAGCTATAAAGTCGAGTGAAATTGAACCATGAATTTAAATTATCGATTCAAACTATAAATTCGAATTGAACTTAAGTTTAACTGGGTTTAAAATACGAATCAAATCTTTTTGTTCAAATTCAAATTAAATGAATTCAAATCAAGTTAAACCGAGCTGAGCTAACTTCCAAGACTAAGCTTACTTAATTTGGATCTAACCCTACTTCTATGGTTCCACCATTGTTTATCAATCAAGTACTGAAAACTTAAAAAATAAAAGCACCAAGCTTTGAGTAAAGGAAATAATATAAAAGAAATGTAAAAAGAGACCAAAAAAAAAAAAAAACTATGGTTTCTAACTATGAACTTAAATATAATATAATAAAAAATATTTATATTAGTCACAATCCATAAAAAATGTTTGTATTTATTAAATTTACTAAATAAGCTGTCAATCTTCAAGTTTTATAACTCCAAATCTAATTATTAAATCAAAACTTTATCGTATAGGATAAAGATCTACCAATCTCACTATGTATTGATGAAAAAATAAAGTTAGAACAGTATATTTAAATATTTGAATATTAATTATTTACTTTAATGTAATTTTTCAAAAAACTAAAACTATGTCTTTGGAAATAAAATCGTTAGGCATGGGTGAGAAATTTGATTTCTGAAATTAGTTTTTCTTATTTCAATTGATATGAACTTTGAGTTTTTTTATACAAATGTGGTGTTTGGGTGATAACTTAATTCAACCTGCACTAGGTTTAGAGTTTTATTTTGCATTAAGACAAGTATACCTCTTAATTCTAATTTTAGGCTCATTTGAGAGTGGGCCTAAGAACGTGTTTTTTAATTTTTATTTTTTGTCCAAACTTGTTTAGAAATAAGGGTGGGCCTAGGTAATTTCTCTCAAATTGAGAGTGGGCCAAAATAAAATTTCTTCTACACTTTCTAATGTGAGGGTGGCACGGGCCCACCCTCACAAGGCTCAGGTCCGCCCTGGACAACACTCTAGGAAAACTGAAAATATCTCCTTTTTGATGATACTATCGGTTAGTGTTGGATCCCGATCGAGTTAGTTAAAGGTTGAAAGTTAATTTGACTTGATTAGATTTGATTAGAATTTGTTTTGTTCAAATATATATCAAGTTTGAGTTAAAAGGTTTGACTCATTTTAAAATTTAATTGAACTCAAGTTAAAGAGAGTCCGACTCAGTTTAGCTTACAAGCTAGATAAACAGTTCGATTTTGTTTAAATTTGGCTCGTGGTTGGATTCAAATTAGGTTAAATAATTGTTGAACAATGTTGTTTTGTTAATGAGTCATAAATTCAAACTATAAATATGAGTCATATATTCGAGTCATGAATTTAAATTATAAATTCAAGTCAAACTAGAATCAAATTATTTTTATTCGAACTGAACTCAAATCACCTTTAATATTGGCTTGACGAACTCAAGCCAAACTCAAGTTGAGCTAATTTTTATTCGAAACAAACTCAAACCAAAGGGTGTTCGAATTTAGTTCGGTTCGTATCCACCTTCACTGCTAATATTTTTTAAGTATAAATGTAGTTAGTAAGAGACAGATGTCATTTGGTGATTTGCTTATTGAATCATATAAACACACTCAGTTTTGTGAACGAAAAATGGTATGAATATACTGTTTTTTTTTTTACATCACCATCCTTGTGACGGGATTTTTTCACACTTTTTTAATTTGATATGGTACTTTAGTACATTGATATTAATTTTATGATAATAAAAAAATTTAAATTAAAATAGATTCTATAATTTTATAAACACTTTCAAATAGTATATCACAAAAATTTCGTTGGAAAAACCAATTAAAACTGTATATAAGACTTTCATCTCATACAGCTCCCAAGTGATAAAAGGAAAGAACTCGTCTTCTTTCTTTTCAAATTACCTTCCTCGCACATGTATAAAATTGGATTCATTCGATTTCTTAAAAAGATTATTAATTCTTAACTTTTCAAAGAATCCTTCATCGGTTGTGAATGATTGATTTTTCTCAATTTTTTCAGACTTTGATATATATTGATTTAGATTACTGTTATTATTGGAGGTGTTAATAGGCCAAGCCAACTCCAGTGTAGCCCACCGGGCCTAAGGCCTACAAAATTACGGGCTTTCAAGCCAAGCTAACCCCAAAAAAAATATAAAGTTCACAACACGACCCTATAAATATAGGATTGAGCTATGCTAAGCCTTAAATGAGCCAACCCGTGGGCCCTCACATAGGCCAACCCGTTAATTTTTATAAAAATATTTTTTTTACTAAATAACTTTGTTTATTATGTTTTCTTTTAATAGAAAACATGTTAGGAAATTAAATTGTGATTAAAAAGAAAACAAACTTATTTATAATAGGTGAGTTGAGTTTTTATAATCAATCTGACTTTAGAATCTATTTTGCCCCCCTAAACTTTAAAAACTGAAATTTTCCCCCCGCCTAAGTTTTAAAAAATGGCAGTTTCACCCTAGGGTTTGGTTTTGAAATCTCCGACGACCTCTCCGGCTCCGTTGCCGACGGCCGCTCCCTCCGGAAGCAACCTCTCCTTCCGACGATCTCTTTCCTCCCATTTGGAGATTCGATCGGCGCCCGGAGACGCCGTAGGAGACGAAGACTTCGTCGGGAAGACGAAGTTCTTCGTCTTCCCAGACGAAGCCGACGCCGTCGTCTTCGTCTGGGAAGACGATCGTCTTCCCAGAAGAAGACCTCTGGGAAGACGACCGTCTTCCCAGACGAGGACGACGGCATCGGCTTCGTCTGGGAAGACGAAGAACTTCGTCTTCCCGACGAAGTCTTCGTCTCCCACGGCGTCTCTGGGCGCCGATCGGACCTCCAAATGGGAGGAAAGAGATCGCCGAAAGGAGAGGTTGCTTCCGGAGGGAGCGGCCGTCGGCAACGGAGCCGGAGAGGTCGCCGGAGATTTCAAAACCAAACCCTAGGGTGAAACTGTCATTTTTTAAAACTTAGGCGGGGGGAAAATTTCAGTTTTTAAAGTTTAGGGGGGCAAAAGGAGATAAAATTTTCAGCCGTTAGGGTTTGGTTAAATCTAACCGGCCATGGGTGGGTGTTTGGTGTTTCCATAGTTAAAGGGGGGACTTTTGAGAAAACGCTAAACCTTGGGTGGGAAATAGTCGTTTGGCCTTATTGGAAATATTAAATTGCATATCCGGATTCATGTTCCTACGAAGTCCACTCAAATATGATGTAAGGTGTTGATGTTAGTCTTTTTCCATGACTTGATTTGCCTCACGAATTGCATGTCTATTTTGGGAGAGAGGATCTGCACTATTTTGTTTTGCAGGAGCAGAAGGGAGAATGTTTTTGTTATAAAAAAAAATAGCGTAATTTCTTGTGAGAGGAGGCAGTGTTTGAACAATTTATATGTGTCCAATTGCCCTCCAACTTCTCTTATAACTGCCCTTGACAGTTAAATTCAACCGGGTTGGATTGACCCATCAATGGGTAGACCCGGACTTAATATCTTCCACTCACACATGATAGAAGACCTAATCCAAATACTTAGCCACAAAAATCTCATATAATAGTACATTTTATACTTGCAAATATGTTGTGCGACTTCACAAGCAATCTGTACTTGAGAGCTAAATATTATGCATTTGTTAAGAATAACATAGTCGTTTCAATCCGAATAAAACGTTAAACTCAGAATACCCTAGACTTACTTGATAACACTAGCTCCCTTTAATCCTTTATTATCATTGCATTATTTTCCTATGTATCCATGATCAAATTTATTCTCCCATATGAGTGACATGATTGATCGGTCAATAAACACATGTAATATATAAGTCTTCCTCTTCCACTCGAAATTCTCAATTTAAACTTAATTGTTTTTCTAGTCATGTTCTATAGACTAAATCATGCATGGTCATAGGTTCCAAGCTAAGATAGTAACACTAAGATTAAACATCGAATAACGACAAAGAGTCAAAGGGTACCAATATAAGGTAATCCTCATAAAGTCTCACACAGTGAGGGAGCAGGGATTCATTCTCTCACTATTTTAACTAGTCGTCTTACTTATGCACACATGGTATGAATCATATGCTACAGTATGTATTTTTTCAAATGTTATTCATAACACTGTACAGATCTTAGTTCAGTCACTATACCTAGCACTAACCTGAGTTCTTAATCATCTTCACACTTGCAGATATTTATCCATATTAAGAACTCATATCTGACATTCACAAGTTATTTGGACGTAGGGAATCCAAATCGGTCATTTTTAAATGTATCTATCTATGACCTTATCTTGATCAATTATTAAGGTGACATTTTATCTTCAATAAATTTTTTCTCGAGAAATTTGTCTCTTATTGCCATGCTCTCTTAGCATCACATTTCTCAAGAATAATGTCTCATCTTTGCTCGTTTTCTCAATGTCAAAGGCGATTGCTCATGTGAGTGAGTCAATCTCTAACTTGTGTGACATTACAATCTTGTTGAGCCAAAAACGATATGTATGCATTGAAAACCTAAAAAGTTTAGGACGCAAGTTCAAATACAAAATGAACTTAAATTCATGATTTTCGACATTGTGTCACTCGTACAATATATAAGCTTAACACTTATTAATCATAGTCTATGCAATCTAAGAGATTTAACATGTGCAAAATATACTTTTCTTGGAACAATCTCAGTTAAAGGACCAGTGACTATACAATGAATAAAATTATATTATACGCTCATTCTTTCTTAGAAATAAAGTCTCTTACAATATTATATCTAGTGTCGATATGTTTGGTTATCCTATAAAAATTCAGGATCTTTTATTTCAATAGACAATTATTGCTCTGACAATATCATCTTATTTACTCAGATTTACGAAGAATCTTCTTTAGCCAAACAATTTCTTACACATTTACTGAATAGGCTATACTCGATTTTCGTTATGGATAAGGCTAAACATCTCTGTTTCTTATCGCTTTAAGATATGGGCCTTTTTGGAGTAAGAAAACATAGCCTGAATTTAATTTGCATTGGTCTAAATTACTTCCACAACTAACATCTCAATAGCCAATCAAACGTAAATTCGATCCTCAATCACATAATCAATAATCCATAGAGCCTTTAAATATTATTTTATAAACAACCTTTCATTGCTCTTTTCAACATTTACTTGTATCTATTAACCAACCCAATAACAAAAATAAATGTCTGGGCATGCATGCATCATAGCATACATAATACATCCAATGACATCTAAATAGGTAACTATTGACATTTCTCTGCTTCTATCTTAAGTTTTGGGACATATCTCTCTTGGCTTAATAATTTGTCATTTGACATAGGAATATCAATAGGTTCACAACTTACCATATTAGATTGTCTTAGAAATATTATGCTCTTGTAATAAAGTCAAAAGTTTCTTTGAACAATTCCTTTGGATTTTAATTCACAATATGTAATTTGTTTTTTCATATCCTACAGGTCAAAAGTATAGATAACGATCATTTGATGATTATCACTTACTTTAAATCATTTCTAGCTATCTACACATTATCATACACATTGATAAAATTGCAAATTTGTCATCAGACTTTGTAACATAGACATGATGGTCTTGATTAATTATTTTCAAGTTATAAGGTATTAACACTTATGCAATTTCAAGTACTAATATCTAGATGACAGTTTTAGATCATTCAATGTTCTTGAAGCTTGCACATTCTGCAATTTAGACCTATAACAACGAGGTCAATATTTTGCTTCACGTAGATTTCTTTGTCAAGTTCTCTACTAAGGAAAATTGTCTTGACATTTATCTGATGTAATTCTAAATTCAAATGTATCACTTCAGTTAGAATCAAACACATATTAAAGTAAATCTTATAAATGACGAAAAACATCATTTTTTACAATCTATACCTTCCAAAGGACAGTTTTTTTGCTATAAAACAAAATTTTATTTATTTATTAAATCATCCGTCTTTCAACTGATTTAGGAAACCTATTCATTCCCAATGAATTTTCGATCTGACAGTAAGTTAATCAAAACCTAAAATTGGTTTGTTTTCGATGTATGTAATCTCTTCTTCCAATGCATCTCAAAATTTTCTTATCAAGGGATACGATAACTTCTTTTACGATTTTAGGTTCTTCATCATCTTAGGAAGTGTTTATGAAAACCTTGTTTTCAATTTAAAATGTCACTTGAATACTTTCAGACATTCACTCCAATGCAAGTAAGGATTAACACTCCTACTATCTAAAATAGATTAAAGTTTAATCTCAATGTTTTCATTAGGTTGAGATGAACGAAACAAGTAATTGAGAATCATTACTCCTACTATCCAAAATAAGTTGGAGTCCAATTGCATTTGCTCTCATTATCTAGAACAAGTATAGGTCTTATTTCTTAGGACTTAACTAATGGTCGCTAAGATATACCTATCTTCATTATTCTCTCATCTTATTTAGATGAAACTTTTTATCAATATCATTCCTATTAAGAAAAATATCCCCTATGAATGTAATATCTCATAAAATATTTCTGTCAATCTTCCAATAGAATCTTCTTTAATGAACACATACCCTTTAAAGTGTTTAACATATCTGATAAATATACATTCATTTCTTTTCGGTCCCAGTTTTTTAAACTCATATGAAAAGCTATGGATAAACATTGCTAACTACTAAGATTACAATTAATTAACTCAGGTTTTCTATTTGATCATAGCTTATAGGGAGTAGACGCAAGTGATTTAGTAGACACTTGGTTAAATACATAAGAACCAATTAACGTCATATCATCACAAAGTGACTTGAAGTTTTGCTTGCACCTTCATTAACCTAACCATTTTCAATAGAGTTCAATTACTCTTCTCTGCTACATTGGTTTGTTATGAAATTTTTGGAATTACTATTTACCATACTATTTCTTTTCATTACTTAGTTCCTTAAACTTTTCGGATAAATGCTCAAGACCTCGGTTAGTTTTAAAACTTTTATTCATTTTACCTAAGTAATTCTCAACTTTAATTATATATACGTTGTCTAAAGCAGTCTACTGCTTTTGACTCATAAGGGATCAAGTAGACAAGACCGAATCAAGCATTGTCATCAACACAAGTAATGAAATATGAGATACTTTCTCAAACTTTACATTCATAGGAAAACATATACCTAAGTATATAAATTGCAAAAGAAGTCAAATTCTTACAGCTTTGTCAAATGGTTTGCTAGAAGTTTTTCCAGCTAAACAATGCATACATGTGGGTAGTTTTATTCATGTGAAAGTTCCTAATAAACTTTCATAAGCCAATTTATTTAACTCATCTTGGCTAACATGCCCTAATTTAACATGTCATATATTTGCATTTATATTCAAACATATAAGAGAAGCAAATAATAAAAAACTTAACATTATCATAATGTAAGGTGACAAACAGCATATAACCATTGTACCAACAAACTAAATCTATAAAAGTCAATTCTATCGCATTTCAATAAAACACCTAGAGAAATTCAAATTATATCTTATTTTAAGAAGAACAAGTACTTTGACCAAAATTCATCAAATATTTGGCATATATTGGATTTCATGTAGGTATGAAATTCAACCACCTTGCAAAACTCATTTGCTTATGTCTATTCCCTTTACTATAACCCTTGTGTTATTGCCTACATATATCCAATTCACTTTCTTCAGAATTCGATAGAAATCTACTAAAGATTATTTATTATGAGTTACTTGATCAATGGCTTCTAAGTTCATAATCCACGTAGGATAATACTCAGTTAATATCATAATACTAGAAAATAAAGTTTCATTACTTTATGTTGAATAAGACTATCATTTTTCAACTCCATTCATTCAGAGGTGATATGACCCTTATTACTTCTATTGTAACTATTCATCTTATTTTCGTCTTTTCTTCTAGTACTTGTGCCACTCTCTTAGTTAATCGCAAAGTTGAATATTACTGATACTCATAAACCAAATCGTTATTCATGAAATTGATTAAGACATCACATAAGGTGAGTCTTGCTTCTTACATGCATGATGTGCATCCACATCACGTTTGTGTAAGACACTGATTTAGATTTTTATCCTTTAGTCAGTTGCGACTCTATCTTAACTTGATCTACGACCTCCAAAGCTTTTTGCTTATCTAGGATATTATGCATTTTAAATGTCATACATTAGAATTATCCCTATTCAGTATCATTCTTATTCAAATCAGCCATCATTTCCTAGGATGTTATGGTTAATTAGATTACATAGATATATATTAGACACAATGCTATCAATGCAACCAAATGCACATCAATTGTCATAATTATGCATTAAAATTTAAAATATCCACATAAAACACAGAATCGAAAATTTACTATGTTCCCAATCATCTTCCATGACATAAATGCTTAACATTTTAAACTTTAATCTAATTGTGCTAATATTAATTCTAGATGGGAATTTCATTAAATTTTACTAATCTCAGAATTTTCACATTTAACAAATATATGATACAATGAATGCATCATCTATTTTGTCTATGACCATTTCATCCACCCGTATTGATCTCAAAGTCACTTTATCCATGATAAAGTCTCTATGAAATTTGCGATAGGTCAAATTCCTCATAATCCGTTAATTTTGGGAATAAGGTCAAAGTAGTGGATATTCTCTCATACATTACTAAGTGTCACTCTTTAGCAAGCTATAATATATCCATTCTATCCATAAAGTTTCAAATTCTTGTCCTAAACAAGATTATTGATTACAGGGCACATATTCATGCATGGATATTATTAGACTATATATTTTTTTCTTTTTTTTATCGTATAATTGTAAATTTTTTGATATAATCAAAGAGCGAATCAAAATTTAAAAATACAAAAACATCCCGACCTTTTTTAGAACTTATATAACCTCCTAAAAGTTTGCATTATTACCTTTAAAATTTTAAAAATTATAATTTATCTAAAATATATAATTATATAATTATATAATTATACACATGAACACCCGACCTATATTTATATTATCTATTTCAATGGACAAATGATATTTTTCAATAGGAGTTTTAAAAAATATCTCGAATTAAACTGAACTAATTTAATCTGATTTTTAAATTAAAAACTAAACTATAAAATAAGTTATTTGAAAAATCGATTTAGATACTAATTAAATTGAAAACTAAACTATAAAATATTAGTTTTTTAGTTTGATTATTAGTTTGTTTAATTTTCAAAACCAGTTAATCGAACTGAACCAGTTTAAAAAAAATTGAATAAAAAATTAATAATATATTAATAAAATGTTAAACATATTTTCAAAAACTTAGAAAAAATAACAAAATATAATAATTCTTTGAAATTTTGTTCAAAACTAGTTAATCGAAAATTCGGTTCAGTTAATTAATATTTTCGATTTGTTTCAAAATCAATTAATCTTTAATTCAATTGAGTTTTGATTCATAATTTTTTTCATGGTTCAAAAGATTGGTAAACCATTGTGAACACCCTTATTTTTCAACATTACCCCGCAACGAATAATACATGTTTACACGTAAACATGCCTTGATAATAGAAAATCTTGTTGAATTAATGACATGAAACCCCGAAAAAGTCTCATTATTTATGAGTTACAGAAATATTTCCAAGTCAAATTTGTTGAAATTTCCCTCATGTTGAACTTGAATATCATTTGATTAATTTGACCAACAACCACTTGTGATTATAATCGGCCAACAGACCTATTTCCACCCAAGAAAAAATTTATAGGGCAAAAACGTTGGGTTTTGCGTCATATCATCAAGGTTCGAATTAGTTTGGTGAAGTGTTATGATATTGTTGTGTCATTATAAGTAAAAACATATTCCATCTACAAGTGGGCTTTATAATGATCAGAAAGATAACCAATATCTCCATATTCAACCAAACTAGGATTTTTAAGGGATTTAATAGAATAGAATAATCTCAAATCTCTAGTCCCACATAGGTAATGAAGTATATATTTGATTCCATTCTAGTGGCGATGGGTTGATATAAAGCTAAATCAGGCTAATAAATTAATTGCGAATGATTAGGTCTAGTGCATTGAGCTGAATATAATAGGGCTTCAGTGGCATTAAGATACAATACTGTAGGGCAAAGTATCTTTTCATCTTCTTCATTAGGATGAAATGAGTCTTTTTCCAGATCGAAGGACCGAACACCCATTGGAGTGTTCAAAGAATAGGCCTTATCCATATTAAAACATTTAAATAATTTTTCAATATAGCTGATTGATGGATAAGTATTCCATTTGAGTTGTACTCGATTTGCAAGTCGATATAATAATTTGTTTTTCTCAAATCCTTCATTTCAAATTTTTTAAAGATATTTTACAGTTTTTGAGAGCTCTTCAAGAGTCTCAATTAAATCATATCATCAACATAAACTGTTATAATGACTAATCATGATTCTAACCTTTTGATAAAGGCACATGAGTATATAAGGTCATTCATATAGCCCTTTTTTTCAAATATTCACTGAGGCAATTGTACTACATTCTTTCGGATTATTTTAATCTATATAATGATATTTTTAATTTAATTGAGTACATGCCTTCTGAATTAATTATTTTTACTTCAGGCAATTTAAATTCTTCAAAGAGTTTTATATAAATTTTAGTATCCAAGTTTTTATATAAATAAGTAGTAACCATGCCTATTAGATGCATATCTAGTCTTTCAGAGATTGTTAAATTGATTAAATATCTGAATGTGATTATATCCATCACAGGTGCATATGTTTTATCAAATTCTTTACCTGACCTTCGGGAAAAGCCTTAGGCTATAAGCCTAGTTTTATATCTAGTAATCCCATTTTTCTTATTTCTTTTTCTCACATATAACCATTTATATCAAACGTATTGTATGTTCTTAGGTGTTAGAACTAAGACCCAAACACTTGATGTTTTTTTCTGGAGAAGTTAATTTTTCTCGAAATGCTTCTTCTCATTTAGACCAATTATGTCTTTGTCTACACTCAGTCATAGTACGTGGTTCAAAATCATCATCATTTATAATTTCAATACCTACTACAAATGAGAATATATCATCAATGTTAACCATTTCACGATTCCTTATCTCTCACTTGTAAGCATAATTATAAAGATATCTTAGTATTTGCATTTTAACATTCTTCAGGATTTTGTACCATTTTCGGGGCTTGAGTTTTTTCAGGGACCATAACCTCTTTTGGAGAAATATTAGAGAATGTGGATTGTTCATTTATTTTAGGATCATCATGATTGATATATGTTTGATTATTTCTTTTTTTTTTCAAGGAACAATATCCTTCAATCCAACAAGTCTACCATGCTTCTAACTTGTAGTAGATTGGTCAATTGCGACTCAAGTGGACTATTTAGTAGTCACATTAATTCTTGTTGGTATGTTGGCAATTGGTACATGTGATTGTGTCACTTTTACCATATTTACAAATGTATCAAGTATTTGATTGACAATAATTTGTAAACACACTATTCTCTATACTTCAGCTTTACTTTGGGATATGCGAGGATCTAGATAAGACATGGTAAATACGTACTAGGCAAGTTCATACCTAACTTTATGAGGAGTTTTCTTTTCCTACAAATATGAAAATGTTGTCTTATCAAAGTGACCATCTGTAAACTGTGCAGTAAAAAGGTCATCGATTAATGGTTCTAGATATCTGATAATAGATGGTAAATTATATCCAACATAAATTTCACTTGGTGGATGAATGAGTCTATATATATCCTCTTGAATTATTTGTAGGAATGATGGAGATTCAACTCCAATTTTGAAGGAAAATAGTCTCATTATTAATTTACCTTAAGAACAAACAATGCAAAATTTTTCACTGGACAATAAAATCTTGTGATTTTGTAATGTATGTCGATTTGAATTTTCAATCATCCAATATATTGTTATAGATCTTCAATAACTCAAACGGTCATGCTAAAATATAAAGATTTTTAGATCAGAGAACTTCTAGTTTGATACTGTATAAGTTTCAATTCCCTTTATGATTGTATGATACAATCCAAATGATAAATCAGATAATTTTTCTAGTATAAACTTTTTTTTGAAGATATTACTAGTTATACAAATAAATTATACACCATTTTCATTCATGGTTTCAATATGATAATTATTATTTCTTATATCTTTAAAACCAAATAGATTTCTTCTGGATCTATTTGAATAAAATGCATCATTGATGTTTAATTATGTCTCATTTTTCAACAAAGTTGTTGCTTTTTTGGAGCCTTCAATTAGATTTATTGATTCTGATATAGTGTTTACTTTAGTTTCAATCAATGCTAAAGTTAAGAAAAAAAAATTTTCCTTGAGAATTGTGTGTGTTGTTGCACTTTCCACTAAATACGTTTCCATTATCAACTTTTGAAGTCAACGCTTCAATTTTGGAGTTTATATCATTTCATATAAATATTATCTTACTCATAACATATACAAAAGAGTGAAAAGAAGGAGAACACGATAATAAAACATAAAATAATATTCATGACTCTAAAATAATTATATATGATGGATTTTAATTATAAAAATCTCAGGTATTCGCGTCACTAGTTAAGTGACTCATATTTTATTCTTGAAAGAGGTCTTAAAATATCAAGATTCATTGCATAGACATGATCTAAATCATCAATAAATTTAATTTTTATAGATATTAAATATAGATTCACCCAATGTTTATGTGTACTATAGGTACACAACCAATGACATTTATGACCACGTTTATTGTTTTGTTATTTACTCTGCATTATTCTTTATTTCGTTTCAGTTTTAATTCACTTCTGGTGGTATGACTGAAATTTTATATTATAATCATATTTATATCGAAAATTATTTCATCCATGACCTTAGTCACACTCATAATAACTACTTATGGTAGTTGCATTCACTTTAAGGAACCATGCAATAATTGTAGGACGAGTTTGATGGGTTTTCATTAAAGAGAAAATATTAATTCAAAAATTCTTTTTCTAAAATTGCTACTACTAGAGCATATTATAAAAAAAAAATAAAATGGTGGAGAATATTTTCTCTTTCACATTATCTCAATTAGGGAAAAAATTCTAAACATCGCAGAGTTGTACTAAATTATAAAGTCATTGAGAGTATTATTAAATCTGATGTTCAAATTTATCTTTCAAATTTCTCTACAAATTTAATAGATCTATTATTATATCCAAATATTCGGTTTACAATTTTTTGAGGATGTGATGTCGGTAAAGTAGTAGCCTTAGATCTGTCCTTCCACGATGTTTTATTTAATCACTTTATCAAGACTCATAAATTTTAGGTGGATAATCGTGTAAAAAAACCTATTTAATTATATCTATCCAATTTTAGAAACTTCAGGTTTAAATATTGTTTATATTCCCAAAACTTTTGATTTTGTAAAGAATATATTGAAATTAATCTTTGAAACTTTAGGTTCAAATATTATCTCATATTTGTAAAACAATTTGTTTTGTAGAGAAAATATTGAGATTAATTTTTAAAATTTCATATTCATATATTATCTCATATTTATAAAACTTCTGATTCTGTAATTAAGATTTAAAATATTATAGTATATAAAAACTTTAATTCTGATTATATTTCAGACTTCAAGTTTATATTTTTCATAATATATGCAAACTTCAGATTACAAATATGATATAGTTAATATAAAAAAAATAAATATTTTAATGAAATTTGGGACCTTGACCCCATATATATATATATATATATATATATATATATATATATATATATATATATATATATATATATATATATATATATATTTTCTCACAATTTTACAAATTTTATGTTACAAATCAGATACAATTATTATAATGTAAATAAATATTCGAAACTTTTTGTTAAGATTCATTATTTTGTAAACTTTGGGTTAAAAATGATATTTAGGACTTTAGGTTCAAATTCATGATTTTGTAAACTTCATGTTATAAATGATGTTCAGAACTTTGGATTTAGATTCATGATTTTACAAACTTTAGATTACAAATTAAATATAATTATAAATGAAAAATTAACCAGAATAATAGGAAAAATGAAAATATTTATAGTTTATATTTTGTAAATAGAATAATGTCACAACCGTGTTCATATTTATAATTTATAAACAAAATAAAAACATAATTAAAAAATAACTATTATTAAAATAAACGTAAGTTGATAGTGTTGATCAGGTATTATAAGATGAAGATAGATGAAACGCTACAGACGGAATATCCCTTTCAAATGAAGAGAATTGAAAGAAAGATGAAAATGAAAGACCATTTTCCAAAGCTAATTTCCAAGGCATTTGATGTGTTGACATTAACTATTCGGCTAAAGTCTTTCACGTGGTAGAAAAATTCATCATATATAACAAAAATTAATATGTTCGACAAATGATTTAATTGGATAAACTTATTTTTGAAAGAGAGAGTTAAATTGGAGGTATGATTTTATATCATAATTGTAAAAATTAAATATAATTATAAATAAAAAATTAACTAAAATAATTATAAAAATTAAAATATCTATAGTTTATATTTTACAAACAGAATAATATCATAATTGTAATATTTATATTTATAATATATAAATAAAATAAAAATATAATTAAAAAATAACCAATCTTGAAACATACTTTAACTGATAGTGTTGACAAAGTATTATAAATTTTATATAACTGAAAAGAGAATTGAAAGAATGATGAAGAAAGATGAAACGCTACAGACGGAGTATCTCTTTCAAATGAAGAGAATTGGAGGAAAGATGAAACGGTACAGACGGAGTATCTCTTTCAAATGAAGAGAATTGGAAGAAAGACAAAACGCTACAGACGAATTATCTCTTTCAATGAAGAGAATTGAAAGAAATATGAAAGGCCATTTTCCAAAGCTAATTTCCAAGGCTTTTAATGTGTTGACGTTAACTATTTGGCTAAAGTCTCTCACCTGGTAGAAAAAATTCACCATATATTTTATAAACGATTTATTTGAATAAACTTATTTTTTAAAGGGAGAGTTAAATCGGAGGTATGATTTCATATCTAACTGAAAATTAAACATGTATTAATCACAAAAAAATTCATGCATTTTTGTTGTGCAGTTTGCCGTAGAATTCTTTGACAACAATTAAAATTGATTATAGGATTTTTAGATGTGTTATATTTCGATCAATAAAAAAACTGATAGAAAACAAGATTAAAAATCAGAAAATTATAGAAAGATAATTCTATTCAATTTTTTAGAAAAAAAAATGAATCAAACAACAGTAATAGTAACTAAAAATATTAAAAATTTAATCAAATTCACTACATAATAAATTATTCCTCTCCTTTTCTTGAATTTTGTTTTTTAAGTTGAACTTGCTGATCTTATATATTTTCTATTTTATAATGAAGATACAGTTAGTGAGGGATAATCCTACCCCATTATGTATTTGTAACAAAAATCAGTTTTAAAGTCTTTTTGCAATTTTTTTTTTTTTTTAAGGTTTTAACCTCCAACATAATTTAGAGTTAGATTTTTTTTTTAATTATTGATTATAGACAGAGATGTCAAATGGATTGAGCTGATATGAAGTCTACCAAAAAACATGGCTCGAAAGGGCATGGTCTGTTACTATTACGAGTCATGTCATAGATCAGCCCAACTTGACCCGATGTGTTACTGTTTATTCAATTAAAAAAAAACTAAAAAATGTTAATTTTTCTATGCAAGTTGTAACCTCTGGGCGTAGCAGTTGAAGTTTCAATTTTTTTTTTTTTCTTTTTGGATATAAGCGCACCCTCCATGAGGCTTTAAACCACACATCCAATACAATATCTCAATCTTTCATTCTCTCTTTATATTCTCTTCTTTTACTAATACAAATTTTTTTTTCTAAATTAATACAACTAGATATCATAAATTACAAGTCAATCCTTCAAATCGCATTTTATTTATATTTTTAAATAATGTAAAATTATTTTTTATTACTAATTCTCATATATAAATAAAAGAAACTCTTTATTTTATCAATACTACCACGATAGACTTATTTTCTTTAATTAAGTTTTCGTGGTTGAGCCTACACTTGAATTACGAAAACTATATTTCATACACTTTACTAGCAAGAAAAACTAAGTAACTCATATGCATGACCTTTAGATAATATCACTCATAATTTTTGTTATACATGTTATTGCCACAATTCTCTTAATATCTATTAGTAATATAATTTCTTCATTATTTTTCTAATTTTGTTAATTATTATTATTTTTAAATATTTTCATAATAAAAAAAGTAATTTGCTCTAAATGAAAAAGATGTGCAAGTGATTGAGACGACTTTATTTTTGTAGACTCAATTAATCAAGAATCGGTGCAATATAAACACTGTAACATAGACATTACACTGGCTCTGTTATGGTGCTTATATTACACTAATTCTTGTTCAATTAATTTTACAAAAGTGAAGTCGTCTCAATTGTTTGAACACTTTTTTAAGAATATATGTATCAAAATATTTAAAAATAATAATAATTAACAAAATTGTAAAAGTAAAATAGAAATTAAGTTGTTAATAGACATTAACAGAATGATGACAGTAAAAGGTATAGAAAAAGTATGAGAGACGTTGTCAGACGATCACCTTCTCGAGTTATTTGGTTCTTTCTGGTGGTTAAATGTATAAAAAATAATTGTCTTGACTCAAGTGTCAGATAAGTCAAGAAAACGTAATTAAAGAAACAAAGTCTATTGCAGTAGAACTAATAAAATAAAGTGTTTCTTTTAATTAAATATAATAATTAGCAGTAAAAAATGATTTTTTATCATTTAAAAATATAAATAAAATATTATTTAAAAGATCAATTTGTAATTTACGAACTTCAGTTGTATTAATTCCAAAAAAGAATTTATATTAATAAATTTAAATAATTATTTTATTAATTTTTTTTATTAATAAAAAAGGGTTAGCCTAGCACAGTCCACTGCGGTCTCTAACTATAGATATTAAAGATATACTTATCTTTCTGTGACAATATTGTACAAGTAATCCAGTTTGACTTCACATTCTCGTAGAATATATTCGAATCCGCACGTTATTCTCTTCTAACATATTTGTATTAAGGTGAAAGGTTGTAGTACTTGATTGTTAGGCTATGTATTTTTTGGTGTAATTGTTGAGGTATTTAGATTAATAATCAAGATTAGATACTTTTTTAATTTAAAAATTAATTGGATTCAAAAATAAATGCTTGAAGTATTTGTGACATAAGTATGACAAAACGAAAATTAATTTCATATGAACTCTAACCTTGTAATTTGAGTTTAACAAACTTGATTTAAGTTCGTTTAGTTTGGTCAGAGTTTTAATAAATTTAAGTTGACTCTAAAATTTTAGGTTTGTAAAACTCAAACATATTATATATATTTAAACAAGTTTACATATTATTCTATGATTAAATAATTTAATTATTTATTTTTTTATCTATTTTAAATTTATTTAATCATATAATAATATATTAGTTTATTTATATCTAATATGAAGAGAACATTTATACATAAAATATTATTCATCGTTGACACATATATTAAGAATATTTTATATTATATAAAAAAATATTAAATCAAAAGCTCCTTTTTAAATGAGAATTTCAATAAAATTAATAAAATAAAATATATTATGTGAACAAAAAAATATACTATATGAATTATGACACCGACAGGAGCACGCTGATAGGGTGTGGTAGCAAAGTAGGGAAGCAAATACATAAGTCGTTGGTCTGTTATTGTCTTTAACAAAATTTCTACCATGTGTCACTACTCATGCCACACCGTGCCATGATAATATGCATGTCAGGCCAAATGACTGTTTCCCATCTAAGATTTAACGAGACGTCTATATTTCAAAACATCAAATTCCAACATATCCTTCTCTCTTGATATTAACATTTGATATAAAGGTAAAACAAAAAAAAAAAACTTGTTCTTATTGAAGGATTGGTGTAAACTCAAATTTCTATTTATTAATTTTTAAAAACTAAAATGCTCGTTTTTCTGTTAAAAATTCTCAATTAAAGTTAAAGATAAAGTTATCATTTATAAAAAAATTTAACAAATAAAAATTTTATCTCATTTTCATCTTTTAGTTTTAAAAAATAATAGTTTCTTCTAAAACCTAAGTTTTAAAAAGTCACAATTTCTCCCCTGAAACCCTAAACTGAAAAACCAACCCATTTTCAAACGATGAAATCCACTTCGAGTGTTAGTTGGAAGAGGGGAACATATTCCAGCTTAATCATCTTCCAAAATTTATAAGGAAATTAACTTGGCTCAAGGTTTATAAAATGGATTGAGCAAAATTAGGGGAGTATGCCAGTTTAAGGGAAACCGATTATGTCATTATTATTTTCTCAATAAAACTATATGTACCTATTTTAGGTACATAAATAAATACATGTTTGATATATATTAACAAGTGATTGGGTGATTTTAAATTAATGATAAAGTAACAATTAAACATATAATGACATATTATGTATGTATTCATTTGCATACCTAAAAATAAATGCACATAGCATTGCTCTTTCTTTTTGGTGCTTTGTTTATCAATTGGTTTGTTATCTTCCTTAAAGAGTTTGGCATTGACTCAAAGAGTGCAACCCCATGACAAACAAAATTACTTTGTCTAAGGAGGTTTGTATTACAATGCTAGAAGAAGGATAAGTGCATTCTTGATTTGAAACATTAATTATATGAGATTATAATGATGCATAATTTATAAAACTTGAACAAAAGAAATAAATCACTTTATATATGAAATTCCAAATGAAATTAAAAAAAATAAAAATAAAATGTTTCTTGTGGTATTCTAAAATTATTTCATTAATTATATAATTGTAACTATCAAAAATGCAAATCAGTTGATCAAATTCATTTGATAACATTAAATGAAGTAAATGAAGTTGATCTCCCACCATACCTTATACGTACATAAATTTATAATATAAGCTAAACAAATCTATTTCTTTACTAATGTAAACAATTTAGCCTTGGAAAGTAGGTGGAGGTTACAGGATGGTCCCTTTTAATTAAGATAATAAAGAAGGTTGAACCAAATCTCGTGAAATCCTTATATTTTTAAGAGATTTGTCTATGTTTTAACTACTCTAAGTCATTATACAAATATTTAAGTTTGTTTATTGGCCCCAAAATTGCCACAACTCAAAGAGGAATTGGTTTAGCCATGTCATGTCCACAAATTAATGCTACCATTGAAGGGCGAAGGACTATTTCCCACCCAAGTTTTAGCTTTGTAGCATCCACAGGTAAGTCTAAGGGCATTTCAATCTTTTTCCTAGTTTTAAATTCTATGATTAATGATTTTCAAAGATACACGCCTATGTATGGAGGCATACATGTTCTTGTATGGTTAGCAGAAAGTAAATTAGTGGATCAGATTATGATTGCGATGAAACAAGAAGTTGCCTTAGTTATACAACTAGACACATAACCATGTATGGTCTTATACACACCTGTGTATCTTGTCTTGATGATAAAATAAAAATTTGATCAACCTTAATTCTCATATTCTTTTGTTTTCTAGCCACTCAAAAGTGAGAGAGGAGTCTATGGTAGTTTGAAGAGTCGTCATCGATCATTGGAAGTCACCAGTTTCTAGGAGAGTGCATCACCAAGCATAGGAAAACAAGTGGTTCTTTCGACTTGATTTCAGTTTATTAAGCATGATTCATTGTTGTAGGAATGTTTAGGAGGATTTCTTATATGATCTATGACCTGAATATGTTGTTTTATGATTTGTGTGGTTAGAATATTGGATGTTTGGATGAGATCATTAAATCCTTTCATTATAGAATCTTAACTAGGGTTGTTTAGATTGAATGAACACTGCCCTTGCATTTGATTATATTCTGAATATTTATATGATTCTTTGGGATGGTTATTAGCTTAAAACACAATATATATGCATGTGAAATGTTTGTAGTAATGTATGACATGATTAATGTGCTATTTGGATGAAAGCTTGCTTGAATGTTCATTGTTCTTAGATTTGATGCATGAAATTATGTATATATGCATTATGGTTAAAAAGAATTGTGCAAACAACATGTTTAAGATGCTTAGAGACTGTTATTTATGCATTATTGTGTGAATATCATTGAAATTATAATTAGACAGGCGTGGAAACCTTAGGACGCTATTTCCAGGTTGCGACATATGGTCATTATAGTCCCATACACACCTATGTACCATTCCAAAAATTTTGAAAGTCAAAAGATCCCATACTTGTTCTGAGCGAAGACATGTACGACTGTGTGGTATAGGGCACATACTTGTGTATGACTTTTCAAAAGCAGACAACGTGCATCAGAAGGCAGGTGGCTTGCACATGTGAATCACCATGTTTAGGAGTGAATCCAAGTCAACTCCTCATGTGCATATGCTCTACACATGACCATGTGCTTAGTGACACACGCCCGTGTATATAAGTTAGGAAGCACATAACTGTGTACCTCTAAACAAAGACAAAATATGATTATACCCTTACACTATGTGCATAGAAAGGGAGAGTTAAGTAAGAATAATAATAAGTTATTTCAGGATAAGGAATTCAAGAAAGACATAGGTGAAGTACCCGACTGTATGGACAATGACACAAATTCAGATCGAGTTAAATCAAAGTCAAAAGTTAACAACCTTAAGGCTAGTGTCACACAATTAGATAGTCACTAGCTATATGTGTAAATGACAATAATTCCTGAAAGCATTAGAGCTGAATACCCATGAGATACATCATGTACTCGATGCCAAGGTACATAGCCATCTAGTTCAATTTAGGTGTGTATAGTAAGATGTGGCTTTAGATACTCCTTATGTGATCAGTTGGATGCACCATATATGTACCCAAGGTAGGAATCATCTCTGAATGGTTAGTCAACATTTTCAATTAGCTTATGTGGTAAGGGAATGAGTTATCATCAAAGATTTTTCATGTGTGATTTGGGTGTCCTCGTTAGATAGCCCAATAGGTTATTTGGCATGTGCATACGGGACAATAATAACTTTCATCAGGGCATCAGATATGCCAATTTTAGCTTAGGTCTTCATACCTTCTATGGACGATCCATGTCAAGGCACCAAGGTGCTATAGTGTGACCACATTTGGTTTACAAATAGAATGCAAGTTTTACCATCAGTTATTTATATTAGTTTTGGGTGCTAAAAGATCACCATTTATTAAGTTTTACTTAAGCGTTTCTTTTTGTATGTTTGCAGGTAAAGGTTAGTAGCGAGGCAAACAGGAGATTCAACGGTCTGACTAATAGTTACACAAGGAGATGAGTCTGTTGTTATTTAGTTTTTAACAGACCTATAGTTTTATGACTTTATTATCATTTTCATTATTATTATGGTTGTTAGTACTTTCAAACATATGATATTATATGAGCATTGATTAATAAAGTGTTTCTATTAAATCACCTTTTATACATTAAAATTTTCAAATAGTTTAATAGTGCATACCTTTTTTAATATATTCCCATCAGGGGTATATATCTAGAGAGGAGAGTTACAAGCTCAACTCCAAAGGACACCCATGATAGTTCAAAAACATAAATACCTACCTATGAGCTAACTTTTGTTGAAATGCTTTGTCAGAGATAAGGGTAAAATTATCAATTTATCACTAAACCCTAAAAAACTATATCATTTTGCCCTTATAGTTTGAAAAACTAATATTTTTCCTCGAAAATTAAGTTTTAAAAAGTTACTATTCTCCCCGTAGGGTTTGAGAGCCTTTTCTAGCCAACAAATCTGACAAGTCATTGGAAACCAAAATGACAAAAGGATTATGAAGCATAGTTCATTGTCCAGACATCGAAGGACGAAGCTTTGTCGTTTAGACAAAGTATCATTTCTAGATCGATGATGCTCCTATATGATAAAGTATTGTCTATTTGGATGATGTTTCATCAAGAAACATCATTGATCTAGACATCAGAGAAGCAGAGAACATCTTTTAAATTGACAACGCTTTTACATCCAAAAACATCGTCGATCTAAAGACGATGCTTCAGCTGGATGACGAAGTATCATCCTTCTGTGTCTAGATGATGGATGATACTTCGTTGTCTAGATGTCGTCCTCTTGTCATTGCAACCATTGACAACTCATTGGATTTGTTGATTGGAAAAGATTTTCAAACCCTAGGAGGGAAATGGTAACTTTAAAAACTTAATTTTAGGGGTAAAATGTTAGTTTTTCAAACTATAGAGGTAAAATGATTTTACCCTTTTCTCTAACAGAAAATTTTAACGAAAGTTAGTTTATGGATAGGTATTTGGGTTTTTAAACTATTACATGTGTCTTTTTGAGATTGAGTTAAAACTTGGGTGGGAATAGTCCTTTGCCCTACCATTTAATTCTAAGAGAGAGAGTATCATTGATATGGATCATACTATCACTGGTCCAACCTTTATTAATTAAGATTCTTATTTTACTTTTATTTTTTTAAATAAATGTAGCCATAAAAGTTTGTGCCAATTAAGAATGGATTTGAATTGAATTGAGTAAATGAGAATCGGTTTAAGCTTGGTTTGAATTTATAATATCAAGCTCTATGCATACTTTCGTTGGAAGGCTATCGTTGAAATGAATTGTGTTACCAATGATGTGAATAATACTTTTAAAAAGGGAAATCATATTACAAGAAGGATGAATAAAGTTACCATCGTGGCAAACAATATCATTAAAAGAATGAACTCGCCAATTATGAATTTGAATCCAAATTGGTTTGACTCAAATTCAACGTTAGTGCTAATTACATTCATACCATAGTTCAACACCATAAATAAGGGTACCTAAAGTAGGATGTTTGACGACGTACCCCTTATAACAAGATAATGTGTCAAAAAAATGTCATAGCATTGCTAGTCAAGTAACTGATGTTTGACACCACTGGTTCCTTTTATATGCATTTGTTTGTGATTTTAATCTATTCAGGTTGATTACTGTTAATCTTATGTTGTTGCATAAAAACTCATGTCATTGTGTATTTTATGCACGATGATTTATCCATAATGCGGTTAGGCATGTTGTGTGCCAAAATCAAAAGATATAACATAGGTAATAGCAAAATAACTTTTCTTTGAGAGTTAGCTCATTAAAATTGTGTTGCGGGATTGATTTTTTATTGCAATCCATAAGTAATAAGTTAAGACTTCTGCTAATAAGTATTATCAGTGTGAATTTGCTTACCATTTTTAGTCAGCTTGAGTTCTATGCTAGTCATCTCCACTTGAAAAGATTTCATTTTAGAATGGGAAAAGGATTATTTCCCACCGAACTTTTAGGCCATTCTCAAACCTACACCCACAGGAGATGAAAAACCTCAATTCCCACCCATAGCCAAACTTTTGTTAATTTTTTCTGTTAAAAGAAGCGGTAAAATAGTCATTTTACTATTTATATTAAAAAGTTATAAAGTTTATTACTTTCCACCCCCCAGGTTTTAGAAACTAACATTTCACTTTTACTTAAAGTTTTTAAACTTTAAAAAGTAACATTTTCACCTCCAAACCTAGGGTTTCCACATCTTTTAAAACTCAGCCGCCCTTTATATCTTTCAAAAATAGCAATTTCACCCCATTCTTCAACTTCATCTTTCGATGTCATCTTCGGCCTCCTCCTTCTCTTGGTGTGACGACGGTGGTGTGATGAAGAGATCTTCATCTTCTCATCGCACGGTGCGACGAAGAGGTGGAGATCTCTTCATCGTACCACCATGCGATGAAGAGGTCTCTCTTTGTCACTCCACCTAGACAAAGAAGGACAACGCTTCGTCTTCCTTCGTCGCTCATCGCATCATCTAGACATAACGACGAAGGACGATACTTCGTCGTCCTTCATCTGTTCTTCCAAATTTGGACAACACTTTGTCGTCCAAATCTGGGTGACGAACGGTCGCCCTTCATCGTCCTTTATAATCAGAGATAGGAGATCGGTGGAATGCATCGGTTATCGATGGTGGCCGAAGAAGGAAGCAAATCCTAGAGGTGAAATTAAACTTTTCAAACTTTGAGGATGGGTTGAGGTGTTAGTTTTTAAAACCTAGAGGGAGGAAATGGTGAAATTTTAAAATTTTAAAGTTTATAGGTAAAATGACTATTTTACCCCTATCCCTAACTGAAAATTTGGGCAACAGTTTGATTATGGGTAAGAGTTTGAGTTTTTCATATTCCGTGGGTGTAAGTTTGAAAGTAAGCTAAAAGTTGGGTGGGAAATAGTCCTTTTCCCTTTCAGAATTATGTTTTTTGAATTAGAAATAAAACACTTCATCACAGGACAACGCATCAACGTCTGTGCAAGTATTTGTATCCATTATCAATGCATACAACATTAGTATTAATCTTTTGGAAAGCTAATTTTTTTGACCTCTAATATAGTTTTCATAAGACAACCCCATTTCCACGTTATTCTTCTCCAACCCCATTCCTACGTTGGACTTCTCCACTTGGAAAATAACTCATTTAGAATTGTCTTACGACGTTCAACTGAGACACAAATTTCCATGAACCAGCTATTGCATTTGATGGCTTGATAGGATTCTTTTGGCAGAAAGTTGAGATGCAGACTGGTTTACTTGTGTTTCTCGCAGCTTGAATCCTATGTTAGTCTTCTACTTGTGTTTCTCGTTGATTCCTACGTTTGTCTTCTCCGGTAGAAACAAAATCTTTTTAGAATTTAATAAAATCAGTTGTACACAATTTTTTTAAGTACATAATTAGGTATAATGTATTATAAAATAATTAAATATAAAATAATATATAATTAAATACTTATATAATATCTATATATTTAATTGTGTATTAAAAAAATATGCACACACAGCATTGGTCTTTCAGAATTATATTGTCAGCGTAATTTGTAAGTTGTATTTTACTGTTAAAAAGGGACTTCACAATCACTTTCACTACCGTCATGTTCGAAAGGAACTCATTTCCGAAGGAAAAAGTTGAGGATTCATTATTCTCAACTGAAGGTTACAGCACCATTGTGTGCTTATTTATAGAAACTCACGAATAATCATCGTTCTCAAGTAATTAATTTTCTTCAATGGTATCCAAGATTGTCCTCATCGTCTTCTATATTTTTCTTTCTCACGAGTTGCGCCCTTCAATGGCGCAAACTTGGGTCAGAGCTGGTTATTATTGGAAATCAACATACAGTTATGAGCTACCCATTTCCAACATAAATTCTTCTCTCTTCACCCATCTTATTTATGGCTTTGCTGATTTGAATACCACAACATACCAGCTATCTTTTCCATCACCTTATGATGAACTACTAATCTCCAATTTCACAGACACTGCGAAGCAAAAGAACCCATCAGTCAGCACACTTTTGTCCATTGGAGGCACAAATATCGCTTGGTCAACATTTTCCTCATTGTTAAGCAATGATTCTCAGAGAAAATCTTTCATTGATTCATCAATAAAAATGGCCAGGCTTTATGGCTTTCAAGGCCTAGATCTTTGGTATACTCATGCAAACACAAGCAATGAAATGTTGAATATGGGAATTCTATTCAGAGAATGGCGAACTGCTGCTGTTCAAGAGGCAAGAAACTCAAGGCAGTCGCAACTTATCTTGACTGCCTCAGTTAAACATTTACCAAATTATTCTGATTCGGCAATTTTTCCAATAGACTCCACACAGAAGTACTTGAACTGGGTTCATGTTGTTACTTGTGATTATAAAAAGCCAACAACTACAAACTTTACAGCTGCTCCTTCAGCTCTGTATGATCCAAGTTGTATTAATAATACTGATTATGCTATAATGGCATGGATCAATGGAGGACTATCATCTAATAAGCTTGTCTTCTGTTTGCCTCTGTATGGCTATGCATGGGAACTTGTCAATCCTCAGGTCAATGGTATTGGCGCACCGGCAAGGGGACCAGCTAACAAGGACGAAGGAGGCGTGAGTTATAATCAAATCAAGAGAGATTATATCGAACCATATGGACCTAATATTACGTTCAATGCAACATATGTGGTGAAATACTTCACAGTAGGGACATCTTGGATTGGCTTTGATGATGCCGAAGTCGTTAGAATCAAAATTTCTTATGCCAAAGAAAAGAAGCTACTTGGTTACTTTGTGTGGCAAGTCTACATGGACTATAATTGGGAGCTTTCTCGAGCTGCAGGTAAATATATTAGTGTTAATCCAAATATTCACGCTTCATTATCCTATTAATTTTTTTTTTTTTTTTTTGGATGTAAAATTTTCAGCAGAAGAGGATAGAATTAATTTTCCAACTCACGAAAGTGATCAAACTAGAAGAAGTAATAGGCGTAAGACAGTAATAGTTTGGGCGACAACTGCAACTGCTGTTCTCTTACTAGGCTTCGCCATTGTCTATTGCTGGATGAGAAAGCTCAAAAGAAAAGGTAACCTGTTCCAGTTTTATGGATTGATTTTATGAGTAATATTATATGCACCAAATTTTGAATACTGGAAACTTATATATTATGTGTTATCGTATGATTAGATAATATGTCATCATATTATTTATATATTTAATTGGTTACTCAAAATTGGATCCCGGTGAATATTGCCAAATTTCTGTTTAACATGCCTTAATAAATACGTTTATCATCGAAGGATTTGTTCTCATTTTATTTTCCTGGTTGACAGGAATGGTAGACTCAGCCAAACAATCAAATGATGAAGTACCTTGTGGAGATTTTACAAAAAACGATCTTAATCTGGTAATATATACTTGGGTTGAGATTGAAGCAGCAACAGACAGATTTTCATTTCGAAACAAGCTTGGCGAAGGTGGTTTTGGCCCTGTTTACAAGGTTATATTAATCGAATGGTCTGTTGTTGGGTTTATTTATTTTATTAGTTATTTCAATCTAAAATAATATATCAAAATAGTAAATACTAATTAATGTATTAATGATGATATGTTACTATATGATTTTAAATTTAAAATCAAATAGTAATACTGTCAATAAAACTATACATACTAGTAATAAATATTAGTTGGTATATTAATGATGATATATCATTATGTAATTTTAAATTTAAACTAAAATAAAAGCTAATCACATGATGATATATTTTCATTAATATATAAATTAAACTTATTGTTCATGCACATAATCTTACTCACTAGCAGTAGATACTAATAGATATAAATAAACTAATATGTTATTATATAATTAAGAAATTTAATAAGTTATTTTATCTCTAATTTAAAATCATTCAATTACATTATAACAAGTTAATTTGTTTGTTTATGTTAGAATCTGCCATCATTTCAGGAGGATAGAAAATTAATAAAAATTAGTTTACTTGGAAAAAAAAAAAAAAAACTACCAATTAACTACTATAGTGTTTTAATTTTTTTTTTTCCAGGGCATACTACCAAATGGGCAGGTAATAGCAGTAAAGAAACTTTCAAAAACATCCAAACAAGGTTACGAGGAATTCAAAAATGAAGTTATGCTGACTGCAAAGCTCCAACATGTAAATCTAGTCAAGCTTCTAGGTTATTGCATTGACGGAAGACAACAGATGCTCGTCTATGAATACATGCCGAACAAAAGCTTAGACTCCTACCTTTTCGGTATAAAATTTATGTGCAATTCTTTTCTTGTTAATGTTAGCCTAATTTATAATAATTTGCATTGTTCACCAATGAGTTTGATGCAGATCCCATTAGACGACATATTTTGGATTGGGAAAAACGTGTTCAAGTTATTGATGGAGTGACTCAAGGACTCATATATCTTCAAGAATATTCAAGATTAACTATTATCCATCGAGATATAAAAGTTAGCAATGTCTTATTAGATGGAGAAATGAAACCCAAAATATCAGATTTTGGAATGGCTAGAATATTTTCAAAAGATGATCTTGAAGCAGACACAAGCCGTATTGTTGGAACGCTGTAAGTATGTATTATTGTCAATATTTATTTTACTTGGTACAAAAATATTTTAGAAGTTGCTTATTATTTGTTATAATTCAATGCAGCGGTTATGTTTCTCCTGAATATATCCATAATGGCAGATACTCAACTAAATCTGATGTTTATAGTTTTGGGGTTCTTCTTTTACAAATCATTAGTGGCAAAAGGATATCCTTTTTATATGGTTCGAATGAAAGTCAGAATCTTCTTGAATATGTAAGTTTCCAAAATAATTCATATTACAGTTAAAAGTACAAGTTTGATAAATCCAAATTATTTGACAATTTCAGGCAAATGAGTTGTGGAATGTCGGCAAAGGCATGGAGTTTATGGATGAATCATTGAACGATACATATTCATCTTGTAAATTACTGAGATGCTTGCAAATTGGATTGCTATGTGTCCAAGAAAATCCAGTTGATAGACCATCCATGTTGAACATTTCCACCATGCTAAAAAATGAAAACATAGATATGATGATTCCGAAGAAGCCTGCTTTTTGGAAACAAGATCAGCCAAATAAATCTATTGTGCAGTTGGAAGGTTTTTCAGGGAGCACTTCATCAATTAACAATGTATCAATGTCGGATGTGTTAGCTAGATGAGCCTTACAATAAACATTTTGAGATTACTAATATTGTTATATTATGTGTACTTAGTTTTAAGTATTTAATTGAATATGCAGATGATATATTATCATATGATTAAGTGTTATATTATTTTTAATTCAAAATCACCTAATTATAAAATTATACATAATTTCATAAGATTTAATTATAAATAAATGCATACATAGTTCAACTAACCATCATCCACAAACAAGAGGTAATATCTACCTTCATCAGTGAAAAATGGAGTAGGGCCCACACATCAGTATCCAAAATTTCTAAAAGGGTACTGGTTTTATAAGTAGAGATAGGAAAATGTTTCTGATGTAACTTTGCAAAATCACATTCAATACATGAAAATTTTTCTGCACTACTACATTTACTTAAACCTAACTGATGAAACACAACATAGAGCACTTTTGAATTTGCATGACTAAGTCTTTTGTGCCATACAGGTACCCTGACAGTATTGAAAATGACTCTAGACTTTTGGACCTCTTTATTCTCTTTAAGAGACACTTTATCAGTTAAATCCTTGCTACTATCATCACACACCGCACCAGACCATGTAGGTACCTTGACAGTGTTGAAAATGACTCGACTTTTGGACCTCTTTATTCTCTTTAGGAGACACTTCACTAGTTAAGTCCTTGCTACAGTCATCACACACCTCACCAGACTTTGCAGCAGGACAGAAGACATTGGAATTTTTTGTGACTGACTGAAATCTACCCAAATTTGAATAAGTGGAGGGGATTCTCAACTGGTATAGTCCATCTCTAAGTTTTCTCTGAAGAAGCACAATCATGGAATCTTTGTCCTTCACAAAACAATAATCTGAGATAAATTCTACTATCACAGTGTTATTATGTGTTCTAGGGGCTTTTGGTGACGCAAGGGTTTCTCTTTCCCCAAAAGGAGAAGGATGGGTATTAAAATTGAATATTCCTTCTGGGTTATCGTGGGATAGATCTTACTCAGAATTGTAATTGTAGGCCTAAAAGGAATAGTGAAGGAGGTTCTAATGTCACCTCATTGTGAGAGAAGGGGTAAGATGTTCCGCCAATTTCTCTCACAGTACACGCCGTGAATGATTAGATCCCTTTTTTATTTTTAATGTTAAGGTGAAGGTTAGCATCTTGCATTAATCACTCTCTAGACCATATGAGTGTTCTTATTTTGTCTACCCATCAGAATTGTAGTCCTACTTATGGATTATTTTGCGAAGAAGCTAAAATTTCATGCTTAATTCTGTTTTGCCCCTCTTTCTGAAGCTCCTATCTCAGATTTCTGGTTAAATTTGGTTGATAAGTTCTTATCAGATACAGTTATGATATTCAAACTAAATGTTTTGTTTATTAGAATCAAAGCCGAAGACAAAACCTAAGAGGGAAAAGACAGAGGAGGAGAAAACTTTCAGAAAGAGGGCCAAATACCTTTTGGCAGCATAGTTGTTTGCAATTGTGTTCTTTCTATATGATTCCTCAGTAGTGGAACTTGATGATGAAGAAGACCTCAGTTTTGAGTGAAAGTCAAATGACTGCGCAAAGAGGATGAAGCTTTCTTATTGCCCTTTGATTTTTGTAGTTTCATTTGTAACTCTGGATAATAAACAAACATTCACAAAGCATAAAGATAAGTTATGTGCAGTATTCAGTGTTTTTTTTTGGTGGCTGTGTAAAAGGAATAAGAAAAGAAATTCTTGTTGGGTTTTAATTGCAGAGTTTTCATTGAAATTTCAGTTGGTGTTGGAGATAAAGAATCATCTTATGACCTCCAAATTATATCTAGTATGACATGATATTGGGATTATATTAACAATCGAGCAATACATTTGTTGGGTAAGTAAACTCAAAGTATAGTGACCAAACTTATAATCATTATACTAAATAAATCAATATTTCAAAAGCGTAACAAAGACTCATACTTAGTCTTCTCCATTTGAAAAGAACTCATTTCAGAATTATGTTTTTTAAAGTAGAAATAAAACACTTCATCACATGACAACGCATCAATGTTTGTACAAATATTTATATCCATTATAAATGTATACATTGATCTTATGGAACGCTAATTTTTTTTACCTCTAATATAGTTTTACGTGTCTCATAAGACAACCCCATTTCCACGTTATTCTTCTCCAACCCCATTTCTACGTTGGACTTCTCCACTTGGAAAATCACTCATTTGGAATTGTCTTACGACGTTGAATTGAGACACAAACTTCCATGCTCCAGCTTTTGCATTTGATGGCTTGATTGGATTCTTTCGGCAGAAAGTTGCGATGCAGACTTGTTTACTTGTGTTTCTCGTAGCTTGATTCCTACATTAGTCTTCTACTTGTGTTTCTCACTGATTCCTACATTAGTCTTCTCCGCTAGAATTCAATAAAACCATGTATACATAATTTTGAATACATAATTGAATATAACGTATATCAAAAATATATATTTGGTTTATAAGTGTGAATATTGAAACTTATATTCACAAAACCAATTGGCTTGTGTTAAAGTCTAATCCACACACTTATATACCACTCATTTTACTCAAGTTTATTAAATGTGAGACTCTATTTCTTTTTTTTTATTTGAGTCTCCAACACTCTCGCTCAAGTGCAACCATCTAAGCTGTTAGACCCTCCATTTAGCTCAGCCAATTTTTGGTTGGGTGTGTTGTCACTTATATCCAAGAACACTTAAGCTGTTAAACCTGTCATTTGGCTTGTGCTCTAATACCATATTAGAAATATATATTAGGTTTACAAGTGTGAAGATTGAAACTTATATTGCATAAAACCAATTGGTTGTGTTAAGGTCTAATCCACACACTTATATACCACTCATTTTATTCAAGTTTATTAGATGTGAGACTATTTTTCTTTCTTTTTTATTTGCGTCTCCAATGTCAAAGTAAAATTGAGTTGACTGATAAAGGCAGACATATGATAGAGTGAGAAGAAGGGTTAGTGGTGCAACAACAGTATAAGTGAAATGGTGTGTATAGCCCAAATGCACCATTTCAATAATGAAGAAAAATGAACAGTTTAGTGTCGAGACTTTCTTAGTCTCTTGAAGAAAAGTTCACGCAATGTGTGTGTTTCCGCAAAACTTTAGTTGCTAGTTTCACGTGAAAGAGCATGGTTCTAAAGTTTCAACAAAGAGTTTTGAAAACAATTAGATCTGGAGTCTGATCAACGGTGCTGATGTAGTTGTGACAGCTAGCAACAACTGGTGTATAATTGTTGTAAAATCATATAAATAATTCATGATTGTATTTTTTTTTCAAGGGAAAAATAAAAAGAGAATTTCCATATTGTTCTTATGTATGTGAATTCTCTTGATTAGTTAGTATTCTTGTAATGGTATCAAAGCTACTGACTAACGTCAATGGCAAATTTTGCGTTTGATTCTTTTAGTCCTAGTTCCTCATAGCAATGTAACAGTAGCAAGATGGCTCAGATGAATGTGATGCCACAGTTTGGAAACTTCTCTACTACAAACCTTCAAATTGTAAATCTGAGGTTAACTGAAGAGAACTATCGATATGGAAAGCTCAGGCATTGGTCACTGTCGACGCACATGATTTAGAAGATCATTTAACAGGTTTGATTCAATGTCTTTCTCATTTCATTTTTACACAAAATTATTCTGAAACTAGTACTATGAAACAGTTTAATCGTCAATACTTGATATGGAAAAGGTATGATAAACTGTTAATGAGTTGGTTATTAGCTTCGATATCTGAATCAATGTTTGATAATGTTGCTAAGTAGGCCATAGCGTGTGAGGTTTGGCGAGCTTTAAAGGCTTATTTTGTGACTAAGTCTAAAGTTAGAGTAGTTCATTTGAAGAATACTTTACAGACACTAAAAAAAGGAATGTTGAGTATTAGTAGTTATATCTAAAAGATGAAAGAAATAGCAAATGCATTAAATGCAAGTGGTCAGGCTATATCTGAAGGAGAACTTATTACATATATTGTTGATGGTTTAGGTGTTGAGTATGATCCTATAATAGTGCATGTATACTCTAGACTAGATGGATTGAATGGTAGTATCACGCTAGCAGAACTTAAGTTTCTGTTGCAGAAATTCGAGCAGCGCCTGAATCAAAATAACTGTCTCAGTTTAGATGTATATGGTAGTACAACAAATTATGCAAATCAAGTTTGATCTGAAAGTCAAGATTCATGGAAGAATCAAAGTGATAGGAATCCTAAGAAGTTTAGGAATATGAATACGTATAATGTTATCAAATGTGGTTAATAGTGAAAGAGCCAAGAGGTAAAACCTTCAAAAACTTAAAGTTGTGTGTCAGATGTGTGGGAAGCCAGGGCACATTGCTCTGAATTGCTATCATAGGTTCGATGTAACCTATATTGGAAATTTGAAAGTGTCTTCAGGGGTGACTAGTAACATTCAGCAAAATGACCTGAATGAGATTCAAAAGTCCACCACTGCACTTTTTATGTCACAAGCTCCCATTCAGAGGCAAGGCATGTCTCAAGAGCATCAACAGTTGGCTAATAGTAGTTTGATGTGTCAATCTAGTTTTACTAGTTTTGGAAGTATACAAGGTAGTTCAGAAAACAAATTTGATAAAAACAGGATGTTAGCCAATCATGCAAGTATTTTTGCAAAGTCATTCATTGCAACACCTGAAGTAGTGGTTGATCCTAACTAGTTTCTCGATTCTGAAGCGACAGACCATATTGTTTCTGATTTTAGAAAAGTGGATGTGAACACTACTTACATTGGGAAGCAGTAACTCCAGGTTGGCAGTGGGGAATGCTTACCTAACTCACACAGGTTACATTATCCTTTCCACTCTTTTATCACAAAAATCCATTAACTTTGCTAAATGTTCTTTGTGTACAAAAGATAACCAAAAACCTCATAAGCATTTCTAAACTTGTGGTGGATAATTCAATTTCAGTTGAATTTACTGATAAGTTTTGTGTTATCAAGGGCAGGAAAACCAAACTAGTGTTTTTGCAATGAGCTATTAAAGAAGGATTATATCAGCTAGTTGTTCCATCTTTTGGTCTAAGTCCTGGTCAGTCTTGGTTTTCATATCCTAGAAATAAAACTCTTTATTTCATGGATGAAAATAAAGTTGTTTTACAATCAAATAAAATTGATCTTGCTATATGGCATAAGAGGTTGGGCCACCCATGTAAGAAAACTTTGAGCAAAATGTTGAGTACTATGTTCACAATTTATAGTGTTTCCAATAAAGATTTTTTTTGTGTGGAATGTCAGTATGGTCAAGTAGTCAATTTAATTTTCCTATATCAAATTCAAGAGCTAAAGCTCTTCTAGAGTTGATTCATTCTGATATGTGGGGACCAGCTCCGATTGTTTCTCAAGAAGGTTTTAAATACTATGTTTATTTCTTAGATGATTATTTTAGATTTACATTGGTATATCCTTTAGAGTCTAAAGCTCAAGTGTATCAAGTGTTCTTACAATTTCATAAAACTGTAGAAAAACAGTTTGATAGGAGGATAAAAGTAGTTCAAAGTGATTGGGTGGGAGGGAGGAATGAGGGGAGAGTTTAGGCTTTTGGACAAGTATATGAAATCTCATAGGATAGAGTTTAGGCATCCATGTCCATACACCCATCAACAAAATAGGAGAGCCAAGAGGAAACACAGACATTTGGTTGAGTTAGGTTTAGTTTTGTTAGCTCAAGCCCATATGCCATTACCCTTCTGGTGGTATGCATTCCAAGCAGTTGTTTTCCTCATTAATAGACAACCTTTGTTTGTCTTGGAATTTAAATCTCCCTTTCAAATATTATTCAATGAAATACGCAACTATAAGTAGTTAAAAGCCTTTGGATGTGCTTGTTATCCTTATCTTAGACCTTATAATAAACGCAAGCTAGAATTTCATACTCAAAAATGTGTGTTTTTGGGCTACAGTCTCAATCATTAGGGTTATAAATGTCTAAGTACTAGTGGGATAGTTTATGTGGCTGCAAGTGTCAAATTTGATGAAGCAGAGTATCCTTTTAAACGTGATCCAGGTTTTGGAACTAAATATGTCAAAGAAAATGTGTTTCTGCTTCTTAAAGTCAGTCAATTGTTGAGTTTGTTCATAACTCAAAATAAGTCTAATCAATCTGATATAGTTTCTGAAATGTACTTTGAAAGCACTAGATAAGGTCTTGAGCTTCTAAACACAGCTCAACAACATATTGAAACCAACCCTATTTCAAATTCAGATTCAAAAGTTCTCTTAGAACCAGTTCTTTTGTCTCACAATATTGAGAATTCCATGAAAAATTGTTTGGACCTAACCTCATGTGAAAATAATCCTAAAGTTTCATGTTCGAATGAGACTTCTTCATCTTTTGAGACATCAAACACATCTAGTAATGATGCATTTCCATCTGCAAATCTTGAAGTTGATCTTTTTAGTGTGAGTGTTAATATTAATGAGTCTCACAATGGTAAAGCTGATAAGAATACATGTGGTCTAGTTCTAATTTGAGCTCTATAGTGCTCTAGGCATCCTATGGTGACCAGGCTTAAAACAGGTACCATTTCACAACCAAAATCCTATGTGTCAGAAACTCAAATTGCAGAACCTAAGTCTGTAGTAGATGCACTTGATGATCCTAAGTGGTTTCAAGCAATGCAAGCAGAATTTGATATATTGAAAAAGAATCAGACTTGGATCCTAGTTCCTACATCACAAGCTACTCATATGGTTAATCATAAGTGGATTTTTAAAAACAAGATGAATGTTGATGGAACACTACATAAATTGAAAGCCAGGTTGGTGGCCAAGGGATTTTAATAAACCCTTAGTGTTGGTTTTTTGGAAACTTCTAGTCCAGTGGTGAAATCAACTACTAGAAGAGTGGTAATTTCATTAATAGTTTCATTTGGGTGGAAAATTCACCAAGTAGATGTTAATAATGCATTTCTCAATGGAGATCTACAAGAAGAGGTGTTCATGACTTAACCTCAAGGCTTTGAGGATCAAAATCATCCTGGTTTTGTATGCAAACTACAAAAGGCACTGTATGGGCTAAAACAAGCTCCAGGGGCTTGGTATGACAAATTGAAACAAGCCTTGATCAATACGGTATTTGAAAATTTTATGGCTGATTCAAGTTTGTTCATCTCTAAGCAAGAAACTACAGTGGTGTAAATACTTATTTATGTAGATGACATGTTACTTACTGGTCTAGATTCTGAATTTATTACAAAGCTAGTTGGTGACCTTAGTAATCAGTTTTCCTTGAAGGATTTGGAGGAGTTGAATTATTTTTTAGGGTTAGAAGCTAAAAGAAGTGAAGCTAGATTGTTGTTATGTCAAACAAAGTAAGCATCAGAGTTGTTAATCAAGGCCAATATGCAAAACTATAATGTTGTGTCAACTCCTATAGCAGTAGGCAGTAAGCTTTTTATTGGAGACAGTCCTTTGTTTGAAAGACTAATAGTGTACAGGAGTATTATCTGAGCACTTCAATATCTCACTCTTACACGACCTGACATCTCTTTTTCAGTGAAGAAGTTGAGCCACTTCCTTAAAGAGCCTACTCAGTTACAATGGCAGGCAGTAAAACGAGTTTTAAGATATGTTCAAGGTACTCTGTAGCATGGTATAATCTTTAGACCTGTTAATTTGTTGAAGCTAGAAGCCTTCTTAGATGTAGATTGGGCTAGGAATATAGAGGACAAAAGGTCCACAAGTGGCTTTTGTGTTTTTCTTGGGGAATTCTAATCCAGTGGAGCTCTAAAAAGCAAAAGGTTATTGCCTTATCCTCCACTGAATTAGAATACAGAGCTCTAAGTCAAATTGCTGCAGAATTAGCCTGGTTGAAGTCATTGTTTGCAAAACTAAAGGTAGACTATTTTGGCAAAGTTGTAATTTGGTGCGACAATATGAGTATTACTTCCTTAGCAGCAAACTCAGTGTTTCATGGGAGGACAAAGCATATAGAAATAAATGTCCATTATATACGTGAACAAGTTGCAGCCAAGTTAGTTTCAATTCAATATGTGCCTTCTCAACATCAAGTGGTTGATGTGCTCACGAAGGCATTATCTATTGATCGATTTATAATGCTTCGAGATAGGCTGCAAGTAGTAAAAAATATTGAGAATGAAGATTATCAAGTAGAGATGGTTTCCAGAGAGAACGGTGAAATAACTGCACAGGTTCTAAGAGGATAGTGTAACAGATGTTTAAGGCTCAAGGGAGCAGTGGAGAATGAAGTAAAGAGGGTGTGTAGACTCAAAAGGAGTAGAAGGAATTTAACAAAAACCTGCAGGAGGAAGAGCATTTGTAGTAGCTAGAGTTGTTTTACTCAATTTTCCTCTGGTTCAATTTGAACATCACAATGTTAGAATTAAGGGAGGATGTTTGAGTAAAATTGAGTTGAGTGATAAAGGCAGGCATGTGATGGAGTGAGAAAAGGGGTTAGTGAAACAACAACAGTATAAGTGAAATGGTGTATAGCCCAAACGCACTGTTTCAATAATGAAGAAAAAATGAACAGTTTAGTGTCGAGATTTTCTTAGCCTCTTGAAGAAAAGTTCACGCAGTGTGTGTGTTTCCGCAAGACTTTAGTTGCTTGTTTCATGTGAATGAGCATGGCTCTGGAGTTTCAACAAAGAGTTCTGCAGACAACTAGATCTAGAGTTTGATCAACGGTGTTGATGTAGTTGTGACAACTGGTGACAATTGGCATATAATTGCTGTAAAATCATATAAATAATTGGTGATTGTATTTTTTTTCAAGGGAAAAATAAAAAGAGAATTTCCAAATTGTTCTTGTGTATGTGAATTCTCTTGATTAGTTAGTATTCTTGTCAATGTATCATAATATAATTGAATTATTTTAAATTAAATAAAAAATAATATGTAATTACATAATTATATAATATTTATATATCTAATTATATATTAAAAAATTATATACGCATAACATTGTTCTTTCGTAATTATATTGTGAGCGTAAGTTGTAAGTTGTGTTTTACTGTTGAAAAAGGACTTCACAGCCACTTTCACTACCGTCATGTTCGAAAGGAACTCATTTCCGTAAGGAAAAAGTTGAGGATTCATTATTCCCACCTGAAGGTTACAGTACCATCGTGTGCTTCATAATCCTATTGATTTTTTTTTTTTAAAACTATTTGATCTGTAAAATTTTCAGCGGAAGAGGATAGAATTAATTTTCCAACTCAGGAAAGTGATCAAATTGAAAGACGTAATAGGCGTATGACAGTAATAGTTTGGACGACAACTGCAACTGCTGTTCTCTTACTAGGCTTTGCCATTATCTATTGCTGGATGAGAAAGCTCAAAAGATAAGGTAACCTGTTCCGGCTTTATCCATTAATTTTATAGCAATATTATATACACCCAATTTTAAATATTGAGAACTTAGATGTTCTATGTTATCGTATGATTTGATAACATGATGACATATTATTTAAATATCTAATTGATTATTCAAAATTGGGCTCCGGGTGAATATTGCCAAATTTCTATTTAACATGCGTTAACAAATATGTCTATCATCAAAGGCTTTGTTCTCATTTTATTTTCATGGCTGACAGGAATGGTAGACTCAGCCGAACGATCAAATGATGAACTCATTTTATTTTCGTGGTTGACAGGAATGGTAGACTCAGCCGAACGATCAAATGATGTACCCTGTGGAGATATTACGAAAAACGATCCTAATTTGATAATATATATTTGGGTTGAGATTGAAGCAGCTACAGACAGATTTTCATTTCAAAACAAGCTTGGCGAAGGTGGTTTTGGCCCTGTTTACAAGGTTATATATATCGTACAGTGTATTGTTAGGGTATATTTATTTTACTAGTTATTTCAATCTAAAATAATATATCAAAATAGTAAGACTGTCAATAAAACTATCATCATTAATTTTCGGCTAAAGAAGACTAAACATGGACCAAACTCTTATTTCAATTAGCCACCTAAGTAAATTGAGAAAATGTTTTATTAATTGTAACAAACCGCCTCTGCATTTGTATAAATAGGCTAGTTGCCTTCACTTGTAATTCATTTATCAATCAAAAATTCCTTCTACAAAAAGTTTTCTCCCATAAATTTGTGAGTGTTTGAAGAGTAATCAAGTTCTCATGCTCCATTGGAGTTAATAAAAAATTTTATTTCTATAAACTCTTTAGTTAAAAATTTTATTCTATTTATTTTCCTAGCAGTGGGTATCAGAGCCTGGTGTAAGACAGTGAGTGGTTTTTATGTTATATGCATGTCTAAAAGTTCTATATAAGGAGGTTGGTTTTTAAATAAGTTTTGTCCCCACCAGTCTTTCCTAGGAACTATCCTGGTGTATATTAATTTACATATACACTTACTATTTTTCTAGGTTCGGTCACTTGAGGGTATCATCTTTATGGCTGATATGAGTCAATTATTTGTCCTAGTCCCGGTGTCAATATTCACTAGCAATAAATATGATTATTGGTACATCAAGATGAGCAAGTTTTTTCAATCCCAAAATCTATAGGATATGGTCAAATTTGGGTTCAATCTTCCGGAAGAGACATTTAATTCTTCAAAAGCTAAACAAAGGGCATTGGAGGATAATCGGATGAAGGATTCAGGGGCTCTGTTTATCCACAACAAGCGCTATTAGATGATATATTCCCAGAATTAAAGAAACTCCAAGTGCCAAAAACGTTTGGGATATCTTACAAGAAGAATTTCATGGTAATGAGAAGGTATGCTCTTTTAAATTACAAAATTTTAGAAGAGATTTTGAAAATATTAGGATAAATGAGCCTGAGACTACAAATGTTTACTATTCTAGATTGAAAGAATAAGTGAATCAATTGAGAGTCTATGGAGAAAATATTTCTAATTGTAAAATTATAGTGAAATTTTTTATTAGTGTCACTGAAAAATATGATTTTGTAATGACTATAATTGCAGAGTCAAAAGATATATATATATAGATTATCACTTACAAAATTGATGAGTTCTTTAGAGGCTTATGAAAAATGGATAAGCCATAAAAACGAAGGTTTGTTGGAGAGTGTGTTCCAATCAAAGTTTAAGGTACACTCTCAAAAGCTGAAACCTAAATGGAAGAAAACAATTGAAAATTCTTCAAGAGGGGAGAGTTCCAAAAATACAACTAATAAAAAATATTCATCTTGTGGAATTTGTAAAAGAACGAGTCCTTTGGAGAAAGATTGTTGGTTTCATGGGAAGCCAAAATGTTTGAATTGTCACAAATTTGGGTATGAAAGAAAAATGTCACTTCAGAGTAAACCATCAAACAAATTACTCTAAAGACAAGGAAGAAAACAAAGTACCTTTTTATGCTGGTCCATCAGTATTTGAAGCAAAAAAATAAATAAATGGCTTATTGATAGTGGCTATAGCAATCACATGACTAGAGATGGAAGTATTTTTTGTGATATTGATCCATTAGTCAAATCATAAATTAGACTAGGCAATGGAGCACTGGTGGAAGCAGAAGGGAAAGGTACGATTGTTGTAGAAACAAAGAAAGGCGTAAGATTCATCTAGAATGTCCTTCTAGTTCCCTACTTAAAGCATAATCTACTCATTGTCAGCCAGATGATTAAAAGCGGCTACTCTCTTCACTTTGAAAGAGACATTTGCACTATTTATGATAAAAATAATAGAAGTCTGGTGATTGTAGTTTTAAAGATGGAGTAACAAAGTTTCCGAATCAATGGAGGTATGCATATGAAGTAGCTATGAAGGCATAACATGATGACCTATGGTTGTGGCATCGAAGATTTGGTCATTTCCATTTCCATGGATTGAAGATTCTCCATTAGAAAAACGTGATAATGAATTTGCCTAATATTCAAGAAAATGATAGTGTATGTGAAGTATGTTTACTTGGAAAGCAATAACATCAACCGTTTCCATCTAGAAAAGCATGGAAAGCTAACAACTTATTAGAGTTAGAACGTATAAATATATGCAGTCTAATGACAACTTCCATACACAGTGCAAACAAGTATTTCATTCTATTTATTGATGATTACTCCAAAATAACATGGGTTTATTTTATTCGTGAAAGATCACAAGTTTTTGAAGTATTCAAGAAATTCGAAAACCATGTTGAGAAACAAAGCAATCATTACATAAAGACACTAAAGAGTAATCATGACAAAGAATAGACCCTAGAAAATTTGACAAGTTCTATGAGGAGAAGGAGTTGAATATCAACTGACTGTTGGATATGCTCCAAAACATAAAGGTGTATTTGAGAGAAAGAATAGAATTGTGATGGAGATGGCTAGAGCTACACTGAAAGAAAAAGGTCTTCCTAATTCATTTTAGACTGAAGCAGTTTACATAACAGTCTACTTGTTGAACAGATGTCCTATAAAAGTTGTTCAAAATAAGACACCAGTTGAAGCATGGTGTGGACATAACCATCAGTGAAACATATCAAAATTTTTGGTTGTATACGTTATGTTCATGTACTAGAAGAAAAGAAAAGTAAGTTGGATAAGAAAAGAGAAAAAGGAATTTTCTTAGGCTACGACCTTGAATTGAAAAGGTTTAAAGTCTATAACCTAAAATCCAAGAAACTAATTATCTATACGGAATTTGATGATGATGTTGCATGGAACTGGGATCAAGGAAAGGTTGAGAAAAGAAATATCACCGTCTTGACTCAACCAATGGCTTTAACTCAGGAACAAGAGCCTAATGAACAATTAGAATATGAACCAAAGACTTTAACTAGCATTGTCATAGGCCAACATGAAGAATCTTCTCCTAAGACACCATCACAGAAAGTCAGATCTCTTGTTGGCATATATGAGTCTTGCAACTTCACAATTATGGAACTAGAAGATTTCGAGACAGCATCAAAGCAAGAAGTATGGGTGAAGGCCATGCAAGAAGTGAAGATCATCGAGAAAAATAATCCTTGGGAGCTAGTGGATCATCCTAAAGATAAGGAGATCATTAGAGTGAAATAGGTCTACAAGACAAAGTTTAATTTTGACGGCACAACTCAGAAGATCAAAGTCAAACTAGTTGCAAAAGACTATACACAACCATTTGAAATCAATTATAATGAGGCATTTGCTCCAATTACACGATTAGACACCATCCGAACTCTTATCACACTTACTACTCAAAAAAAGTGGAAGATTTATCAATTTGATGTAAAGTCAACTTTACTCAATGGATAGTTTCAAGAAGAAATATATGTGGAGTAACCTCAAGGGTTCATGATTTCAGGAGAGGAAGATAATGTATTTAAACTAAAGTAAGCATTATAAGGCCCAAAGCAAGCTCCAAGAGCCTTGTATAACAGGATTGATGAATATTTCACCAATCAAGGATTCATGAGAAGTAAAAACGAGCCAACTCTCTATATCAAGTATCACAATGACAACATTGTTATCATCTCTCTTTATGTAAATGTTCTTATCTACACAGACAACAACGAGAAGATGATGAAAAAGTTTAAAGAAGATATGATGCAAGCATTCGAGATGATAGATTTGAACTTGATGCATTATTTTCTTGGTGTTGAAATAATCCAAGAAAAGTTTGGGATATTTATCTCACAGAAAAGTATACCAAGAATTTTCTCAAAGTATTCAAGATGTCTAAGTGCAATCCAATAGTAACTCTATTTGTTACTAATGAAAAAATGATAGTTTTGAGAAAACAGATGCTTCACACTACAGAAGTCTTAATAGGAGTCTACTCTACCTAACTGCATTTCAATCAGATATCATGTACGCTACTAGCTTATTGTCAAGGTTCATGCAAAATCCCAGTCAAATTCGCTATGGAATTGCAAACAGAATTTTACGATACTTACAGGGTACAAAAGACTATGGTATTTAGTTCAATCTTGTGAGTAACTCGAACCTAACTGGCTACAATGATAGTGATTATGTAGGATCTACAGATAACATAAAGAGTACTTTTAGCTATTCATTTACACTGGGCTCAAGAATATTCTCTTAGGTTTTTAAGAAATGAGAAAGTGTCGGATAATCATCCATAAAAGCAGAATACGTAGCAATTGCAAAGACAATAAATCAAATGATTTGGCTCCAAAGGATACTTTAAGAGATGGTAGAAGCTCAACAACAAGCAATAGAGATTCTATGCGATAGTAAATCAGCAATCGCAATGGCCAAGAATCTTGTCTTTCATAATCACACGAAATACACAGTGATCAAGTATCACTTTCTCAAAGCAGTTGAAGCCAATAAAGAGATAACTCTGCAACAGTACAAGACTAAAGAACAATTGGTGGACATCTTCACCAAAGCGCTATCGCGAGATAAATTTGAATTTTTTAGAAATTTGATTAGAGTTACCAAAATTTGCACCAAGGAGGAATGTTATAATATGATGCAAATACATGCAGCAAGACACATAGAAGAATTCAAAGCATTTAATTTTCGGCTAAAGAAGACTAAGCATTGACCGAATTCTTCATCCAATTAGCAGCCAAAGCAAATTGAGAAAATGTTTTATTAATTGTAACAAACCGCGCTTGCATTATTACAAATAGGCTAGTTGCCTTCACTTGTAATTCATCCATCAATCAAAATTTCCTCCTATAAAAATTTTTCTCTTATAAATTTGTGAGTGTTTGAAGAGTAATCAAGCTCTCGTCCTCTATCTGAGTTGATAGAAATTTTTATTTCTATAGACTCGGTTAAAAATTTTGTTCTCTTTATTTTCCTAACAAATTTAAAATGCTTAGAAGATTTTTGTGAGACTGGAAACAAAAAAAATATCTTTCAAGTTGGTCGATCTGTGTAGTTCAGAGGTGAATGAGATTGAACCTAATTGTGATTGGAAGACACTCTCCACTTCTTACCTGTAATTGTTGTTTCTCAGTGTAATCTAAACTAATATCAAGCTGATTAAGACTAGAGGTCACATTATTTGTTGCCCCTGAACCCTTGTACCAAGTTAAATCAATGACAGTGGCAGGACTGGCTATACAAGATCTAGGTTGACCAATAATTGAAGCAACATTTACTGAGTTGGGGTTTTGGAAACTCTTTTAATTTCTAGTACTGGTTTGTGTAAGTTGTAGTGTGGGTCTTAGGGTTTTAGGTTTTCTTCACTGAAGGTATTATGTCATATTTTCAAAATATTGGGGGGGGGGGGGGTGGTGGTGTGTGTTGTGGTGTGCTGGTGAATATGATACTTTCAAGTGGATTTTGAAATTCAATAAAGGACAAGGTTGTTTTGACATTCACAAATTTTTAATATATCCATCAATAGTTTCAAAAAAATAGTTACATCCTTAAAGAATTTAATAAAACATAATAAATTAATAATATAAATATTATATTATAAACTGTTGAGATCACAATAGTATTTTCAATATATTAGGATGAATAAGATAATTTTTTAAAGAGTGCACAACGGTTAAGGTTTTCAAAAGATTTTAACAATTAGTTTGTGAATTTTTAAACTTTTTTAAGGTTTAAATTGACATATTTAAAATAATTGTGCCTATTTTAAAAAAGAGTTATTTTCTTAATTCTTTCCAAAATTAGTTGATAGGAAAATTATTATTTTATCTTTACATCATTTGCTTATTTAAGTAAAGTGTATTTTGGATGGGAAAATGTTATTTATACTTACTAAAGGATGAAAATGTGTTTTTAACCATTTCTCAAAAAAAAAGTCCTTATTTAAGATTCAAAAGCACCTTGACAAAACCCTAAATTGGTAGTGTGGTGAAAAAATTGAAGGGTTTTCTTTTGTAGTCTGATATAAGAACTGATCTTTTCGAGGTGAAATTGAAACTAAAATCAAACTTGCAGAGATGAAAAAGGAGGAATAGTTCACTGTGAAGAACTGAAGTTGAGGCACGCTTTTTTTTTTTTTTTTCTAAAACATACAGAAATAAACACAATAAACGTCTAGAAGAAATAAAAGACATACCAACATTTTTGTTATGCAGCTTGTCATAGAACTCTTTAACTTGAGAGCTAGCTCATTCCCTCCCTTCACCAGATTTAAAAGGATTTTTGTTTTTATTGCTTCATTTCTACGTTTGTCTTCTACAACCGGAAACAACCCAATTTAGAATTGTTTTCTGGACTTTTGATTGGATTCCGTGAGCAATAAGTTGAGACTTCTGCTAGTGTGGGATCACTTGATTTGATCCCACACAGTCGATTTTTTATTTTCATTGGGATTGTCACACTTTCACGCATTGCTATTTTAGATGCGTCATCAACAATATTATCACCTCCAAAGTATTCATTGATAATTTTTTGTTGAATAAATTGAACAATAGTAATTGACAAAATTGTAACATAAATAAAAACTAAATTATTATACTCAGATAGATATTGATTGAGAATTGAGAGAGTTTGAGAATATGATATTGATAAATGAAATTGTTGAGAGGATGTGAGATAAAAAATAAGAGATTGAGAATGATAATTGAGATTTTAAGATTTTTGGGAGGGGAAGGGGGTTATGATGAAAAAATTTAAAGAGAAAAAAGAAATTTTAAATTTTGGTCAGGCCAACTATTTAAATTAAAAAAAAAAAAGAATTGAGATTATATGATTTTGGGAGGAGAAATAAGATTGGAACCATTTAAAATTTTTTTTTTTTTAATGTTTTATATTTTTTTGGCAGCCTGCTACAGTAGTAAGCTATGTTACTTGGACCCGTAAGCTTGATGTTCATACTTGTGGCACAATCCAAATAGCTCGTGAGCTTGACACGGCTCGCTATTGCAACAAGCCATTCTCTCACGCGCTGGGCTAAAGTAGGGGCCTCAAGCTGACCCAACCCCCTGTCATGTCTAATTGTAACAGAATACTTTATATGTATCAACCTTACACTCAATTATTAACAAAAACTCCTTCATTTTTCACATCTTCTCTCAAACTAAAGGATGTCGTGCTTTAGTTCGACAAGAACTTAGGAAAACAAAAATATCATTGGTATCTATTTTGTAGATTTTTCACCATGTTGTCCCTTCTTTAAGGTTATTTCTACTGAAAAATAGACTACAATAGTAACATCTTCCTAGCTCAGTTACCAACTTCAACATCAAATTTTCTCAAGCCGAAACAAATCACCAGGATGTCTCTTCTTCAAGGTTCTTTGGATCTATTGAAAAATATACTACAACAGTAACATCCACCTTGCTAAGTTACCAACTCCAACATCAAAGTCCTCCCTTTTACTCTACAACAACACTAAGCTATTTTCAGTTCTTTAAATCTAACAAGAGATAATAGTTTTGTCAAAATATCAACAAACTGATACTATTGAACTAAAAATTTGATTTTTTTGACTGATTGTGCCATACCTTCTTAGAAATTTTTTGATGTGGGCTAACATTAATTATGATTTTGATTTAATAAAACTGGGTAATTGAATAGTCCAATGATAGTTTATAGATGGGCTTAAGTGATCAAAAAAAATAAGTCCAATACACTTAAAGGTTATGAGCTAGGTGAACAGCACAAGTGTGGGTCGTAAGGTTTATTGGACCTTGATGGGGGTCAATTAATATAATATAAATAGGCTAGGTTCCTACTCCAAAACCTAATGCAGTATAGTTTACCTATTTAAAGCTGTCATTCAGGAAGATTTCTGGAGTAGAAGACCAAGTCACATAGAGAGGTGATCTCAACAGATAATTTTAGGTGATTTCAATAGGTTTTTTCAGTTTCAAATTCCGTAAAAATCTAAGTATTTCTAAAACTCTTAAGTTTAATTCAGTATTTTATAATCTATGCGTAGATCCTGTGGAATTTAATTGATTGATTTATTAATTCAAGTGTGTAAATAAATCTAACATGTGGTATCAAAGCTAAACGCATTAGGTTATAGAATCTAGATATTTATGATTTTAAACATTTTTAAAAAAAAAATTAATTCTGAAATTAGGGTTTTTGAATCAAAATTATAGCTTAAAATTTTAAATTAGGGATTGATTCAATTTCAATTTTAGGGTTTTGATTGATGAATCAAATCCTAATCTTTGAATTATGCAATCCTAGATTTCAGAAATTGAAAAACGAATTTCAGGTTTGTGTATTAAATTTATGTATAAGTCAAACTCTGGAAATTAGAAATTATGCTCTTGGTTTATTTGAGATTAGGGTTTTATGTTAGGGTGCTTATTTGAAATTAGGATTTTAAATTGATCAATTGAATCTTGAAATCAAAGTTTGATAATCTATGATTTTGTTTTTCAAAAGTTGAATTTCAGTTTGGTTGACTTGATTTCTGAATTTGGTATTGTTTTTAACCGAAAGTAGATCTGAAATTTCTGAGTTAAATTAAAAAATTAAAAAAATAATAAAGTAAAATAAAATGAAAGGATCGGAATTAAGGGCTAAACCGCCGCCAGTCGGCTATCTTCATTCTTTTGTACCGTTACGACGAGGTTCCAACGAAAGCAATGGTCAGGATAACACCAGCTTGAGCCGTGTTCCCATGCCTTTCCATCAGAGGCCAGAACCGCCACCGTCGACCAACTTAGCAAGAACATACATTAATGTCTTTAGGGGAATTTTGGTGACATCCGACAACGAGATCAACAAGAAGTAAGCCAGAGTAAGTTGCCGTCTTCTCTCCTACTATTGAAGAATCTGATTAGATGACGGAGGTTGGCTTTTGAACCGTCAGAGCGATTGATTTTGGTGGTTAGGGTTTTTTTGAAATCTCGGGTCGAAACTGGGTTAGGACAACCCATGAATCTGACCTACTAGAGTAAACAGGTATTGCTCAACCTGGTCAAAGTCAAATCGGGTCATAGAGATCCAGTCAACAGTCCACTCAAGTATGATTTGACCTATTTACCCAACCCATTCAGCTATCTGACCCGACCTGGAGTGTGAGCTGCACACGTGGTAGATGAGGCATGGCGCGTGGAACGTGCGTGCCCAAAGAATTATATAAGTCAGACGTGTGCGAGAGCGTGATGAAGCTTGCTTACGCGTGAATGCGCATGAGGGTGCCCTTCAGGAGCGTGATAGAGTGTGATATGGGATTATGGCGCGTGCAAGCGCGTGTCTACTGTATCTAGTGCGTGAGAGCACGTGAAACATATCTGAAAGAGCATGCAAGAGCGTAAACTATAATGGAAGCACGTGACAACCTTCTGGAGCGTGTGAAACTATTATGGATGGGCGTGAGGTGTGTGAATGTGCTCTAAAGATATGTTCGATGCGTTGGCAATTCTTAAAGGTACGTACAAGCTTGCAGTTTGTGTAAATAACATGTATTGTCTTCTGAAAGCAAGTCAATGCATATAAATGACAAATTATATTGAGTGATTTGGACATGTGCATATGCATGCATAAGGAATCATTTGGACATGTTTGTGTGTGCCAAAGTCCTTTGATAGCATGTAATAAAGCTTCAAAGTTTTTTTTTGGATACGCAAAACACATGAAAGGTTTTATAGGGTGCATGTGAGTGTATGAAAGTTAGTTAAGCACATTAATGTGTGTAAAACGCTAAGGCAGCGCATGAAACCCAATAAGAACATGTGACCGTAAGTAATTTAAAGGCTTAAGGATGCATGTTACAACATATGAAAGGCAAACAACAACCCTTGAATAGCATTAAAGACAAATAGTAGCATGTGAATGGCTTGTGACGACATATAAAGACATTAGACCCCTTATAAGTCTCCATTTGAGATAAATTGAATTTCAAGTTAACTATTGTGGCATAAAGTACTCCCTTAAAGTAAAAATTATTGTTCAATGAGATAGATGCAATAATTTAAGAAAAAATATCAAAGACAATAAAGTATTGTGTCTCATGAAATCTTACTTAGAGTAATAATATTTAGTATCATTAGAATATTTTATGAGTTCTCATGATGTTAATCCCCAAAGAAGTACATTGTTGAGACTCACAAAATTTTTCATTCGGTAATGATACATTCTTTGATTTTGATGCATACGGTTAATTTTGGAGTTAAACTAGTCATGAAGAACTCAACACACCCAAAGGTAGTTTGGATTATTCAATTGACATGTGCTTCCTTATTAAATAGAGGAGGAACAATGGTCTAGAAAGTTCTATTTGTCCAAAGGTGATATTTCTTTTGAAAACCATATGTTTTGAAGGTCCTCATATAGTTTTAACCTTGTGTTTGGGATCCTAATAACATGTCATTTTTTTTCAACCAAAGTTGATTTAATGATGATGCACTAGAAATCCTTATAAGGTGTGGCTTATATAGTTTTAAAGCTACTTTAATTATTACCCAATACAAATTTGTTGTAATACTTAATTAAAATTGTTAGAGATAACTCAGTGTTGTATCTCATGAAATCTTAATTTTGGTAATATTATTTAGTCTCAGTAAAAGTTATTGTAAGTTGTCAGAATATTTAATCGACAAAACGATACATTTATTGAAGTTTGCAAAATTTCTATATTCGGTGAAAGAGACATTCTTCAATTGACACATGCAATTTCCTGCCTAAAGGTGGTTATTGTGTGTTAAAATTGATGGTTGCATAAGGTATTTGTGGAATTACATTGGTTGTGAAAATTTCAATTCACCCAAAGGTGGTTATGATTTTCAATTGACATATGTTTACCTTCTGATGTGAAAGAGAGTAGTAACCTAGGAGATTTATCTGTCCAAAGGTGATAGATTTCCAAAAGTCATTTGTTCTCCTTATTTGTAACCTTATGCTTTAGGGTCTTAACTGCATGTCGTATTCCCTGCCCAATGGTGGTTATATGATGATATGCCTAGAACCTTCGTGGATAACAGCTTATAAGGTTTTCAAGTTATTTATTGCCAACGATATTGTTTATTTATTGCATCCATCTTGGATAGACTTTATCATTGTGAACAATAATAATAAAGCCACAATTGAAGTCCTAATTGACTCTAACTTTAAAGAGTTAGAGATTAAAAAAAATTGATTTTGCACTACTAATTAAGAATATGTCTTTGGTCTAGTGAGTAGATGAACCATCTAAGCTCAAAATGAAAGCCCGATTGAATAAAAGGATTTCTAGGTTGAGTGAAAGAAATCCATCAAGTTGAGGTTGCTTGTCATAAGGAATCTTTTGTTGATTATCTCATTGGAGGTTTATCTTGAGGAATACTAAAATATCTCACAATATTGGAAATACTCTTTAATTAATAAGACTTTGAGAAGGTATGATGGTCCCAAATGAGTTAATGATTGATGGGTATGTGTTAGTTTTCAAAAGGTACCATAAGACTCATTTTGACTTCAATCAAATTAAGATTAGTTATGGTTTAGAATCAAATATAAAGTACTATTAATATGATTCATAAATGTTCTCGAATAAGGAAAGTATAAAGTGAAGGAGCCTTAATAGTAGACTTGATTGTTCAATTGTTACTCAATTGTAAAGGAATGAGCAATAATAAATGGTACTAGTTTTAATTCCCCAAATAAGGTTAAGGTTTTGGATGTAAAGTTGGTCAATAGATAAAAGCCAAGTAAGTGGGAGCCCACCTTTAAGTTGAAAACTATATGGATATTAAGGTTAGTAACATAGGCATAAAGAAAATTTTACCAAATTTCTAAGTTCTAGGACTCCAAAATGACATAGCTATAAAACTCAATTGTAGTTTTAAACCCATGATGAGAAGTAACAGTGATTGAGTATCCTTAGGGTAAAGTAGACAAGAAACATAGTATGTTTTAAAAGAATTTCTGATAAATCTATGTCGAAAATCTTTTTTGAATCCTTTGGGCCTAAAGAAAACCTAGTTTGAAGTGTTGGCTAAGTTAGGGACGGTTTGCTTAAAGTAGTCTTTATGATCTTATTGAAAAGAGATTAAAACTGATATAGTTATTACTACGTCATCATTTCCTTAGGGTATTTTAAAAGATAGGATATTTATCACCCAAATCAAGATACTAAAGTGATTAACTCCAATATAGAAAAGTTCTTGGGCTTTGAGCTTTCTAAAAGTAATACTATTCTATTTTAAAGAAGGTGGAATGGATAAGTTTAATTTTTAAAATTTCTGAAGGTATGAAAGTGTTATGGCTAAAATAATAGTGGGAGTCAATGAGGTTTATAAAGACCTATGAAATCTGAGATCACCTTAAAGGACGTTTCCCTAAATAATTGATAGCTAATTTTATAATAAATAAGTCAAATACAGTTGATGAAGGTATAAAAATTCTGATAGGATTGTCTATTATAAAAGAACGATTTATCATCATCAAGAATTATTATACGTATCTTAGCAAAGGAGACCTTATAACATTGAAAGCTCATTTGGATTAGAGTTATAAAAGGCGAATGTCAAAGTTGTCTTTCTAAATGAGAACCTTAGTGAAAGAGGTTGTATGGTATAATCAGATTTATCAAAAGCATAAGGGATGAAACTTTTAATACTGGTAGAAATAGACTTCTAGACAATGTTGTTTTAATAAAATACACTTTTTATAGCCTTATAAAAAATAAATTGAACCAATATAGGAATATGAAGATCAGTGGGAGCAAATTTATTTTTGGTATGGTTCAATATTTGAAGCTTGATGAATATACAAGTAACTTTTGCATTTATGGTTCTCAATTTACATCTCTCAAATCCAAGGTTGATTATTAGGTTGTGATTTAAGAGGTAATGAGATGTTTGCGAAAAATCAAATTTTGGTGGTTATAAAGATGATCTAAAGTCTATTTTAGGATATATTATTACACTCGCTGAATGGGTCGTATTTGAAAAAATACTAAGTAGTCTTGTGCAACAGTCTCAACCATAAACATTCAATTTGTAGCTTATCAAGTGTGTGGTTAAAGGATTATTTGAATAAACTACTTAGTGTTAACTGTATAGTAGTGCAATTAGATAAAAGCCCACTAGTAGATTGAGACATACAAAATAAAATATATTATAGTCAGGAACCTTATAAAGAAATGAGACATTAGGTTAAAATATAAAATGCAAAGTTGATAAAGTTTAAGCCCTTAACCAAAAGAATAAGACCTATAACCCATAAAGTCATGTTGAAATATAAAAGTGTTTAAGGTCTTTTGAGAGTTAGGGTTAGTGAGAGTTTTTATTATCATTGTTTTTATTGATATGTTTTGTTACTTATTATTTATTTATTGATCATGATCATATTGATATATTTATTTGTCTATGAATGTATGTGCATATATACAATTAAGATATAACATGTGTCTCAAGATAAGGTTTCTCTTGAGTATAATAATTATATGTATATGTTTCACGAGTCTCAAGCAAGGTTGAAACATACAGACTTCATTGGAAGTAAAGGGATTTCTTTTGTTTCTTTGAAACATACGGTTAGAGAGAAATCATAAAGAGGATTGACAGAGATATAACACATGTTTATGATCACACTATTGGGTGCTATTTTTGCCACATTTCCAGATTTGATTCGTATTAATTTGATTATTAGTAATTGTAATCAAGGATAATCTTATGTTGATAAAGGACATCAGTAAAGTCTTGGTTTGTTATTAATGGTCATATTAACTAAATTGTTTATTAAAATGTAATTTATCTTTGAACTATTTTGTTTTTTAAAATAGTGGTCATATTAAAAATGTTTTGTTACTTATTATTTATTTATTGATCATGATCATATTAATATATTTATTTGTCTATGAATGTATGTGCATATATACAATTAAGATATAACATGTGTCTCAAGATAATGTTTCTCTTGAGTATAATAGTTATATGTATATATTTCACGAGTCTCAAACAAGGTTGAAACATAGAGACTTCGTTGGAAGTAAAGAGATTTCTCTTGTTTCTTTTGAAACATACGGTTAGAGAGAAATCATAAAAAAGACTGACAGAGATATATCACATGTTTATGATCACGCTATTGGATGTTATTTCTGCCACACTTCCATATTTGATCCGTATTAATTTGATTATTAGTAATTGTAATCAAGGATAATCTTATGTTGATAAAGGACATCAGTAAAGTCTTGGTTTGTTATTGATGGTCATATTAACTAAATTGTTTATTAAAATGTAATTTATCTTTGGACTATTTTGTTTTTTAAAATAGTGGTCACTTAAAGTTAAAAATGTTAATTACCCTAGAGTTAAAAAAAATTGTTTTCTTTTTCTTAAAATAAAATTAAAAAATAATTAATATTGCCCAAGTGGGAGAATGTTAAAAATTTTCTGATATGGGTTAACATTAATTATGATTTTGATTTTATAAAACCGGATAATTGAATAGTCCAGTGGCAATTTATAGATGGACTTAAGTGATCAATAAGGATAAGTTCAATACACTTAAAGGTTATGATCTGAATGGACAACATAAGTGTGGGTCGTAAGGTTTACTGAACCTTGATGGGGGGTCAATTAATATAATATAAATAGGTTAGGTCTCTACTCCAAAACCTAATGCAGTATAACTTACCTATTCAAAGTTGTCATTCAAGAAAGTTTCTGGAGTAGAAGACCAAGTCACATAAAGAGGTGATCTTAACAGATAATTTCAAGTGATTTCAATAGGTTTTTTCAGTTTCAAATTGCATGGAGATCCAGATATTTCTAAAACCTTAAAGTTTAATTCAGTATTTTATAATCTATATATAGATCCTATGGAATTTAATTGATTGATTTATTAATTCAAGTGTGTAGATAAATCTAACATACCTTTCTTTATTCTCATTTGAAAAATTATGGGAATGAACCAATTGCTGAATCTACTGAATTAAAAATAATTAAAGTAAATAAACTCAAGTCTCCTATGTTTCAAGCCTAATCAACATTTCTATATGTATGTACCCTGGTTATGTCACCATTGGTGTAGAACAAGTTCTCGCTTCTTGCAATTTGGTTTTGATAAGAAGATCCTGAGCATATTTTATTTTACGCCTGTGTAACCCTTTAGATGTTCTATAGGCGTTGAAACCTTAAAATTAACTAAGCTCGCCCAAATTCTTAAGAGAAACTTTAGTGTTCAGTGTTAAGTTTAAAGAGTATCACCTACATAGATTAAGACAAACAGATAGTGTTTAGAATTTCTCACAATGAACATATTTGTATTCAATATATAACAATAAAATTATGTGTATCTACTTTGAGTATACAAATAGATACATATTTTTCATATGTTATTAAATGATTTGATGATTTTGAATTAAAGATAAAAAACATTTAATCATATAATGATATATTATATATATACTCATTTGTATACTAAAAAACATTTATTGATAGTCTATGCCAATAGTCTGCCCAAACCCCTTGGCAACCAGCTTGGCTTTCAATTTTTAAACAGAAACAAGGTAGGTTGAAAGGCTATATTATACATGAAAATAGTTTTGATCATGCCTTATAATTAAATTCAATTACATTTACAGATAGAAATCATATATATGTATATATATATATGTTATGAATCTTCTTTTCTTTTTCAGCCAAAACACACTAAATCTAAATTATTTATAATACTGATCTGACTTTTCATGGGATTACTGACTTATTTTCAAAAACTTTTTCGTGGCAATTTACTTAGACAAATGACTAAAAAGATGATTTTATATTTATAAGTAATCCAAGTACTATAATTAAAGTAAATTATTTTCATATAATATTTTAGGTGCATCCATGTTAATTCTATGACATGAAAAAAATTAATGAAAATAGATTCTATAATTCTTTGAGTACTCTCAAATAACATATCATAAATATTTTGTATATTATTTTCATATAAGTCTTAACTTTCTTTAAGAATAGTTTGATATATTGATTTAGTTTAGGCCTTAACTTTTTTTAAGAATAGTTTGATATATTGATTCAGCTTAGTATTATAGTGGCATAAAACTTTATAAAACAATGATAGAAGTATTTCATACAAATCAAGCAATAAATGGTATTCAACAGAATCTCTTGATGTAGTGAAGAACACTGAAATTGATAAATATGAAAAATAATGATATTCATTTATAATATTATAAGTTAAATATTTACAATTTTCATTAATTCTTTTATATAGTTTTGAGATTTATATGATGTTGTTGTTAAAAGAATTTCATTGCCAATACTATAATTTATTTTCTAAGAAAAATAGTAATACTTAGGAATCTAAGTTACAAAACTCACGCTCCATTTATCTTTTTTCTCATTTAATTTTCTCCCATATCTGAGTTGTAAACTAGAATTAAGCTAATTAATGCTCCACTATAAGCATCACAATAAGCATCACATAACATTGAAATTTGAAGGAAAAACATGGATAACTAAATTTAGAAACTGATGCCTAGTAGTTATATTTCAAAATCATGGCAAAATTTTTTTATATATTTTTACATGATTACAATCATGTTAGGTTCATCAGTGTGTAATACAAAATTAGAACATAAAGTAAAAATAAAAAAATATAACAGGTAAAATAAAGATAACATGCACATAAAAATAATATAGAATTTTAGTATTAATAGGATTAAGCTTTTATTTGGAATAAAAAAAATTATTATTTTAAAAAATCAATTTTGAATTGCAATCTTGAAATCAAATTTTTTATGCTAAAATGATATAGAAAACAAAAGATTAATTATTTTACTAACTACTAAAATTGTGATGATGACTTGTCATGAATAAAAAAACTCGTTAAGATGTGAAATTTCAAGTATAGAGTCAGCTCCGACAAAATAGACTTGAGTAGACTAGACAAAATTTAACAGGATTTGTTAATCGAACACAACATAACAGGAAAAAAATTGGGTTAGAGTTATGATTTTTTATACGAAAAATAGTTCGAGTGAGGTTCAGGTTGACCCCAAAAAAACTAGGCTATGTTTTGATTAACATGAAACCAACTTGACTAGCCCAAAAATTGGTAACAATACTATTGAATTATTATTATTATTATTATTATTATTGGTAACATTACTACTAAAAATTGATATCCAAAGTTAACCAAATGTTAAAAACACTTGTTTGTATCAAAGATTAGTTGTTTGGTCAAATTGATAACTTTGCTGCTGAATAATTTTTGTTGTTATTTTTATTATTATAGTTTCAAATATGATTTACATATTTAATTTTTACCATTTTCTTTTTACATTGATTCAAAAGATAATGACTTTAATTTGAATGAGTTTATAGAGGATATTACAGATACTAATACAAGTAAATAAAATATTTAATAAAGACAATACTCTAACACGTCTCTATATTAGGATACTTTTTGTTAAAACTTAATTTTAGTTCTTTAATTAGCTCAATTATAATAGTTACTTTAAATTAACCCTTAAATGCTTTTGCTCCTTGAAATTTTGTACAAGTTAGTTGGATGTCTATTTGAAGAAGCTAGCTAAGCCTTTCGGTAGAAATTTATGATCTTCTACTAAAAATATTCATTCTAATATAATAACTCTTTTTGATAGATTTGTAAAAAACTATTTATAATTTATTTGTTTTTTTGTTGGTGTGTTTTAAATATTACTAATTTGAATTTATTATGTTTGGTGTATCATATTCATATATTTGTTAATAGTTTTAGTATTTATGACAATAACATTCATCATATGGATTGAAAATTAAATTTCTTAAATATTTAACAAGTTGTTAATCTTGTTAGTTATTGACAACATTATTTTGAAGTTGAAGCTGTAGACTTTGGTTTTTTATTATGATAATTTTTTTCATACAATTGATTACATAAAGAGACAAGAAACAAACTATTAACATTAAGTTGAAATAGAACAATTTTGTTTTGACAAAATGTTATTTTCTGTCAAAATGTTTTTTCATATATTTTTTTTTGTAAGAATCATGTTATTCCATGACATTCATACAAATGAGGGACTGAATGATATTCAACAAAATCTCTTGGCACGGTGAAGGACACTAAAATTAATGAATATGAAAATATTGATATTCAGTTCTAATATTATATGTTAAATCTTTAAAATTTTCTTTATATTTTTTTTCATATTTTGGATACATAATATATTATCTTTGTTTATGTCAAAGACTTTCACTGATAATACGATAATTTATTTTCTAATTAAAATAGTTTTACATCTAATCTAAATCTATGTGCTTGAAAATGACTCTATAAATGTTTTAAAATTATATAGGGACAAAAACAGGTCGTAAGACACAAACTGATGCTTCTAGTTACAGTGAGTGTTCGTTATATGAAGTCTTTCCGTCTTTGTCAGTTTCTGTCTCCTTTACATGGCAATGAGTGCATAGGCTCAAGCTTTTAGAACCAATTTCTAATCAGATAAATCTTCTACTTTACAAGAGTTTGAGAAATCTGTGGTAACATCAACTGGCTTAAACTCCTCTAGGAATCTCGATAGACTGGTTGTCATCTCTAGGAGTTTCAATGAATGATTCAATACAATACTGGTTGTTGGCTTTTAGTGTAGATTCATCAAAGATTCCTCAAAAATAGCGAAACCATAGTTCAATCTCCTGGCTAAGGATGCCCCATTTGATTTCAATACTAACCGTGTCAATGTTTTTTTTTTTTTGCAGGTTGAATGAAGCACTAATTTTAGCACCACTTATGCAACTGCTTGACTAAAGTCTACCATTTAAGATCATATGTGATGCAAGTGACTATGTCCTAGTAAGTTGGTGATTAGATGTTACTTTGTTGTAAATTTTTGGTTTTATCTTATTACTCAGAAAAAGTCAGAAGATTTATGAAAACTTTGGATAAATTACTGAATAGTTATACCTTTATATAGACTTATTTTTCTAACTAAACTAAAAAAATACAAACACAAGGAAAACTAGTTTAACTAGAATAAAAATCTTAATTAATTTCAAATTCTAAGAAGTTAGGATTTTAGATAATAAACTTAATAAAATTTAACTAAAATTGAACTTTTCTAAACAATAAAATCATAAAGGCTCTTAACTTTATTCTCTTTAAATTTTGTATTTAATTTTCTCCAACATCTCAATATATACCACACATAATATTGAAATCTGATGGAAAAACATGGAAAATTAAATTTAGAAGCTGATGCCTAATACTTTTTTTTAAAATCAGGGCAAAATTGTTGTGTATATTTTTACATGATACTACATACGTTCATGTAAAATTCATCTGTGTGCAATACAAAAAGAATAATAAAATAACAAGTAAAATAAAGATAACATGCACATAAAAATAATGTAGAATTATAGTATTTAGTAAAATAATTAAGCTTTTGTTTTGAATTCCCCTCTTGAAAACAATTTTGCTATGCTAAAAATGATATAAAAAACAAAAGCTTAATTATTTTACTTTATACTAAAATTGAGGATATTTTGTTCCATTATTACTTTTATGTTTTTATTATTGCAGTAACATATTATTAGAGCTAATTATATTTAGTGTAATATTTTTTTTATTCAAGGTGTAATTAATTAATCTTCTATATTTTTATTATTAGGAACCACAAATAATGAACATCTACTTGCAAACAAAAAAGAAAAAAAAAATCCCAACCTTAACGAGTTAAATCTATTTTGGTCCCTGAAGTATGGCGCAAGTACTATAGCATCCAGTTGTTTATGATGGTAATACTTAGGGCCTTGTAAGGTGGCACCTCTTTCCATTTTCTTTTAAAAGTCTAAAATACTTCTAACGTGACCATATATAAATGAAAATAATAAAATTAAAAAAAATAAATGGTTGCTAACTCAAAATTCTTGTAAAAAGAAATAAAAATTAACAATTTAGACTATTTTAAAATATTACTAATATTTAAAAACAAAAATAATACTTGACAAGGGACTTAAATGTTACTATCATATTCTACATAACCTTCTTGATTTGGAATAAAGATTAACCAAGAAAATAACATGGAAACTGAGCCATTTCATCATTTCCATGGTCTTAGTTCTTGCAATATTTTGTGAAAAGTGGCTGCTAAAATATATACATAAATGGATAATTATAAGGCCAAAGGACTTATTTCCACCCAAAAATTGATCATTTCTTAAGTTCTCACTTTTTAACTTTAAAAAACATTTTTACCCACTCATGAGCTGTTAAGTTTGTTAGTTTTAAAGGTAAAATCATCATTTTACTTGTAATATTAAAAATAAACTAAAATTTTATCTTCATTTCCCGCTAAAACCCCATCCGAAAACTAACAATTTCTTCCTTAGGTCAAGTTTTAAAAAATAACATTTTCTCGCCTAAGGTTTATTTTTCAATAACCGGCGTCATCGCTGACAACCTCTTGCTCCTAACACTTCCTTTTTCTCCAATGGTATAACACCCGCAGATAAGTCTAAGAACATTATAGTATTTTTTTTTTCTTATGTTAATTGAGTTAATTAATGCTTTTAAGAGAGATGCACGCTCGTGTGTAGAGGTATACACGGTCATGCATCGGCATGTACCGTAGATACACGTCTGTGTGTTACATCTAAAAGGCAAAATAAAAGAGCTTTAAACCTAATTTTTATCACTTTTCATACACCCACAACCGCACTTAGAGAAAGAGGAGAGAAAGGAGAGATTCTTGATCACTAGATAGGAGCTCGGATTGCCAAAAGACCATCAACCACACCAAGAGTTTGTTTGATCGCCAGAAATCAAGTAAGTAGGGTGGCTTTTTGGTTGATTATCAAATGGAACCATATTATCTAGTGATTGGTTAAGTTATTGAACTTGTTGTGATGCCTATTAATGTTAGATATTTGTTAGTTAGCTAAAAATTTAATCATATATTTATAAGTATAGAGATTGAATACAAGATATCGATGGACTTGTTGTTTAACATGATGATTTAATAATATGAATGAATGCATGCTCCTAACCATTTTAATGATCATGTGTATATTTATTTATGTAGTGGATTCTTGAGTGGAATTTTGTAAATTTGAATTTGGGGTGAATATAGTGAGTTGAGCATATTAATATGAATAGAAGAAGGATTCTTGAGTTTATTTGCCATGAATTGTGAATTTGATCATTGTTGTTAATGTTTAGCAAATATATGAGAATATTAGGGTGATTAGAATTTGTAATATATTGTTCATTGATTAGATTGTCGGATTATGATCGAAAAAGCATAGAACCAAAAAGTCTGTGATCTCCAGATCATGATATATGACTGTGTGTGACATCATACATGTCTATGTATCCTTGGCACAAAATAGGAAATTTTGTCTTTCACGTGCTCACTTTTAGAAAATCATACATACGCCTATGTATGATTTTCTAAAAGTGAACATCGTGCTTAAATAGGTGAACACAGTGGTGCTTCTTAGGCAAACACCTGTGTCAGTTAAAAGACCATTTTACCTTTATACTAAATGCAAGGAAGGGAAAGAAAAAAGAAAAAGAATAAAAGACGTTAGCAAGGAAGTCAAGGTAATTAGAGATAGAAAAAGTGTCTAACTATGTTGAAGATGACATAAACTCAGTTTGAGTCAAGTTCAAGTCGAAATTCAAAAAGTTAAAGGAAAGTGGTAAATATCTAGACAACCACCAGTTGTGTGCAAAAGTGGCAATGTACATGAAAGAATAGAGCTTGATTCCCATGAGATGCATCATGCAATTGACACCAAGGCGCATTAGCCTCTTAGATTAATTCAGATCAAGTGTGCATGGGAAAGGATTATGACTTTTCAAATATTCCTTATATGGTTAGCTAGATACATCATATATGTACTCGTAATAGGGGTTATCCTAAGATGGTTTAGATAGCAATTTTGTAGCTAACATATATGATAAGGGAGAGATTATGATTAGATTTCCCAATGTGACTAGGGTATCACAGTTAGTTAGCCCAATACACCGTATGACATATGTGCAAGGCACAACAGTAGTAGACATGCAAGGTGTCATATGCTTTCACCATGACATCAAGTATGTCAAGTTCAATTTAGGTCTTAGAAACCTTTATTGATGGCTTATGTCAAGGAATGAGGGTGTGGAGTTGTGACCACTCTAGGATTCACAAATGGAATGTTGGGTATATCAGATTTATATGTTATTCACAAATGGAATTGTGTCATATGCTTTCATTAGGGCGTCAAATATATCAAGTTCATTTTAGGCCTTAGTAACCTTTGTTGATGACTTATGTCAAGGCACGAGGATGTGGAGTTGTGACCACTCTTAAATTCACCCATGGAACACTAGGTATGTTAGCTTTATATGTTATTTAGAAAATAAAATTTTAAAACTAACAAATTTGCCCTAGACAAAGGTTATATCATTGTTATTATAAAATTTTAAGAATGAAAATCCTAAAAGGTGGAGTAAATTTACAACATAAGATCAATAACATACGAGGAGATGTATCATTTAACTTAACAAAAGAAGATAACGAATAAATTAAAGAAGTTTCTAAAATAAATTAAATTGGGAAATAAGATTGAAAAAATGTAATTGAAATTTAAAGTTTGATTGCCTTTTAAGCTCTTACCCAACATTAGGGTTGGATTCGAATCGAGCCGCGTTCAAGCTCGGTTCGGTTTATATATAGCTGAGCTCAAGTTCGTGAAAGTCAAGCTTGAACTCGGCTCTAATTCAGCTCGGCTCATTTTTTCGTTATTAAAACGATGTCGTTTTAATACATATTGATCAAAACGACGTCGTTTTGTATCAAAATTTTTAATTAGAAAATTTGGAGAGTAGCTCAAGCTCGGCTAGGGCTAGCTCGTCTCAGACTCGTTCTAACTAAACTCGAACAGGCTCGGTTCGAGTCCAGCCCTACCCAAGATTTGTTGAATCCTCAAACTAGTACTTGTTAAGTATTAAAAACCTAAACTCTCACCTATAAGATATTAAAATTAACTGAATCAATTAGTTTTAGGGGTAAAATTATCATTTAACCAATAATATATTAAAAATAATAAAACTTTATCTCATTTCCTCTTTGAGTCAGAAAACTAACAATTTTCTCCTAAGATTAAACTATGCAACGTTACATTTTTCTCCTGTCATGTTTCCATTTCTCTAACGAATTCCTTCAGAATTCTCTCCCTCTCACAACTAGAATCCCTTTTCCCCTTTCTCCGAACCTCCCCCTTTGATAACGTCTTTGTCTCTGGACAAAGATGAAGAATCAGCTATGGAGATTGGCGATCAAACAACTAGGAAAGGTGGCCAATGAAGAGATCATAAGAGGAGAACACGCATGAGCAACTACTAGAAGGGAATGCATGTGACACAACCACTAGAAGAGACAAGTGTTAGACCGAAGGAGAGAAGAGCATGACCAAAGGATAGAAAAGTTACTGAAGAGAGTAGAGGGAGAGAAACTTCGTCTTGGCATGATGCTCACCGGAGATGGAGGAGCATTGAACGATGACAAAGAAAGTAAAAGGAGTCCACTAGAGAAGGACAAGAAGGTTGTCAGAATAGCAAAATGTTGAAACTAAAAAGGGGGTTGAAATGAAAGTTTCAAAAGTTTGGGGACAACTAAAAAGTGAAAAATATAGGGAAAAACCCTAATAAAAACCTTAAAACTTGGGATAAAATAAGGATTTTATCTTTGAAACTAATTGATTCTATTAATTTTAATAACATAAATGAGAATTTAGATTTTTAATATTTGGTTAACACCAATTGTGGTATTCAACAAATCTGGGGTGGGAACTTTTGGCCTTTAATTAATTAAATTTAGCCATGACGATGGTTCAATTTCTTATGTGCCTAAACAAATCAAATCTTTTTTTTTTTATTATTATTTTTTGGTATTTTTGGAATGCACAACATGTTACTTGTCCTTATCCTTTTCCAAGCCACACAATTCGGATCCTCATGGATAGTATTTTAAAAGATAACATGTCTCAATTAGAAATTAGTAATATTATATATGTAAATAATATATATAATTTTAAATATAAATAATGATATATTATTATATAATTAAATAATTTTAAATTAAAAATAAAATATTATATAATTATAGAATGATATGTTATTATTTATATAAATAATTTTATTATTTAGGAGTAGAACTAGTAAAATTCGGCACATTGACACATAAAAATTTGAAATAAAAAAGGAAGATTGATTTTACTACTATAAGAATAATCATATAAACAATGTATGTATGTAATAATACATTTTATATGAAAAAAGGAAGATAAAATGATTTGGCAAGTGGTCAACGACAAAACGCAATAACTGTACGAATCCAAGCGACAATCTTGAGACAAACAGTACAAAATCCAATAAAGTCCATTACATTTCAACAAATAACCATAATATATTTAGTGATATCTCAATTAAAATTAAGTTTGAACTGCATTTTATTTCACATTTTAGATATATTTAGTGACAGCAGAAAAGCTCTGATTCCATGCAAGAAAAAAAAAATCCTAACATCCTCAAACATTGAAGCCTTTGAAACTATAGATAAAAAGTCAAACTAAAAGCAACAAACACACATCAAGTTCATTCTCAAATGTCTACAATGGGAATCAAAACTTGCTTAACATTCAGCAAAATCTCTTCCATTAACTAACATAAGTCTGCAAAGTATCAAATCTGTGCTGTCTGCTGAACCACAGCTTAATCTTCCACTGACTCAAGGAGCAACCACAGTCCTACCAGCAACTTGGTCAAGATCTCTTTGGCCACTGGATGTTATTCTCCTTCCACTAACACAAAAAATAAATAAATAAATAAAAGAAACAAATCAGAAAATCTCATTGTTACTATGTAAAAAGTAATGAGTGAGGAGACAAAGGTGATAAAGATGAAAAAGTAGACAAGGTGGCATTTCCAAAAATATAATTTCCAATAAAAGTAATTGAAAGCATGATGCATGGTTCAAATGATGTAATACAAGGAATAAGGAGTCTATAGCTTACCCCTTGGTGTCAATCTCAATAATGTTCACGTTTTGCAACCGCTGAAGAATGTGACGAACAACAGCACCACTGCTTTTGCAGAAATGTGGGGGACGACTTCCATTCCTCTTGCTACCACCATAAATTCTACGGAAGGCAACCACACCAGACCTCCCCTCAAGTAGATTTTCCTTGCCATGGAGGCTGCAATTTAGTTTAAAATATTACATAAGCATCAATGCATTATATTTATTCATCACTACTAAATCAATCAATCAAGAAAGCTCACCAGCTCTGACATAGTACCAGTCAGGATCATAGGGAGCCAATTCCTTGTACTGAGCTGTCTTCACAATATCAGTCCAGTGAGGAAGCTCCATCTGTTTGAAATGATCATTGAAGCATAGTAATTAATTCATTTACCACACCAGCAGCTAATATGATATACTATAGTTCATGAACAAATCGTGAAATTCTTAGCAACGACTTTGGTATATTAACATTAAATAATAGCTAAATAACACCATATTTGCACTGCATTAAAACATAGCCATTGTCCACTCAAAACCCTAGCAACTTCCAAATCAAAATTAGCAACAGCTTCTACAAAATCATTCATACTAAGCAGGCTGAAACAAAGTTATAATTTTTAACCTATCTTCTGGAAAATAACTAACAATATGAATGAACATATATCTATCACACAAACTCACAATATGCATTTCAATCAAATTTGTTTCTTTTATCTCATTCACACTCCAAAAAAAGTAACATAAAAGAAAAAAAACTTATCAGCGCAGCCAACCGTAAACAGATCAAACACATAAACAAAACATACGAAGCTAAAATTTACTCGACTTCATCCAATAATCTATCAAAACCTCCTATCAACTAAACTCTGATAACAATAAAGCCCCCATCTTCACTTCCCGGACAAAACACAAAGCAACAAAAAAACCTAAAAACGACCCAGGTGTTTTCTTCAAAAAATGAAACTGAGTTTCCATCTACTAAACGTGAATCCATCCGTGCATCTACATATATATACTTAGAAGTACCTTGCCAGATCGCTTGAGATGGGCGGAGTAGGCCTTGACAAACTCATGGGCAGAGACGTCCTGGACAGTTTTAGCAGTGGCCAAGGCTGAAGCAGCAGTAGAGCTGGTTAAGGGCAGGCAGATAGATTGAAGTTCTGAGTTAGCCTTGCTCTCTCCAATACTCCTTCTAGGGTTTCTGCCTCCGCATGCCAGTGTATGTATATATACCACTGTTTTTAAAACCAATTGAACCAATTGAACAGGAACCAACTCCAAGTCTGGTCTAATTAATATTAAAAAGTAGTTTATTCATTGACTTTATCAAATTTGATCAAAACTAACAGAATTAGGTTTGACCAAATTTTATAGTATTTTTTGAAAATTTAATTATTTTTGAGTAATTTGATTATTTTTTATTAGATTAAATGAATTTTTAAAAGTTTGTAAGGAAAAATAAGTTCAAAAATAAAATAAAATAAAATAAAAAAAGCTCACATACATTGACATATCTTCTATAGTTAATAACTTACATTATGTTTTTTTTTTCTTATCATGAGATTAAGACCTTTTTTTGTTTTAGTTATTTCATTGAAATCAAATAGATAATTGTTTTCCCTTAAAAATAATATGTTCTAATCTACATAAGTATAGGTACCTTGATTGATTTTGGTTTTTTACAAATTTTTAAGTAAATCTATTCATTATAATTTGATAATAAGTTAAACCAGTTGATTTTTTATCAAACCATGAATCAGTGAAACAATCGATTCAACCATCAATTCAATTTTAAAAACATTGATATATACTACAAAGTTTAGGGTTTCTTGTATTCGGTTTCGGTTAACCCAGCCCATTCAAAACCTGGGCTTTTGGGGAGGAATTTAAAGAGCTTTCAAAAGGCCCGCTTACCATTTTTTCATAGTTTTTGCCCTGACACAAATTGAAGACCATGAATTCCTAAAATATAAATTCTCACTTAAAAAATTAAATTTATTAAAAAGTAACACCTATGAAAAAATATAAATGTAATTTTTTCTAAAAGTACAAAAAATTAAAAAATAAAAATTATCGAAGTTGTTGGATCGCTCTCTAGTCCATCAATTTATAATATATTAATTTATATCTTTGTTAATATCTAAGACTTTAACTCTTGATACTATAATTACACTTCTAAATATAAATTATAAGACCAACGCTCTGACCTTTTAAAAAAAAAATTTAACTTTATTTTCTTTAAATTGGTATTTAATTTTCTCCAACATCTCATTATAAACATCACATATTATTGAAATTTGAAGGAAAAGCATGGATAATTAAATTTGGAAACTAATGCCTAATGCATATATTTAAAAATCATGACAAAAGTATATATTTTTACATGACTATATACATTTATGTTAAATTCATTTGCATGTAATATGAAATGAGACCATACTGTAAAGATTAAAAAGAATAATATGACAACTAAAATAAATATAACATACACATAAAAATAACATAAAATTTGCTTTTGTTTTGAATAAAATGATATATTATTTTAAAGAACCAATTTTGAATTCCCCCCTTATTTCTTATGCTAAAAATCATATAGAAAACAAAGGCTTAATTATTTTATTAATTACTAAAATTGTGAATGGTAACTCATCACGGGTAAAATAATTAATAAAGATGTGAAATTAATTCAAAATAAACTTGAGTTCACACACTAATATGTCTGCATTGAAGCGGGATGGCCAGAGTGATTGGTTCTTAGGTTATATACTTTTCGTATAATTATTGAAATATTGGGATTAATAATTAAGATTCGATACTTTTTAATTAAAAAAATTAATTGAATTGAACGATAAATGTTTAGATAATTTGTGACATAAGTGTGACAAAAGAAAAAAAAAATTTCATATGCACTTTAACCAAATAATTTGAGATAACGCAACTTGACTTAAATTCGATTGGGTTTCTAATAAGTTCAAATTGGCTTTAAAATATATGATTCAGTTTAAGTGTATAAAACTCAAACAAATTTGATAATGGTTTTACCTATTTTCAACTTGTATAAATATTTTTTTATTAACGAGTATAAAAAAGATGATGTATCATGATGTAATAAAATGATATAATTATTTATCTTATTTTTAATTTAAAATTATTCAACCACGTTATATTTTTTCTATTTGCTTATATCATTAATAAGAAAATATTTGTCCTTAAATATTATTAATCCTTTGAGACATGGTAAATATTTAGCAAGTATAAAAGCAGATCCAGAGGTTCACATGTCAAGAGTACAAATATAATCAGAATTAATAAAACTATACACACATCTTTAATATATAATTTAAATATATAAACAATATATTATCTAATTAAATATAAAATAATATCAAATTAGAAAAAAAAAAATTAGACTGAACAGTGTTTGCTGAAGAATTATTGGCAGACAAAGACAAGCTACATTTAACAACGTGCATCTCATACAATACCATGCCATGTTTATAATATCATGCATGTTACGCTAAACGACTATGTCCCAACTAGGGCTGGATTCGAGCCGCGGCTCGGCTTTTTGAGGGCCGGCTCGAGTTCGGCTCGAGCTCGACTCGAGCCGAATTCGGCTCAATTCGAGTTCGGCTCGTTTTCAGTTCGGCTCGGTAACGGCTCAGCTCGGCTCGTTTTTTATATCAAAACGACACCGTTTTGTATATATATATAAATCAAAACGACGTCGTTTTGTATAAAAAAATTTTAAAAAAATATACCGAACCAATCCGAGCCAGCTCGGGCTCGGCTCGAGCTCGATCGAGCCGAGCTGAGCCCGGCTCGTTTCAGGCTCGAACCAAGCCGAGCCGAGCTCGAGCTCGAGCTGAGTCGGCTCGAATCCAGCCCTAGTCCCAACCAAGGTTTACCGAAATAAAAATGCGCTCTTTAAGTTTCAAAATGTCTAATTCCAACCCATCATCTACTTTTGTTATTAAACTTTATTTGTTTATTTTGGAAATTTTTTTTTATTATTGAAACTACAAAACCGTTATTAACACTAAATATAACTATTAAATTATAAATTTATCTTATCAATTTAAAATTTATCACTTAGGCCTTCTAAAAATATTAAAACTCTAACCAATCTTAAAATATTATATTTTGTTTAATTTTTTGATAATGTAATTATCATTTTTGAAATTATTGGAAGACATATTAAAATCATAAAAAGTTGAAATTATTGGAAGACAAAGGAAAGTTGCAGTTGTAAGATGGGGTCCTTGTGAAGGGGTACTCAGCCAGTCATTCACAAAGAGAGAGCCAATCATTCACAACGAGGGAAACATTTCTGTTCTCAATTATCACTGAAAGTTGTAAGCAAATTGAATAACAATTTTCTTTAAAGAGTTCGACAGTCACTTGAAGAATGCAGCCTGTTACAGACCAAATTATTTTGTGCAAGGACAGTTGTATTATATAATTCTAAAGAAGGACAATTAATCTTAATTTCAAACATTAATTATATAAGAGTTTGATCATAAACATGAACAAAGAAAATAAATCACTTTATATATGAAATCCCAAATGAAATTTAAATTAAAAAATCAAATATGTTTCCTATTGTATTCTAAAATTATTTCATCAATTATATGATTGTAACTATCAAAAATACAAAGGAATTGATATAAATCAATTAATAAAATTAAGGCCAAAAGACTTATTCCCACCCAAGGTATAGTAAAAACCCAATAACCCCTGCTAATTTTCAAAAACTCAAATATTTACCCATTCGTTAGTTTTAGCTGTTACAGTCAAAGGTAAAATCATCATTTAAAATTTTTATTTAAACAAAAAAATATTATTTCTTTTATCCCTGTTAATTTTAAAAACTAACCATTTTCTTCCAATTTAATTTTAAAAAATTAATCTTTCACCCCCCACCATATATAGTTTATAGGGTTTTGTATTATAGAATAAGCAACCACCCCCTCAAACTTTGAAACATTGCACTTAGACCCTAAAAACTTTATTCCATCTTTCCAGCGACCATTCTTCCCAATGGCATCTCCTCCCTCCATGGTGATTTCCCAATGTAAAAACCACCAAAAAATCTTAGCAAAATGGTCAGATTTTATGCATGGATTTGTGTGAAAACCACACAGATCCATGCAACGATCTATGAATCACGGATGCATACATTAGTCGGACGACATTGGTCACATCTATGCGACACCATCAGATCGATCTATGCATCCGTTGAGGCATAGATTGTTGCACGAATCTATGCAATTTTTGCATAGATCATGTATGAAAATCCAACCATTTTGAGTGAATTTTCAATGGTTTTTGCATTGTGAAACCACCAGAGAGGGGAGAAATGCCATTGAAGAGAAACTTCAAAAAGAATGATCAATGGAAAGATGGAATGAAGTTTTTAAGGTGTAAATGCAATGTTTCAAAGTTTAAGGGGGTAACTATTTATTTTAAAATATAAAACCCTAAACACTATATATGGTGGGGTGAAAGAATAATTTTTTAAAATTAAGTTAGGGGAAAATGGTTAGTTTTTAAAACTAAAAGAGAAAAAAAAAAAACTATTTATTTGTTTAAATAAATGATAATTTTACCTCTGATTATAACTGTTAAAACTAATTGATGGATAGGTATTTGGGTTTTTGAAAATTAGTAAAGGTTATTTAAGCTTTCACTAAACCTTTGGTGGGAATAAGTCATTTGACCTAGAATTAAATGAAGTAAGAGAAGTTGGCCACCCACCATATCTTACACATAAATTTATAAAATCTTAAGCTGAAAAATCTATTTCTTTATCAATGTAATCAATTTAGCCTTGGAAAAGCAAGTGGAGGTTAGAGGATGGTCACTTCTAATTAATATAATAAAGAAGATTGAACCAAATCTTATGAAATCCTTATTTTTCTATAGATTTGTCTACATTTTGCCAACTACTATCAGTCATTATACAAATATTTAAGTTGTTTGATTGGCCCCAAAATTGCCACAGCTCAAGAGGAATTGGTCTAACCATGCATGTCAAGCCTACAAATTAATGCTACCATTTTATTCTAAGAGAGTATCATTGATACGGATCTGCACCGGCCGGGTACAGTTTTTAATTAAGATTTATATTTTACTTTTATTTTTTAAATAAATATACTTTCAAAAGTTAGGGCCAAATTAAGGATATATTTTATTTGAGCCAAGTCTAAATAAGGACTTATTGGAGTTTAGTTCAAATCCATAATACCTAGCTCTATACATAGTATCATTAGAAGGGTGTTGATCGATGAATAGTATTATTAAATAAATGAACAATATCTTTAAAAAAATAAACAATGTTACAAAAAGACTACATAAGTTTATTAACAGGGTAAATAATATCATCAAAACAATAAACAAATCAAATATGAATTTGAGCCCAAACTGACATGGTTCAAAGCCATCTTTGGTGGCAATGACATTTATATTATAGTTTATCGCAAAAAATAAGGGTACCTAAAGTATTTCTAACATTGAAATAACTAGGTTTTATAATGGCATAGCCATTCTACAAACAAGATGATATGTCAATGCATTATATTCAAGGTACCGTATCTCATGTCACTGACTCCCATCAATGCACCATAAAAATGCTAAAATGCTATTAGTGTTAGAATGGTATTATATGTATAAATAAATTTTTTTAATTAATCTATACAAAATGATATAATAGTATATGTTGAATATTTTTAAATAATAAAAAAATAAACAATTATATCATACAATTACATAATATTATACTAATTTATATTAATAAATTAATAAAATTTATTTATATATATAATTTTATTCTTTATATTGACCCGGACCTCTCTAGATACAGAGGATTGGTTGCTTTCGACTGCATGCCTTGACATGGCAAGCATCGAGAACCATTGGGATTCTTAATGCGGCATGGGATTGGTAGTCACTTTTATGTAATTACATTTATGTTTTTATTAGGCCAAAAGAATATGTCCCACTCAAGGTTTAGCCAAATCACAATTCTCACCTATTATCTGTGAAAAAGCCAAATACCTACCCATAAACAGTTTCTGTTAATCAAATCGGTTAGATCAAGGGTACAATAGTCATTGTCATTGTGCGTGAAATGATGCCGAAGTTTTACTGTTGTGCTGTCACCCAAAACCCATTGCCTCACCAAAGTTGCGTGATCGGCGAAACCCGACACAAGCGCTTGGCAAAGGAAACGGCGACACGGTGCCTGCATTATTCCTGTCGGTTACGACGAAACGTGCTGCCACCCAGAGTTTGGATTGTTAGGTGGCGAAGAATATAATGACCATAAGCCATCCTAGGTTAGCAGCGAAGAGGGACATCAAACTCTTATGTAATTGAGTTTGCTGGTTTGGCCAAGATTTTAAGTTGCTGGCGTTCAATTAATAGACATTTCTATATTGGTTGTTGGAATTGAGAGAGTTCTAACAATAGATTGCTCAGGGGAAGTCTAGATCCAGAAGAACTTGAGCATGTGGGTGTGCCAGATCTGCGATGATAATGTTGGCAAAACTGTGGGTGGAGAACCATTTGTTGCTTGCGATGTTTGTGCATTTCTTTTTTGCAGGCCCTGCAATGACTACGAGAGGAAGGATGGGAATCAGGCTTGCCCTCAATTTCAATTATTTGGTGGCGAAGAATATAATGACCATAAGCGGTGAGGTTCAGTGCAAGAAATGCGAGAAACAATAAAATATGGAGTTAAATTGCGAGAGATGTTTCTCCAAATATGGAGTTTATTGTAGAAGACAAGAGCTTTATGTATGACAGGGCTCGCAAAGTGTGGATGAACCTTGTGCTGCCCACTGAAGAAGAAGCAGATGAATTGGTTGTTTTTGCTCTTGGGAAAGTTGTTGGGTCGTTGTACACTCATCAATTGAGGTATTTCCGCAAACGTACCAAGAGCCATGGAACTGGGGCTAAATACCGTGTTCTTCATCTCACGTATCTTGGACTGTGCAAGCAACTCGATCCCAGTGGCAGTTTCGATCGTTGAGATTAATCATCTGGGTGAAAAAAGTGTTATTGATCTTTTTATTTTCCTTTTATATCTTGGGATTTCATTATATCTTGGGTCTGAACAAGTCATTTGGCCTAAAAAATTAATAGAATTATAAAAAATAAGTGGTTGATAACAAAAATTCTTGTAAAAAGGAATAAAAACTAACTATTTAGACTATTTAAAACTATTAATAAAAAATTTCAAAAAACTAATACTTGACAAAGGGACTTAAATTTCACTGTCATATTCTAGTGAACCTTCTTGACTTGGACTAAATATTAACCAAGAAAATGACACGTAAGGCTGAGCTATTCCATCATTTGCATGGTCGTAGTTCTCGCAATATTATACGGCAAATGGCTGCTAAAATATATCCAAAGAACAAATCCTGTTAAATAAATGGGTAGGTATAACTAGAAAGATTTGGTCAAAATGTATGACAAGATGATGATGGAGTCTTTGAAACGAAAAAAATTGGGCATTGGCATTATTCCAAAAGATGCCGAATCTTAAGCTTTTTATAGATGAAATCATAATATAAAAAAAAGACTCTGTAATGGACACGACTGTTTCAATTCAAGTCCAGATTCATCACCCTGTCACAGTCTGTAAATGGCTTGTATTTAAATAATCAGAGTTAGGATTACTACATTTTGAAGATAAGGATAAGTCCTTCCCATAAGATTATGTCATTAACGTACTGAAATATATTTGTATTATATAATTTTAATTATTTTTTATTAAAATTAATTTATAATTTAAGATACAAAAATTATTTAATAAATTTTGTAGGGACAATATGCTATTTAAGTCAAGGGATTTTTGTCTTTATAATAATTTTATATAAAATTTAATAGATAGATGGTAAAATGATTTTCCATACTGAAACAATGAAAATCTATCATTTATCAGATCTTGCACGTAATGGCACAAAATGACAATTTCAATGTGTCTGTGTCATTGTTTAATCCAATTGTTTAAGATTGTGTTTGAGAGGTTAGAGTTGTAACCTGATAAGACTAAAATTTATATTAAAATTGTTTAATCCAATTAAAAAAGTTACTTTAATTAATTTCTGTTAGATACTTTTCTCATTCTCTTTGCTTATTTATTAGAGCTTGAAATCGTAATTTAAGAATTAAAATTTTATTTTTTGTCAAATCTTTTAATAAATAATCTAGTTAATTATTGTTAATTAGGTTTTTTATTAAAATCAAATCACCAGCTTAAAAGACTGAAAATCTTAATAATAAGAAATTAATTATGAATTAAAGAAGCTTTTGAAATAAATTAAATTGGAAGATAAAATTAAAAAATTGTTGTTGAGATAAAAGTTGGATTGCCTTTTAAGCTCTTAGCCAACATGTGTAAATAAATTAACAAGAAATATTATAATCATTAGCTCAAATAGTATTTTAAGTGATAAAATAAAAAGTTATATATATAAAATAATATAAATTTAAATTTTTTCTAGTGTTATATCAAAATTAAACCTGAATAAACTTAGTAAAATTTGACAAATGCTAATATTATTCCTTCTTACATTTTTAATATATTATATTTGAAAAGAAAATTTTGAAAGAAAAGATTTTAGTTTTATACTTTAAATTTGATATGCATTAATATGAATAGGTAAGTTTTGCTTCAACTAAAATAAAAAATATTATAAACGAACTTAAAATAAAAAGGTAAATTTGATTTTACTATTATAAGAATGATCACTATTTACTAATGTATGTGTAAGATAATATATTGGACAATGTTATGTGTGCATATTTTTAGTATATAATGTATGAGTAATATTATATGTACCTACTTTGGGTACACAAATGTATACACACTCATATGTATCATCATATGATTGGTTATTGTTTTATTTTTAATTTAAAATCATCCAATCACATGATGACACATATAAATGTGTATATATTTGTGTACCCAAAATAGGTATACATAGTTTTATTGATAATGTATATACACAAATGATATATCATCATACGATTAAATGTTACTTTATTTTTAATTTAAAATCAATCAATCATATGATGATATATTATTTATATATCAGAATTATATACTAAAATATGTATGTATAGTTTTATTATAATATATTTGATATGAATTATGAAAATTTTCAATTACAAGAAATGTGAAAATTACAATGAAAACTTCAGATAAATTGATCAAGTGGATAAGCGACAAAACTCAACAAGATCACAAATAGAAGACAATGTGACAACAACGATCTTGAAACAAAAATAAAAATAATCAATAAAGTCCATTATTTTTTTAAAAAATAAGAAAATTTATTTAGTGGTCTCTCAAGTGAAATTAGGTTTCCCAATGGCTCAACTGCTTGTCTATTTCACTTCTCCAAAATTTGCAAGTTTGTTTAATGCATTCAAATCTCTTAGTTATTATTTACAATCTAAAAAAGTAAAATCCCATTTGAATAAACTTCATCTATGAACTTTAGATTCAAAACAAGGGACATAAAATAAAGTCTCTTTTGTAGATTAAAAATTATATATTTTGAATTTTCTTTTTGTTTTTTTCAGCCTAAGCACAACAAACCTGAATTATGTACAACCATGCTAATGTTATTTTAATATGATCAAAGTAAATTATTTTAATATGATACTTTAGGTACAACCATGCTAATGTTATGACAATAAAAAAAAAATTAATGAAAATGGATTTTATAATTTTATAAAAAATTTTAAATAATATATCACAACTATTTAATTTGTCTATTATTTTTTTTAGGTGGAAAACCCAATCATCCTTAACTTTCTTGAAGAATAATTTGACACATTGATTTACTTTAATGATATTGTGGCATAAAACTTTATAAGACAGTGATAGAAGTATTTCATACAAATGAAGGAAGTAATTATATTCAATAAAATCTCTTCGTATAGTGAAAAATACTGAAATTGATAAATATGAAAATATTGATATTGGTTTATAATATTTTAGGTTAAATATTTAAATTTTTCTTTAATTTTTTATATTTTTTGAAAAAAAAATTTATAATATCTTTGTTCATGCCAAAGATTTTTACTATCAATACAATAATTTATTTTCTAATAAAAATAGCAATACTTTTAAATTTAAGATATAAGAGCGACGCTCTAATATTGGAAAATCTATTTAACTTTACTCTCTTTAAATTTGTATTTAATTTTCTCCAACATCTCAATATAAACATCACATAATGTTGATTTTTTAGGGAAAAACAAGGGTAATTAAATTTAGAAAGTGATGCCTAATCCTTATAGTTCAAAATCATGCCAAATTTGTTGAATGTATTTTTACATGATACTACATACATTCATGTGAAATTCATTAGTGTGCAAAATAAAATGAGACCATAAAGTAAAACTAAAAATAATATTTTACCCCCCAAGGTTTATTTTTCAATCATTGGCATCATCTCCGACGGTCTCTCCCTTCCAACGCTTCTTCTTCCGTTGGTAGTCTCTCTTTCCTCATCTTTCCCTCTAAGTGACCATCTCAATGAAGCTCTTTGTCTTTCTAAAAGAAGAAAATTTTTGAAGGAAATTATTTAAAACTTGACATAAGGAAAAAATTATTAGTTTTTAGGGTTTTAAGAGAAAATAAGATAAAATTTTAGTTTATTTTTAATATTAAAAATAAAATGATAATTTTATCTTTAAAACTAATAAACTTAACCGTCCATGAGTACATAAAAGGATTTTTCAAAATTAAATAGTGAAAACTTGGGAAATGAGCAATATTTGAGTGGAAATAAGTCCTTTGGCCCCTTTTTCTTATTGTTGAAGTATTGGAATTAATAATCAAGATTTGATACTTTTTAATTTAAAAAATTAATTGGATTGAAAAATAAATATTTAAATTATTTGTGACATAACTGTGATAATTAAAAAAGTTATTTCACATAAACTTTAACCAAATAATTTGAGTTGAACCAATTTTATTTAAATTCGATTTGTTTCGTCAAGGTTTCTAATATATTCAAAATATTACTTTATCTAATTATTAAACATGTTGATGTGTTGTCATAGTTATGATAATCTAATTATTACTTTATCATTAAATCATATATGACACTTTACTCTGCTTACAGCTTGGTATATAAAGAATTTTTCTTCCTTGACACACATATTAAGAATATTTTATATTATAGAAAAAATTAAAAATTAAAAATCCTTTTAAATGAGAATTTTAGTGAAATTAATATAATAATTTTATATAATGTTAACAAAAAGATATAATACATGAGTTATGACATGGATAGGAGCACGCTGATAGGGTGTGGTGGCAAAGTATGGAATTAAATCAGGGGTCCACGTGTCAGAATAATGATTATAGTTCACCAAATCGTGTTTCCTGCAGATTTATTGGTTGGCCTGTTATTAACATTGGCAGAATGTCTACCCAATCTCGCTCTCCGACGTTTCTCCACGCCCCTCAAGCCATCCATGCCATGTTTATAATATGATGCATGTCATATCATGCATCATACCATAATGTCATAGGTGGATGAAAATATTTGTGTAGACATAGCAATTGAATCGAGCCAAATAGAGACTCAATCTAAAGCTCGGAATTTAAGTCCGCCTAGACTATAGCACCATAGGCCAGGCCCATGGGCCTTTCGAGCTGAACTATAGATTTTAATATTAAGTTTATGAGTCTATCGAGTCTACCCAATACTATTCATAAATTTGAAATAAAAAAAAGGTAGGCAGAAGCCTTCATGGCTTCTATCCGCTAGACTTCTACTTGTAACAATTATTTTTTTAATTTCTTTAATTTTTTTATATAAATCAATCAAAAATTTTTTTTTTTAATTTTATTTACAAATTTTTTAATCTTAATTCTTTCATTATATTTTTAATCTCATTTTATTTAATTAACTCTCTTTCAAAAACTATCATTAAAGCCTATAAGCATACCTATTTAAGACCTAACTCGATTGTATATATAGGGTAAGGCCTTGGGCCTTCAAAATTTTATGGGTCGACCCGATCCAAAGGTCCATTGTTGTGCTGACATAGGGCTCAACCCAATCTAGCTCATTGACATCTCTATTTATAATGCATCTCATGCCACACTGTACATGTCATGTCATGTATTTTGATCGAATTATTTGCATATCAAAATTCTGGCTTATATTTTTCTTAGCCTTCTTAAATTAATTTTTTTTCTTGTGTAATTTATCAATTTATTTTTGGATGACATTTCCTTGAAAATGAAAGGGATAAAAGGACCTCCATTATGAAGCAATTGATCAATATGAGTTTATAACATTAAATAATTGAAGTAAACGAAGTTGGTCTCCTATCATGTCAATTTAGTCTTGGAAAAGCAAGTGGAGGTTAGAGGATGGTCACTTTCTAATTAATATAATAAAGAAAGTTGAACCAAAACTTATGAAATCCTTATATTTTTATAGATTTGTCTGCGTATTTCCAACTACTATAAGTCATTACACAAGTATTTAGGTTGGTCGATTGGCCCCAAATTTGCCACGACTCAAGAGGAATTGGTTTAGCAATGTCAACTGCATAAATTAATGCTACCATTTAATTCTAAGAATCCTTTATACGGTCATACTATACTGGTCCAGCCTGGTAAAGTTTATAGTTAAGTTCATATTTTATTTTTCAAATATGTAGAGTTGTAAAAGACAAGGTCAATTAGAGATGAGATTGAGTCAAGTCCAAATAAGGGTCAGTGTAAACTCAATTCAAATTTATAATATCAAGTTTCACACATGATACCATTTAAAAACTATTAGCATGGCAAATATATCTTCAAATAGATAAGTAGTATAATCATAAGGGTAAATAACATAGGAAGCTGAGCTATTTCATCATTTTTATGGTCGTAGTTCTTGCAATATTTTCTGCCAAGTGGCTGCTAAAATATATTCAAATCAAATCCAATCCAATTAAATAAATGGATAATTATAAAGATTTGGTCAAATGTATGACAAGATGATGACGGAGTCTTTGAAACGTAAAAATAGGGCATTGGCATCATTCCAAGAGATGCCGGATCATAAGCTTTTCTAGATGAATAGAATTTTCCTATATTTCAACTCCATATTTTGAAGATAAGGATACGTTCTTATTTATATCATTCAAATTTTTATTAGCTTTAATTGAGATTAATATAGATTAGAGGTATAAAAATATTTAATAAATTTTTAGGGGCAATTTGTTTTTTTATTCAAAGTTTTTTATCTTTTTAATATTTTTATTAAAATATATATTAAGTGTATAGTATTTATATATTCAAAATAAATATACATAATTTTATTATAAAATTTAACATTTTTTTTTTACTATATTTAATGGATAGATGAAAATATGACATTTTCAAACTTAAATAATAAAAAATTATCGTTTAATCAAGCCTTGGGTGGAAAATAGTCATTTAGGCAGGAATAAATAATCTTTTTCTGTCCCTTGCAAGACTTAAGATCATATAAGAAATATTATTTTAAGTAAATTCATTTTAAAAATAATAAATTCAATCCAGAACTTTGCGGAAAAGGAACAAGAAAAAATGTCTTCATTTGCAAAATATATTTTCAGTTTCTGTGTTTCAAACACTTTGTTTCCAAATTAACAAAGTGTCTCGTGAGATCCATTAAATCTTGAAGTCCAACTCGAAAGGTCATATCACTATTTCCCACCCAACTTTTGATTAAATGACAATTCCATTATTTAAGTTTGAAAAGACCAATTTCTGGCTCATCTATTAAATGTATTAACAATGCAGTTAATTTTTTTAAATTACCAAAAAGACAAAAAAACTCAGGCTAACTACTTTTGGCATCCAAAATTTTATTAAATGTCTTTTGTACGCTAATTTATATTAATTTTGGTTAAAATCTTTAAGAAATTGCTACTACAAATGTAGATATGGTTGTCAATGATGAAAAATCGTATGTTTGAGGACAAATGATAATTGTTATGAAAGGTTAGGAGTGTTGATAAAATTTTAAGGGGTTTTTGAAATTTGAAAAAAAAAAATTTATAGTATATTTTTAAAATATAAATACCCCTCAAATAGTTTCAAAATGACAGTTGCCCCTACCAAGAACGCAAGAAATTACAGGTAAAAATATTATATCACAAAATTATTAAGATTATAGTATATTTTTAAGGCCAAACGACTAGTTCCCACCCAAGGTTTGATAATTTCTCAAGTTTCCACCCTTTAACTATGGAAACACCAAACACCCACCCATGACCGGTTAGATTTAACAAAACTCTAACGGTGGTAAATTTAATCTCATTTTCCCCCCTAAAAGTTTAAAAACTAACATTTTTTCCCTAATCTAAGTTTGAAAATATTGCATTCCCCCCCCCCTTAGGGTTCATTTCCAAAATCCATTTTCAGTTTCTTGTTCATTGTTTCAAACACTTTGTTTCCAAATTAACAAAGTGTCTCGTGAGATCCATTAAATCTTAAAGTCCAACTCGAAAGGTCATCTATCTATTTCCCACCCAACTTTTGATTAAATGACAATTCCATTATTTAAGTTTGAAAAAACCAATTTCTGGCTCATCTATTAAATGTATTAACAATGCAGTTAATTTTTTTAAATTACCAAAAAGACAAAAAAAAATCAGGCTAACAACTTTTGGAACCCAAAATTTTATTAAATGTCTTTTTTACTCTAATTTATATTAATTTTGATTAAAATCTTTAAAAAATTGCTACCACAAATATATATATGGTTGTCAATGATATAAAATCGTATGATTGGGGACAAACGATAATTGTTAAGAAACGTTAGAAGTGTTGATGAAATTTTAAGGGGTTTTTGAAAGTTGAAAAAAAATTTGGGTTACTTTTAAAATTTTATATACCCCTCAAATAGTTTCAAAATGATAGTTACCCCTACCAAGAACACAAGAAATTACAAGTAAAAATGTTATATCACAAATTATTAAGACTATAGTAAATTTTTAAAATATATAGAGTCAACATAATAATTTTTTAAACCAGATAAGAAAAATATTCTTTTGCCTTAATAAGTTTTAAGAAATGATATTTATTAAATGTTGGGTGGGAAATAGTTATTTGGCCAAATTGAAATTTCAAGTTATGTTGTATACAAAAAAATATGTATACATAATTTTATTAATAAAATATCGGTTGGAGTTTTATCTCATTCTCTTTACATATTTATTGGCCTTAAAATCATGATTTAAGAGTGAATCATTTATTATTATTATTATTATTTTTAAATTGATTATTAAATAATCCAGTTAATTATTGTTAATATTATAATTTATTTTCTAATAAAAATAGTAAAACTTTTAAATCTAAGTTATAAGACCGAGGCTCTAATCTTGGACATTCTATTTAACTTAATTTTCTTTAAATTTGTATTTAATTTTCTCCAACATTTTAATATAATCTTGGAGATTCTCTCTCAATATAAACATGACATAAATATTGAAATTTAAAGGAAAAACATGGATAATTAAATGTAGAAACTGATGCAACATACATTCATGTTAAATTCATTAGTGTTTAATATAAAATAAGACTCTAAAATAAATATAAAAAATTAATATAACAAGTAAAATAAATATATCATGCACATAAAAGCCAAAAAATAAACTTGAGTCCACACACTAATACTTTCTATTATTCCCTAGAGGACCCTAATTTGTAATTGTTGAAGTATTGAGATTAATAAGCAAGAGTGGATACTTTTTAATAGAGTTGACAATTTTTGACAAGATCCGTTAACCCAATACGATACAATATTAAAAAACATGGGGTTAAGGTTAAGTATTTCTAACACAAAATTTATTTAAGATAAATTCGATATAACCCGAAATTAAATCGGATAGAGTCAAGACTCACATAAAAGTAACCTAATACAATACAAATTGACTCAAATATTTTGAAGAAATGTTATTTTAATATAATTTATTAAGGATAAATTATGAACAATGCTATGTGAATATACTTTTGGTATATAATCTGGGTACATAAATGATATGTCATCATGTGATTAAGTGATATTTTATCTTTAATTCAAAATCATCAAATCACATAATGATACATTATGTATACTCAAATTATGTATCAAAAGTGTGTATGCATAGTTTTATTGATAAATTATAGAAATATAAAAATTTAGCGGTTGAAATCTTTACAAATTACATATAATTGTAATTGCTTATATTAATTTTTATTTATATTTGAACATTTTATTTTATTATTAAATCATAAAATATTATTTTATTAGTCAGATTATTGATACGTTTTAGATGTCTTAGTATGTAATTTTTAGACTATTTGTAAACAAAATAAAATATTATATTGTATGTATTATAAATAATAAGTTGATGTTATTTGGTGAATAAATTAAAATGGTAAAAATACTTTGGAAAGTAAAAACAATAGATAATTGTAGGTTAATTTGGGTTGGGTTGAGTCAACTTAAATATTAAATGGTTAGATTAGGGTTAAAAATTTTTCACATGATTTTAATTCGAATCAGGTTAAATTTAAAGATCTTTAACATAAAACCCGAATTGATATAATACAAACACGATTCGAGAACACAAATTGCTAGGTCTCCTTTTTAATTTAAAAATTAATCGGATTAAAAAATAAGTGTTTAAATTATCTATGGCAACGGAAAAAGTAATTTCACTTCAACTTAAACCAAATAATTTAAATTGAACCAACTTGATTTAAGTTTGATTGTTGAGGTTTTGAGTAAGTGTAAGTTGGCTTTACATATATAACTCGGTTTAGGGCTATTAAACTCAAATAAATTTGACAATGCATTAAACAAGTTGATATGTCATTATATGATTAAATAAAAAAAAAATTTAATGAGAATTTTAGTAAAATTAATATAATAAAAGAGTAACACTAAATATACAAATAATGTATATAATGTTATATACAAACGATGATATATCATCTATAATTAAATGTTATTTTATATTTAATTTAAAATCATTCAATCATACTGTGATATATTATCGTTTGTGTATAAATTTGTCTTTAATTTAAAATGAGTAAATTATATAATAATATATTATTATTTATGCATAAATTTATATATATTATTTGTGTAAATAATTTTATAGAAAATAAAACATTTTAGTTACCCCTTATGATTATCTAATATTTTATTTAACACTTTCATACATTGTTTTGTATCCGAATACATCTATCTATTCCTAACATTTTATTTAAATCTTTTATATATTATGTAATATCAAATTGTCCTCCATATTTTTCTAATATTTTATTTAACTCCTAAATTATTATCAAATATCTAAATGTCTCTTTTACATGATATACAAACTAGATTTAACAAATAAAATTAAGTTTTGAGTTAAGATTCGTATAAATACATTTTTTTCACGAATCGACTTTTTTTAATTTGAATTCAGAAATACGAACTTCTTGCTTTTGAACGAACCTACAATAAATGATATTAAGTAATAATAAGAGTGAAAGTGAATGTTTAAGTGATATAAAAAATGTATGTAATCAAAGTGAGAGAGTTTATATAGATGTGGTGAAGGGTAATTTTGGTATTTTAAAAAATATGTAGGATATTTTAGCTTAAGAATGGGAGAAATAGACATTTTTGCTTAGGAATAGGAAAAATGAATATTTTTACTTAATAAAGGGCAAAATGGACAATTAATTTAATTTTCCAAAATAAAAAAAAATATTTTGTTAACAAAAAGATAAAATATACATGTTATGAGATGGACAGGACAAGAGCACGCCGATCGGGTCTGGTGGGAAAGCATAGAAGCAAATCCAGGGGTCCAGGTGTCAGGAGTAATGAATACAGTTCACGGGAATTGCTGTATCGTGTTCCTGCAGAATTATTGACGGGTAACGACAAGCCACATAAGTACTTGGCCCGTTATTGTCTTTAACAGAATTTCTAGCCAATCTCTCTCTCCCACGTGTCTCCCCGGATGCTACACCATGCCATGTTTATAATATGATGGATCATCTCATTCCATACCGTGCATGTCATGTCATGTGTTCAAATTATTCGCACATTAAAGTAGACAGGGTCGTACGTGCCAAAGTCTACATAGTTATAGGTCTTTTGTACTGAGTTGGCTTGAGCCTTTGATACGACTATATATACATAGAATTGTACTGTATCTAGCGCTTAATGGACCATGAGTTTTAGTGCATGTCAATCCGTTATTTAAATAATATAATTAATTTTTTTAATTTGCATTATTATAAAAATTAAATAAAAATTATTTTTTAATTACTAAAATTGAAGACAATATGTAAACAATTTTATTAATAATTTCTCACTTGTGAAGAAAAAATACCATATTTAGATGATAAAAAATGTTCAAAGATATTACCAATCAATTCATTTACATAATGTGTAATTACAAATATAAGTACGATGTATATACCATCTATTTGTCCTTAATGTCCAAATTCTTGAATTCTTTAAATATATCTTTTGTGACCCAATTTTGTAATTTGAAGTCAATTTTCACCTAATCTTTTATACATATGATTGTCTCGACTATGTTAGGATATAAATTTGATCGTCTATCGTCTAACATGTATCCATCTACACAAAGAAAAATTCCAATGCTATGGAAGACAACGGTAGGGTTATTAGATCTCCTATCATGGCAAAAAACTTTCTTGATTTGGTTTTCACTATGCTAAAACATGTAATTTGTCATTTTCACGATATCGTTTCATAATTATAAGACTCACCAAAATTTAAACTCTAATCTACATCTTGCTTATCTTTGTGTAAAAGCAACCATATACGTGACTTTCTTATATCTTAACTATTATGTCCTCCTTTCATATTTATTTTCATTTATAGTGTACATTTCAAATAAAAAATTTTGAACATTGTTTATTTTATTACCATTTGTTTGTGATAAATTTTCATTTATAGCATTGAAACAATTTTTTACTCCAAAAAAAAATCTACTCCTAATAATTTTGTTGTAGGATCTAAAACAGTGACATCAACAAAAAGTAAATGAACTTGTTTCCAATATTTTTTTAAATTTATCCTCCATTTGTCTATACATTTCTTGAAAGTGTTATGATACCTATATTTAAAAAAAAAAACTTATTTCTAACATATTATATAAAATCGAACATGTATTTAGATATTATATACGTAAGTATTGGTTAGTGGCCGTCTTTAATAGCTCTAATATTTTAATTAGAGCTTTGACAATCTCCTAATCAGATTCAGTAAAAAAGAAAAGGATTTTTCAAAATCTTTTGGATGGGTATAGCTACTTTATACCCTTTGTATGTTTTTAATAAGAAGTATATTGAATTTCACTTAGTTTTTAACATCAACTTTTAACCTTATTGAGTTATAGAAATTATGATATGCTTGAATCCATGATGAGATGATGAAATGTAAGCAATGACATGTATAATTATTGATACTTGATTTATAGTTAAGCTCAAACTATCTTAAATTATTAAATTTATAATATGACATGCACATCTAATATGAAATAATTTTTCACTAAATAGAATAGATAAATGGTTAAGTATTAATTCAATTACTCTATCATTATTTTTTGTATTATCTAAAGTAATTAAAAAAATAGAACTATTAATTTTATAATCATACATAATATTAGCTAATGTTTAATAAATTATAACACTGCTATGTGAATATTTTAATGACCTAAATGAAATTATCTTTTTGCATAACTGTCAATTAGAATCAATGTAATGCACAATTGCATAAAAGTATCTTATATCTAGATTTGTTGCAGTTTATAAGTCAAAAGTGATTAAAATAATACTATTAAAATTACTAAATTCTCTTATAATTTTCAGTTTCATTAATTCATATTTCTTAATGATGTCTAACCTAAAGGTAGACCTAGAAAATCTTTTGAAGGCGGATTGAACAATATTTACATAATTTATTCTAAAATTTTATCTTCAACATAAGAAAAGGTTGGTTAGAAGTTGTAACATATCTAGTGATATAGTTTCGCATTTTAGTTTGATTATAGATGAAATTGGACATTTCTTCAACACACTTGGAACCACTTGGACCTCCTACTATATTGGTGTCACTAATGGATCATGATCTGGTGAAGGCAAGTTATTGTTGCCCTCTTATGTCATGTAAAATTTTTTTACAATATTTCATAATATGTCAACAAAGATGACCAGTACCATCCGAACTAACACATGTCAAACATAAATCGTAGTGTTTGCACATTGCCCATCTAATTAATTTACCTTCAATTGTTTCCTCTATTCAATCAAAGTTATCCTATACCATAGATTTTTGCTTCTTTTTTTTCTAGTCGAGTCTATGGAGATTTTTGCTTCTTTTTCTAGTCGAGTCTGTGGCTATCCCACTTTTATGTGTTGGTGCTCCTACTCCAAATTAAGATTGAATTCAAAGCAAGTTTGAAAAGAGCTTAGCTCGAACGAGCCTGAACACAAGCCTAAGACAATGAACACGAACTCGAACTCGAACTCAAATACGAGCTGCCTAACAAGACCTACTACAATAATGGATTTGGCCCTTCCTGTCAGGCTAAAAAGAATTATGGATTTATTTTATGTGATTTAATTATGTCCTGTAGATTCTTTGTTAGCGATAGAAAAATATTGTTTTATATTTCATTTGATGTAAAAGAGTTTTCACAAAGAGACATGTATACAAGAATGAAAAATATATAAATGATATGAATATTGATTGATTAAGGAAATCATACTATGATTTATTAAGAAAATTATGCTAACATTCTTGAAAGTGAAAGTGATGAAAGGATCTTCAATATGGATGGTTGATAGTTCCATCATTTTTTGATAATTAATCAGATACTATTACCTAAATTTGTACAGTTTATCTATAAATATAATATTACTCCTTCCTGAAAGGATACTCAGCCAGTCATTCATGAAAAGGGGAACATTCTGGCTTTAATCAACTTCTAGAATTCGAAGAAAACTAGCTTGACTCAAGGATTACGAAATGGCATGTGGGCAATTAGGAAATTTACAAGTTTAGGGTAAACCGATTATGTAATTCTTCTTTTTTTTCAAGCTTTGGGTAAGGAGGTTTGTATTACAATCCTAGAAGAAGGATAATTAGTTAATTATATAAGAGAGTAATCATAAACATGAACAAAGAAAATAAATCACATCATATATGAAAGCAATTGTGTTGTATATATCATAATTGATCAAAATCAATTTATAACATTAAATGAAAGTAAACGGAGTTGGTCTCCTACCATATATATAAATTAATAATCTTATGCTAAAAAATCTATTTCTTTATCAATGTGATGTCAATTTTGTTTTGGAAAAGCAAGTGAAAGTTAGAGGATGGTCACTTTCTAATTAATATAATCAAGAAAGTTGAACCAAATCTTATGAAATCCTTATGGTTTTAGAGATTTGTCTTCGGTTACAAATATTTAAGTTATTGGCCCCAAAATTGCCACAACTCAAAGAGGATTTGGTTTAGCCATGTCAAGTCCATAGATTAATGCTACCATTTAATTCTAAGAGAAAGTATTACTGATACGGATCATACTATCACTAGTCTAGTGGATATAATGGACTTAAATAAGGATTGATTTGAATTAGGTTTGAATTCATAATATCGAGTTCTATGTATAGTATCATTAAAATATTATTGATAGGGTGAATAATATTACTGACAAGGTGAATAATATTTTTGAAGAAGTAAAAAATGTTAAAAAAAGGATGAACAGCATTACCAACTGAATAATAAGTATCATTAGAAGAATAAACAAGTCTGTTATAGATTTGAACCCAAATTGGGTTGACTTGAATCTACCCTTAGTGTAATGACATTCATACCATAGTTCACCACTAAAAATAAGGGTAGCTAAATTAAAGTAGGATTGACCACATAACCAATTCCTATATAAGTGTACCTCTTCTAACAAGATAATGTGTCAAAAAAATGTTGAAGTTTGCTAGTCAAGGAATTGATGTATGACGCCTCTAGTTTCTATTAGTAAGGATGGTAATGGGGTAGAACAAAGTTAAATACCTTAATTCCCATCCTTGTTTTTATGTAAGATTATATAAAATTATATAAAAGATAATTGGTTAATAGTGGAACTTTCTTTTAACAAGAAAATAAAAATTAACAGAATTAGAGTATTTTGAATTATTACTAAAAATTTTCGAAAAAAACTAATACTTGACAAGGGATTAAAATGTTAATATCAGATTCTACTTAGGGATGGATACGAACCGTGTTGAGTCTTAACACCCCTCGGCTTGAGTTTGGTTCGAATAGAAAATAACCTGATTCGAGTTTGGCTAAGATAAAAATTGACTCAATTTGGTTTTGCTTGATTTCATAGATTGAATCAATGGTTTGAATTTGTAGCTTGATTTAGTTTAAATTAATGGTTCGAATATATGGTTTGGATTCATGGTTCATTGAAAAATTACGTTGTTTTATCCAAATAATATTCAAAATTTCTTATTTGAAATGAACCGAGCCATGGATTTGAACTACGATTTCGAGTTGATTCAAAACAATGAATTTAAACCTAATCAAGTCACAAAATTTGAACTACTGATAAAACTTGATAGTTCGTGTCAAAGGATCACGTTCCTGTCATGTCAGTTTGAGTTTTATGTCAAAGACCTTCAACTCTAACTTGACCTGAACTAGAATCGTGTCAAAATTTGTTAACCCTAACTTAACCTTTAATATTCAAGTTGACCTAATTCGATTGAAATTGACCCAAAATTATTAATTGTTTTCACTTTTCAAAGTGTTTTTATCGTTTTAATTTCCTCACAAAATTACCCCAACAACTATAAATAAAACATATAATATAACATTTGGTCTTATTGACAAATGGTCTAAAAATTTATATATTAAGACTTTTAAAACACGTCAATAATCTGACTAGTCAAATTAAATTCTTACTACTTAATAATAAAATAAAATATTTAAATAAAAATAAAAATAATATAAATAATTATAATTATATAAATATACAATTATATATAATTTATATATTTCAAATTCTTATTATAAAGCTATAACATATAATTATAAAAATAAGAACTTTAAAAAACGTTTATAGCCTAATTAACTAAAATAAATTCTTACATTTAAAAATAAAATAAAAATAAACAATAATAAAAATAATTATAATTATATAAAGATACAATTATATGCACTCTATAAAAATTTCAATTGCTACTAATATTGTCTTTTAGTATTTCTATAATTTATTATTAACAAATTCTATTAAAGTAACATCTTTAAAAAATATTCAAATCGATTCGAATTGTGTTGAGTTACTTTCATGTGAACCCTAACACTACCCAATTTAATTTTATGCAGTGTCAGGTTGACACGAAATTTCCTTAAAATAAATTTCGTGTCAAAAAACTCAATCTTAACCGATATTTTTTGTGTCATGTCATGTCATGTCGGATTAATGGGTTGTATTAAAAATTGTCAGCTCTATTACTATTTTAAGCCAAAAATTTGAGTCAAACTCAAACCGAATTAAATTAAACACCTCTTAGCTCGAGTTCGGCTCAGTTTAACAAACGAGCCAAATCTTTTGATTTGATTTGGTTTAAATTCGAATTAAATAAATTTGAGTCGAGTTAAATCAAATTAAACCAATTTTTAGGATCAAATTGATTCGGATCATATCCAAGCCTAATTCTATTTAACCTTCTTGTTTTCGACTAAATACTAACCAAGAAATTAACATGGAAGCTGAGTTAATTCATCATTTTCATGGTCGTAGCAAGTGGCTGCTAAAATATATTCAATGATTGATATGTTGAAATTTATTTATCAAACCAAATCCAATTATAAAGATTTGGTCAAATGAAAGACAAGATAATGATGGAGTCTTTGAAACTAAAAAAAGGGCGTTGGCATCGTTCCAAAAGATGCCGGATCATAAGCTGTTCCAGATGAAAACATACCAAAAAAAAATAATAATAAATATGTAATAGAAACAACATCCATATCAACTCCAGATTCATCACCCTGTCGCATTCTGCTGCCGCTTTTATCTAGAGATGGCTACCAGGTGGGCAGGGACCGAAATCTTAATCCCCTTTTCCCTTTTTAATACAGGGATGATGGGAAACTCTTTGTTTTCCCCTCAGCAAAAAAAATTTCTCTTTTTTCACTTTCCATTTCCGCTGAAAAAATTTCATATACTTTCCCTTTCTCTCTAGGTTAGAAAAATAATAGTATTATTATTAGGTGATAGAATATATAATTTTTAATTTTTAACAATAATTTAATATATAAAAATTTAAAAAATATATAAAAAAAGAGATGAATATTCGATTTTGTGGGTCAAATTACATCTATTTTTTTAATTCAAATAATTAGTCAAGGTTAGGGTTGCTACAGGTTAAAGATAAGGATATGTGCTTTGACATAATTAAATTTTTTTTATAAAGAATTATCAATCAATGATGTTTTCGGTTTGAAATGATTTTCTTTTTTCAATTTTTTAAGGCCAAAAGACTTATTCCCACACGAGGTTTTGTTAAATTTCAACAACACAGTCGTGAGGTTGATCAATATATATTAAAATATTATTATTTGATTTGGTTACAATATCAAACTGAGTTCGGTTTGGTACCGATATGTAATTCCATTTTAAAACATTAACTTAAATCCAGAACCTTGCAGAAAAGAAACAAGAAAAAATGTCTTCATGCGCATGATTCTTTGGCTCAACATATATTAAGAAGAGCCACAAATATGAGGATATAATTTTATAATATTCATTTGCAAATCTGTTTTCAGTTTCTTGTTCAATGTTTCTGAGTTTCCAAATTGCACAAGTAAAATAGCATTTAAGTTTTAAGATATTGCATGAGAATTTATTAATCAAATTACAAAATGACAAATTGAATGTGTCTGTGTCATAGATATAGATATAGTCCCTCACCATTTAATATTCTTAATTAATTTAATTAATCAAAAATAAATTTTAATCGTATTAAAATTAACCAAGTGTCACGTGAGATTTATTGATCAAATTACATGTTTCATAAGATTTAACGTCGAAATTATAATTTATCTCATTCTTTTTACGTGTTTATTAAAGTAATAAAGTTATGAATATCCAATTTTAACTATTTAAATAATGTATTATTATTTGATTGAATAATTTTAAATTAAAAATAAAATAACATTCAATATATCTTTTAGATTCATAATTAAATACTTAAACCTGCATCCGTATAGTATTGCTCTTATTAGAGCTTAAAATCATGACATAAGAATTAATCATTTATTTATGTTTTTTTAATCTTTTAATAAATAATTAGGTTATTTAAAGGTGGAGTAAATTTACAGCATAAGACATGTCGTTTAACCTAATAATGAAAAGACAATGAATAAATTAAAGAAGCTTTTTGAAATAAATTACACTCATTGTAACTCAATCATCTTCCAATGTGCATAATCAGAAACATAACATAAGACATAATCAGAAGGGACAAAGACGAAAATAGGGACGAGGATAGGGAAGAAGAATTGGGCATTAGACCCACATCTCTCCATTGTCATCCCTAATTGGGAGATAACATCGAAAAAAATTGTAATTGTAATTAAGCATAAAAGTTTGATTTCCTTTTGAGCTCATAGCCAACATGTGTTAATAAATTAACAAGAAATATTGCAATAAAATCATAAAAGCTTAATGTTCCATATAATCTTGGTTTGCAATTTCCATTTAACCCACATGAATATATTTAATTAGTTAAATTTGGCCATGACAACGTTTCTATTCCTTATATGTCTTAAAAAATCAAATCACAATTTTTTTAAAATTATTTTTTTGGTATTTTTGATTGAGATGGACAACATGTTACTTGACATACTTGTGATCAAATGATGATTTCGCCTAATAAGATTGAAGAAACCATTTTTCATTCACCTATTAAAATTAATCATTTGTTTTAATAATCGAAAGGTATTTATGTTATTTTATCTAAATATAATAATATAAATATAAATAATTATTAATTTATCTATAGTGTTTTAAAATATTACAATAACACCCTTGATACACTGATATGTGAGTAATATTACTAGGGTGTTAATGTAGTTTTGAGAATATAATATAATCTCACTAATTTACAATATAATATCCATACCTTTAATTTGATGCAAACTAAAATGAAAATATTACAAACAAACTTGAATGAATAAAACAAGTTTGGTTTTACTACTACAAAAATGATCATTTATTACAAATCTATGTACATGCGTATTTCATATGAATTATGAAATTCTTTTAATGACAACAAATATAAAAATTCTAATAATAAAATTATGTATATATATATATTTTATATATAATTTAAATATAAAAATGATATGTTATCATATAATTTGATAATTTTAATTTAAAAATAAAATAATATTTAATGATATAATAATATATTATTTGTATATTTAAATTATATAAAAATAATAATAATATTATTTAAATTATAATGAGTACTCAGAATAGAATTACCAAGCAAAAGTGGTAAATGACAAAACTCAATAACAGCCGCACAGATCCAAGACAAAGTAACAAGGACAATCTTGAGCCAAAATTTTCGCACGTATTATCCAAAATCTGTTAAAATTTTATATTAGGGTTAAAGGTATAATAGTTATTTTACCAGTAATCTTAATAAAAATTATAATTTTATCTCATTTATATTTTCAGATTTTGAAAACTAATAATTTTATTTTTATTTAAATATTTTTATTTTTGAAAAGCAACTATCTCCCCTCTCTAGGGCTGGATTCTAGCCGAGCTAAGCTCGGCTCGCAGCCAGCTCAGGCTCGGCTCGGTTTTTTAATGGCCGGCTCGAGTTCGGCTCGTTTTCGGTTCGGCTCGGCTCGACTCGTTTTTCATATCAAAACGACACCGTTTTGTGTATATATGAGGATCAAAACGATGTCGTTTTGTATAAAAAAATTTTAAAAAAATATACCAAACCAACCCGAGCCAGCTCGGGCTCGGCTCGAGCTCGATCAAGCCGAGCAGAGCCCGGCTCGTTTCGGGCTGGAAACCGAGCCGAGCCGAGCTCGAGCTTGAGCTGGCTCGGCTCGAATCCAGCCCTACCCCTCTCATCTAGGTTTTTGTTTTCTTCTCTCTCTAGCCACCACTTCATCACCGGTGCTTTCTCTTCCCACCCTCATTATCGGAATAGTTCGAATGACCATCATGGGAAGTTGTTCGATGAAGAGACAAAGATGAGATAATCCATCTTCATCTCTTCATTGACGATAAGGGACAAAGATAAATTGTCCCTCTTTGTTGACAAAGAGACAACAAAGAGTCTCTTTGTCGCATGAGGCTTTCAAGGTGGCCAACCGAACGATTCCGACGGTGAGAGTGGGAAGAGGACATCGCTATGACAAAATGGTGGCCAAAGAAAGGAGAAGAAAAAACTTAGATGTCAAAACTAGAAATATTTAGACAAAAGTGAAATTGTTAGTTTTCAAAACATGGAGAGGAAAATGAGATTAAATTATAGTTTTTTTAATATTATTGATACAATAACTGTTTTACCCTTGATTCTAACAGAAAATTTTAACAGATTTTGGATGATAGATGAGTATTTAAGTTTTTAAAAGTTAAAGATATGCGTTTGAGATTTTACTATACCTTGGATGGGAATAAGTCTATTGGCCTAATATATTTAGTGGCCTCTTGATTAAAATTGAATTTGTAGTTAAAATTCATAATAAATTTTTAAAAGTGAATTAATATCTTAGTCATGTGCATTTTGTCATGTCCAATGAAGCAAGCAACAATATAGGAAACAAGGAAGGTGCGAAAAACTAAACAAACAAAAACAAAAGAAAAGACTACGTATTTGAAATGGTCATTCTATTTGGTCCAATTAGCACTTGACATGTGGTTAATTTAATATTTTATTTATTTATTTTATATTTGGAACAAATTAAGATTAATTGAAACAACTACTGCTGGGTTGGTGTGTCAATCAAATCCAACTGATTATTTAGTGGTTTAATAAACTTTTGATTTCAATTGTTTATTTGTTGTTTTAGCATAATTTTCTTCTATATATATATGTATATATATATAATTTAGATATATAAATGTTATATCATTATATAATTGAGTGATATTTTATATTTAATTTAAAATTATCTAATAATACAATAATATATCATTTATATATTTAAATTATATATAAAAAATATATATATAATTTTATTTTTTAGGCAAAACCTTAAAACATCGATTCAAGTGGGGGCAAATAACCTTCTAGTTTGCTCTCTATCTTATAATTATTTTTCTAGCAACATTAATTTAAGTAGCAAGATCCCATTATATAATAACAATTAGAAGCTGTCGAAACTGCAACAGTTGGAAAGTTACAGCCTTCTTCCCCTCTCCACCCCGTCCTACTTCTACACCACACTCCACACGCCCGCGCCGCACACCCCCCCCCCCCCCCCCCCCCCCCCCCCCCCCCCCCCCCCGGACATTTAAAAAAAAAAAAAGAACTGGACAATTCACGGGTATGCCTTAAAGTTACAAAGATGGTCCTTGTGAACAAACCATTTAAAGTGAAATAGCCACGAGGAAAAAGCATTAAATTGATCCAACCAACAGATTCGGAAAGGCCAAAAGAGTTATTTTCACCTAAAGTATTGTGACAACCCAAAGTTTTATTCTCTAATTTTTAAAAATCTAAATATGATCTAAATTCTATTAAAATTTTCAGTTACAGTTAACGATAAAATTATTATTTAACAAAAAAAAAAATTAAAGTTTTATTATATTTCTCTCCTCTATTTGAAAATCTAATATTTACACCACCTAAAGTTTGAACAGTGACAATTTTCCCTCTAAGGTTTTCTCTTTATCTCTTTGACAACCGATTTTTGAGTTAAAAAAAAAGGCTAAAAGAGGATGTCTTTGTCTCAGATGAAGACGTCCTATTTTTGTCTAAGATAGAGACGACGGTTTCTATCTCTGATGAAGAAAGAGGAGTGCCGACAGAGAAGAAGAGAGAAGGTTGGCCAATGGTCAAGAAGAAATCGGTTGTTAGAGAGATAGAGAGAAAACCCTAAAGAGAAATTATTACTTTTCAAACTTTAAAAGAAAATTTGAGAGGGGGAATATGAGATTTTAAAATTGAGGGGGAGAAATGTGATAAAAGTTTAGTTTTTTAAATTTTTTATTAAATAATAATTTTACCTTTAACTCTAATTGAGATTTTAACATAATTTGGTTCATAGGTGAATGCTTGGATTTTTGAAAGTTAGAGAATGAGAGTTTGAGATTTCCCTATATCTTGGGTGGGAATAAGTCTTTTAGCCAATTCGAAATGTTCGATCTCTTCTTAACCTACCATCTCTATTTTTCAGAGGGGAAAAAATAAATTTTTCAAAGTTTAATCATAGGGTAAATGTTAGTTTTTTAAACTAAGGAGAAAAATAATATAAATTTTTAAAATTTTAGGATTTAAGGATAAAACGACGATGTTATCTCTGTCTCTAACTAAAAATTTTGTTTACAGTTATCTTATGGGTGAGTGTTTGCTTTTTTCATTTACTGTAAATATGATTTTGAGATTAAATAAAACTTAGATGAAAAATTGTCGTTTTCTCTACTTTTAATAATAACATATGCTTCACGAAAACAACCCGTGGGTAGGAGGATTAAAATGATAGTATTTGAAAAAAGTATCCTTGTTAGTTTTAAAATAAAACTAGGGGGACCAAAATGAATATCTCATGCAAGGCAGTGCTAAAAAAGATTTCCAATAATAATATTGCTTGAAGACCACACAAAGTCCTTTTGTATTGATGTGTTCACATTTCATTCGTTTAAAGACCAAATCAACACCAACAACAAACCGTTCACATGGTAGACCCGACACCCCTCTTGTCCTCTTGCTCTGGCTAAAGTGCCAAACTTTCACATGGGATGATATATTTTATATAATATATTTAGATGATATTTTAAATCTTTTTATTAAAAACGTAATTTTTTGTAAAATATATTTTCTATAATAGATTTAAAAAATAATAATAATAAATTTATTTATTAAAATATCATCGCTTTGAAAATATATTATATTAATTTTTTTATATATAATATATCGTATCATATGATATATCTTATACCTAATAATTATGTTCGAAACCACACAAATGATAGCTGTACATGTCCATTTCATCAGCCCCACTTGTTTTCTCTTATTTATATGTATTACTCAGTTAAAGCAAACGAACAAATAATACATTCATCCATACATACATCATAAATTAATGCTTCTGTATATGTGTCATGTATGCATCATACTGTCGTTGTCATCCTGCATAAATCATAAATATTGGTATGAAATATTTAAATTGGGTCCTTTTATTATGATTCCAGTATATTAAAGGTGATGTGATAGATAATATAAGAAATAAAAATTTTTTATTATTAAAAGTAAAAAATTACTTTAAAGATATATTACTTAAAAGATTATTATGTTTAAATTATTAATATGTGTAATAAAATTTGGTAAAATTTTATTATGTTTTGTTGGAGATAATAAAAAAATACTATAAATATTATTTTACTTAAATATCCTTGGTCATAATTATTTAAAAATATGTTTCGTATTATTTATAATATTAATTAAAAATAAATGTATTTTTATCCAAAAAAATTTATAAATAAGAATATAATCATAACTAAATCAAAATTTTCTTAATAATGCTTTAATACTTAAAGTGGAGGTGGTAATTATATTATTTCTTATATTATTTGTCATATTACAATTAGTAATAAGAAATTATCGAAATATTTTATTACTAACAAACCAAACAAGGTATGTTAGTAATAAAATATATATTATTAAGGTAATATTTTATTGCTACAAACCAAATGATTCTTAAAGGTAATTTTGATTTTGTTATATTTGTATATTTATTTATTAATTTTTTAAGGAAAAAATATATTTATTTTCAATAAATATAACAAATAACATAAAAAATATTTTTGAATAATTATACCCAAAGATATTTTAGTAAAATAACATCTTAGTAATATTTTATTGAATCTTATCAAAAATAATAATTATTTATACTTATTAATTTTTATCAAATATAGTAATACTTTATATTCAGTAATTTTCTAGATAATTTATTTTTATGATAATAATTTATTTTTGATAATAAAATATTACTCTAACCAAATGCACCCTTAATAAAATCATTTTAGCATAATATTTCTCAAAGATGAGCCCAAATATAAATTATTATAGTTTCTTATGTGAAATTGAATTACAATAAAAACTTCTTCCATCTTGTTAAGAGGTACAATTTTTAATATTATCAAAAAACCCTATAAAATGATAACGAAAACTAGAATTGGCAAGGTATAATATGAATGGTTAACCAGACATGAAAAATAAAAATGGAGATCCAAGTTGAATATTTTTGACATGAATAGTAAATGAGTCATGCTCAAGTCAAATTTGTTTTTGAAACAAATTATGTTGAGGTTGACCTAACATAACTAGAACATGTTATATGAATAGTATATAAGTGTTGTGTCATATTTGAGAAATGTCGTTTTACGTCAAAAACAAGTCATGTTAAATCAATTCAGGTCACATATAAGCGAAAAATATATAAAATGTGTTGTTTTATGTCAAAATAGTAAAATAAATTCTGTTATGAGACAATATAACCCGTTTCTAGAATGGGTTGATAGGTCATATCATATTAACTTGTTTACAAAATGGATTGGATTTCAAATACGATTTTAATTCGAGTCATTTTTAGATCGAGTGTCTTTTGACCCGTAACACAAAAAGACACAACCCATTGATATATACTACAACTCAATTAAAATTTTCATGAAAATTAAACACCATCAATTAGAGGGCTTCTGAGAGAATACTTATATTTTGTGTAGGGTTTCCTATTTTTTATGGAATTTTTTAAAATTATAGTATTTTTGCTTTTTAAATGAAGAGTAGAAAATTAAATAATTAAAAATAATGAAAGAACCAAATAATTATAATAAATAAAAAAAGTGCTTATCTCTGCTCTGGTCTGGATACAGCTTATAAGCACTGTATGGTTCTCGCCTACAAGCACATTTCAGAAACAGAGAGAAAGACAGAAGTTTAACGAGAAAATGGAAGACTTCTCTTCTGATGCCGATTCTTCGATTTCAGCTAACAGCTCTTTCCAAAGCCACCATGAATCCAAATCCTTAACCTTCACACCCCCTCTCAATGGCTTCGATCAAGAATCTGCACACCCCTCTAAATTGAGTAGCAGCAAAAGCTTGCCGCCGAGCAGGAAGAAGAAGAAGAAGAACCAAGTCTTGCTTGAGGGCTATGTGGAAACAGATTCTGAAGATGACTTGAAGAGAACCAAGAGTTTGACTGATGAAGATCTTGATGAGTTAAAGGGGTGCTGTGATCTTGGTTTTGGATTCGGTTATGAGGAAATTCCTGAACTTTGCAATACCCTGCCTGCTCTTGAGTTGTGTTACTCAATGAGTCAGAGGTTCTTAGATGAACACCAGATGTTGCCAGAGAGGACTTCAATGGCTGAGTCTGTTGCAACCCCGATTGCTAATTGGAAGATCTCTAGTCCTGGTGAGTGTTTGTGGATCTGAGTAAATTTTTGTTTTTTGTCTAGTTTTGGAGTTGCTTGATGGAAATGATGAACTGGGCTTTTGTAAAATGTTGTAAATAATTGATCTGATGGATCAAAAACTGATTTCAAAACATTATGTTTTGTTTACTAGATTGGTTTGATCTTGGCTTGAACTTCATTTGATTGGTCAATCTTTTTTGTAATTATGATTTACTTGGAAATTATTCGTTGTTTTTAATCTTTTGTGATCTATTTACTTGTCTAGGTGACCACCCTGAAGATGTTAAGGCAAGGCTGAAATATTGGGCACAAGCTGTGGCCTGCACAGTTAAATTGTGCAACTGAGGCAGAGATTTAGCAACTAATTGTATCGTCAAATGAAAACAAAATGAAAATCTGAAACCACAAATCATTCAAGGACAGTTTCTTTCTGGGAATGAAATTTTCAGCTAGTTATTGGCTGAAGATGGACCTATCAAACGATGGGTCGCCTTTAAAGGAGTAGAGAGGAGGAGGAAGGGGAAAATGTCTCAGGTTTGAGATTAACCAAATACCCTTGTGAGTCTTGAATAATTTCTCCTGAGGCTAAAATATGTGACTAAGATTTTTGTAGTATTCAGTGCATTGGAAATAAATTGCGTTATTGAATAACGAAGTATTATCTTGTTATCTCAGTTCATAGTTTTTCCTGTTGTTAATTTTTAGTATATTGGTTTTGAATTCCAACATTGCTGTTGGTTGTTATGCAGTGGTGAGAGTCTCCATTAGAGCTTCACCAAATAGTTGCAGGCCTCTGCATTTGCTGAGGTAACTAATCTAACTGGGTTGATTAACCTAACTGTGTACCATTTATTCCTCGTCTTTGTTATTGCGATTCATTAACTGAAATTGCTCAACTTTGATACTAACTATTCATGATCCTGCTGATCACTAACCGAGGCTTGCGTTTTTCCAGTCTGTATGGATGTGGTATGATTGCCCCAACTGCAGAATGAAGGGTCGAAACTCTGATATTAGATAACTTGGGTTTCGGTTTGGGATCTTCGCAAGCAGAAACAAAGACCTGTAAAATGGAAGTGAAATTTGCATAGAAGGTTACATTCAAGGGCAAGGTCTTATGTTTCTTGTCATATTTTCGCTTGATAAGAGGTTAAATTCCTTCAATCCATCTTCTGTAACACTGGAATCAACTACTTAATATCTTCATACGACAGAGCTGGACACAAGCGCCAGTTCCATAACACAAAACCCACCAAAGATTTTGATAGAAACTCAGCATTAAGGTGAAAAAGATTGAAAGCAAGAGCATAGTAAGCAGTCAAAATAGGCTGCAAATGCTGAGTTAGAAAGGCTGCTGAACGGTTTTTGAAGATAACTTAATTTACCAACAGCTTCAGAAACTGAGCATTCTTAAAGCTGAGACAAATTTTATGCCAATTTAGAATTTCAAATCTTTGAATAACAATCTTATTTAAGTTAATGATGACATATGTTTCATTGTGAAAGAAATGAGAAAGAAATTTCTTGGGACAGAGACGTGTACCAGTTGTCTAACAGTTGCGTGTCCATTGTACGATAAAGAATCCCTTTTACGCGAGAATATTCTTTGGCTTAAAGGGTAAGATTGATAAAGATGCCTTATGCAATTGAAATTCAATTGATGAAGATGGCTCTCGTGTATGAGCTAGGGAAAGATCCTGCATCAAAGCCCATTAAAAGTAGAATTGGATTCGATTTTAACTCTTATTGAATTAATCGAATTCAAGTTAAGGATTGTGCTCGATTTTTATAAAACAAATTGAGTTTAAACTGATTCAAGCTAACTTGAACTAAATTTGTATGGGAAAATTTGCTAATTTGGGAATCTCTTGTAAAAAGTCCTTGTTGGTATATGTTTTATGCCAATTGGTTTTAAGTGTAAAATTGTCTTTTCTTTGTATATGTTGTATATATAATGAATACTGATTTGAATATTAATTTTGATATATCATTATATGTTTAAATAATATTTTAACTTTACTTTAAAATTGTTTAATCATTAAATGACATATTATTATTGATTGGCCAAAGGACTATTTCTCACCCAAGGTATGTTGCATTCCCAAGTTTTTCTCTTTTAACTTTGATAATATCAAATATCTATCCATGAGCAGTTAAAATTAACTGTAGTAAGGGTAAAATTGTCATTTTCTCTATAATATTAAAAATAAATTAAAATATAATCTCTTGTTGCCCCCCCCCCCCCAAACTTTAAAAACTAAAAGTTTCCCCAAACCTAAGTTTTAAAAAATAACAATTTCACCTTAAGGTTTCGTTCTGAAATCTCTGACGTCATCTCCAGCTCCATTGTCGGCGGCCTCTCCCTCCCGAAGCATCCTCTCCCTCTGACGGTCTCTCTCCTCTCATTTGGACACCTGATTGACGTCGGATTTGTCTTTCCCGATGAAGTTCTTTATCTTTCACCGCTCCTCCAATGCTGATTGGACGTCCAAATGGGAGGAGAGGATGCTTCGAGAGGGAGAGGCTGCAGGCAATGGAGCTAAAGATGAGGCCAGAGATTTTAAAAAGAAACCCTAGGGTGAAACTGTTATTTTTTAAAACTTAGGCTGGTAGAAACTTTTAGTTTTTAAAGTTTAGAGGGGCAAAAAGAGAAAAAATTGTAAGGGGTTAGAGTTTTGTTGATTTTAACTGCTCGTGGGTGAGTATTTAAGATTATTAAAGTTAAAAAAAAGAAAACTTGAGAATGCAACATATCTTGGATGGAAAATAGCCCTTTGGCCTTATTGACTATCAATTTAATACTTTTTTTAGGTACATAGAATTTTGTCGGTTGCATTGGAACTTAGAGATAATGGTATAATAGTACTCAGTTGTATAATATATAAAATTTTTGGTTAATTATTATGGATTAACCCTAAAAAATTGGTTATTTAATTATAATTATAAACCTTAAAAATGCTGAAGTAGGAATTTCTGGATAAGACAATATTGGGCCTTAGAGGTTTAGACTTTTCGGCTAAAAGCTTAACAGGCTCCGAAATGAAAAACCTTACATTCAATTACACGAGGTGGGCAAATTTAATGGACACTTATATAGATCAAACAAGTCGTATCTAAATCAAATTTAATGTAAAATTGATTCAAATTTATATGAGTCAACTTAATCAAATTTAATATAAAATTGATTCAAATTTATATGAGTCAACTTAAGATTAACGGGTAAAAACTTTAACTCATAAAAAAATTATTACATTTTAGAATCGATATGAGTTAATTTAAACTCAATTCATTTTATGAAAATAAATCTAATTATTAACCCAAACTTGAATTGATCGACCTAAGTTTAAGCAGTTAAGATTGAATCAACCCTATTTGACAAATCTGTCTTCTAAATTTCTCTCCAATTTAAATGCAGTTACAAATTCAACAAACGGTTGTGTTATTTGAGCCTAGTAAACTTTTTTTCAGTATACACTTTTATATATATATATATATATATATATATATATATATATATATATATATATATAGAGGTGATTAGAGAGGAGAATTTGTGCCATTGAAGATTCACACTTGTGGGTTCAATTATTTATCTCTGCTTAAAGATCTTCAATTTCTTTTTACTTGTACGCTATGTATAATTTCTTGGCGACCATTTTTCTCTTGCTTCGTGGGTATTGTCTATATTCAAGACTAGACATTAATTCCTCTACTAAAAGTACCTTTTTAAGAATAAAATTTCTCATATCATGGTAACTCAGAAATGAAATAATATTAATAAAACTATATTTAATTAATTTTAAATATTTAATTAAATATTCAAATAATATATGATGTGATTAAATAATTTTAAATTAAAGATAAAATAATATTTAATTATATGATGATATATTAATTTGATATCTAATTAAATACTCAAAACAGAGTATAAAAATCTGACATTCATTTCCCGTTGCATAGAATGATTAAAATTGTCCAACTTATGCTAGAACAATACAATTATTAAACAAACAAAGTGAAAAAAAAAAAAAAAGAGCTACAAATGAAATGAAATATCGCTTTTTTATTCGGGAAATGCAATGAAATTTCATTACAATCCGATTCCACTTAGAAAGTGAAATATAAATTGTGACACAAAGTACATCAAACATTTATGAGCATTGGAAGCGACGATTTGGCTTACAATTCTGGAACATGAACTTCAAAACCAAATCAAGGTCGATATTGAAGATCATGAAGTAGTTAAGAGTTTCGCATATGCAAAAATCAACTTCAAATTTAACCAAATCACCAAGAACACTGCAACAAGAGTCTAAGTTACCGTAGTTTTCACGCACTGAGTTGAATACATCGAAACACACTCCGAAGTCATAGCCCCGACTTGAACACAATGAAGGAGGCGGTGCAGTGGCTCCGGAGCAAGTGAAGAAGAAGAAGAGAAGGAGAAGGGTAACTGTTTTTGAAGCCATTGTAGGGAGATATAGAAGGTTGTGATTGGTATATTGTTGGGAGAGTTTAGGGTTTTATATGGAGGGAATTGTAGCCGTTGTTTGTTTACTTTTTGGGTTCATAAAAATTTTATAAATCTTGGTGATACAATGCGCATGTAGTTAACGAGTAAATCAATGTCTAACCACATGAACACTACTGAAATTTACCTTAAATGATAAAATCGTTGGTTTTGGATTTTTTTTTTTCCAATTAAATACCTGTGTTAACCATTAATGACATGTAATATGATTATGCCATCGTAATATTATATGCTATTGTAATTATTCTTATTCAATGTGACAATCAAACTGTTATATAGATTGTTTTTAATGACATCTCTCAAGAAATTGATTAAATATTGAGATTGACTCTCACTTCTTGTTGATTCAATATTTATTCCTCTTGACAAACAAATTGTCGATATCTTCATAAAAACTCTCCACCCAAATCGTTTCAAGGATTTAGTTTCCAATGTTAAGCTAAGATCCACATTACCACCTTGAGCTTGGGGGCATGCTAGCCATATAAATGGCATATGAAATGGATGTTAGCCATATAAATAATATTGGTTATATGTTACCAACTTGATTTAAGCCACCATTACCAAATCAACGGCATTAAATACCTTTAACTGTATTGGTTGAGTGAGTGTGTGTGTGTATATATATGTATATATATATGTATGTATGTATGTATGTATGTATGTATACACACACACATAAAAAGAACATATAAACTATTTTGCCTTTCTTTCTAATGTCGTAACAATTTGGATTTGAACTTTATACTTTTTTTTTTCTCGGATACCACCTTAAGTTATCACCCCTCTTAGAAGTTTAAACTAGTAGGTGAGAGTCAACATAATATTTATATATATACAATAAAAGATGTATCAACTTAAAGTTATTATGTATTATGTGTTTCATTATTTATTGGACTAAACCCTAATAAAAGGCATTATTAATTAATGAAGTTGAGGCTTGAGAAGGAACCTATTTGTTGGTTTGAGGTTATAAATATTTCAACATCAAATTAATATCACTGTTGGCTTTACTTCTTTAAATTACATTTCTAATCAGGTGTTAATTAAACAAGTAAGTTTGTGAAATAATGCATTCTTTTTATTCTTAAAAGTAAGACATCATGAATCCCACCAATTAGTCTCGGAGGCAATCACATATTCAAAAATTCTAACTAATTAAGTTCCATCATATGGTCACTTTGAAAGGCAATGCACTTAAGAAAATTGTTGGAAATTGATTTGATTTCAATATGTTTATGAATAAAACTATAAGTATAAACATTTTTTTATTAACTTTTTTATACTAATTAATTTGATAGTATATAATTGAGTGATTTGAAAGTAATTAGAAAAAGTAAATAATTATATTATTCAATCACATATTGTCATATCAGTTATCATTATAAGTTAGGACAAAATGTTTATACATGTAATTATATCTTTTATTTATTTAGGTGTCTGGTTTTAGATAAAATACGACCGTAAATTTAAAATAATATTGCCTTCTAAAGTAAAAATACTGATGTATTATCGTGTAATTGAGTACAACTTAACCTATAATTTAAAAATCATCCAACCATATAATATGTTAGTGTTTGTATTTTGTTAATTAGTACATAAAATATTATTGTATTAACCATAAAAAAGTGTGTTTTTATACATCTTTTTATAAATACAATAATGATAATTTTTTTTTTTATTGACAATTCTTTTAGCACTCTTGTATACTTACACAATTTTAACCATACATCATCCATATGTTAAGCAAATAAAATCCCCTGGAATAATTAATCATTTTGAAAACTATGAATCATGTAAACTAGTGAAAGAAACAATATGATACATATTGATTAGCTTGATGCATGAAGACATCCAGTAATTACACTTTTCACTTTTTTTTTTTAATCAGCATGATCTATCACTTTGTGCTCATAAATATGCTAATTTATCATCAATAAAACTAGAGTAATATTATGTGTATCCACTTTAGATACACAAATATATACATATTTATATGTATCATCATATAATTGAGTAATACTTTATTTTTAATACAAAATCACCTAATCATGCGATGACTCAGATAACTGTGTACACATTTATATATCTAAAGTGGGTATACAAAGTTTTATTAACAAAACTATATCCATTTTTAATGAGTATCAATTTGAGTATTGATAATTATGTCATTAAAAGATTTTAAATTTAAGATAAAATAATATTTAATTATAAAATGACATAATATTATTAATATTTAAATTGGTATTTATAATAAATGTATATAATTTTACTATCTATCAATAGGCATATAAATTTCCGTGGCATGATGCACGGTAGGTGAATGCAGTTTTTTCAGTATAACTGGGGTCGATGTAGTTTCTAGGGGGTTGTATGTGATTTTTAAGAGTTTCTTGCAATTTTTAAAATGATTCATTAATATTATCATCTAGACATCAAGAAGTGCTTTGGAATTAATCTTAAAATTATCAAATATATGGTTAAAGTTCTTTAAGACTACTTCCAGTCCCAAGTGAACAAAATGGCCACAATGGTATTTTAATGAATTCAGCACAAAATTATAGAGATTTTGGCATTAGGGTGTGAACCTAACACAGCAATTACTCAACTAGAGATTAAGCAGAGACAGCTGCTTTGCAGGTCTCTTCTTCGCAAGATTTTTCTTCATCTTTGGAGAAACTGGGAGGTTTTGGCGTGAGTCCAAGAATCTTGAACATGAGTTGATCAGCATCGAAATCATTGTTAGGAGTTGTTAAGAGCTTTTCACCGGTGAAGATGGAGTTTGCACCGGCAAGAAAGCATAACGCCTGCTCAGGTATGGAAAATCGAACTCTTCCTGCTGATAACCTGACCATTGCTTTTGGCATTACTATGCGTGCTGTTGCAATCATCCGCACCATCTCCCATATTTCAACTGGCTGAAAAGAAATTAAGAATTGACATGGTTCAGCTTCCCAATCTCAGAGAAAAAAAAAACATCTTTGTGTCGTTATGATGGCAAATTACACATACAATCAAACAATTATCATTTTCCAATTATGACAGTAAAAGCCAAAATCAGCAGCTGCAGCTACTTCCAAACATGAAGACTCCAGTAATATTTTTTTCATCATAATGCATGGATTTAACTAAAGCTAACAATTTTCGACATAACCCGTTAACCTACTATGACACAAAAAAAAAAAAAATCAGTTTAGGGTTGAGTTTTTTGCACAAATTCTAGTTCAGATTTTGTTCAAGTCAACTCAAAACTGAATCAGATCACTTTCGCATTGACAAAAAACCAAGCTGAACTGGCTTGAATGTATTACACCTGCATCAAGTGGAAGCTCTGTTGCAAAGTTAGAAGAATATAGAAAGGCAAAAAATACTACGATAGTTCAGATCTATTCTCAAGTGGAATCTATTAATTCTAGCGACACTTAATTAGCTCCCAGCAAGCTCTCTGTAAATTGTCCACCTTCACTGACATCAAGAAAAACAAAGATGATGTGTTCTATTTGTTGCCTCCTCTATTGAGCCCCAAATCAATTTCTCCTTCCACACCTTGTAAATGTGATGGAATGCAGAAAGTACCAGGCTTGGGAAGTGAAAGGAGAATAAAAGAGAGTGCTTACGAATATTCCATTGGAGTAGTGAACTTGTTGGAGCTAGAAGGACATATAGATGAATATTTCAAAGTATCTGACTTGGTTCAGCCTTAAAGCAACAATGCAAGAGAGGAGGGTGGTTAGTGTTCCTATCGATGACCTGCCAATTTTGGTTGAGCTACTTGTCCACACCTTCAAGGATGAGATTTGTTGTGAGCAGAAACCAGTTCATGTGAATGGTTTCTGCACCAAATTGTGGCATTAAGGAGTTGGATTATCTTTTGCTTAAAAGCGCTAGAAAATGGTGAAAACAAGACTCTAGAAACAAGGAAACATAGTTGACCAGTTCTTATAGTTAAATGTGGAGCTCATTAGATTTTGTGTTCTTAAAATAGCATTCACATGGCAAGTTGACTAACATAGTTCAAGATAATTCGGATTCTGTCTGGTCAACCTGAATATAGTTCGGATTGGGTTAAGATTAGTAGATTTTGACACGATTATAATTTGGGTAAGCTAAGGGTTGAGAATTTCTGATTCATAACCTGAATTAACACAAAACTAACATAACCCAATGACAAAAATTGTTAGGTCTAGTTTTAACCATTAGGTTGGGAGATTTTAATACAATTCTAATTTAGGATGAGTGAGGGCTAAGAGTCTCTTACTTAAAACCTGAACTGACATGACATGAAAATAACCCAATAATATGAACTACTATATCTAGATTTAACTATAATATTATCTATCCTTAAGTCAGATACAACTTAAAGCTTGACCTGCTTAACCCTCTCCAAGTAGTCCTCATGAATAATCCAATTATTCAATATAGCTTACAGGCCACAGAACATGTAAAATAAAGAGAACTTGAAAACCAAAGATAATATGCACTCAACCAACAATGTGTATGAGTATTGTGTAAGTCAGGATTAAAATCACCTTCTGATCTTGGAGGGGCGTGCCTTTCACTGCAAGAAGGGCATTGATGGGAACACTCTCTGGATGAGTTGGGAGAGTTGCCAAAGTATGCAACAAACCAACTCGGTCTTCCTCTGCCTCTCCAAGGCCTATTATTCCTCCTGTTAACAACATTTAAAAGTGACCCCAATATTCAAATTTGCTTTATCAAAGAAAAGATCCAATTTATCATTGAAGAAAAAGAAAGCAACAAGGTTTTCCAGGAGTCACCCTAGTGTTAAAACAGAAGACATGAAATTGATAAGCCAAAGTACCAAATGACACATGTTCAATTCAACACGATTGTTAAAAGACAAATTAATGATACAGATCATATCTTTTCACGTTAGGAAAACAGCATGGAAAGCCATCATGATGGCAGATTTGAAATAGTAAAAAAAAAAAAAGTTTATTTTCTTAATTTTTACATCAAGTGGCAAGTGATGTAAACCCAATTAAGGGAATATAAGAAATTTTATCATACAATAGTGTGGCACCAATAATTTTAATCGAGGACCTTTTGTCCAAAAAGTTCCCAGGCAAGTCAAACAAGACTGTCCAACATAAACATGGATCTATTCCTTTTTCATTTTTTACCACTGGTGGACTTTCCTATTCTCCCTATTCAATCCAGATGATACAGCCAGATAAAAAAATCTGTGCATACCAATTTTAAGAAGAAACTATTCAATCCAGATGATACAGCCAGATAAAAAAATCTGTGCATACCAATTTTAAGAAGAAACCAAATTCAACTTTTAGTACCAAATCACCTGAACAGACATTAATCCCAGCTTCACGGACATGTTTAAGGGTTTCCAAGCGTTCATCATAACTTCTTGTAGTGATAATATTCGGATAATATTCTCTGGAGGTATCAAGGTTATGGTTATATGCTGTAAGGCCTGCTTTCTTGAGTTCTAAAGCTTGCTGCTTCTCCAGCATGCCTAATGTACAGCATACCTCCATCCCCATTTCCCTGGTACATGGCAGATTCAGAAGACAGATTATCCATTAGATGAACATAATAAAAACCCTAACACAGGTTAATTGAAATGTCAGAATTTCACAGCACCAAAAAAATCGAAAGGACATCTGTGCATTATAGTCCTTTCAATTTGGGAAGGATAAAAAAAAAAATCATGATCAACAAAATTGACATAAAAAACTCAACTGAAAAGGCAGTAAATATAAATCAGCGGTGCCAGTCCACAGACATTTGCTGAACAGAAAGGATTAACAGCTGCAGAGCATATGTTATAAATTGACTGGAAATACTTGGCAATATTTTTTAGCTCTTTTTTTATTATTAACATAGTGAAATTTTCCTCAACACATGGCTTTACGTTATGATCAGAAGTCCTTTCCAAATAGTTCCAAGACAAGAAGAAAATAAACATAAACAAATATGACAATAAGAAGAAAAGAGAACTCATATGGTATGAATACAACCTGCTCACTCGTTTGATAAATTTGTGGTAATGTGTCTCCACAGTATGGTATAATGAACTCATTTATGTTAAAAAAGGTATTCAAGTACAACCAGATCTCAACTTCTTTTACCAAAATAATTTTTTCTTAAATGTTGACTTGTTACCTTATTTCTTTCACATATTCAAGGATGTTGTTGAAATTGGTCTTCCTCCCTATTGTGTCTCTCCATGCAGCACCCATACAAAAACGTGTACTGCCAGCCTCCTTTGCCTAATAAAAGAAATAAAGATGTTGACACCATAGTTATAGCATTGCATAAAACTATGACACCATGGTTATAGCATTGTGTTACATGTAATACAATATGAATCAACCAATAGTCCATAGATATTTGAAATAAAAACTAACTTGAGACTATAACAAACCAATCAGAGTCATTTTTCAGAAAAATATTCATTTGATCAATTTGTTCAAAACTTACACAGATTGTTTATGTTAGAGTAGAACTGGAATGATTAAATTGCTCTTTCACTGAACTCCATTGACTAATTAAAAAAAGTAATCTCCCTTAATTGATACTGTAAGTAACCAAGATAGCAAATAATTATCACTGTGAGGGGAAAAAAAACATAATACGTGCTGACACCTAAATTCAAGATCTCTTAGCAACGCAGCTGGGACACAAAGAGTAACTCGATACAACATAGAATAACATCAATCAATTATATTAAATAGTGTGATAAAAAGTAGTAAAATAAACTTCTTACTTTCTGTGCTGCCTGCATCACAGTTTCCTTAGTCATTAGCTTTTGTGCTTTTACTCCAGTGTTGTATCTTGAGGATTGAGGACAATACGAACAATCCTCACTACAGCCACCGGTCTTGATAGAGAGAAGAGTGCACTGCTGCACCTCCCTGAAGTTATGAGCGTGTCTGTGAACTTGAGCCTAAAATCAGAAACAACCTCCAATTAACTCAAGAATTTTATAACCACTGTTGCATTAGAAGTCACATCATCAAACAAGAAACATTTTAAGCAAACTAGAAAAATCTTGCACAGAACACCAAACTCATTAAGCTACCACTTGACTCTTAACAATTAGGCGACTTAAAGGTCTATTGGGTGGATTCAAGAGACCAGTAACCCTCGATACCGTAGGCCTTTTTGGAGCTAATTTGCCGTTCATACGCGTGGAGACAATGTGTCAGTCCATGGATTTTCCTTCCTATTGATTAATTTTTCTAGAGGGTCCAAGGGCTCTCGCATATAAACACCCACAACCAAAATTAACTTTACCAATTAACCATAATTATCACACTGAGAAGTCTACACAATCTCAGAAACCAATAAAAAGATTAGCACACAGATAAATAACGGACTTCCAAACAAGAAACTAAACTATCAAAACACAATTCTAAACATAACCCACAAAAATTAAAGCTGCAAACAAGAGATTAATAGTTGAAACTAACTCCATAGAAGAGGAGATCGAGAACAGGAGAGTCGTAAATGGACTTGATCTCATCTTTGGACCAGTCGTGTCTAGGGCCTTCTCTGATAGTTCTCTCAGATTCAACTGCAGCCGCTGAATAACACAAACGGGAAGAATGAAATGGGAAGAATTTGGACGGTCTTAAGCTTCGTTGAGAAGTTAAAATGGAGCGAATCTGCAGCATTTTTGTTGGTTTAGTTTGAGAATTTTGTCGATGAAAACTAGGAACAAGAGAAGAAAGTTGAAGAGTAAAACTCAACTACTTTCGCCACCAACCTTAGAGATTTATAGCCGCCAAAAGACTATTTCCATTCCAGGATTTGCTAAATGAAAATTTTCCACTTTTTAACTTTCAAGATTCCCGAATGTCGTCTTCGCGAAAGAAAATGCCATGGCATGGCTATTTTATTTTTTCCTTTTATGTTTGAATTCAACTATAATTTTTTAAAATATTGTAGGTGTTATATAAAATTTTTAAGAATTTTTAAAATCAGAAAAAGTTCAAAAGTATTTTAAAATTTTAATATTTTTCAAATAATTTTAAAAATAATAATTATATTTTAAAAAAATTAAATAAAAATAATATTTTAAAATTAGTTAGAGTTTTAATAATTTTAAGAGTCTATTAAATAAATATTTAAATTAATAAGTTTATTTTAATAATTTGGTATTTAAATAAGTGTTAATGTGATTTTTGTAATTTTAATTAAAAGGTGAAATAATCAATTTTTAGTAAAATAAAATAGAATTTACTATCGTAAATAAATGATGGGTGAGAATTTTACTATTTAAAACTTAAAATGTGAAAATTATTTTGGGCAAGAAATAGTCATTTGGCCTTAGTAAATTTTCCCCCTTGCGTTTGAAGAAATTTATAGCTCTAGTCGTCCAGTAAAATCAGGAAAGAGGTCATTTTAATCCCAAAGATCAAACAAGGTGGTTAAATTTTGTTAAATGATGCAAGGTAATTTAGTCATTCTATACAGATAGCTTAATAATGTATCCATAATTATTTGTATATGATAGATACAAAACATGTAAAAAATTATACATATTCTAATATGTGTCGAAAATTAGCATAGTACGATGAATATATTGTACGATACAATATATCTCATCAATATAGGTTGATACACTTTTTTAGAAAAATACTGATGTAATGAGGGTGTATATGAGAAATTATAAAATTTTAGAGATATTTTTAATATTTTCTAAGATGATGATATATTAATCGATTGTTTTACTATTTTATTATTATTATTTAAAAAAAATATATGTTATAATATGATATGATATGCAATATATAATATAAAAATTAGATTTTTGATATAAGATATGATACATAATTCAATTATTAAGAGTGGAAATGAAGTTTGCTGATTTTTTTTTGTTTATACAATTTTAATGCATTTTATGTTACATTTAATTAAATTATGGTTAAAAATTTTATAATGATACGGGTTTGGATAGGGTTATGAACGAGTTGAGCTACATGGGACTTGGGTAAATTATTATTGAGCTAAGTTCAAGCTTGAGCTTGTTATTGCGTAGCTGAATGAGTTTGCGACCTTACGACTCGGCTAAAATAAAATATCAATACACCTTTAGAAGTTGAAAATATTGTATTTACACTACAAAAATCTTACACTATGATTTTAAATGTTATTGATAAATATATTAGTTTTGAAGTTTAACGGTAAGTTAGAGCTTGAGTCAAAAACTTCCAAGCTCTAGTTAGACCTAAATGTGATTGAGTAAAGCTTGAACCAATCAATACTTTGTTTGATTGTGGCTCTACGTTCACCTACTTTGATTGAGTAACTTCGCATTTAATATTTAAGCTTATTTTAAACTTATTCCAATTCAAACGTGAAACAAATTAACAAATACTATTTAAACACAACATCAATATAAGTTAACACTATATTTTTGGGTTCTTACAGGGCTTAGGCTTGAGCAACCTTTGTTCAAGCCTAAGCTTGAGAAATTAATGAATAATTTTTTTTGTTTAGGTAAGCCAAAGACCCAAATTCTATTCTTTCTAAAGAGGATTTTCTTATGAGTTGAACAATTAAGTTTCAAGCTTGCTTGACCCAATCAACGTGCCTAATCATATCAAAAGATAATGATTATAATAATTATTTATCAAAAGATAGCATAATATAGAAAAATTAAGATCAAAATGGTACCATATCAATAGATACAGAGAATGATATATCCAAAAGATACAAATTCCCTATAGGAATATGATCACATAATGCAAATTATGTGACCACAATATTGTGGAAAATCAAACTGAAAAATGTTATTATAATTAAAAAAACAATATTATGTGTACATATTTTTGGTATATAATTTAAGTACATAGACAATATGTCACTATGTAATTGACTATTACTTTATCTTTGATTTATAATTATCCAATCATATAATGACATATTATTTGTATATCTAAATTGTGTATTAAAATATGTATGCATAATTTTATTATAACAAAAGTTCGTGATTTGTTAAACCCATTTACAAAATATAAATAGTTTAAGAGGTCTTGTTTGATATTTGAATTAGTAAAATAGTTCCCATTAGATAGACATAAACATGAAACTAAAATGCTTAAACTAGAAGTATTTTCAAACATAAAAGTTTATGGCATAGTCAAATTTGGGATTTGAGTTGCCAAGGAAGCCAATACGATGCCTATTGTTGATATATACAAGTGTATTTTTCTACTAGTTTATTAGATGAAAATATTGAGTCAATAGTCAAAGTAGTTATAATTAACAAGTCTATTTATTATTATAATATTGTAGATGGAACCCCTAGGAGGGATTTGACACCTAAGAAAATTAATTGCATGAAGTTTGATGAGGCATCAACGATAAATAATACAATCAAGGTGGTGTTATAAAAGCGCTTCAAAGTTTTAGAAACGCTCTTATCATAGCAGTCTAGTATCCAAAAAACTTCTTATATAAACACATTCAGACATCTTTTCTAGAATCTCATCTTTGTCTTTGAGGCTTGAGTATATCATCTAATTAAAATATCTTTGAATTGGCTATAGACAGTAAAAAAACAATCTTTCTCTCATCCTTCTTTGAAAGATTTTGTATGACCGAATTAAATTTAAATATCTTTGAATTAAATTAAAAAATATATTTACAGAATGATAGTTTTTCAAAATATCTTTGTCTCTTCTTTCTTTGAAAGGTTTTGTATAGCCGAATTAAATTTGGATTCTCCATTCTTCGAATGAATACAATATTATCTCTACTTATTAATTTAACTATTAAAACTTAAAAGTGAAAACACAGTCTTGTCAATAAACTTTATATATAATACTTTATAGAGATAAAAAAACCCTAATCTAACGATATTAATTTTCTTCTAAATCAATTCTTATGATTAGAGAAAATTGTGAAACCATGGATATTACAAGAATTGACTATAAACTAAAGAAGACGACCAATATTAATTAAGAATAATACGAAGGCATTATGTAAACAACATTTATATAAATTATGTATAATATTTATATGTAGACAAATATAGCATACATGATAAACCAACTTGGAGTAGAATCTTAAAAATCAAATACATTAACGAAACACTTATTTTAATAGCAAAAGCTGATTGATTGAGCAAGTCGACACCTCATGCATCACTTTGTTATGGGACATTGATGGGATTATTCGGAACGTTACTATGATTGTCAGGTGGCGAGGGGCTTCCTTTAACACCGATTTTAATAGAGTAATTAATTCCATTAATCATGTGGCCATGTGCTGCTGCCGTCTTCTCTTCTACAAAAATCATCAAAATTATTGCTTTGTTATCAGTTGAATCATTTATCTTGCATAATTATGAATATACTCATGAATTTATTTTACACAAAGAGACATTAATAGACGGAAATTAATATAATGAAATGGGCTCACTTGTTTGTGGTGATTCCACAAGCGTAAGCATAGACTCACTCACAATGTGCAAATCCATTGTTTTAAATTAAATGAACTAATTAAAGAAAATATATGAATTTGAAGAGAAATATATAAAGAAGATTGACTCACTGGTTTTTGCTGCTTCTGCAAAAGGAAGAATCGTTGAAGAGAAGAGGAGAATTAAAAGCAAGGTTGCCAGAAAGTTCGCAGATGGGAACTTGCCAGCCATTTTTATTGATTATGCTTGAGAATATGGTATATTGATTATATAGACATATTTATAGCAAATTAGAAATGTTTAGGTGCCAATTTTCATGGAAAAGTTTTTTCTATGCATGTAATTTTGTCGAATCACTTTGAAAGTGTTGTGCGGTGCAATAACTTTGAAAAGTATTTCCAATTTTCAATAACTTTGAAAATTATTTCCAATTTCGTAGTTTAAACTTTAGTAAAATTCCATATTTGAGATTTTCTTTTTCACTTTGATGACTTACTATTGAAATAATATTTTTTACAAATCAATTTTCTCATATATTACTAGAAAATAAATAAGGGTGTTAATTAACATAAGAGTCGAAGAGTACATTTTTAAAAATTATTAAGTTAGTGGGGGCTTCAACCCCCACTCAACTCCTTGTGGCTTAGTCTCTGCTAGGGTTAAGAGCAAATTACATGATTGGAGTTGAAATCACTAGGTATCCGATTATAAATTCTGGTTTCTATCTGAATTGACAAATATTGGATATACTTTAGTTGAAATTTTGGCGGAACTAGTAGGGTCTTGGTCTAATTTTAATTCATCTCTCTAAGAAATCAAAATTGACCCATGAATTCTTGAGAGTATCCTACACAACGCTATTTTTTTAATTTCTAACTAAACAAAACAATGTGGTTTTGTGGATCACAAAATGATGGTGTTTGATGCGACTACTAAGCCACCATTTTATTGACTGCCATTCAATTATTCCTTCCCCAAATTTTTATGTGACCTATCTTGATATTTTTCTGCCCTAATCTTTCAGTTGTCCTACTGTCTTACCAGTTTTAACACTTTTTTCTTAATCTACCATTAGAATATAAATTGTGTAAAGTGAGACAGACTTTAAAAAAAAAAAAATAGAAATCCGAGAGTCTGTTGTGAGGAACTTCAAGTACTACAAGAGGTATATTTGATTCAGTGTTCTACATTTTCTTTTCGAAAAATTACCGTATTTGTATAACTCATAATACAGATTTCTTAATACTACAGAGAGACCACAGTACAGATCAACATGTTTAAAATTCAATAATATTGGTGGAATTAAACGCCACCAAATAAATATGTGAAAATTCAATGAAAAGATAAACACTAAAACTTGTCAATAGGGTAGAGAATAGTTCTCTATTTGCATATTGTTCACGATAATGACCATAAAGAATTCATCATATATGAATTCCTTGCATGATGTGTACACGCATCTGGGAAATTTCCATGGAAAATAGAATAAATTTTTATTAGTTCTTATAAATGAATTTCGTTTCCCTTCGTATATAAAAACTCGTTAATGGAAAGTTTTCAATTTCCCTCTAACACGTTAGTGAAAATGGCCCTTTTATTATAAAATTTTAATTACCATTTATAAGGTTTTCATTTTTAGTCACCACCAAAAAAAAGGGTAGGGTGGTGGTTAGTTAAAAACGCATTTAATTCGCATATTATTAAACATGTATTTTGCAGGTTTCTATACTGAATGAATATTTTATTATTAAACACGTCGTTTTGATACCTAAGTCTAAAGCATGAAAATATTTTTTAATTTTGAACTAATTGCCATATTGTCATTAAAAAAACCCATTTTTTTTCAAATTTCTAACCTTTTTATTCATCACATCAAGTTCATATTTATAACAGTAGTGCACAATTTTTCACATAATTCTTTTTACACTAGATTGAATTTTTCTTTTTGTCCAGCTCAATTTTTCATCTTCGTTATTCTCCGAATATGTAAACTTTCATTGTCTTTTCCTTTGTTGTTTATAGTTTCGTCATGTTTAAAATTCTTTTAATATTTAATATATGAGTTGATTTGAGGCATCAATCATTCATTAATCTTGTTGTATATTCGCCTAATTTTGCAATGATTAAATATGATGTATTATGTTATATTGGCTTTAATAACTAATTAAATACTCCATATACAAATTTTTATATCTATTTCAACCACGGATTTCATGAAAAGTGTTAAAATTATAATTAATATTGTTGTATTTTTAGAAATATATTATTAAAAATATGCCATATTAAACCCGTATATACGTGTTTTGAATTTTTCCCGTATCCGAGTTTTATGACTATTTTCTTACAAACATATTTTTTACTATTCATTGTATCATACCTGTATAATTCTCATACTTGTATTTACTAACTATAGGGAGCCTTTAGTGAGAAAAAATTAATGAGATGATAAATATTTTGTTGTTATAAATACTATATTTATAATTTTAACGACTAATTATGTATATTCTTGTTAAAACTAAACGAATTTATACTTTCAATAACAAAATTTTAAATTTCTTACTATAAAACTTAAAAATCTGTCGTTATTGGTCTTATGGATATATAAAAGACTAGAGATGGACATGAACCGAACTGACCCTGAACATCTCTCTGCTCGAGTTTAACTTGAATAAAAAATAATCTATCTAGAATTCAGCTTAAATTTGTCAAATTGAAATTAAGGTTTGCTTGAGATTGACTCGAATAAAAATAGTTCGATTTGAATTATGACTCAAATCGATGGCTCGAATGCATTGTTTGAGTTTGTAGCTCATTAACAATGTCGATTTACCTAAATAATAGGCAAAATAATATCGTTTTGTAAATTGGTTTTAGAAACTTTTAGGTTCGTTTAAAAAATTAATAAAAAATCTGAGGAGCATTACATGTTTTGAAAGGTGTTTTCGCTTCAGCAACTTTAAGTTATGCATTCTATCTTTTTAAATTAAGACTCCTAGTTAAAATCCCTTACTTGCATATCATCTTCTTTGTACTTTGATGTTGATAGTCGTCTCCTCATTGGTGTCTTAGGTCATCTTTTGTAACACTTAGGGGTCGTTTGGTTGGCGTGTTTTAAAGATTACCTTGATAATTTATCTTTTATTACTTACATTACCTTTTTTGGTTTGTCAGTAACAATAGATTATAATAATTTTTTATTACCAATACTGACATGACAGATAATATAGGTGATAATTTGATTACCATATTTACTTTAGGTATTGAAAGATAGCCAAGTTAATCTTGATTTTATTATAATAATAATATTATTTATTAATTTTTAAGGCAAAAATAAATTTATTTTTAATTAATATAACAAATAATAAAAAAATATTTAAAAATAATTATATTCAAGGGCATTTAAGTAAAATAATTTACTAGTATTATTTTATTACTGTTAACCAAACACATTAATTATTTATATCATCCATTTTTACCAAATTTTATAAAACGTAGTAATAATTTATATTCAGTATTTTTGTCAGTAATCTATCTTCAAGGTAATCTCCCTATTTTGGTAATAAAACATTATCCAAACTGAACACCCCCTTATGTGTGTCTCTCAAGCGCATAATAGTCATTTTGTATAATTATGATTAATGTATAATTGATTGAATGTTAAATAAATGATAAAATGTGAATTTAGAGTGATAGACAACCATGCATGAGGTAGCCATGCCTATGTGTCAGTTGCTATGTCAGTTGGATATGCTCCAATATTTATAGAGCCATGACGTCTTGTGCTACATTCAGGCCCTCCATTATAAACATGACTTTGACTTTTGCCAGCGTCCTGACTTGGAACATCGTACATGTTCTCATCAAACCTAGAGAATTTATCATCATCATCATCCTCCTCATTAACTTCTACTTCATAATCCTCATCCACGTCGTTATGATTATTATCATCACCATAATTCCCACCAAACTCTTGGAAACTTTGTGGATGATTCTCCCTTTCTTCCTTATGAACATCTTTAGCTTGTTGATTACCCCTTTCATCAATTGGACTTTTGTTAACATAGAGTTTGGTTGATCCTCGTAAACTTCTTGCTTTAACCATCAAAAACTTCAGATCATCATCGTCTACAATATCCATTTGACCAACATCACCTAAGGTAAATATGTGCATATTTGATTGCCTTTGATCGAGTCTTAGATGATAACTTATTCTCGTAATGATTCCTTCAAAATCAATACTTGTGTTAATACACATCTGTTAATGTTTTATTTTAACAAGTTTGAATATATATCAAAGATTCAGATCGATTTTCAGTCAATAATTGCACAAGAACCATATAATAAATCATACACAAATCAACACACCAAATTTACTTGGTTTGGGTTCAAAAGATTAGAACCCTACATCCAAGGCAGAGGAATCCTCCAACAAATCCACTAATTAGTAAGAAAAATAGTACAACTTACAGATTAAGAAGCCAATCTAGTAATACAGACACAAACGGAATCGAATCCAGCCTTGCTAACTCGAGTCCTTTCTAAACTCGAGTACCACAACAAACTTGTACACTGACTCAAGTGTTTAGATAGCTAGATGTAAGAAAATATAGTGGATTCATACATTTCTTATAAACCCTAGCAGAGAAGATATGAGGACCCAGAGAGAAAATAATATTCACACCAAAGGCAACCTATTTTTCTTCTAAAGAAACAACCAACGTAAAATGCCTTTCTCTCTTTTCTTTCTCAAAACCAACTGATGGTTAATATCCATTAGTTAAAAAACTTAATCAAGCAAAGACAAAACTGCACCTGGACAATAACTATAGCCTAAACGTTTGCTCTTAATTACAAGACTGCCATTAGTTTTATGTCATATATTCATAACATCCCTATCTTATTCCCATTAACATATCTTGTCACAGTATCATCACCTTCAATCCATTGCTCGCCATAGAGAATCTTAAATTTAGCTTTTTCCATCTTAACTAAAAATAAACCTAAAAACATCTGTGTTTTGGCAAAATATATGTGCTGCAAACAGTACTTACTGGTGAACAGTATCTCTCGATAAAAAATAATAACTCCAAAATAAAAAAAATCACAGTTAGCTTGCACAAACAACCAATGCTCTAGTACCAAACTGATGCATAACACCATGCATGAGCAATAAATCCAAAAGGGGTGAGCTAGAAAATATTATTCACTCCAGATTGCACTACTTTACAATTTCTTCAAATTAGGCCTCAAATGCAAACCAATGTAGCCAAGCTTCATACACATATATTTATAACACATTAAACTATCATATCATCAAATGATGTACAAATTATGATCAAGGCAAGGCAATAAAAAATGGAAGAAAATGGTAGTGGCAATTTTGTAATTTTTATACAACTCTCTACTAAGATAAAGAAAACAGTACACAGATTGAAATGACATCAAATTGGAACATAAGCATAATCAAGGCATAAAGGATAAATCCACCAACCTAGGAACTCTACCACCACTTCCTAAACAAGAGGATGGATAAAGGAATTGAGAGGAATATAAACTATGTTTAAATAGACATAAAAAAAAAATTCAATAGGTAGGCGTTAATACCAACATGTTCTTCATCTGATTTTTATCTAGACTTGAATTTTTATATTTTTTAATAGTCAATGCAATATTAAACAATATTATAACAACTTTAAACAATAAAACAACATGAAATCACAAGATTAAATAGTCTAATAATATAAAATCATAACAAAATTATATTTCACATGAAGTCATAAACATGAATCTACCATACATTATCTGATTTTCAAATGTTCATTAAAAAAACACATTAAAATATGAGCTTGAATCAAGACTGACTTGAATGTGAATGATTTTGCTGTGAAATCTTTGCAAAGGATGTTAATTCCCTAAGTAAATTGACAATTTTCGTTTCTCCCTTCCTTATGTCAAAGTTGAATTATTTATAATGGCTTTCCCATGGGTTTTATTGTTCAATCATACGTGTAATCTCTGTTGAAGAAATTTTTTTCATGCTTCAGAGATTTCGTCACTTACTGGAGGGTTAAGGACAAAGAGAGAGATGGTATACTCTTTTTTTTCTGCATGAGTTACATTAACGGGGTATTTTAGGGAAATGAATTGCTATTGTGGTATTTTTGTTTAGACTTTGGGATGAGTGACATATCTGTATACACAATTTAAAAAAAAAGGGTAAAAAAATTCAATATCCCATATATTATTATATTGTTGTAGATGGAGCTCCTTGAAGGGATTTGACACCTAAGAATTTTTTCCGTGAAGTTTGATGAGACATCAACAATAAGGAATACAATCAAGGTAGAGTTATAAAAGAGCTTCAAAGTTTTAGAAACACTCTTATCATAGCTTTCAAATATCCAAAAAACTTCCTATATAGACATCTTCTTGCATCATTCCTAGAATCTTATCTACCTCTGAGGCCTGAGTATATCCTCTAATGAAAATATCTTAGAATTGGTTATTAACTATGAAAAAACAAACTTTCACTCATCTTTCTTTGAATGGTTTTGTATGGCCGAATTAAATTTAAATATTTTAGAATTAAATTTAAAAATATTTATATGGAATGATAGTTTTTCTAAATATCTTTGTCTCATCTTTCTTTGAAAGGTTTTGTATGGCGGAATTAAATTTGGATCCTCCATTGTTTGAATGAATACAATATTGTCATTAATTTTTAATTTAGCCATTGAAACGTAGCCATAAAAAAGTAGTATTGTCAATAAACCTCATACATGATACTTTATAGAGAAAAAATACCCAGATCTAACAATATAGATTTTTTTCTGAATTGATTCTTATGATAAGAGGAAATTGTGAAACCATAGATATTACATGAATTGGCTATAAACTAAAGAAGACGACCGATATTAATTAAGAAAAATACGAAGACATTACGTGAACAACATTTTTATAAATTATGTATAATATTTGTATGTAGACAGAAATAGCATACATGATGAACCGAATACAAGGAAACACTTATTTTAATAACAAAAGCTGATCGATTGAGCAACTCGCCACCTCATGCATCACTTTGTTATGGGTTATTGATAGCACCGAGACCGTGATTGTCAGGTGGTGAGGGGCTTCCTATAGCGCCGACTTTAATAGAGTAATTCATTCTATTAATCATGTGGCCATGTGCTGTTGCCGTCTTCTCTTCTACAAAAATTATCAAAATTATTGCTTTGTTATCAGTTGAATCATTTATCTTGCATAATTATGAATATACACATGAATTTATTTTATACAAAGAGATATTAATTGATGGAAATTAATATAAACAAATGGGCTCACTTGTTTGTGGTGATTCCAACAAGCGTAAGCGTAGACTCACTCACAATGTACAAATCCATTGTTTTAAATTAATGAACTAATTAAAGAAAATATATGAGTTTGAAGAGAAATATATATAGAAGATTGACTCACTGGTTTTTGCTGCTTCCGCAAACGGAAGAATCGTTGAAGAGAAGAGGAGAATTAAAAGCAAGGTAACCAGAAAGTACACAGATGGGAACATGGCAGCCATTTTTATTGATTATGCCTGAGAATATGGTATATCGATTATGTAGACATATTTATAGCAAATTAGACGTGTTTAGGTGCATAGAAATTTTTTTTTTCTATGCATGTAATTTTGTCAAATGACATTGAAAGTGTTGTGGGGTGCAATAACTTTGAAAATTATTTCCAATTTCGAAGTTTAAACTTTGGTAAAACTTTATATTTGAGATTTTATTTTGCACTTTGATGATTTACTAATTGAAATAATATCTTTTACAAATCAATTTTCTCATAAATTAGTTGAAAATAAATAAAGGTAATAAAGGGCGTTCTTTAACATAAGAGTCTAAGGGTACATTTTTAAAAATTATTAAGTCAAGCCCCCTCTCAGCCCTTTGTGGCTCAGCCTCAGCTAGGGTGAGGAAATTACATGATTGGAGTTGGAATCACTATATATCCGATCACCAATTCTTGTTTCTATGTGAATTGACAAATATTGGGTATACTTTAGTAAAAAATTTTGGGAGAACCAACACAGTCTTGGTCTAATTTTGATTCCTCTCTCTAAGAAATCAAAACTGACCCATAAATTGTTGAGTATCTAGCATAACTTTATTTTTTTTTAATTCTAACTAAGAAAACAATGTCGTTTGTGGATCACAAAATGTTGGTGTTCGATGCAACTACTAAGCCACAATTTTATCCGCTGCCATTCAATTATTCCTTCCTCAAATTTTTATATGACCTATCTTGATATTTTTCTGCCCTAATCTTTGAGTTGTCCTACTGCCTTACCAGTTTTAACATCTTTTTCTTCGTCTACAATTAGAATATAAATTGTGTAAAGTGAGACAGAGTTAAAAAAAAAATTAGAAATCCGAGAGTCTGCTGTGAGGAACTTCAAGTACTACAAGAGGTATATATGCATCAGTGTTCTACATTTTCTTTTCGAAAAAATTTCCGTTCTTCTGTAACTCATAATACAGATTTCTTTATACTACAAAGAGACCACAGTACAAATCAACATGTTTAAAATTCAATAATACTGGTGGAATTAAACGCCACCAAATAAATATGTGAAAATTCAGTGAAAAGTTAAACACTAAAACTTGTCAATAGGGCAGAGAATAGTTCTCTATTTGCATATTGTTCACGATAATGACCATAAAGAATTCATCATATATGAATTCCTTGCATGATGTGTACACGCATCTGGGAAATTTCCCTTGGAAAATAGAATAAATCTTTATTAGTTCTTATAAATGAATTTCGTTTCCGTTCGTATATAAAAACTCGTTAATGGAAAGTTTTCAATTTCCCTCTAACACGTTAGTGAAAATGGCCCTTTTATTATAAAATTTTAATTACCATGTATAAGGTTTTCTTTTTTAGTCACCACAAAAAAAAAAAAAAGGGTAGGGTGGTGGTTAGTAAAAAACGCATTTAATTCGCATATTATTAAACATGTATTTTGCAGGTTTCTGTGTTGAATGAATATTTTATTATTAAACACATCGTTTTGATACCTAAGTCTAAAGTATGAAAATTGGTACGTGTTGTCGTTGACACCCAAATTAAATCCTAAATTCCTGTAACAAAAATATAGTAAAGGAAAGTAGGGATCGTTCCCTCGAAGAGCCTTGATTAGTATGTCGTTACAAATAAATCGAAACAAATAAATAAAAAAAAAGGGGGTTTTGAAGTGAATGCAAATTATAATGAAAAACACTAATTAAAAATTCAGTAAAATAATCTAAAAGGAATTAATCGATTTAACAAACCTTGGTCTTCGGTCACATCCACCATTGGAACTACGATTGATCATCGAAACAAAATATCAAATTAATTAATTGAATATTCGTTGTGGTATCGAATTAACCTGTCATTCCTTACGATTAGTTAACCAAAAACATGTATTTCAATTAACCCTTATTGATTAATAATTCGGATACGATCTCGAATTTAATTAAACAATAGCATTACGAATTAGAAAGACCAACGAAGCAAGACAACACAAACGTACGACGCTGCATTTAATCTAGTTGATTATTTTCCTAGGATTTACAGTTTCTGATGCAGCAAACGATAAACCTAGTCGCTACTTCGATTAGATGAATTGAACAATTACGGATTCAGCACCTAAACTAGCCGTAGATTATATTAATTGAGAAACTAATCGCGCGCCTTAGAAATCAACCAACACAATCAATACAAATAATTCAGAAAGATAATCAATACTCAAATAATCAAAAAGATGCATTAAAGAACAAAATAAATCTCACAATCATTGTAGTTCCATGGTTTCAGATCCCTTCAACCAAGATAAATTATTCAGCCACTGTAAACCATATTTTGCTCTCTAATTCTCTAATTACAATGGTTGATGATTCTCAAATAAAAATAAGAGTATATATATTATCTTCCTACTAAAAATCTGGAAATTGAAAGTGAATCCTCATCTCCTAATCCAATCAAGCAAAGTGATACATATCTTCCCAAAAAGAAAGGAAAAGATATGTATTTTTAATATAAATCCTTCTTCCAAAAATATCATTCCTTATTTAGCTCAATTAATCCTCTTTTCCAGCTGGTGATAATCCTTTTCCTAGGAAGCAAATCTTAATATTTTCTGGACTCTTGCAGCTGATCTGGGTGTTCAGATCTGTTTTTCGGATTCTGCTCTCATCTCTCACGTGCCCACGCCTAGTCTGCATTACGAAAATTCCAGATTAATAGATCTGCTCCAGTTTTTCATCTTTTTGGCCCAACTTATTCCAAAAATTGCTCAAAGCTTCCTAAATACAAAAAGATAAGTAATTCTATTAGATTAAATCAAATTTCCACACAACACAAGGGAATTCTAAATCAAAATAGTAACAATTAATGGCCTTATCAAAAATATTTTTTAATTTTCAACTAATTACCATATTGTCATTTAGAAAAAGCGATTTTTTTTTTTCAAATTTCTAACCTCTCTATTCATCACATCAAGTTCATGTTTATAACAGTAGTAAACATTTTTTCACATAATTCTTTTTACACTAGATTGATTTTTTTGTTTTGTCTGGCTCAATTTTTCATCTTCGTTATTCTTCGAATATGTAAACTTTCATTGTCTTTTCCTTTGTTGTTTATAGTTTCGTCATGTTTAAAATTCTTTTAATGTTTAATATATGAGTTGATTTGAGGCATCAATCATTCATTAACCTTGTTGTATACTCGCCTAATTTTGCAATGATTGAATATGATGTATTATGTTACCTTAAGTATTTAATAACTAATTAAATACTTTATATACAAATTTTTCCCATATCCGAGTTTTATGAGTATTTTCTTACAAACATATTTTTTACTATTCACTGTATCATACTCGTATAATTCTCATACTTGTATTTACTAACTATAGGGGGCCTTTAGTGAGAAAAAAATAATGAGATGATAAATATTTTGTGGTTATAAATACTATATTTATAATTTTAACGACTAATTATGTATATTCTTGTTAAAACTAAACGAATTTATACTTTCAATAACAAAATTTTAAATTTCTTACTATAAAACTTAAAAAGCTGTCGTTATTGGTCTTATGGATATATAAAAGACTAGAGATGGACATGAACCGAACTGGCCCTTAACATTTCTCTGCTCGAGTTTAACTTGAATAAAAAATAATCTACCTAGAATTAAGCTAAAATTCGTCGAGTTGAAATTAAGGTTTGCTTGAGATTGACTCGAATAAAAATAGTTCGATTTGAATTATGACTCAAATCGATGGCTCGAATGCATTGTTTGAGTTTGTAGCTCATTAACAATGTCGATTTACCTAAATAATAGGTAAACAATATCGTTTTTTAAATTGGTTTTAGAAACTTTCAAGTTCGTTTAAAAAATTAATAAAAAATCTGAGAAGCATTACATGTTTTGAAAGGTGTTTTCGCTTCAGCAACTTTAAGTTATGCATTCTATCTTTTTCAATTAAGACTCCTAGTTAAAATCCCTTACTTGCATATCATCTTCTTTGTACTTTGATGTTGATAGTCGTCTGCTCATTGGTGTCTTAGGTCATCTCTTGTAACACTTAGGGGTCGTTTGGTTAGAGTGTTTTAAAGATTACCTTGGTAATCTATATTTTATTACTTACATTATCTCGTTTGATTTGTTAGTAATAAAAGATTACAGTATGTCTCTATTATCAATACTGACATAACAAGTAATATATGTGGTAATCTGATTACCACCTTTACCCTAGGTATTAAAATATTACTAAGTTAATCTTGATTTTATTATAATAATAATACTATTTATTAATTTTTAAGACAAAAATAAATTTATTTTTAATTAATATAACAAATAATAAAAAAATATTTATATTCAAAGACATTTAAGTAAAATAACTTACTAGTATTTTTTTTTATTACTGTTAACCAAACACATTAATTTTTATGTCATCTATTTTTATCAAATTTTATGAAACGTAGTGATAATTTATACCCAATAATTTTCTCAGTAATCTACCTTCAAGGTTAGCTCCCCAATTTGATAATAAAACATTACCCAAACCAAACGCCCCCTTATGTGTATCTCTCAAGTGCATAATAGTCATTTTGTATAATTATGATTAATGTACAATTGATTGAATGTTAAACAAATGATAAAATGTGAATTTAGAGTGATAGGCAACCATGCATGAGGTAGCCATGCCTGTGTGTCAGTTGCTATGTCAGTTGGATATGTTCTAATATTTATAAAGCCGTGACGTCTTGTGCTACATTTAGCCCCTTCATTATAAGCATGACTTTGACTTTTCCCAGCGTCCTGACTTGGAACATTGTACATGTTCTGATCAAACCTAGAGAATTTATCACCATCATCCTCCTCTTCATTAACCTCTACTTCATAATCCTCATCCACGACGTTATCATTATTATCATCACCATAATTCCCACCAAACTCTTGGAAACTTTATGGATGATTCTCCCTTTCTTCCTTATGAACATATTCAACTTGTTGATTGCCCCTTTCATCAATTGGACTTTTGTTAACATAGAGTTTGGTTGATCCTCGTAAACTTCTTGCTTTAACCATGAATAACTTCAGATCATCATCGTCTACCACATCCATTAGACCCTCATCACCTAGGGTAAATATGTGCATATTTGATTGCCTTCGATTGAGTCTTAGACTATAACTTGTTCTCGCAATGAATCCTTCAAAATCAATACTTGTGTTAACACACATCCTTCTCTTACTCTTGTCAACATATCTTGTCACATTATCATCACCTTCAATCCATTGCTCTCCATAAAGAATCTTAAATATAGCTTTTACTATCTTGACTAAAAATAAACTTAAAAACATAAAAACACCTGTGTTTAGGCAAAGTTTATGTGTTGTGAACAGTACTCATTGGTGAACAGTATCTTTCGGAAAAAAATAACTCTAAAATGAAAAATATCACAATTATCTTGCACAAACAACCAATGCTCTAACACCATGCATGAGCAATAAATCCAAAAGGGGTGAGCTAGAAAATATTATTCACTCCAAATTGCATTACTTTACAATTTCTTCAAATTAGGCCTTAAATGCAAACCAATGCAGCCAAGCTTCATACACATATATTTATAACACATTAAACTATCATATCATCAAATGATGTATAAATTATGATCAAGGCAAGACAATCAAAAATGGAAGAAGATGGTAGCGGTAATTTTGTAATTTTTATGTAACTCTCTGCTAAGATAAAGAAAACAGTACACAGATTGAAATGGCATCAAATTGGAACATAAGCATAGCCAAGGCATAAAGGATAAATCCACCAACCTAGGAACTCCACCACCACTTCCTAAACACAAGAGGATGGACAAAAGAATTGAGAGGAATAAAAACTACGTTTAAATAGACATAAAAATAAAATTCAGGAGGTTGGCGTTAATGCCAACCTGTTCTTCATCTGGTTTTTATCTAAACCTGAATTTTTATATTTTTTAACTATCAATACAATATTAAACAATATTATAACAATTTTAAACAATAAACAATATGAAATCACAATATTAAACAGTGTATCAACATAAAATCACAACAAAAATTATTATTGAGCTACATGGGACTTGGGTAAATTATTATTGAGCTAAGTTCAAGCTTGAGCTTGTTATTGCATAGCTGAATGAGTTTGCGAGCTTACGACTCGGCTAAAATAAAATATCAATACACCTTTAGAAGTTGAAAATATTGTATTTACACCACAAAAATCTTACACCATGATTTTAAATGTTATTGATAAATATATTAGTTTTGAAGTTTAACAATAATTTGTCTAGTTGAGTTAGTTTTGAAGTTTAATGGTAAGTTAGAGCTCGAGTCAAAAACTTCCAAGCTCTAGTTAGACCTAAATGTGATTGAGTAGAGCTTGAACCAATCAATACTTTGTTTGATTGTGGCTCTACGTTCACCTACTTTGATTGAGTAACTTTGTATTTAATATTTAAGCTTATTTTAAACTTATTCCAATTCAAACGTGAAAAAAATTAACAAATACTATTTAAACACAACATCAACATAAGTTAACACTATATTTTTGGGGTCTTACAGGGCTTAGGCTTGAGCAACCTTTGTTCAAGCCTAAGCTTGAGAAATTAATGAATAAATTTTTTTGTTTAGGTAAGCCAAAGACCCAAATTCTATTCTTTCCAAAGAGGATTTTCTTATGAGTTGAACAATTAAGTTTCAAGCTTGCTTGACCCAATCAACGTGCCTAATCATATCAAAAGATAATGATTATAATAATTATTTATCAAAAGATAGTATAATATAAAAAAATTAAGATCAAAATGGTACCATATCAATAGATACAGAGAATGATATATCCAAAAGATACAAATTCCTTATAGGAATATGATCACATAATGCAAAATATGTGACCACAATATTGTGGAAAATCAAACTGAAAAATGTTATTACAAAAAAAAAAAACAATATTATGTGTACATATTTTTGGTATATAATTTAAGTACATAGACAATATGTCACTATGTAATTGATTATTACTTTATCTTTGATTTATAATTATCAAATCATATAATGACAGATTATTTGTATATCAAAATTGTGTATTAAAATATGTATGCATAATTTTATTATAACAAAAGTTCGTGATTTGTTAAACCCATTTACAAAATATAAATAGTTTAAGAGGTCTTGTTTGATATTTGAATTAGTAAAATAGTTCCCATTAGATAGACATAAACATGAAACTAAAATGCTTAAACTAGAACTATTTTCAAACATGAAAGTTTATGGCATAGTCAAATTTGGGGTTTGAGTTGCCAAGGAAGCCAATACGATGCCTATTGTTGATATATACAAGTGTATTTTTCTACTAGTTTATTAGATGAAAATATTGAGTCAATAGTCAAAGTAGTTATAATTAACAAGTCTATTTATTATTATAATATTGTAGATGGAACCCCTAGGAGGGATTTGACACCTAAGAAAATTAATTGCATGAAGTTTGATGAGGCATCAACGATAAATAATACAATCAAGGTGGTGTTATAAAAGCGCTTCAAAGTTTTAGAAACGCTCTTATCATAGCAGTCTAGTATCCAAAAAACTTCTTATATAAACACATTCAGACATCTTTTCTAGAATCTCATCTTTGTCTTTGAGGCTTGAGTATATCATCTAATTAAAATATCTTTGAATTGGCTATAGACAGTAAAAAAACAATCTTTCTCTCATCCTTCTTTGAAAGATTTTGTATGGCCGAATTAAATTTAAATATCTTTGAATTAAATTAAAAAATATATTTACAGAATGATAGTTTTTCAAAATATCTTTGTCTCTTCTTTCTTTGAAAGGTGTTATATAGCCGAATTAAATTTGGATTCTCCATTCTTTGAATGAATACAATATTGTCTCTACTTATTAATTTAACTATTAAAACTTAAAAGTGAAAACACAGTGTTGTCAATAAACTTTATAGAGATAAAAAAACCCTAATCTAACCATATAAATTTTCTTCTAAATCAATTCTTATGATTAGAGAAAACTGTGAAACCATGGATATTACAAGAATTGACTATAAACTAAAGAAGACGACCAATATTAATTTAGAATAATACGAAGGCATTATGTAAACAACATTTATATAAATTATGTACAATATTTATATGTAGACAAATATAGCATACATGATAAACCAACTTGGAGTAGAATCTTAAAAATCAAATACATTAACGAAACACTTATTTTAATAGCAAAAGCTGATTGATTGAGCAACTCGGCACCTCATGCATCACTTTGTTATGGGACATTGATGGGATTATTCGGAACGTTACTATGTTTGTCAGGTGGCGAGGGGCTTCCTGGAACACCGATTTTAATAGAGTAATTAATTCCATTAATCATGTGGCCATGTGCTGCTGCCGTCTTCTCTTCTACAAAAATCATCGAAATTATTGCTTTGTTATCAGTTGAATCATTTATCTTGCATAATTATGAATATACTCATGAATTTATTTTACACAAAGAGACATTAATAGAAGGAAATTAATATAATGAAATGGGCTCACTTGTTTGTGGTGATTCCACAAGCGTAAGCATAGACTCACTCACAATGTGCAAATCCATTGTTTTAAATTAAATGAACTAATTAAAGAAAATATATGAATTTGAAGAGAAATATATAAAGAAGATCGACTCACTGGTTTTTGCTGCTTCTGCAAAAGGAAAAATCGTTGAAGAGAAGAGGAGAATTAAAAGCAAGGTTACCAGAAAGTACGCAGATGGGAACTTGCCAGCCATTTTTATTGATTGTGCTTGAGAATATGGTATATTGATTATATAGACATATTTATAGCAAATTAGAGATGTTAAGGTGCCAATTTTCCCGGAAAAAGTTTTTTCTATGCATGTAATTTTGTCGAATCACTTTGAAAGTGTTGTGCGGTGCAATAACTTTGAAAATTATTTCCAATTTTCAATAACTTTGAAAAGTATTTCCAATTTCGTAGTTTAAACTTTAGTAAAATTCCATATTTGAGATTTTCTTTTTCACTTTGATGACTTACTAATTGAAATAATATTTTTTACAAATCAATTTTCTCATATATTACTAGAAAATAAATTAATTAACATAAGAGTCGAAGAGTACATTTTTAAAAATTATTAAGTTAGTGGGGGCTTCAACCCCCACTCAACTCCCTGTGGCTTAGTCTCTGCTAGGGTTAAGAGCAAATTACATGATTGGAGTTGAAATCACTAGGTATCCGATTATAAATTCTGGTTTCTATCTGAATTGACAAATATTGGATATACTTTAGTTGAAATTTTGGCTGAACTAGTAGGGTCTTGGTCTAATTTTAATTCATCTCTCTAAGAAATCAAAGTTGACCCATGAATTCTTGAGTATCCTACACAACGCTATTTTTTTAATTTCTAACTAAACAAAACAATGTGGTTTTGTGGATCACAAAATGATGGTGTTTGATGCGACTACTAAGCCACCATTTTATTGACTGCCATTCAATTATTCCTTCCCCAAATTTTTATGTGACCTATCTTGATATTTTTCTGCCCTAATCTTTCAGTTGTCCTACTGTCTTACCAGTTTTAACACTTTTTTCTTAATCTACCATTAGAATATAAATTGTGTAAAGTGAGACAGACTTTAAAAAAAAAAAAAAAATGGAAATCCGAGAGTCTGTTGTGAGGAACTTCAAGTACTACAAGAGGTATATTTGATTCAGTGTTCTACATTTTCTTTTCAAAAAATTACCGTATTTGTAGAACTCATAATACAGATTTCTTAATACTACAGAGAGACCACAGTACAGATCAACATGTTTAAAATTCAATAATATTGGTGGAATTAAACGCCACCAAATAAATATGTGAAAATTCAATGAAAAGATAAACACTAAAACTTGTCAATAGGGTAGAGAATAGTTCTCTATTTGCATATTGTTCACGATAATGACCATAAAGAATTCATCATATATGAATTCCTTGCATGATGTGTACACGCATCTGGGAAATTTCCCATGGAAAATAGAATAAATTTTTATTAGTTCTTATAAATGAATTTCGTTTCCCTTCGTATATAAAAACTCGTTAATGGAAAGTTTTCAATTTCCCTCTAACACGTTAGTGAAAATGGCCCTTTTATTATAAAATTTTAATTACCATTTATAAGGTTTTCATTTTTAGTCACCACAAAAAAAAAAAGGTAGGGTGGTGGTTAGTTAAAAACGCATTTAATTCGCATATTATTAAACATGTATTTTGCAGGTTTCTATACTGAATGAATATTTTATTATTAAACACGTCGTTTTGATACCTAAGTCTAAAGCATGAAAATATTTTTTAATTTTCAACTAATTGCCATATCGTCATTAAAAAAAACCCATTTTTTTTTTCAAATTTCTAACCTTTTTATTCATCACATCAAGTTCATATTTATAACAGCAGTACACAGTTTTTCACATAATTCTTTTTACACTAGATTGAATTTTTCTTTTTGTCCAGCTCAATTTTTCATCTTCGTTATTCTCCGAATATGTAAACTTTCATTGTCTTTTCCTTTGTTGTTTATAGCTTCGTCATGTTTAAAATTCTTTTAATATTTAATATATGAGTTGATTTGAGGCATCAATCATTCATTAATCTTGTTGTATATTCGCCTAATTTTGCAATGATTAAATATGATGTATTATGTTACATTAGCTTTAATAACTAATTAAATACTCCATATACAAATTTTTATATCTATTTCAACCACGGATTTCATAAAAAGTGTTAAAATTATAATTAATATTGTTGTATTTTTAGAAATATATTATCAAAAACTACACCATAAAAGATCTAATGTAACAATTAAATTTCGTTGTTAAAAACCCATAAAACTGTAACTTTAGACTTTAGACAACGAAATCATAGCCGCCACAAATGCCTCCGCTGCATTAGATAAAAGGCAACGGTTTATATCCGTTTAGCCAACAGTAAAAATAACCGCTGCATTAATAATTCAAATGCAACGGTTTTGGTGCAATTTAAGTTAACGATTTGCTTAGTCCCAAATGCAACAGTTTCAATTACTAAAGGCAACAATTATAAATAACTTTAGACAACGGCTATAAATTATTTTAAGCAACGGATTGTGTCATTTTTAAGCAACGACTATTTTACTAAAGCAACAATTATTAAAGAGATTAGGTGACGATTATATGCTACTTTAAGTAACAGATTATATTGTTTTTAAGCAACGGCTATTAAGCTAATGCAACGATTATTAAAAACCATTAAGCAACAGTTTCAAATATTTTAGACGACAGATTGTGTCATGCTTAAGCAACAACTATTTAGTTATTGCAACGATTTGTAATATTGTAAAGACAACAATTTTAATGGTTAAGTAACTGTTATATATTTGTTGTTGCATTAGCTGTATGCATTTAATACAACAGTTTGTGTGCATGATGCAATGATATTTTTATATATATTTTTCCTTTGGACCTATTTTAAATAAATAATATATGACCTAAAGATAATAAACTAAGTAATCAAATAAGAAATAAAAGGATATAACACAAAGTCATGTATTGTAACAAAAGTATTTTTAATTCAAAGTCAAGAAATTCAAATTTGTATAATAAGTACTTAACATAAACACATTTAACATATCTCATCATAATCAATAAAAAGAATTTATGTCCTTAGATAAAAGACGTCCTCAAAAGAAGCCTAAATCACAAGCCTCCTCTGTAATCATAAAATGTTTACTCTTTTTCTAGCATCATCAATCACCATCCCTAAACAAAAAAAAAAAAAACAATTAAATTATTATTTAACCAAATATTAGAATATAAATTAACAAACTATTATATGCTCACATATCACAAAATCTATAACCCACCTTATATCTAAACTAAAAGCTTGTAAATATGATCCACTATGGTCAAATTCCACTACAACAACCAACAAAATTGAGGAAAAAACAATTACATTACAACTTCCCATTAGTAAAAACAAGTTAAATTGCAATTGGAAAAAAAATTATATTAAAGTGTCTAAATAATTGTCAAACCAGTTTATCATAATTATTTTATAAAATAAATAATATTTACTTTTAAAGAAAATAACATTTTTACCTTTTGTTGTTTTGTACAGTTGAACCACCTTGAAGTGAATTAAGTCCTGTAATCAATGAACCAAGTGCATCCACATTCATAGTTGGGTTAACTTGTGCTATTTGATTCACAAGCACTGACAAGATCTGTTGTGCCATTGTTGCACTTTCAGCTTCCATCTTTTCTTTCATTTCAGTAATTTCTTTAGTCATTTTTTCCTTCTCAACTTCTAATTCTTCTTTCATTTGGGCAATTATTGCCCTTTCTGCTTCTAACTTCTCCTCTACTTCTTTTTCCAATGTTGATTTTATGGATTCAATGCACTCCTCTGGAAGTTTATAGTTATCCTTTGATGGTCCTTTTCCTCTCAAGTCAATTGGTGTAACACCTCTCCCCATTAATAACACACGACCAGGTCGTTCTTGCCCCAATTCAGTTATAACTTCTTCCAACATTTCACCACTTTCTCCTCGGGATTGCAACTCTTCAATTCGAGCCTATAAACCATAAAAAAGTTAAATTGCAAGTGTTATAATAACTTATGTTTGTAAATAAAAAAAAAAAGGTTGCTCTAACAATTTTGTTTTATGCTAAACATACTATTTTTTCTCTAATACTGTTATCATCTTGATATGCACGTCCTTCTTTTCTTTTCCGAGTAGCTAGATACATTTCAACTTTGGTAGGAGGTTCTTTGTTCTCCTTGGAATTTTGCTAAGATGTAATAACAAAAACAAGTTACAAGCAACACATTAAAACTCAAATTCAAGTGAATCAATAACAAATTTTACAACACTTACCAAATTATGGTAGATACTGGCAAAACTTTTTGGACCAGTAGTGTGCATATCATGTTGTCTTTTGCGATTTTCAATATTGATATTAGCTATTTTCTGCATAAAATCTCAAATTAGGAAATGACATCTCAATAAATATTCATTTATATACATGTCCAAAAGAATTTGACCTGCACATCTTCATCATTCCAATATTGAAGAAGCTCCTTAAAAATTAGTTCTGAAATCTCTAGTGGACGGTTTTTCATCCTTTCTTCATCAGTTGCATATTTTTTAAAGTAAGTCTTCTTTACTTTGCATTTGTGTGTTCGCCATGCATCTCCAATTGCATTCATCACCCATTTCTTACTTGCTATTGGAAGAATATATATTCTCTATATTAAGAACAAATGTATCAAAATTAACATCATAAGTCATAAACATTAAATGGAAAAAAAAAGGTTATTAGGTCTTACATTAACATATTCCCAAATTTGATCCTTTGATGGCATCTTCGACCAATTAGTATGATTTAATGGAGCAAGTTGTTGATTTCGTGCCACCGTACCAAGAAAATTTCTGAATTCAGTTAATGTTTCTTCATCAGGGCCTATGGGCTGGTTGTGAGCATTTAACATAATTGGCTTGCGATCTTCAAATTTCCTAAGTTGGATCTCTTTCATGAGAGTTGGACCCCTAGTTTTCTTTTTAACGGGAACTAAGTGGAAAAACATGTATCAATAGTGTTTTCCATTATAACTTAAGAAGTAGAAAATAAAAAATATACAATGATAATTTACCTTGATTATCGTCAGATTGAATTGTAGTATCATAGGAGTAGTCTTCATTAATCTCCATCATACTCTCTTGGTGATGCTCATTATGAAAAGAATGATAATTAGGAGGAGTTTGTTCTTCCCTAATCACTTCCTCTAAATGCTCTTCGTTTTCTTGATGTTCACATGATTGTTGCCCTTGAACTTCTTTGCGACTTTTCAATTTGAAATAACTTGACAATGATCCAGCTGGACATAATGCTATTCTTTGCCCATTCTTCTTTGGACTTGGTTGCTTCTTTCTCTCCTTATTTATGCATATGGAAAAAAGATTAATAAAATAACACAAATACTAGAAGCTAGAAGCTAAAGAAAACAGTCAACAATATATAATATGTAGAAAAGGAAGAAAATAGTATTATATACCCAATATTGCAAAGAAAAGATATATACAGTAAAAAACAAGAAAGACTAACATAAACACTATGCAATCTCTAATGTAATTGATACCTGAATTGAACTTTTAGGCAATTGATTATGCTTTTCAACTTGTTCCTCCACCACTAAGTCATATGTCTCTTGTTGAGAATGTATATTTATACGGTGATTGACGAACTGTTGCTGCATAATTTGTTGTTGTATAACTGAAATTTCAGGATGTTCCTTGCTTTTTTCTGATTGACCTTTAGCCTTTTGTGATTGTCCAACTAGAGCTGCTGGTGGTTCCTTACACTTTTGGCGAAGACTAATTGAAACTTGTTGCTCTTCAATTGATTGTTGTGACATGTGGTGTTTTTGTTTATCTTTTCTCAAATAAGAGGCCATAGCACCTGCTGGTACATATTTTCTTTTTTGTGCCTCTTGCTTTTCCTTTTTCATTGCACTATATCCATAAATATTTATCAAAAAATCATACCAGGTTGTTAACAACAAATGAATTAAAGAGAATGAGTGCAACACAAAGAAGATTAAAAATAAGAAAGAATTACCTTTGAATGATAAAGCTTTCTTTTAAGTCTTTTCACAGTGGGCAACTTCAAAATATGAGTGCCTACAAAACCAAGAAACTCAAGTTACAAAAATGGTACTCATATGCCTAAAAAATAGTATCATTTAGATAACATTAAGTAAATCATGCATTGGGCAATTAGAAACAGACAAAGAAATTAATTTATACAAACAGAAAAAAAATAATAGGCAATTATAAACAAATGTTGTTTAAACTTTTAATAAGTCAATGAAGACATCATTACCAAAAAAACAAACATAATCATCCAGTAGCATCCATCCAATCCCAATCAGTGTCATCAAAATCTGAATCATTGTTTATGTTGTTTTCACTTGATATATTTGAAGGCATCTCAACGGCCATATGTGGTAAATCATTTCTACACCAATTGACATCTACCTCAACGTTATTTTCACCCAAGTTATAATTATCATCATTAATCTCTCCCCAATATGTCTCTTGCAGATTACCATTGTTTTCTTCCATAAGATCATACAAATCTCGTGGAACCTTCCTCATTACATAATGCCCATCTTTTTCAATAGGATCTTTAACATAAAATACTTGATGAACTTGTGTTGCCATTACAAAAGGCTCATCTGCATAGCATGTTTTTTTGAAATTGACCTTTGTAAGTCCATAATCATCTTTTTCTTCTTGAAACCAAGTGCATTTGAACAAAACAATATTAAAGACTCCCCAATAATCTACTTCAATTATGTCATCTATTACACCATAATAATTAACATCACTAATTATTGGATTTTTATCTTTTGAACTTGCAAAACTTGGAGTCAATGCTGATAAGGTAACTCCACTATTTTGGGTCTTGCATTTAGCATCCCTTGTCCTAGTGTAAAACTTATAACCATTGATAAAATATCCAATAAACCTCCTTGCCACTAAGTTTGGACCTTTGGACAACCAAAAAATATGATTTGGAATATCAGTAGCCTCTGAAACTTTATTTTGAAACCAATCTGGAAAATTATGACTATGATTTTGTGCTCTTGCCCATCTACTAGCTTTAATATTACGCTCTGTCAAATTTCGATGTTCTCTACAAATGATAAAAAAAATTATGTTAATAAATAATAGAACAAAACAAAAAGCATTAAATAAGGAAAAAAAATATGGTTTAAGGGTTATCATCTTACACAATATACTTTTCAACATCCTTATCTTCACAATTGAATAAGATATATCGATGTGCCTGAAGTAAGGTTTCCTTATTGATATTTATGGCCTCACCCTTCTTTTTTCGTTTCCCCCCAATCGGATGTCCTAATCTTGGAAAAATGGAAGATGAATTTTCTATTGAAGTGACACTATCATGATTCTCCTTATACCTATTCTCTTTTGTCTTCACTCCATCATGCAAATATCTGGAGCAAAATGTTAAACATTCTTCTGCTAAGTACCCTTCAGCAATCGAGCCTTCTGGTTTACTCTTATTATTGACAAATCTCTTCAAATGACATAGATATCTCTCACAAAAATACATCCATCGATACATAACCGACCCACCAAGCCTAATTTCGTCTACTATATGTATAGGTAAATGCACCATAATATCAAATAAGCTAGGAGGGAAAATCTTTTCTAGTAGACATAATATTTCAATGATTTCAGATTGTAAGTAATTTAAATCCTTTGGTTTCACCACTTTGCTACATGCACCTCTAAAAAAAGCACCTAATCTTATTAAAGCAGTTGCAACATGTTTTGGGAGTGTTTTTCTTACAGCACATTGTAACAAGTAATGCATGATGAAATGGGCATCATGGCTCTTGTACCCTGAAATCTTTCTCCCACCAACATCAACACATCGTGAAATATTAGAGGCATAACCTTGTGGTAATTTTGCATCCTTCAAAACAGAACAAAAAATCTCTTTCTCTTTTGTCGTCATGGAAAAACATGCTTTCGCTAACAACACATGTCGACCATCATTTGCTATAGTTGGTTGCAATTCCCTTCGAATGCCCATGTCTTGTAAGTCATAACGTGCATTTATGTGATGCTTTGTCTTTCCTGGAATATCTAGTAAAGTGCCAAGGATACTATCACAAATATTTTTCTCTATATGCATTACATCAAGATTGTGACGACATAAATTATGCTCCCAATATGGTAATCGAAAAAAAATAGACTTTTTTTTCCATGGAACTTCACTTGCTATTTTGACCTTTTTCGTTAACTTCCCAAATACATTCTTAAAACCATTCAAAAGTTCTAACACATCAGTCCCTGACAAAGGAGGAGGGGATTTTTCTAACTCCACATCACCATTGAAATATCTCTTATCATGTCTCCATGGGTGATCCTCAGCCAAGAATTTACGATGTCTCATATAGCAAGTCTTCCTACTATGTTTCAAATATTGGGAGCTCGTCTCATAATGACATGTAGGGCATGCAAATTTTCCCTTGGTACTCCACCCAGAAAGCATTGCATATGCTGGGAAGTCACTAACAGTCCATAGCAAACATGCACGCATTTTGAATGTTTGATTAGTGGAAGCATCATAAGTATCTACACCAATTTCCCAAAGTAGCCTCATTTCTTTAATAAACGGTTGCATGTAGATATCAATATCTTGACCAGGAGAAGATGGCCCTGGAATAATTGATGACAAAATCAAATATTCTGGTTTCATGCAATGCCATGGAGGCAAATTATAATTAATCAAAATGACCGGCCATGTGCTATGTGCAATGCTCATTGTTCTAAATGGATTGAATCCATCACTCGAGAGACCCAACCTCATATTTCTAGGGTCTTGTGCGAAATGAGGATACAATGAATCAAATTTCTTCCAAGCTTCACCATCAGCTGGATGCCTTAAATTTCCATCTTTAGTACGATATTTTTCATGCCATGTCATGCAATCAGCAGTTTTTTTACACATAAACAACCGTTGAAGCCTAGGAATCAATGGAAAATATCTAAAAACTTTCTTAGGGATTTGATACCCTTTTTTAGATAACCTTTCTTGACTATTCCCTACAACATTTCCATTGGATTTCCATCTAGATGCACCACATACCTTACATGAGCTTAATGTCTCATTCTCATCCCAAAAGAGCATGCAATCATTAGGACATGCATGTATCTTTTGATATTCAAGCCCTAAGTCTTTCACCATTTTCTTAGCTACATTAAAAGATGTAGGCAATTTTGCATGGGGAAATGCCTCTCTAAGTAACTCTAGAATATTAGTAATCGCCACATTACTGATTCCATGGATGCATTTCAAAAGGTATAAGCGAATAGTGAAAGATAACTTTGAAAAATTTTGACAACCCGGATATAACTCTTCTTTCCCTTCCTCCAATAATTTAAAGAATTTCTTAGCCTCATCTGTTTGACCCTCTCTAAATTCTTGGTTACATGGAATATCTTCATTGATTACACCCCTAAAAGTGTCATGCAACAATCCATCTATATCATCACCCATATCCCTTTTGTCAGATTGGCCCATGTCATCTATATTCATACTTGAATCTAGTACTTCACCATGAAAATACCAGTCATTATATCCTGGAGTTATTCCATCAATAATCAAATGCTCATATACTGTGTTTCTACAATACCAATAACGTAAATGACACTTTTTGCATGGGCATAAAATTACATTCCCATGAGCTGCCAAGGAAAATGCCTTGTCAAGAAAATCATTTACCCCATTCATATATTTATCACTATATCTAGGAAGATTCATCCAACTCTTATCTCTTTTATCCATGCCTTAATAAACTGCAAATATATATAATACACAAAAAATTAACTTTTAATGATCCTATGATAAATAACTCAAACCTATGAAGCAAAAAGTTGTCATGATAAATAATTAAATAAAACCTTTATGAATGAATGCATGTATTTGACCTGTTTTGACTAACAATGATAATATGAATATGAAATATTAATAATGCAACAATTTGTCATGTTTTTCATAATGAAGTAAAAAAGTCTAAGCAACTAATTAGTGCAATATAACTATATGAATGGAGCAAAAAAGTCTAAGTGGTTGAATTTGACATTAAAAAGATTGATCTAACAATTGTCATGTTTTTTTATGTTTGATATGAAGGGGTCCCTATTGATGGATGTGTTATGATAGTGTTGCTAGAACTTACCAATTAATATAAGGCCAAATAAATTACAATATTTAAAAGAGGAAATAGTGCAGTATGTTAATAAATTACAATATATTAGTTGTTTCAATATAATTTGTCCTTAAGAAAGATGTTTTTGCATTATTAAATAATCCAATTACACAAGTGATACAAAAGCATCATCACTTATTGATTGCCAAGATGTGTTTGACCTAGACAATTAATAATATCTATCAAAACAAACTTTTAGTAAATAAGAATTCACAAAAGCATTTTAGAAATTAAACAAAAAAAAAAAATTAAAAAATGAGAAACTTTATTATTCATAAAGTATATAATAGAAAATTAGAAGTCCTATGAAAAAGAAGCAATGATGTAGAAAATAAGGTAGAAGAGGAGAAAAAGATAGAGATTCTAGCACAAATTACAAGACAATAGGCAAAGGATTAGCAAGAAGATAGCTAAAAGAGTGATCAAATTTCCAGCATAGTTTCCAGCATAAAATTTACAAATTTCCAGCATAGTATCCTTTGATAGTCCTCAATTTTTAAAGGAACTTTGACAATATAATGTGACCCAAGTATTATATGACTGAAAACAAAATGCATGTAAAGCTAAGCTGCAAAAAAAGAAAAGCTTTCCCTTTATACATGAACCTTGGAGAAAGAGTTGGTTACCCTTTATGCTTGAATTGATTTGTTAATTAAGTGAACCTACTATTTAATTTTACATGTTACTGACACTACCTCTTGAAACAATTTCACTTTTTTTAGCTTTATGAAGTCAGGTCTTCCATTTTTTTTTTTAAATTTGGAGCTCTAGTTTTTTAGGTTTTTCTAGATCTATTTTTTTTTTAAAACAATTCATCTGAAGTGGGAAGGGTTTTGGGTAGATATTCAATAGTTTTTTGGCTTTTTTGTTCAGGGAAGAATGGTTACTAGCTAGAATAGGCATTGACTTTACTCCCTTCTTTTTCTTTTTTAATTCTTTGTGGACATTTGGTCTCTAGTTGTATTTCTTTTTTTTTTTTAATTTTATTTTAAAAGAGAGTTTACAATTACTTTGAGCAGATAGTTGTTGCTCTTCTTTCCAGCATAGAATCAATTTCTACATCAAAACATGACTTAAGGCCTATGTGATACATGTCAAGTGCTAAAAAGATACAAACTCAAAATCATAATCTAATAAGAAAAGAAATCTTTTCCTAACATGAAAAATAAATAACCCTAAGTTTTTAATTGGAAAATAACTTCAACTCTAAATAATTTCGTGAATCTCAAATAACAAAATCCTTGTAATTTAATATTAAATCTTGATTCCTACATTATGTGGTCCAATAGTGAAAATTATAATAAAAAGACTAGAGACATTCAAAATAGCATAACCAATCATAGGAGATATAAATTATAGCTACATTAGAAAGGAGCCAATGATAAAAGATATTAAACCAAGAGAAGCAAACACAACTGCAAGCCTATTGGGACCCTCCTCCTTTGTTGTAGATAAATATGTGTAAACTAACCCATCAAGTGAATGAAAGCCCACAAACAAATGCACAAACCCTATTGTAAAGTTTTATAATCAATCAAATAAAATTACAAAATATTCATATTTATATTAACAAAATTGATGTTATCTACAGATGTTACTGCAATTGCTATTCTCTTAAACCCATCTTGACCAAGTTTAAGAAAAACCCAGAAAAAATTGAACCAAATAAATAAATTTTGCAAATAAACAAGTAAAAGGTGAGTACCGGAGTGAAGATACGAGCAGCAGCGAGATGAACTTTCCCTTTCACAACCCTTGCACACCATATTGTTAAACGACAGCAAAATCAATTAGAAATACAGAGATTTTTTTTTGGTAAGCTGAGATAATGGTATTTTTTTTTGGTAAGCTGAGATAATGGAATTGTTGAGGAGATGGCACTTACGGAATGGTTTCTGAGTGGGCTTTGAATGATTTATGAGTGGCTTGACAAAACAATTTAGTTTGTTGGCCTGACTTGAAATGGGCCATTCATTTAAGAAATTATGAGCCCTTAAAGAAATGTTAATTTGGTATCTAAAAATAGGAGGGCAGCTTCAGTTCTTACATACTCAATCAAATTAAAATTGGTTTAGTTTGGGATAGATTTATTGTTTAGATTTGTAATTTATGCATAGAACAATGATGCCTTAACAATTGTTTTAAGAGTGGATACAAACTGAATTAAGCCCGTAGATCTCTAACTCAAATCGATTCGAATAAAAAATAATTCGATTCGAGTTTTGCTTGAGTTTATCAAATCAAAATTAAAGACGACAATTAATTTGACTCATAAATTTAAGTCAAATAAAAGTCAAGCCAAACATAACACCTTTTAACTTAAGTTTGGTTTAAAAAACGAATCTAATCTTTCAACTTCCTAAAATGTTATAGTTTTGATGTACTATAACATTTTTTATCTAATTAAATTATAGTTAAAATTTTGATATATTAAAACAATTATTAAAGTCAATGTTTTATATCTCATAATGCTACGGTTTTTTTTCAATTGTAATGTATTGTTAATTTCCTAGTACGACACTACTAATTCGTTGTTTTATATGTCATAATGTCAGTTTCTTTTTCAACCGTTGCTTATTATTAATTTTTTAATACAACACTATTAAATCCGTTATTTTATATCCCATAATACAACGGTTTTTTTGCAACTGTCGTTTATTGTTAATTTTTTAATACAACACTATTAAATTCGTTGTTTTATATCCCATAATACAACGGTTTTTTTTCAACCGTCGCTTATTGTTAATTTTTTAATACAACACTATTAAAACCGTTGCTTATTTTATTTTAGACAACGGTTTAAAAAGCGTAGTCAAAATAAGTGTCGCCTTAAGCCCAATATGTGGTAAATATGCCATATTAAACCCGTATATACGTGTTTTGAATTTTTCCCATATCCGAGTTTTATGACTATTTTCTTACAAACATATTTTTTACTATTCATTGTATCATACCCGTATAATTCTCATACTTGTATTTACTAACTATAGGGAGCCTTTAGTGAGAAAAAATTAATGAGATGATAAATATTTTGTTGTTATAAATACTATATTTATAATTTTAACGACTAATTATGTATATTCTTGTTAAAATTAAACGAATTTATACTTTCAATAACAAAATTTTAAATTTCTTACTATAAAACTTAAAAATCTGTCGTTATTGGTCTTATGGATATATAAAAGACTAGAGATGGACATGAACCGAACTGACCCTGAACATCTTTCTGCTCGAGTTTAACTTGAATAAAAAATAATCTATCTAGAATTCAGCTAAAAGTCGTCGAGTTGAAATTAAGGTTTGCTTGAGATTGACTCGAATAAAAATAGTTCGATTTGAATTATGACTCAAATCGATGGCTCGAATGCATTGTTTGAGTTTGTAGCTCATTAACAATGTCGATTTACCTAAATAATAGGCAAAATAATATCGTTTTGTAAATTGGTTTTAGAAACTTTTAGGTTCGTTTAAAAAATTAATAAAAAATCTTAGAAGCATTACATGTTTTGAAAGGTGTTTTCGCTTCAGCAACTTTAAGTTATGCATTCTATCTTTTTAAATTAAGACTCCTAGTTAAAATCCCTTACTTGCATATCATCTTCTTTGTACTTTGATGTTGATAGTCGTCTCCTCATTGGTGTCTTAGGTCATCTCTTGTAACACTTAGGGGTCATTTGGTTGGCGTGTTTTAAAGATTACCTTGATAATTTATCTTTTATTATTTACATTACCTTTTTTTGTTTGTCAGTACTAATAGATTATAATAATTTTTTATTACCAATACTGACATGACAGATAATATAGGTGATAATTTGATTACCATATTTACCTTAGGTATTAAAAGATAGCCAAGTTAATATTGATTTTATTATAATAATATTATTATTTATTAATTTTTAAGGCAAAAATAAATTTATTTTTAATTAATATAACAAATAATAAAAAAATATTTAAAAATAATAATATTCAAGGGCATTTAAGTAAAATAATTTACTAGTATTATTTTATTACTGTTAACCAAACACATTAATTATTTATATCATCCATTTTTACCAAATTTATGAAACGTAGTAATAATTTATATTCAGTATTTTTGTCAGTAATCTATCTTCAAGGTAATCTCCCTATTTTGGTAATAAAACATTATCCAAACTGAACACCCCCTTATGTGTGTCTCTCAAGCGCATAATAGTCATTTTGTATAATTATGATTAATGTATAATTGATTGAATGTTAAATAAATGATAAAATGTGAATTTAGAGTGATAGACAACCATGTATGAGGTAGCCATGACTATGTGTCAGTTGCTATGTCAGTTGGATATGCTCCAATATTTATAGAGCCATGACGTCTTGTGCTACATTCAGGCCCTCCATTATAAGCATGACTTTGACTTTTGTCAGCGTCCTGACTTGGAACATCGTACATGTTCTCATCAAACCTAGAGAATTTATCATCATCATCATCCTCCTCATTAACTTCTACTTCATAATCCTCATCCACGTCGTTATGATTATTATCATCACCATAATTCCCACCAAACTCATGGAAACTTTGTGGATGATTCTCCCTTTCTTCCTTATGAACATCTTTAGCTTGTTGATTACCCTTTTCATCAATTAGACTTTTGTTAACATAGAGTTTGGTTGATCCTCGTAAACTTCTTGCTTTAACCATCAGAAACTTCAGATCATCATCGTCTACAATATCCATTAGACCAACATCACCTAAGGTAAATATATGCATATTTGATTGCCTTTGATCGAGTCTTAGATGATAACTTATTCTCGTAATGAATCCTTCAAAATCAATACTTGTGTTAACACACATCTGTTAATGTTTTATTTTACCAAGTTTGAATATATATCAAAGATTCGGACCGATTTTCAGTCAAGAATTGCACAAGAACCATATAATAAACCATACACAAATCAACACACCAAATTTGCTTGGTTTGGGTTCAAAAGATTAGAACCCTACATCCAAGGCAGAGGAATCCTCCAGCAAATCCACTAATTAGTAAGAAAAATAGTACAACTTACAGATTAAGAAGCCAGTCTAGTAATATAGACACAAACGAAATCGAATCCAGCCTTGCCGACTCGAGTCCTTTCTAAACTCGAGTACCACAACAACCTTGTACACTGACTCAAGTGTTTAGATAGCTAGATCTAAGAAAATATAGTGGATTCATACATTTCTTATAAACCCTAGTAGAGAAGATATGAGGACCCAAAGAGAAAATAATATTCACGCCAAAGGCAACCTATTTTTCTTCTAAAGAAACAACCAACGTAAAATGCCTTTCCCTCTTTTCTTTCTCAAAACCAACTAATGGTTAATATCCATTAGTTAAAAAACTTAATCAAGCAAAGACAAAACTGCACCTGGACAATAACTATAGCCTAAACTTTTGCTCTTAATTACAAGATTGCCATTAGTTTTATGTCATAGATTCACAACATCCCTATCTTATTCCCATCAACATATCTTGTCACAGTATCATCACCTTCAATCCATTGCTCTCCATAAAGAATCTTAAATTTAGCTTTTTCCATCTTAACTAAAAATAAACCTAAAAACATCTGTGTTTTGGCAAAATATATGTGCTCTAAACAGTACTCACTGGTGAACAGTATCTCTCGATAAAAAATAATAACTCCAAAATAAAAAAAATCACAGTTAGCTTGCACAAACAACCAATGCTCTAGTACCAAACTGATGCATAACACCATGCATGAGCAATAAATCCAAAAGGGGTGAGCTAGAAAATATTATTCACTCCAGATTGCACTACTTTACAATTTCTTCAAATTGGGCCTCAAATGCAAACCAATGTAGCCAAGCTTCATACACATATATTTATAACGCATTAAACTATCATATCATCAAATGATGTACAAATTATGATCAAGGCAAGGCAATAAAAAATGGAAGAAAATGGTAGTGGCACTTTTGTAATTTTTATACAACTCCCTACTAAGATAAAGAAAACAGTACACAGATTGAAATGACATCAAATTGGAACATAAGCATAATCAAGGCATAAAGGATAAATCCACCAACCTAGGAACTCTACCACCACTTCCTAAACAAGAGGATGGATAAAGGAATTGAGAGGAATATAAACTATGTTTAAATAGACATAAAAAAAAAAATTCAATGGGTAGGCGTTAATACCAACCTGTTCTTCATCTGATTTTTATCTAGACCTGAATTTTTATATTTTTTAACCGTCAATGCAATATTAAACAATATTATAATAACTTTAAACAATAAAACAGCATGAAATCACAATATTAAATAGTCTAATAATATAAAATCATAACAAAATTATATTTCACATGAAGTCATAAACATGAATCTACCATACATTATCTGATTTTCAAATGTTCATTAAAAAAAACACATTAAAATATGAGCTTGAATCAAGACTGAGTTGAATGTGAATGATTTTGCTGTGAAATCTTTGCAAAGGATGTTAATTCCCTAAGTAAATTGACAATTTTCGTCTCTCCCTTCCTTATGTCAAAGTTGAATTATTTATAATGGTTTTCCCATGGGTTTTATTGTTCAATCACAGGTGTAATCTCTGTTGAAGAAATTTTTTTCATGCTACAGAGATTTCGTCACTTACTGGAAGGTTAAGGACAAAGAGAGAGATAATATTCTCTTTTTCTGCATAAGTTACATTAACAGGGTATTTAAGGGAAATGAATTACTATTATGGTATTTTTGTTTAGGGTTTTAGATGAATGACATATCTGTACACACGATTAAAAAAAGGGTAAAAAAATTCAATATCCCATTTGTTATTATATTGTTGTAGATGGAGCCCCTTGAATAGATTTGACACCTCAGAAAATTTTTTCCATGAAGTTTGATGAGACATCAAGAATAAAGAATACAATCAGGGTAGGTTATAAAAGAGCTTCAAAGTTTTAGAAACGCTCTTATCATAGCTTTCAAATATCTGAAAAACTTCCTATATAGACACCTTCTTACAACTTCCTTATAATCTTATCTATCTTTCAGGGCTTTTAGGTCTGAGTATATCCTCTAACAAAAATATCTTTGAATTGGTTATTAACTATGGAAAGACAAACTTTCGCTCGTCTTTCTTTGAATGGTTTTGTATGGCAGAATTAAATTTAAATATCTTAGAATTAAATTTAAAAACATTTGTATAGAATGATAGTTTTTCAAAATATCTTTAACTCATCTTTCTTTGAAAGGTTTTGTATCGCGGAATTAAATTTGGATCTTCCATTCTTTGAATGAATACAATATTGTCATTACTTTTTAATTTAACCGTCGAAACGTAATCATGAAAAAGTAGTCTTGTCAATAAACCTCATACATGATACTTTATAGAGAAAAAATACCCACATCTAACAATATAGATTTTCTTTTAAATTGATTCTTATGATAAGAGGAAAATGTGAAACCATAGATATTACATGAATTGTCTATAAACTAAAGAAGACGACCGATATTAATTAAGAAAAATACGAAGACATTACGTGAACAACATTTATATAAATTATGTATAATATTTGTATGTAGACAGAAATAGCACACATGATGAACCGAATACAAGGAAACACTTATTTTAATAACAAAAGCTGATCGATTGAGCAACTCGCCACCCCATGCATCACTTTGTTATGGGTTATTGATAGCACCGAGACCGTGATTGTCAGGTGGTGAGGGGCTTCCTATAACACCGACTTTAATAGAGTAATTCATTCTATTAATCATGTGGCCATGTGCTGCTGCCGTCTTCTCTTCTACAAAAATTATCAAAATTATTGCTTTGTTATCAGTTGAATCATTTATCTTGCATAATTATGAATATACACATGAATTTATTTTATACAAAGAGATATTAATTGATGGAAATTAATATAAACAAATGGGCTCACTTGTTTGTGGTGATTCCAACATGCGTAAGCGTAGACTCACTCACAATGTACAAATCCATTGTTTTAAATTAATGAACTAATTAAAGAAAATATATGAGTTTGAAGAGAAATATATATAGAAGATTGACTCACTGGTTTTTGCTGCTTCCGCAAACGGAAGAATCGTTGAAGGGAACACTCTCTGGATGAGTTGGGAGAGTTGCCAAAGTATGCAACAAACCAACTCGGTCTTCCTCTGCCTCTCCAAGGCCTATTATTCCTCCCGTTAACAACATTTAAAAGTGACCCCAATATTCAAATTTGCTTTATCAAAGAAAAGATCCAATTTATCATTGAAGAAAAAGAAAGCAGCGAGGTTTTCCAGGAGTCACCCTAGTGTTAAAACAGAAGACATGAAATTGATAAGCCAAAGTACCAAACGACACATGTTCAATTCAACAAGATTGTTAAAAAACAAATTAATGATATAGATCATATCTTTTCACGTTAGGAAAACAGCATGGAAAGCCATCATGATGGCAGATTTGAAATAGTAAAAAAAAAAAAAGTTTATTTTCTTAATTTTTACATCAAGTGGCAAGTGATGTAAACCCAATTAAGGGAATATAAGAAATTTTATCATACAATAGTGTGGCGCCAATAATTTTAATCGAGGACCTTTTGTCCAAAAAGTTGCCAGGCAAGTCAAACAAGACTGTCCAACATAAACATGGATCTTTCCTTTTTCATTTTTTGCCACTGGTGGACTTTCCTATTCTCCCTATTCAATCCAGATGATACAGCCAGATAAAAAAATCTGTGCATACCAATTTTAAGAAGAAACCAAATTCAACTTTTATTACCAAATCACCTGAACAGACATTAATCCCAGCTTCACGGACATGTTTAAGGGTTTCCAAGCGTTCATCATAACTTCTTGTAGTGATAATATTCGGATAAATATTCTCTGGAGGTATCAAGGTTATGGTTATATGCTGTAAGGCCTGCTTTCTTGAGTTCTAAAGCCTGCTGCTTCTCCAGCATGCCTAATGTACAGCATACCTCCATCCCCATTTCCCTGGTACATGGCAGATTCAGAAGACAGATTTTCCATTAGATGAACATAATAAAAACCCTAACACAGGTTAATTGAAATGTCAGAATTTCACAGCACCAAAAAAATCGAAAGGACATCTGTGCATTATAGTCCTTTCAATTTGGGAAGGAAAAAAAAAATCATGATCAACAAAATTGACAAAAAAAACTCAATTGAAAATGCAGTAAATATAAATCAGCGGTGCCAGTCCACAGACATTTGCTGAACAGAAAGGATTAACAGCTGCAGAGCATATGTTATAAATTGACTGGAAATACTTGGCAATATTTTTTAGCTCTTTTTTATTATTAACATAGTGAAATTTTCCTCAACACATGGCTTTACGTTATGATCAGAAGTCCTTTCCAAATAGTTCCAAGACAAGAAGAAAATAAACATAAACAAATATGACAATAAGAAAAGAGAACTCATATGGTATGAATACAACCTGCTCACTCGTTTGATAAATTTGTGGTAATGTGTCTCCACAGTATGGTATAATGAATTCATTTATGTTAAAAAAGGTATTCAAGTACAACCAGATCTCAACTTCTTCTTTTACCAAAATAATTTTTTCTTAAATGTTGACTTGTTACCTTATTTCTTTCACATATTCAAGGATGTTGTTGAAATTGGTCTTCCTCCCTATTGTGTCTCTCCATGCAGCACCCATACAAAAACGTGTACTGCCAGCCTCCTTTGCCTAATAAAAGAAATAAAGATGTTGACACCATAGTTATAGCATTGCATAAAAATATGACACCATGGTTATAGCATTGTGTTACATGTAATACAATATGAATCAACCAATAGTCCATAGATATTTGAAATAAAAACTAACTTGAGACTATAACAAACCAATCAGAGTCATTTTTCAGAAAAATATTCATTTGATCAATTTGTTCAAAACTTACACAGATTGTTTATGTTAGAGTAGAACTGGAATGATTAAATTGCTCTTTCACTGAACTCCATTGACTAATTAAAAAAAGTAATCTCTCTTAATTGATACTGTAAGTAACCAAGATAGCAAATAATTATCACTGTGAGGGGAAAAAAAACATAATACGTGCTGACACCTTAATTCAAGATCTCTTAGCAACGCAGCTGGGACACAAAGAGTAACTCGATACAACATAGAATAACATCAATCAATTATATTAAATAGTGTGATAAAAAGTAGTAAAATAAACTTCTTACTTTCTGTGCTGCCTGCATCACAGTTTCCCTAGTCATTAGCTTTTGTGCTTTTACTCCAGTGTTGTATCTTGAGGATTGAGGACAATACGTACAATCCTCACTACAGCCACCGGTCTTGATAGAGAGAAGAGTGCACTGCTGCACCTCCCTGAAGTTATGAGCGTGTCTGTGAACTTGAGCCTAAAATCAGAAACAACCTCCAATTAACTCAAGAATTTTATAACCACTGTTGCATTAGAAGTCACATCATCAAACAAGAAACATTTTAAGCAAACTAGAAAAATCTTGCACAGAACACCAAACTCATTAAGCTACCACTTGACTCTTAACAATTAGGCGACTTAAAGGTCTATTGGGTGGATTCAAGAGACCAGTAACCCTCGATACCGTAGGCCTTTTTGGAGCTAATTTGCCGTTCATACGCGTGGAGACAATGTGTCAGTCCATGGATTTTCCTTCCTATTGATTAATTTTTCTAGAGGGTCCAAGGGCTCTCGCATATAAACACCCACAACCAAAATTAACTTTACCAATTAACCATAATTATCACACTGAGAAGTCTACACAATCTCAGAAACCAATAAAAAGATTAGCACACAGATAAATAACGGACTTCCAAACAAGAAACTAAACTATCAAAACACAATTCTAAACATAACCCACAAAAATTAAAGCTGCAAACAAGAGATTAATAGTTGAAACTAACTCCATGGAAGAGGAGATCGAGAACAGGAGAGTCGTAAATGGACTTGATCTCATCTTTGGACCAGTCGTGTCTAGGGCCTTCTCTGATAGTTCTCTCAGATTCAACTGCAGCCGCTGAATAACACAAACGGGAAGAATGAAATGGGAAGAATTTGGACGGTCTTAAGCTTCGTTGAGAAGTTAAAATGGAGCGAATCTGCAGCATTTTTGTTGGTTTAGTTTGAGAATTTTGTCGATGAAAACTAGGAACAAGAGAAGAAAGTTGAAGAGTAAAACTCAACTACTTTCGCCACCAACCTTAGAGATTTATAGCCGCCAAAAGACTATTTCCATTCCAGGATTTGCTAAATGAAAATTTTCCACTTTTTAACTTTCAAGATTCCCGAATGTCGTCTTCGCGAAAGAAAATGACCATGGCATGGCTATTTTATTTTTTCCTTTTATGTTTGAATTCAACTATAATTTTTTAAAATATTGTAGGTGTTATATAAATTTTTTAAGAATTTTTAAAATCAGAAAAAGTTCAAAAGTATTTTAAAATTTTAATATTTTTCAAATAATTTTAAAAATAATAATTATATTTTAAAAAAATTAAATAAAAATAATATTTTAAAATTAGTTAGAGTTTTAATAATTTTAAGAGTCTATTAAATAAATATTTAAATTAATAAGTTTATTTTAATAATTTGGTATTTAAATAAGTGTTCATGTGATTTTTGTAATTTTAATTAAAAGGTGAAATAATCAATTTTTAGTAAAATAAAATAGAATTTACTATCGTAAATAAATGATGGGTGAGAATTTTACTATTTAAAACTTAAAATGTGAAAATTATTTTGGGCAAGAAATAGTCATTTGGCCTTAGTAAATTTTCCCCTTGCGTTTGAAGAAATTTATAGCTCTAGTCGTCCAGTAAAATCAGGAAAGAGGTCATTTTAATCCCAAAGATCAAACAAGGTGGTTAAATTTTGTTAAATGATGCAAGGTAATTTAGTCATTCTATACAGATAGCTTAATAATGTATCCATAATTATTTGTATATGATAGATACAAAACATGTAAAAAATTATACATATTCTAATGTGTCGAAAATTAGCATAGTACGATGAATATATTGTACGATACAATATATCTCATCAATATAGGTTGATACACTTTTTTAGAAAAATACTGATGTAATGAGGGTGTATATAAGAAATTATAAAATTTTAGAGATATTTTTAATATTTTCTAAGATGATGATATATTAATCGATTGTTTTACTATTTTATTATTATTATTTAAAAAAATATATGTTATAATATGATATGATATGCAATATATAATATAAAAATTAGATTTTTGATATAAGATATGATACATAATTCAATTATTAAGAGTGGAAACGAAGTTTGCTGATTTTTTTTTGTTTATAAAATTTTAATGCATTTTATGTTACATTTAATTAAATTATGGTTAAAAATTTTATAATGATACGGGTTTGGATAGGGTTATGAACGAGTTGAGCTACATGGGACTTGGGTAAATTATTATTGAGCTAAGTTCAAGCTTGAGCTTGTTATTGCGTAGCTGAATGAGTTTGCGACCTTACGACTCGGCTAAAATAAAATATCAATACACCTTTAGAAGTTGAAAATATTGTATTTACACTACAAAAATCTTACACCATGATTTTAAATGTTATTGATAAATATATTAGTTTTGAAGTTTAACGGTAAGTTAGAGCTCGAGTCAAAAACTTCCAAGCTCTAGTTAGACCTAAATGTGATTGAGTAGAGCTTGAACCAATCAATACTTTGTTTGATTGTGGCTCTACGTTCACCTACTTTGATTGAGTAACTTTGCATTTAATATTTAAGCTTATTTTAAACTTATTCCAATTCAAACGTGAAACAAATTAACAAATACTATTTAAACACAACATCAACATAAGTTAACACTATATTTTTGGGTTCTTACAGGGCTTAGGCTTGAGCAACCTTTGTTCAAGCCTAAGCTTGAGAAATTAATGAATAATTTTTTTTGTTTAGGTAAGCCAAAGACCCAAATTCTATTCTTTCCAAAGAGGATTTTCTTATGAGTTGAACAATTAAGTTTCAAGCTTGCTTGACCCAATCAACGTGCCTAATCATATCAAAAGATAATGATTATAATAATTATTTATCAAAAGATAGTATAATATAGAAAAATTAAGATCAAAATGGTACCATATCAATAGATACAGAGAATGATATATCCAAAAGATACAAATTCCCTATAGGAATATGATCACATAATGCAAATTATGTGACCACAATATTGTGAAAAATCAAACTGAAAAATGTTATTATAATTAAAAAAACAATATTATGTATACATATTTTTGGTATATAATTTAAGTACATAGACAATATATCACTATGTAATTGACTATTACTTTATCTTTGATTTATAATTATCCAATCATATAATGACATATTATTTGTATATCTAAATTGTGTATTAAAATATGTATGCATAATTTTATTATAACAAAAGTTCGTGATTTGTTAAACCCATTTACAAAATATAAATAGTTTAAGAGGTCTTGTTTGATATTTGAATTAGTAAAATAGTTCCCATTAGATAGACATAAACATGAAACTAAAATGCTTAAACTAAAAGTATTTTCAAACATAAAAGTTTATGGCATAGTCAAATTTGGGATTTGAGTTGCCAAGGAAGCCAATACGATGCCTATTGTTGATATATACAAGTGTATTTTTCTACTAGTTTATTAGATGAAAATATTGAGTTAATAGTCAAAGTAGTTATAATTAACAAGTCTATTTATTATTATAATATTGTAGATGGAACCCCTAGGAGGGATTTGACACCTAAGAAAATTAATTGCATGAAGTTTGATTAGGCATCAACGATAAATAATACAATCAAGGTGGTGTTATAAAAGCGCTTCAAAGTTTTAGAAACGCTCTTATCATAGCAGTCTAGTATCCAAAAAACTTCTTATATAAACATATTCAGACATCTTTTCTAGAATCTCATCTTTGTCTTTGAGGCTTGAGTATATCATCTAATTAAAATATCTTTGAATTGGCTATAGACAGTAAAAAAACAATCTTTCTCTCATCCTTCTTTGAAAGATTTTGTATGACCGAATTAAATTTAAATATCTTTGAATTAAATTAAAAAATATATTTACAGAATGATAGTTTTTCAAAATATCTTTGTCTCTTCTTTCTTTGAAAGGTTTTGTATAGCCGAATTAAATTTGGATTCTCCATTCTTCGAATGAATACAATATTATCTCTACTTATTAATTTAACTATTAAAACTTAAAAGTGAAAACACAGTCTTGTCAATAAACTTTATATATAATACTTTATAGAGATAAAAAAGCCCTAATCTAACGATATAAATTTTCTTCTAAATCAATTCTTATGATTAGAGAAAATTGTGAAACCATGGATATTACAAGAATTGACTATAAACTAAAGAAGACGACCAATATTAATTAAGAATAATATGAAGGCATTATGTAAACAACATTTATATAAATTATGTATAATATTTATATGTAGACAAATATAGCATACATGATAAACCAACTTGGAGTAGAATCTTACAAATCAAATACATTAACGAAACACTTATTTTAATAGCAAAAGCTGATTGATTGAGCAAGTCGGCACCTCATGCATCACTTTGTTATGGGACATTGATGGGATTATTCGGAACGTTACTATGATTGTCAGGTGGCGAGGGGCTTCCTTTAACACCGATTTTAATAGAGTAATTAATTCCATTAATCATGTGGCCATGTGCTGCTGCCGTCTTATCTTCTACAAAAATCATCAAAATTATTGCTTTGTTATCAGTTGAATCATTTATCTTGCATAATTATGAATATATTCATGAATTTATTTTACACAAAGAGACATTAATAGACGGAAATTAATATAATGAAATGGGCTCACTTGTTTGTGGTGATTCCACAAGCGTAAGCATAGACTCACTCACAATGTGCAAATCCATTGTTTTAAATTAAATGAACTAATTAAAGAAAATATATGAATTTGAAGAGAAATATATAAAGAAGATCGACTCACTGGTTTTTGCTGCTTCTGCAAAAGGAAAAATCGTTGAAGAGAAGAGGAGAATTAAAAGCAAGGTTACCAGAAAGTACGCAGATGGGAACTTGCCAGCCATTTTTATTGATTATGCTTGAGAATATGGTATATTGATTATATAGACATATTTATAGCAAATTAGAGATGTTTAGGTGCCAATTTTCCTGGAAAAAGTTTTTTCTATGCATGTAATTTTGTTGAATCACTTTGAAAGTGTTGTGCGGTGCAATAACTTTGAAAATTATTTCCAATTTTCATTAACTTTGAAAATTATTTCCAATTTCGTAGTTTAAACTTTAGTAAAATTCCATATTTGAGATTTTCTATTTCACTTTGATGACTTACTAATTGAAATAATATTTTTTACAAATCAATTTTCTCATATATTACTAGAAAATAAATTAATGAACATAAGAGTCGAATAGTACATTTTTAAAAATTATTAAGTTAGTGGGGGCTTCAACCCCCACTCAACTCCTTGTGGCTTAGTCTCTGCTAGGGTTAAGAGCAAATTACATGATTGGAGTTGAAATCACTAGGTATCCGATTATAAATTCTGGTTTCTATCTGAATTGACAAATATTGGATATACTTTAGTTGAAATTTTGGCGGAACTAGTAGGGTCTTGGTCTAATTTTAATTCATCTCTCTAAGAAATCAAAATTGACCCATGAATTCTTGAGAGTATCCTACACAACGCTATTTTTTTAATTTCTAACTAAACAAAACAATGTGGTTTTGTGGATCACAAAATGATGGTGTTTGATGCGACTACTAAGCCACCATTTTATTGACTGCCATTCAATTATTCCTTCCCCAAATTTTTATGTGACCTATCTTGATATTTTTCTGCCCTAATCTTTCAGTTGTCCTACTGTCTTACCAGTTTTAACACTTTTTTCTTAATCTACCATTAGAATATAAATTGTGTAAAGTGAGACAGACTTTAAAAAAAAAAAAATAGAAATCCGAGAGTCTGTTGTGAGGAACTTCAAGCACTACAAGAGGTATATTTGATTCAGTGTTCTACATTTTCTTTTCGAAAAATTACCGTATTTGCATAACTCATAATACAGATTTCTTAATACTACAGAGAGACCACAGTACAGATCAACATGTTTAAAATTCAATAATATTGGTGGAATTAAACGCCACCAAATAAATATGTGAAAATTCAATGAAAAGATAAACACTAAAACTTGTCAATAGGGTAGAGAATAGTTCTCTATTTGCATATTGTTCACGATAATGACCATAAAGAATTCATCATATATGAATTCCTTGCATGATGTGTACACGCATCTGGGAAATTTCCAATGGAAAATAGAATAAATTTTTATTAGTTCTTATAAATGAATTTCGTTTCCCTTCGTATATAAAAACTCGTTAATGGAAAGTTTTCAATTTCCCTCTAACACGTTAGTGAAAATGGCCCTTTTATTATAAAATTTTAATTACCATTTATAAGGTTTTCATTTTTAGTCACCACCAAAAAAAAAGGGTAGGGTGGTGGTTAGTTAAAAACGCATTTAATTCGCATATTATTAAACATGTATTTTGCAGGTTTCTATACTGAATGAATATTTTATTATTAAACACGTCGTTTTGATACCTAAGTCTAAAGCATGAAAATATTTTTTAATTTTGAACTAATTGCCATATTGTCATTAAAAAAACCCATTTTTTTTCAAATTTCTAACCTTTTTATTCATCACATCAAGTTCATATTTATAACAGTAGTGCACAGTTTTTCACATAATTCTTTTTACACTAGATTGAATTTTTCTTTTTGTCCGGCTCAATTTTTCATCTTCGTTATTCTCTGAATATGTAAACTTTCATTGTCTTTTCCTTTGTTGTTTATAGTTTCGTCATGTTTAAAATTCTTTTAATATTTAATATATGAGTTGATTTGAGGCATCAATCATTCATTAATCTTGTTGTATATTCGCCTAATTTTGCAATGATTAAATATGATGTATTATGTTACATTGGCTTTAATAACTAATTAAATACTCCATATACAAATTTTTATATCTATTTCAACCACGGATTTCATGAAAAGTGTTAAAATTATAATTAATATTGTTGTATTTTTAGAAATATATTATTAAAAATATGCCATATTAAACCCGTATATACGTGTTTTGAATTTTTCCCGTATCCGAGTTTTATGGCTATTTTCTTACAAACATATTTTTTACTATTCATTGTATCATACCTATATAATTCTCATACTTGTATTTACTAACTATAGGGAGCCTTTAGTGAGAAAAAATTAATGAGATGATAAATATTTTGTTGTTATAAATACTATATTTATAATTTTAACGACTAATTATGTATATTCTTGTTAAAATTAAACGAATTTATACTTTCAATAACAAAATTTTAAATTTCTTACTATAAAACTTAAAAATCTGTCGTTATTGGTCTTATGGATATATAAAAGACTAGAGATGGACATGAACCGAACTGACCCTGAACATCTCTCTGCTCGAGTTTAACTTGAATAAAAAATAATCTATCTAGAATTCAGCTTAAATTTGTCAAATTGAAATTAAGGTTTGCTTGAGATTGACTCGAATAAAAATAGTTCGATTTGAATTATGACTCAAATCGATGGCTCGAATGCATTGTTTGAGTTTGTAACTCATTAACAATGTCGATTTACCTAAATAATAGGCAAAATAATATCGTTTTGTAAATTGGTTTTAGAAACTTTTAGGTTCGTTTAAAAAATTAATAAAAAATCTGAGGAGCATTACATGTTTTGAAAGGTGTTTTCGCTTCAGCAACTTTAAGTTATGCATTCTATCTTTTTAAATTAAGACTCCTAGTTAAAATCCCTTACTTGCATATCATCTTCTTTGTACTTTGATGTTGATAGTCGTCTCCTCATTGGTGTCTTAGGTCATCTTTTGTAACACTTAGGGGTCGTTTGGTTGGCATGTTTTAAAGATTACCTTGATAATTTATCTTTTATTACTTACATTACCTTTTTTGGTTTGTCAGTAATAATAGATTATAATAATTTTTTATTACCAATACTGACATGACAGATAATATAGGTGATAATTTGATTACCATATTTACTTTAGGTATTGAAAGATAGCCAAGTTAATCTTGATTTTATTATAATAATAATATTATTTATTAATTTTTAAGGCAAAAATAAATTTATTTTTAATTAATATAACAAATAATAAAAAAATATTTAAAAATAATTATATTCAAGGGCATTTAAGTAAAATAATTTACTAGTATTATTTTATTACTGTTAACCAAACACATTAATTATTTATATCATCCATTTTTACCAAATTTTATAAAACGTAGTAATAATTTATATTCAGTATTTTTGTCAGTAATCTATCTTCAAGGTAATCTCCCTATTTTGGTAATAAAACATTATCCAAACTGAACACCCCCTTATGTGTGTCTCTCAAGCGCATAATAGTCATTTTGTATAATTATGATTAATGTATAATTGATTGAATGTTAAATAAATGATAAAATGTGAATTTAGAGTGATAGACAACCATGCATGAGGTAGCCATGCCTATGTGTTAGTTGCTATGTCAGTTGGATATGCTCCAATATTTATAGAGCCATGACGTCTTGTGCTACATTCAGGCCCTCCATTATAAACATGACTTTGACTTTTGCCAGCGTCCTGACTTGGAACATCGTACATGTTCTCATCAAACCTAGAGAATTTATCATCATCATCATCCTCCTCATTAACTTCTACTTCATAATCCTCATCCACGTCGTTATGATTATTATCATCACCATAATTCCCACCAAACTCTTGGAAACTTTGTGGATGATTCTCCCTTTCTTCCTTATGAACATCTTTAGCTTGTTGATTACCCCTTTCATCAATTGGACTTTTGTTAACATAGAGTTTGGTTGATCCTCGTAAACTTCTTGCTTTAACCATCAAAAACTTCAGATCATCATCGTCTACAATATCCATTAGACCAACATCACCTAAGGTAAATATGTGCATATTTGATTGCCTTTGATCGAGTCTTAGATGATAACTTATTCTCGTAATGATTCCTTCAAAATCAATACTTGTGTTAATACACATCTGTTAATGTTTTATTTTAACAAGTTTGAATATATATCAAAGATTCAGATCGATTTTCAGTCAAGAATTGCACAAGAACCATATAATAAATCATACACAAATCAACACACCAAATTTACTTGGTTTGGGTTCAAAAGATTAGAACCCTACATCCAAGGCAGAGGAATCCTCCAACAAATCCACTAATTAGTAAGAAAAATAGTACAACTTACAGATTAAGAAGCCAATCTAGTAATACAGACACAAACGGAATCAAATCCAGCCTTGCTAACTCAAGTCCTTTCTAAACTCGAGTACCACAACAACCTTGTACACTGACTCAAGTGTTTAGATAGCTAGATGTAAGAAAATATAGTGGATTCATACATTTCTTATAAACCCTAGCAGAGAAGATATGAGGACCCAGAGAGAAAATAATATTCACACCAAAGGCAACCTATTTTTCTTCTAAAGAAACAACCAACGTAAACTGCCTTTCTCTATTTTCTTTCTCAAAACCAACTGATGGTTAATATCCATTAGTTAAAAAACTTAATCAAGCAAAGACAAAACTGCACCTGGACAATAACTATAGCCTAAACGTTTGCTCTTAATTACAAGACTGCCATTAGTTTTATGTCATATATTCATAACATCCCTATCTTATTCCCATCAACATATCTTGTCACAGTATCATCACCTTCAATCCATTGCTCTCCATAGAGAATCTTAAATTTAGCTTTTTCCATCTTAACTAAAAATAAACCTAAAAACATCTGTGTTTTGGCAAAATATATGTGCTGCAAACAGTACTTACTGGTGAACAGTATCTCTCGATAAAAAATAATAACTCCAAAATAAAAAAAATCACAGTTAGCTTGCACAAACAACCAATGCTCTAGTACCAAACTGATGCATAACACCATGCATGAGCAATAAATCCAAAAGGGGTGAGCTAGAAAATATTATTCACTCCAGATTGCACTACTTTACAATTTCTTCAAATTAGGCCTCAAATGCAAACCAATGTAGCCAAGCTTCATACACATATATTTATAACACATTAAACTATCGTATCATCAAATGATGTACAAATTATGATCAAGGCAAGGCAATAAAAAATGGAAGAAAATGGTAGTGGCAATTTTGTAATTTTTATATAACTCTCTACTAAGATAAAGAAAACAGTACACAGATTGAAATGACATCAAATTGGAACATAAGCATAATCAAGGCATAAAGGATAAATCCACCAACCTAGGAACTCTACCACCACTTCCTAAACAAGAGGATGGATAAAGGAATTGAGAGGAATATAAACTATGTTTAAATAGACATAAAAAAAAAATTCAATAGGTAGGCGTTAATACCAACCTGTTCTTCATCTGATTTTTATCTAGACTTGAATTTTTATATTTTTTAATAGTCAATGCAATATTAAACAATATTATAACAACTTTAAACAATAAAACAACATGAAATCACAAGATTAAATAGTCTAATAATATAAAATCATAACAAAATTATATTTCACATGAAGTCATAAACATGAATCTACCATACATTATCTGATTTTCAAATGTTCATTAAAAAAACACATTAAAATATGAGCTTGAATCAAGACTGATTTGAATGTGAATGATTTTGCTGTGAAATCTTTGCAAAGGATGTTAATTCCCTAAGTAAATTGACAATTTTCGTTTCTCCCTTCCTTATGTCAAAGTTGAATTATTTATAATGGCTTTCCCATGGGTTTTATTGTTCAATCATACGTGTAATCTCTGTTGAAGAAATTTTTTTCATGCTTCAGAGATTTCGTCACTTACTGGAGGGTTAAGGACAAAGAGAGAGATGGTATACTCTTTTTTTTCTGTATGAGTTACATTAACGGGGTATTTTAGGGAAATGAATTGCTATTGTGGTATTTTTGTTTAGACTTTGGGATGAGTGACATATCTGTATACACAATTTAAAAAAAAAGGGTAAAAAAATTCAATATCCCATATATTATTATATTGTTGTAGATGGAGCTCCTTGAAGGGATTTGACACCTAAGAATTTTTTCCGTGAAGTTTGATGAGACATCAACAATAAGGAATACAATCAAGGTAGAGTTATAAAAGAGCTTCAAAGTTTTAGAAACACTCTTATCATAGCTTTCAAATATCCAAAAAACTTCCTATATAGACATCTTCTTGCATCATTCCTAGAATCTTATCTACCTCTGAGGCCTGAGTATATCCTCTAATGAAAATATCTTAGAATTGGTTATTAACTATGAAAAAACAAACTTTCACTCATCTTTCTTTGAATGGTTTTGTATGGCCGAATTAAATTTAAATATTTTAGAATTAAATTTAAAAATATTTATATGGAATGATAGTTTTTCTAAATATCTTTGTCTCATCTTTCTTTGAAAGGTTTTGTATGGCGGAATTAAATTTGGATCCTCCATTGTTTGAATGAATACAATATTGTCATTAATTTTTAATTTAGCCATTGAAACGTAGCCATAAAAAAGTAGTATTGTCAATAAACCTCATACATGATACTTTATAGAGAAAAAATACCCAGATCTAACAATATAGATTTTCTTCTGAATTGATTCTTATGATAAGAGGAAACTGTGAAACCATAGATATTACATGAATTGGCTATAAACTAAAGAAGACGACCGATATTAATTAAGAAAAATACGAAGACATTACGTGAACAACATTTTTATAAATTATGTATAATATTTGTATGTAGACAGAAATAGCATACATGATGAACCGAATACAAGGAAACACTTATTTTAATAACAAAAGCTGATCGATTGAGCAACTCGCCACCTCATGCATCACTTTGTTATGGGTTATTGATAGCACCGAGACCGTGATTGTCAGGTGGTGAGGGGCTTCCTATAACGCCGACTTTAATAGAGTAATTCATTCTATTAATCATGTGGCCATGTGCTGTTGCCGTCTTCTCTTCTACAAAAATTATCAAAATTATTGCTTTGTTATCAGTTGAATCATTTATCTTGCATAATTATGAATATACACATGAATTTATTTTATACAAAGAGATATTAATTGATGGAAATTAATATAAACAAATGGGCTCACTTGTTTGTGGTGATTCCAACAAGCGTAAGCGTAGACTCACTCACAATGTACAAATCCATTGTTTTAAATTAATGAACTAATTAAAGAAAATATATGAGTTTGAAGAGAAATATATATAGAAGATTGACTCACTGGTTTTTGCTGCTTCCGCAAACGGAAGAATCGTTGAAGAGAAGAGGAGAATTAAAAGCAAGGTAACCAGAAAGTACACAGATGGGAACATGGCAGCCATTTTTATTGATTATGCCTGAGAATATGGTATATCGATTATGTAGACATATTTATAGCAAATTAGACGTGTTTAGGTGCATGGAAATTTTTTTTTTCTATGCATGTAATTTTGTCAAATGACATTGAAAGTGTTGTGGGGTGCAATAACTTTGAAAATTATTTCCAATTTCGAAGTTTAAACTTTGGTAAAACTTTATATTTGAGATTTTATTTTGCACTTTGATGATTTACTAATTGAAATAATATCTTTTACAAATCAATTTTCTCATAAATTAGTTGAAAATAAATAAAGGTAATAAAGGGCGTTCTTTAACATAAGAGTCTAAGGGTACATTTTTAAAAATTATTAAGTCAAGCCCCCTCTCAGCCCTTTGTGGCTCAGCCTCAGCTAGGGTGAGGAAATTACATGATTGGAGTTGGAATCACTATATATCCGATCACCAATTCTTGTTTCTATGTGAATTGACAAATATTGGGTATACTTTAGTAAAAAATTTTGGGAGAACCAACACAGTCTTGGTCTAATTTTGATTCCTCTCTCTAAGAAATCAAAACTGACCCATAAATTGTTGAGTATCTAGCATAACTTTATTTTTTTTTAATTCTAACTAAGAAAACAATGTCGTTTGTGGATAACAAAATGTTGGTGTTCGATGCAACTACTAAGCCACAATTTTATCCGCTGCCATTCAATTATTCCTTCCTCAAATTTTTATATGACCTATCTTGATATTTTTCTGCCCTAATCTTTGAGTTGTCCTACTGCCTTACCAGTTTTAACATCTTTTTCTTCGTCTACAATTAGAATATAAATTGTGTAAAGTGAGACAGAGTTAAAAAAAAAATTAGAAATCCGAGAGTCTGCTGTGAGGAACTTCAAGTACTACAAGAGGTATATATGCATCAGTGTTCTACATTTTCTTTTCGAAAAAATTTCCGTTCTTCTGTAACTCATAATACAGATTTCTTTATACTACAAAGAGACCACAGTACAAATCAACATGTTTAAAATTCAATAATACTGGTGGAATTAAACGCCACCAAATAAATATGTGAAAATTCAGTGAAAAGTTAAACACTAAAACTTGTCAATAGGGCAGAGAATAGTTCTCTATTTGCATATTGTTCACGATAATGACCATAAAGAATTCATCATATATGAATTCCTTGCATGATGTGTACACGCATCTGGGAAATTTCCCTTGGAAAATAGAATAAATCTTTATTAGTTCTTATAAATGAATTTCGTTTCCGTTCGTATATAAAAACTCGTTAATGGAAAGTTTTCAATTTCCCTCTAACACGTTAGTGAAAATGGCCCTTTTATTATAAAATTTTAATTACCATGTATAAGGTTTTCTTTTTTAGTCACCACAAAAAAAAAAAAAAAGGGTAGGGTGGTGGTTAGTAAAAAACGCATTTAATTCGCATATTATTAAACATGTATTTTGCAGGTTTCTGTGTTGAATGAATATTTTATTATTAAACACATCGTTTTGATACCTAAGTCTAAAGTATGAAAATTGGTACGTGCTGTCGTTGACACCCAAATTAAATCCTAAATTCCTGTAACAAAAATATAGTAAAGGAAAGTAGGGATCGTTCCCTCGAAGAGCCTTGATTAGTATGTCGTTACAAATAAATCGAAACAAATAAATTAAAAAAAGGGGGTTTTGAAGTGAATGCAAATTATAATGAAAAACACTAATTAAAAATTCAGTAAAATAATCTAAAAGGAATTAATCGATTTAACAAACCTTGGTCTTCGGTCACATCCACCATTGGAACTACGATTGATCATCGAAACAAAATATCAAATTAATTAATTGAATATTCGTTGTGGTATCGAATTAACCTGTCATTCCTTACGATTAGTTAACCAAAAACATGTATTCCAATTAACCCTTATTGATTAATAATTCGGATACGATCTCGAATTTAATTAAACAATAGCATTACGAATTAGAAAGACCAACGAAGCAAGACAACACAAACGTACGACGCTGCATTTAATCTAGTTGATTATTTTCCTAGGATTTACAGTTTCTGATGCAGCAAACGATAAACCTAGTTGCTACTTCGATTAGATGAATTGAACAATTACGGATTCAGCACCTAAACTAGCCGTAGATTATATTAATTGATAAACTAATCGCGCGCCTTAGAAATCAACCAACACAATCAATACAAATAATTCAGAAAGATAATCAATACTCAAATAATCAAAAAGATGCATTAAAGAACAAAATAAATCTCACAATCATTGTAGTTCCATGGTTTCAGATCCCTTCAACCAAGATAAATTATTCAGCCACTGTAAACCATATTTTGCTCTCTAATTCTCTAATTACAATGGTTGATGATTCTCAAATAAAAATAAGAGTATATATAATATCTTCCTACTAAAAATCTGGAAATTGAAAGTGAATCCTCATCTCCTAATCCAATCAAGCAAAGTGATACATATCTTCCCAAAAAGAAAGGAAAAGATATGTATTTTTAATATAAATCCTTCTTCCAAAAATATCATTCCTTATTTAGCTCAATTAATCCTCTTTTCCAGCTGGTGATAATCCTTTTCCTAGGAAGCAAATCTTAATATTTTCTGGACTCTTGCAGCTGATCTGGGTGTTCAGATCTGTTTTCCGATTCTGCTCTCATCTCTCACGTGCCCACGCCTAGTCTGCATTACGAAAATTCCAGATTAATAGATCTGCTCCAGTTTTTCATCTTTTTGGCCCAACTTATTCCAAAAATTGCTCAAAGCTTCCTAAATACAAAAAGATAAGTAATTCTATTAGATTAAATCAAATTTCCACACAACACAAGGGAATTCTAAATCAAAATAGTAACAATTAATGACCTTATCAAAAATATTTTTTAATTTTCAACTAATTACCATATTGTCATTTAGAAAAAGAGATTTTTTTTTTTCAAATTTCTAACCTCTCTATTCATCACATCAAGTTCATGTTTATAACAGTAGTAAACATTTTTTCACATAATTCTTTTTACACTAGATTAATTTTTTTGTTTTGTCTGGCTCAATTTTTCATCTTCGTTATTCTTCGAATATGTAAACTTTCATTGTCTTTTCCTTTGTTGTTTATAGTTTCGTCATGTTTAAAATTCTTTTAATGTTTAATATATGAGTTGATTTGAGGCATCAATCATTCATTAACCTTGTTGTATACTCGCCTAATTTTGCAATGATTGAATATGATGTATTATGTTACCTTAAGTATTTAATAACTAATTAAATACTTTATATACAAATTTTTCCCATATCCGAGTTTTATGAGTATTTTCTTACAAACATATTTTTTACTATTCACTGTATCATACTCGTATAATTCTCATACTTGTATTTACTAACTATAGGGGGCCTTTAGTGAGAAAAAAATAATGAGATGATAAATATTTTGTGGTTATAAATACTATATTTATAATTTTAACGACTAATTATGTATATTCTTGTTAAAACTAAACGAATTTATACTTTCAATAACAAAATTTTAAATTTCTTACTATAAAACTTAAAAATCTGTCGTTATTGGTCTTATGGATATATAAAAGACTAGAGATGGACATGAACCGAACTGGCCTTAACATTTCTCTGCTCGAGTTTAACTTGAATAAAAAATAATCTACCTAGAATTAAGCTAAAATTCGTCGAGTTGAAATTAAGGTTTGCTTGAGATTGACTCGAATAAAAATAGTTCGATTTGAATTATGACTCAAATCGATGGCTCGAATGCATTGTTTGAGTTTGTAGCTCATTAACAATGTCGATTTACCTAAATAATAGGTAAACAATATCGTTTTGTAAATTGGTTTTAGAAACTTTCAAGTTCGTTTAAAAAATTAATAAAAAATCTGAGAAGCATTACATGTTTTGAAAGGTGTTTTCGCTTCAGCAACTTTAAGTTATGCATTCTATCTTTTTCAATTAAGACTCCTAGTTAAAATCCCTTACTTGCATATCATCTTCTTTGTACTTTGATGTTGATAGTCGTCTGCTCATTGGTGTCTTAGGTCATCTCTTGTAACACTTAGGGGTCGTTTGGTAAGAGTGTTTTAAAGATTACCTTGGTAATCTATATTTTATTACTTACATTATCTCGTTTGATTTGTTAGTAATAAAAGATTACAGTAAGTTTCTATTACCAATACTGACATAACAAGTAATATATGTGGTAATCTGATTACCACATTTACCCTAGGTATTAAAATATTACTAAGTTAATCTTGATTTTATTATAATAATAATATTATTTATTAATTTTTAAGACAAAAATAAATTTATTTTTAATTAATATAACAAATAATAAAAAAATATTTATATTCAAAGGCATTTAAGTAAAATAATTTACTAGTATTTTTTTTTATTACTGTTAACCAAACACATTAATTTTTATGTCATCTATTTTTATCAAATTTTATGAAACGTAGTGATAATTTATACCCAATAATTTTCTCAGTAATCTATCTTCAAGGTTATCTCCCCAATTTGATAATAAAACATTACCCAAACCAAACGCCCCTTATGTGTATCTCTCAAGTGCATAATAGTCATTTTGTATAATTATGATTAATGTACAATTGATTGAATGTTAAACAAATGATAAAATGTGAATTTAGAGTGATAGACAACCATGCATGAGGTAGCCATGCCTGTGTGTCAGTTGCTATGTCAGTTGGATATGTTCTAATATTTATAAAGTCGTGACGTCTTGTGCTACATTCAGCCCCTTCATTATAAGCATGACTTTGACTTTTCCCAGCGTCCTGACTTGGAACATTGTACATGTTCTGATCAAACCTAGAGAATTTATCACCATCATCCTCCTCTTCATTAACCTCTACTTCATAATCCTCATCCACGACGTTATCATTATTATCATCACCATAATTCCCACCAAACTCTTGGAAACTTTATGGATGATTCTCCCTTTCTTCCTTATGAACATATTCAGCTTGTTGATTGCCCCTTTCATCAATTGGACTTTTGTTAACATAGAGTTTGGTTGATCCTCGTAAACTTCTTGCTTTAACCATGAATAACTTCAGATCATCATCGTCTACCATATCCATTAGACCCTCATCACCTAGGGTAAATATGTGCATATTTGATTGCCTTCGATTGAGTCTTAGACTATAACTTGTTCTCGCAATGAATCCTTCAAAATCAATACTTGTGTTAACACACATCCTTCTCTTACTCTTGTCAACATATCTTGTCACATTATCATCACCTTCAATCCATTGCTCTCCATAAAGAATCTTAAATATAGCTTTTTCTATCTTGACTAAAAATAAACTAAAAACATAAAAACACCTGTGTTTAGGCAAAGTTTATGTGTTGTGAACAGTACTCATTGGTGAACAGTATCTTTCGGAAAAAAATAACTCTAAAATGAAAAATATCACAATTATCTTGCACAAACAACCAATGCTCTTGTACCAAACTGATGCATAACACCATGCATGAGCAATAAATCCAAAAGGGGTGAGCTAGAAAATATTATTCACTCCAAATTGCATTACTTTACAATTTCTTCAAATTAGGCCTTAAATGCAAACCAATGCAGCCAAGCTTCATACACATATATTTATAACACATTAAACTATCATATCATCAAATGATGTATAAATTATGATCAAGGCAAGACAATCAAAAATGGAAGAAGATGGTAGCGGTAATTTTGTAATTTTTATGTAACTCTCTGCTAAGATAAAGAAAACAGTACACAGATTGAAATGGCATCAAATTGGAACATAAGCATAGCCAAGGCATAAAGGATAAATCCACCAACCTAGGAACTCCACCACCACTTCCTAAACACCAGAGGATGGACAAAAGAATTGAGAGGAATAAAAACTACGTTTAAATAGACATAAAAATAAAATTCAGGAGGTTGGCGTTAATGCCAACCTGTTCTTCATCTGATTTTTATCTAAACCTGAATTTTTATATTTTTTAACTATCAATACAATATTAAACAATATTATAACAATTTTAAACAATAAACAATATGAAATCACAATATTAAACAGTGTATCAACATAAAATCACAACAAAAATTATTATTGAGCTACATGGGACTTGGGTAAATTATTATTGAGCTAAGTTCAAGCTTGAGCTTGTTATTGCATAGCTGAATGAGTTTGCGAGCTTACGACTCGGCTAAAATAAAATATCAATACACCTTTAGAAGTTGAAAATATTGTATTTACACCACAAAAATCTTACACCATGATTTTAAATGTTATTGATAAATATATTAGTTTTGAAGTTTAACAATAATTTGTCTAGTTGAGTTAGTTTTGAAGTTTAATGGTAAGTTAGAGCTCGAGTCAAAAACTTCCAAGCTCTAGTTAGACCTAAATGTGATTGAGTAGAGCTTGAACCAATCAATACTTTGTTTGATTGTGGCTCTACGTTCACCTACTTTGATTGAGTAACTTTGTATTTAATATTTAAGCTTATTTTAAACTTATTCCAATTCAAACGTGAAAAAAATTAACAAATACTATTTAAACACAACATCAACATAAGTTAACACTATATTTTTGGGGTCTTACAGGGCTTAGGCTTGAGCAACCTTTGTTCAAGCCTAAGCTTGAGAAATTAATGAATAAATTTTTTTGTTTAGGTAAGCCAAAGACCCAAATTCTATTCTTTCCAAAGAGGATTTTCTTATGAGTTGAACAATTAAGTTTCAAGCTTGCTTGACCCAATCAACGTGCCTAATCATATCAAAAGATAATGATTATAATAATTATTTATCAAAAGATAGTATAATATAAAAAAATTAAGATCAAAATGGTACCATATCAATAGATACAGAGAATGATATATCCAAAAGATACAAATTCCTTATAGGAATATGATCACATAATGCAAAATATGTGACCACAATATTGTGGAAAATCAAACTGAAAAATGTTATTATAAAAAAAAAAAACAATATTATGTGTACATATTTTTGGTATATAATTTAAGTACATAGACAATATGTCACTATGTAATTGACTATTACTTTATCTTTGATTTATAATTATCAAATCATATAATGACACATTATTTGTATATCTAAATTGTGTATTAAAATATGTATGCATAATTTTATTATAACAAAAGTTCGTGATTTGTTAAACCCATTTACAAAATATAAATAGTTTAAGAGGTCTTGTTTGATATTTGAATTAGTAAAATAGTTCCCATTAGATAGACATAAACATGAAACTAAAATGCTTAAACTAGAACTATTTTCAAACATAAAAGTTTATGGCATAGTCAAATTTGGGGTTGAGTTGCCAAGGAAGCCAATACGATGCCTATTGTTGATATATACAAGTGTATTTTTCTACTAGTTTATTAGATGAAAATATTGAGTCAATAGTCAAAGTAGTTATAATTAACAAGTCTATTTATTATTATAATATTGTAGATGGAACCCCTAGGAGGGATTTGACACCTAAGAAAATTAATTGCATGAAGTTTGATGAGGCATCAACGATAAATAATACAATCAAGGTGGTGTTATAAAAGCGCTTCAAAGTTTTAGAAACGCTCTTATCATAGCAGTCTAGTATCCAAAAAACTTCTTATATAAACACATTCAGACATCTTTTCTAGAATCTCATCTTTGTCTTTGAGGCTTGAGTATATCATCTAATTAAAATATCTTTGAATTGGCTATAGACAGTAAAAAAACAATCTTTCTCTCATCCTTCTTTGAAAGATTTTGTATGGCCGAATTAAATTTAAATATCTTTGAATTAAATTAAAAAATATATTTACAGAATGATAGTTTTTCAAAATATCTTTGTCTCTTCTTTCTTTGAAAGGTGTTATATAGCCGAATTAAATTTGGATTCTCCATTCTTCGAATGAATACAATATTGTCTCTACTTATTAATTTAACTATTAAAACTTAAAAGTGAAAACACAGTGTTGTCAATAAACTTTATAGAGATAAAAAAACCCTAATCTAACCATATAAATTTTCTTCTAAATCAATTCTTATGATTAGAGAAAACTGTGAAACCATGGATATTACAAGAATTGACTATAAACTAAAGAAGACGACCAATATTAATTTAGAATAATACGAAGGCATTATGTAAACAACATTTATATAAATTATGTATAATATTTATATGTAGACAAATATAGCATACATGATAAACCAACTTGGAGTAGAATCTTAAAAATCAAATACATTAACGAAACACTTATTTTAATAGCAAAAGCTGATTGATTGAGCAACTCGGCACCTCATGCATCACTTTGTTATGGGACATTGATGGGATTATTCGGAACGTTACTATGATTGTCAGGTGGCGAGGGGCTTCCTGGAACACCGATTTTAATAGAGTAATTAATTCCATTAATCATGTGGCCATGTGCTGCTGCCGTCTTCTCTTCTACAAAAATCATCGAAATTATTGCTTTGTTATCAGTTGAATCATTTATCTTGCATAATTATGAATATACTCATGAATTTATTTTACACAAAGAGACATTAATAGAAGGAAATTAATATAATGAAATGGGCTCACTTGTTTGTGGTGATTCCACAAGCGTAAGCATAGACTCACTCACAATGTGCAAATCCATTGTTTTAAATTAAATGAACTAATTAAAGAAAATATATGAATTTGAAGAGAAATATATAAAGAAGATTGACTCACTGGTTTTTGCTGCTTCTGCAAAAGGAAAAATCGTTGAAGAGAAGAGGAGAATTAAAAGCAAGGTTACCAGAAAGTACGCAGATGGGAACTTGCCAGCCATTTTTATTGATTGTGCTTGAGAATATGGTATATTGATTATATAGACATATTTATAGCAAATTAGAGATGTTAAGGTGCCAATTTTCCTGGAAAAAGTTTTTTCTATGCATGTAATTTTGTCGAATCACTTTGAAAGTGTTGTGCGGTGCAATAACTTTGAAAATTATTTCCAATTTTCAATAACTTTGAAAAGTATTTCCAATTTCGTAGTTTAAACTTTAGTAAAATTCCATATTTGAGATTTTCTTTTTCACTTTGATGACTTACTAATTGAAATAATATTTTTTACAAATCAATTTTCTCATATATTACTAGAAAATAAATTAATTAACATAAGAGTCGAAGAGTACATTTTTAAAAATTATTAAGTTAGTGGGGGCTTCAACCCCCACTCAACTCCCTGTGGCTTAGTCTCTGCTAGGGTTAAGAGCAAATTACATGATTGGAGTTGAAATCACTAGGTATCCGATTATAAATTCTGGTTTCTATCTGAATTGACAAATATTGGATATACTTTAGTTGAAATTTTGGCGGAACTAGTAGGGTCTTGGTCTAATTTTAATTCATCTCTCTAAGAAATCAAAGTTGACCCATGAATTCTTGAGTATCCTACACAACGCTATTTTTTTAATTTCTAACTAAACAAAACAATGTGGTTTTGTGGATCACAAAATGATGGTGTTTGATGCGACTACTAAGCCACCATTTTATTGACTGCCATTCAATTATTCCTTCCCCAAATTTTTATGTGACCTATCTTGATATTTTTCTGCCCTAATCTTTCAGTTGTCCTACTGTCTTACCAGTTTTAACACTTTTTTCTTAATCTACCATTAGAATATAAATTGTGTAAAGTGAGACAGACTTTAAAAAAAAAAAAAAATAGAAATCCGAGAGTCTGTTGTGAGGAACTTCAAGTACTACAAGAGGTATATTTGATTCAGTGTTCTACATTTTCTTTTCAAAAAATTACCGTATTTGTAGAACTCATAATACAGATTTCTTAATACTACAGAGAGACCACAGTACAGATCAACATGTTTAAAATTCAATAATATTGGTGGAATTAAACGCCACCAAATAAATATGTGAAAATTCAATGAAAAGATAAACACTAAAACTTGTCAATAGGGTAGAGAATAGTTCTCTATTTGCATATTGTTCACGATAATGACCATAAAGAATTCATCATATATGAATTCCTTGCATGATGTGTACACGCATCTGGGAAATTTCCCATGGAAAATAGAATAAATTTTTATTAGTTCTTATAAATGAATTTCGTTTCCCTTCGTATATAAAAACTCGTTAATGGAAAGTTTTCAATTTCCCTCTAACACGTTAGTGAAAATGGCCCTTTTATTATAAAATTTTAATTACCATTTATAAGGTTTTCATTTTTAGTCACCACAAAAAAAAAAAGGGTAGGGTGGTGGTTAGTTAAAAACGCATTTAATTCGCATATTATTAAACATGTATTTTGCAGGTTTCTATACTGAATGAATATTTTATTATTAAACACGTCGTTTTGATACCTAAGTCTAAAGCATGAAAATATTTTTTAATTTTCAACTAATTGCCATATTGTCATTAAAAAAAACCCATTTTTTTTTTCAAATTTCTAACCTTTTTATTCATCACATCAAGTTCATATTTATAACAGCAGTACACAGTTTTTCACATAATTCTTTTTACACTAGATTGAATTTTTCTTTTTGTCCAGCTCAATTTTTCATCTTCGTTATTCTCCGAATATGTAAACTTTCATTGTCTTTTCCTTTGTTGTTTATAGTTTCGTCATGTTTAAAATTCTTTTAATATTTAATATATGAGTTGATTTGAGGCATCAATCATTCATTAATCTTGTTGTATATTCGCCTAATTTTGCAATGATTAAATATGATGTATTATGTTACATTAGCTTTAATAACTAATTAAATACTCCATATACAAATTTTTATATCTATTTCAACCACGGATTTCATAAAAAGTGTTAAAATTATAATTAATATTGTTGTATTTTTAGAAATATATTATCAAAAATATGCCATATTAAACCCGTATATACGTGTTTTGAATTTTTCCCATATCCGAGTTTTATGACTATTTTCTTACAAACATATTTTTTACTATTCATTGTATCATACCCGTATAATTCTCATACTTGTATTTACTAACTATAGGGAGCCTTTAGTGAGAAAAAATTAATGAGATGATAAATATTTTGTTGTTATAAATACTATATTTATAATTTTAACGACTAATTATGTATATTCTTGTTAAAATTAAACGAATTTATACTTTCAATAACAAAATTTTAAATTTCTTACTATAAAACTTAAAAATCTGTCGTTATTGGTCTTATGGATATATAAAAGACTAGAGATGGACATGAACCGAACTGACCTTGAACATCTCTCTGCTCGAGTTTAACTTGAATAAAAAATAATCTATCTAGAATTCAGCTAAAAGTCGTCGAGTTGAAATTAAGGTTTGCTTGAGATTGACTCGAATAAAAATAGTTCGATTTGAATTATGACTCAAATCGATGGCTCGAATGCATTGTTTGAGTTTGTAGCTCATTAACAATGTCGATTTACCTAAATAATAGGCAAAATAATATCGTTTTGTAAATTGGTTTTAGAAACTTTTAGGTTCGTTTAAAAAATTAATAAAAAATCTTAGAAGCATTACATGTTTTGAAAGGTGTTTTCGCTTCAGCAACTTTAAGTTATGCATTCTATCTTTTTAAATTAAGACTCCTAGTTAAAATCCCTTACTTGCATATCATCTTCTTTGTACTTTGATGTTGATAGTCGTCTCCTCATTGGTGTCTTAGGTCATCTCTTGTAACACTTAGGGGTCATTTGGTTGGCGTGTTTTAAAGATTACCTTGATAATTTATCTTTTATTACTTACATTACCTTTTTTTGTTTGTCAGTAATAATAGATTATAATAATTTTTTATTACCAATACTGACATGACAGATAATATAGGTGGTAATTTGATTACCATATTTACCTTAGGTATTAAAAGATAGCCAAGTTAATATTGATTTTATTATAATAATATTATTATTTATTAATTTTTAAGGCAAAAATAAATTTATTTTTAATTAATATAACAAATAATAAAAAAATATTTAAAAATAATAATATTCAAGGGCATTTAAGTAAAATAATTTACTAGTATTATTTTATTACTGTTAACCAAACACATTAATTATTTATATCATCCATTTTTACCAAATTTTATGAAACGTAGTAATAATTTATATTCAGTATTTTTGTCAGTAATCTATCTTCAAGGTAATCTCCCTATTTTGGTAATAAAACATTATCCAAACCGAACACCCCCTTATGTGTGTCTCTCAAGCGCATAATAGTCATTTTGTATAATTATGATTAATGTATAATTGATTGAATGTTAAATAAATGATAAAATGTGAATTTAGAGTGATAGACAACCATGCATGAGGTAGCCATGCCTATGTGTCAGTTGCTATGTCAGTTGGATATGCTCCAATATTTATAGAGCCATGACGTCTTGTGTTACATTCAGGCCTTCCATTATAAGCATGACTTTGACTTTTGTCAGCGTCCTGACTTGGAACATCGTACATGTTCTCATCAAACCTAGAGAATTTATCATCATCATCATCCTCCTCATTAACTTCTACTTCATAATCCTCATCCACGTCGTTATGATTATTATCATCACCATAATTCCCACCAAACTTTTGGAAACTTTGTGGATGATTCTCCCTTTCTTCCTTATGAACATCTTTAGCTTGTTGATTACCCTTTTCATCAATTGGACTTTTGTTAACATAGAGTTTGGTTGATCCTCGTAAACTTCTTGCTTTAACCATCAGAAACTTCAGATCATCATCGTCTACAATATTCATTAGACCAACATCACCTAAGGTAAATATGTGCATATTTGATTGCCTTTGATCGAGTCTTAGATGATAAATTATTCTCGTAATGAATCCTTCAAAATCAATACTTGTGTTAATACACATCTGTTAATGTTTTATTTTACCAAGTTTGAATATATATCAAAGATTCGGACCGATTTTCAGTCAAGAATTGCACAAGAACCATATAATAAACCATACACAAATCAACACACCAAATTTGCTTGGTTTGGGTTCAAAAGATTAGAACCCTACATCCAAGGCAGAGGAATCCTCCAGCAAATCCACTAATTAGTAAGAAAAATAGTACAACTTACAGATTAAGAAGCCAGTCTAGTAATATAGACACAAACGAAATCGAATCCAGCCTAGCCGACTCGAGTCCTTTCTAAACTCGAGTACCACAACAACCTTGTACACTGACTCAAGTGTTTAGATAGCTAGATCTAAGAAAATATAGTGGATTCATACATTTCTTATAAACCCTAGCAGAGAAGATATGAGGACCCAGAGAGAAAATAATATTCACGCCAAAGGCAACCTATTTTTCTTTTAAAGAAACAACCAACGTAAAATGCCTTTCCCTCTTTTCTTTCTCAAAACCAACTAATGGTTAATATCCATTAGTTAAAAAACTTAATCAAGCAAAGACAAAACTGCACCTGGACAATAACTATAGCCTAAACTTTTGCTCTTAATTACAAGATTGCCATTAGTTTTATGTCATAGATTCACAACATCCCTATCTTATTCCCATCAACATATCTTGTCACAGTATCATCACCTTCAATCCATTGCTCTCCATAAAGAATCTTAAATTTAGCTTTTTCCATCTTAACTAAAAATAAACCTAAAAACATCTGTGTTTTGGCAAAATATATGTGCTGTAAACAGTACTCACTGGTGAACAGTATCTCTCGATAAAAAATAATAACTCCAAAATAAAAAAAATCACTGTTAGCTTGCACAAACAACCAATGCTCTAGTACCAAACTGATGCATAACACCATGCATGAGCAATAAATCCAAAAGGGGTGAGCTAGAAAATATTATTCACTCCAGATTGCACTACTTTACAATTTCTTCAAATTAGGCCTCAAATGCAAACCAATGTAGCCAAGCTTCATACACATATATTTATAACACATTAAACTATCATATCATCAAATGATGTACAAATTATGATCAAGGCAAGGCAATAAAAAATGGAAGAAAATGGTAGTGGCAATTTTGTAATTTTTATACAACTCCCTACTAAGATAAAGAAAACAGTACACAGATTGAAATGACATCAAATTGGAACATAAGCATAATCAAGGCATAAAGGATAAATCCACCAACCTAGGAACTCTACCACCACTTCCTAAACAAGAGGATGGATAAAGGAATTGAGAGGAATATAAACTATGTTTAAATAGACATAAAAAAAAAAATTCAATGGGTAGGCGTTAATACCAACCTGTTCTTCATCTGATTTTTATCTAGACCTGAATTTTTATATTTTTTAACCGTCAATGCAATATTAAACAATATTATAATAACTTTAAACAATAAAACAACATGAAATCACAATATTAAATAGTCTAATAATATAAAATCATAACAAAATTATATTTCACATGAAGTCATAAACATGAATCTACCATACATTATCTGATTTTCAAATGTTCATTAAAAAAACACATTAAAATATGAGCTTGAATCAAGACTGAGTTGAATGTGAATGATTTTGCTGTGAAATCTTTGCAAAGGATGTTAATTCCCTAAGTAAATTGACAATTTTCGTCTCTCCCTTCCTTATGTCAAAGTTGAATTATTTATAATGGTTTTCCCATGGGTTTTATTGTTCAATCACAGGTGTAATCTCTGTTGAAGAAATTTTTTTCATGCTACAGAGATTTCGTCCCTTACTGGAAGGTTAAGGACAAAGAGAGAGATAATATTCTCTTTTTCTGCATAAGTTACATTAACAGGGTATTTAAGGGAAATGAATTACTATTATGGTATTTTTGTTTAGGGTTTTAGATGAATGACATATCTGTACACACGATTAAAAAAAGGGTAAAAAAATTCAATATCCCATTTGTTATTATATTGTTGTAGATGGAGCCCCTTGAATAGATTTGACACCTCAGAAAATTTTTTCCATGAAGTTTGATGAGACATCAAGAATAAAGAATACAATCAGGGTAGGTTATAAAAGAGCTTCAAAGTTTTAGAAACGCTCTTATCATAGCTTTCAAATATCTGAAAAACTTCCTATATAGACACCTTCTTACAACTTCCTTAGAATCTTATCTATCTTTCAGGTCTGAGTATATCCTCTAACAAAAATATCTTTGAATTGGTTATTAACTATGGAAAGACAAACTTTCGCTCGTCTTTCTTTGAATGGTTTTGTATGGCAGAATTAAATTTAAATATCTTAGAATTAAATTTAAAAACATTTGTATAGAATGATAGTTTTTCAAAATATCTTTAACTCATCTTTCTTTGAAAGGTTTTGTATCGCGGAATTAAATTTGGATCTTCCATTCTTTGAATGAATACAATATTGTCATTACTTTTTAATTTAACCATCGAAACGTAATCATGAAAAAGTAGTCTTGTCAATAAACCTCATACATGATACTTTATAGAGAAAAAATACCCACATCTAACAATATAGATTTTCTTTTGAATTGATTCTTATGATAAGAGGAAAATGTGAAACCATAGATATTACATGAATTGTCTATAAACTAAAGAAGACGACCGATATTAATTAAGAAAAATACGAAGACATTACGTGAACAACATTTATATAAATTATGTATAATATTTGTATGTAGACAGAAATAGCACACATGATGAACCGAATACAAGGAAACACTTATTTTAATAACAAAAGCTGATCGATTGAGCAACTCGCCACCTCATGCATCACTTTGTTATGGGTTATTGATAGCACCGAGACCGTGATTGTCAGGTGGTGAGGGGCTTCCTATAACACCGACTTTAATAGAGTAATTCATTCTATTAATCATGTGGCCATGTGCTGCTGCCGTCTTCTCTTCTACAAAAATTATCAAAATTATTGCTTTGTTATCAGTTGAATCATTTATCTTGCATAATTATGAATATACACATGAATTTATTTTATACAAAGAGATATTAATTGATGGAAATTAATATAAACAAATGGGCTCACTTGTTTGTGGTGATTCCAACAAGCGTAAGCGTAGACTCACTCACAATGTACAAATCCATTGTTTTAAATTAATGAACTAATTAAAGAAAATATATGAGTTTGAAGAGAAATATATATAGAAGATTGACTCACTGGTTTTTGCTGCTTCCGCAAACGGAAGAATCGTTGAAGGGAACACTCTCTGGATGAGTTGGGAGAGTTGCCAAAGTATGCAACAAACCAACTCGGTCTTCCTCTGCCTCTCCAAGCCCTATTATTCCTCCCGTTAACAACATTTAAAAGTGACCCCAATATTCAAATTTGCTTTATCAAAGAAAAGATCCAATTTATCATTGAAGAAAAAGAAAGCAGCGAGGTTTTCCAGGAGTCACCCTAGTGTTAAAACAGAAGACATGAAATTGATAAGCCAAAGTACCAAATGACACATGTTCAATTCAACACGATTGTTAAAAAACAAATTAATGATACAGATCATATCTTTTCACGTTAGGAAAACAGCATGGAAAGCCATCATGATGGCAGATTTGAAATAGTAAAAAAAAAAAAGTTTATTTTCTTAATTTTTACATCAAGTGGCAAGTGATGTAAACCCAATTAAGGGAATATAAGAAATTTTATCATACAATAGTGTGGCACCAATAATTTTAATCGAGGACCTTTTGTCCAAAAAGTTGCCAGGCAAGTCAAACAAGACTGTCCAACATAAACATGGATCTTTCCTTTTTCATTTTTTGCCACTGGTGGACTTTCCTATTCTCCCTATTCAATCCAGATGATACAGCCAGATAAAAAAATCTGTGCATACCAATTTTAAGAAGAAACCAAATTCAACTTTTATTACCAAATCACCTGAACAGACATTAATCCCAGCTTCACGGACATGTTTAAGGGTTTCCAAGCGTTCATCATAACTTCTTGTAGTGATAATATTCGGATAAATATTCTCTGGAGGTATCAAGGTTATGGTTATATGCTGTAAGGCCTGCTTTCTTGAGTTCTAAAGCCTGCTGCTTCTCCAGCATGCCTAATGTACAGCATACCTCCATCCCCATTTCCCTGGTACATGGCAGATTCAGAAGACAGATTTTCCATTAGATGAACATAATAAAAACCCTAACACAGGTTAATTGAAATGTCAGAATTTCACAGCACCAAAAAAATCGAAAGGACATCTGTGCATTATAGTCCTTTCAATTTGGGAAGGAAAAAAAAAATCATGATCAACAAAATTGACAAAAAAAACTCAATTGAAAATGCAGTAAATATAAATCAGCGGTGCCAGTCCACAGACATTTGCTGAACAGAAAGGATTAACAGCTGCAGAGCATATGTTATAAATTGACTGGAAATACTTGGCAATATTTTTTAGCTCTTTTTTATTATTAACATAGTGAAATTTTCCTCAACACATGGCTTTACGTTATGATCAGAAGTCCTTTCCAAATAGTTCCAAGACAAGAAGAAAATAAACATAAACAAATATGACAATAAGAAAAGAGAACTCATATGGTATGAATACAACCTGCTCACTCGTTTGATAAATTTGTGGTAATGTGTCTCCACAGTATGGTATAATGAACTCATTTATGTTAAAAAAGGTATTCAAGTACAACCAGATCTCAACTTCTTCTTTTACCAAAATAATTTTTTCTTAAATGTTGACTTGTTACCTTATTTCTTTCACATATTCAAGGATGTTGTTGAAATTGGTCTTCCTCCCTATTGTGTCTCTCCATGCAGCACCCATACAAAAACGTGTACTGCCAGCCTCCTTTGCCTAATAAAAGAAATAAAGATGTTGACACCATAGTTATAGCATTGCATAAAAATATGACACCATGGTTATAGCATTGTGTTACATGTAATACAATATGAATTTACCAATAGTCCATAGATATTTGAAATAAAAACTAACTTGAGACTATAACAAACCAATCAGAGTCATTTTTCAGAAAAATATTCATTTGATCAATTTGTTCAAAACTTACACAGATTGTTTATGTTAGAGTAGAACTGGAATGATTAAATTGCTCTTTCACTGAACTCCATTGACTAATTAAAAAAAGTAATCTCTCTTAATTGATACTGTAAGTAACCAAGATAGCAAATAATTATCACTGTGAGGGGAAAAAAAACATAATACGTGCTGACACCTTAATTCAAGATCTCTTAGCAACGCAGCTGGGACACAAAGAGTACTCAATACAACATAGAATAACATCAATCAATTATATTAAATAGTGTGATAAAAAGTAGTAAAATAAACTTCTTACTTTCTGTGCTGCCTGCATCACAGTTTCCTAGTCATTAGCTTTTGTGCTTTTACTCCAGTGTTGTATCTTGAGGATTGAGGACAATACGTACAATCCTCACTACAGCCACCGGTCTTGATAGAGAGAAGAGTGCACTGCTGCACCTCCCTGAAGTTATGAGCGTGTCTGTGAACTTGAGCCTAAAATCAGAAACAACCCCAATTAACTCAAGAATTTTATAACCACTGTTGCATTAGAAGTCACATCATCAAACAAGAAACATTTTAAGCAAACTAGAAAAATCTTGCACAGAACACCAAACTCATTAAGCTACCACTTGACTCTTAACAATTAGGCGACTTAAAGGTCTATTGGGTGGATTCAAGAGACCAGTAACCCTCGATACCGTAGGCCTTTTTGGAGCTAATTTGCCGTTCATACACGTGGAGACAATGTGTCAGTCCATGGATTTTCCTTCCTATTGATTAATTTTTCTAGAGGGTCCAAGGGCTCTCGCATATAAACACCCACAACCAAAATTAACTTTACCAATTAACCATAATTATCACACTGAGAAGTCTACACAATCTCAGAAACCAATAAAAAGATTAGCACACAGATAAATAACGGACTTCCAAACAAGAAACTAAACTATCAAAACACAATTCTAAACATAACCCACAAAAACTTAAAGCTGCAAACAAGAGATTAATAGTTGAAACTAACTCCATGGAAGAGGAGATCGAGAACAGGAGAGTCGTAAATGGACTTGATCTCATCTTTGGACCAGTCGTGTCTAGGGCCTTCTCTGATAGTTCTCTCAGATTCAACTGCAGCCGCTGAATAACACAAACGGGAAGAATGAAATGGGAATAATTTGGACGGTCTTAAGCTTCGTTGAGAAGTTAAAATGGAGCGAATCTGCAGCATTTTTGTTGGTTTAGTTTGAGAATTTTGTCGATGAAAACTAGGAACAAGAGAAGAAAGTTGAAGAGTAAAACTCAACTACTTTCGCCACCAACCTTAGAGATTTATAGCCGCCAAAAGACTATTTCCATTCCAGGATTTGCTAAATGAAAATTTTCCACTTTTTAACTTTCAAGATTCCCGAATGTCGTCTTCGCGAAAGAAAATGCCCATGGCATGGCTATTTTATTTTTTCCTTTTATGTTTGAATTCAATTATAATTTTTTAAAATATTGTAGGTGTTATATAAATTTTTAAGAATTTTTAAAATCAGAAAAAGTTCAAAAGTATTTTAAAATTTTAATATTTTTCAAATAATTTTAAAAATAATAATTATATTTTAAAAAAATTAAACAAAAATAATATTTTAAAATTAGTTAGAGTTTTAATAATTTTAAGAGTCTATTAAATAAATATTTAAATTAATAAGTTTATTTTAATAATTTGGTATTTAAATAAGTGTTAATGTGATTTTTGTAATTTTTATTAAAAGGTGAAATAATCAATTTTTAGTAAAATAAAATAGAATTTACTATCGTAAATAAATGATGGGTGAGAATTTTACTATTTAAAACTTAAAATGTGAAAATTATTTTGGGCAAGAAATAGTCATTTGGCCTTAGTAAATTTTCCCCCTTGCGTTTGAAGAAATTTATAGCTCTAGTCGTCCAGTAAAATCAGGAAAGAGGTCATTTTAATCCCAAAGATCAAACAAGGTGGTTAAATTTTGTTAAATGATGCAAGGTAATTTAGTCATTCTATACAGATAGCTTAATAATGTATCCATAATTATTTGTATATGATAGATACAAAACATGTAAAAAATTATACATATTCTAATATGTGTCAAAAATTAGCATAGTACGATGAATATATTGTACGATACAATATATCTCATCAATATAGGTTGATACACTTTTTTAGAAAAATACTGATGTAATGAGGGTGTATATAAGAAATTATAAAATTTTAGAGATATTTTTAATATTTTCTAAGATGATGATATATTAATCGATTGTTTTACTATTTTATTATTATTATTTTAAAAAAATATATGTTATAATATGATATGATATGCAATATATAATATAAAAATTAGATTTTTGATATAAGATATGATACATAATTCAATTATTAAGAGTGGAAACGAAGTTTGCTGATTTTTTTTTGTTTATAAAATTTTAATGCATTTTATGTTACATTTAATTAAATTATGGTTAAAAATTTTATAATGATACGGGTTTGGATAGGGTTATGAACGAGTTGAGCTACATGGGACTTGGGTAAATTATTATTGAGCTAAGTTCAAGCTTGAGCTTGTTATTGCGTAGCTGAATGAGTTTGCGACCTTACGACTCGGCTAAAATAAAATATCAATACACCTTTAGAAGTTGAAAATATTGTATTTACACCACAAAAATCTTACACCATGATTTTAAATGTTATTGATAAATATATTAGTTTTGAAGTTTAACAATAATTTGTCTAGTTGAGTTAGTTTTGAAGTTTAATGGTAAGTTAGAGCTCGAGTCAAAAACTTCCAAGCTCTAGTTAGACCTAAATGTGATTGAGTAGAGCTTGAACCAATCAATACTTTGTTTGATTGTGGCTCTACGTTCACCTACTTTGATTGAGTAACTTTGTATTTAATATTTAAGCTTATTTTAAACTTATTCCAATTCAAATGTGAAACAAATTAACAAATACTATTTAAACACAACATCAACATAAGTTAACACTATATTTTTGGGGTCTTACAAGGCTTAGGCTTGAGCAACCTTTGTTCAAGCCTAAGCTTGAGAAATTAATGAATAAATTTTTTTGTTTAGGTAAGCCAAAGACCCAAATTCTATTCTTTCCAAAGAGGATTTTCTTATGAGTTGAACAATTAAGTTTCAAGCTTGCTTGACCCAATCAACGTGCCTAATCATATCAAAAGATAATGATTATAATAATTATTTATCAAAAGATAGTATAATATAAAAAAATTAAGATCAAAATGGTACCATATCAATAGATACAGAGAATGATATATCGAAAAGATACAAATTCCTTATAGGAATATGATCACATAATGCAAAATATGTGACCACAATATTGTGGAAAATCAAACTGAAAAATGTTATTACAAAAAAAAAAAAAAACAATATTATGTGTACATATTTTTGGTATATAATTTAAGTACATAGACAATATGTCACTATGTAATTGACTATTACTTTATCTTTGATTTATAATTATCAAATCATATAATGACAGATTATTTGTATATCTAAATTGTGTATTAAAATATGTATGCATAATTTTATTATAACAAAAGTTCGTGATTTGTTAAACCCATTTACAAAATATAAATAGTTTAAGAGGTCTTGTTTGATATTTGAATTAGTAAAATAGTTCCCATTAGATAGACATAAACATGAAACTAAAATGCTTAAACTAGAACTATTTTCAAACATGAAAGTTTATGGCATAGTCAAATTTGGGGTTTGAGTTGCCAAGGAAGCCAATACGATGCCTATTGTTGATATATACAAGTGTATTTTTCTACTAGTTTATTAGATGAAAATATTGAGTCAATAGTCAAAGTAGTTATAATTAACAAGTCTATTTATTATTATAATATTGTAGATGGAACCCCTAGGAGGGATTTGACACCTAAGAAAATTAATTGCATGAAGTTTGATGAGGCATCAACGATAAATAGTACAATCAAGGTGGTGTTATAAAAACACTTCAAAGTTTTAGAAACGCTCTTATCATAGCAGTCTAGTATCCAAAAAACTTCTTATATAAACACATTCAGACATCTTTTCTAGAATCTCATCTTTGTCTTTGAGGCTTGAGTATATCATCTAATTAAAATATCTTTGAATTGGCTATAGACAGTAAAAAAACAATCTTTCTCTCATCCTTCTTTGAAAGATTTTGTATGGCCGAATTAAATTTAAATATCTTTGAATTAAATTAAAAAATATATTTACAGAATGATAGTTTTTCAAAATATCTTTGTCTCTTCTTTCTTTGAAAGGTGTTATATAGCCGAATTAAATTTGGATTCTCCATTCTTCGAATGAATACAATATTGTCTCTACTTATTAATTTAACTATTAAAACTTAAAAGTGAAAACACAGTGTTGTCAATAAACTTTATAGAGATAAAAAAACTCTAATCTAACCATATAAATTTTCTTCTAAATCAATTCTTATGATTAGAGAAAACTGTGAAACCATGGATATTACAAGAATTGACTATAAACTAAAGAAGACGACCAATATTAATTTAGAATAATACGAAGGCATTATGTAAACAACATTTATATAAATTATGTATAATATTTATATGTAGACAAATATAGCATACATGATAAACCAACTTGGAGTAGAATCTTAAAAATCAAATACATTAACGAAACACTTATTTTAATAGCAAAAGCTGATTGATTGAGCAACTCGGCACCTCATGCATCACTTTGTTATGGGACATTGATGGGATTATTCGGAACGTTACTATGTTTGTCAGGTGGCGAGGGGCTTCCTGGAACACCGATTTTAATAGAGTAATTAATTCCATTAATCATGTGGCCATGTGCTGCTGCCGTCTTCTCTTCTACAAAAATCATCGAAATTATTGCTTTGTTATCAGTTGAATCATTTATCTTGCATAATTATGAATATACTCATGAATTTATTTTACACAAAGAGACATTAATAGAAGGAAATTAATATAATGAAATGGGCTCACTTGTTTGTGGTGATTCCACAAGCGTAAGGATAGACTCACTCACAATGTGCAAATCCATTGTTTTAAATTAAATGAACTAATTAAAGAAAATATATGAATTTGAAGAGAAATATATAAAGAAGATTGACTCACTGGTTTTTGCTGCTTCTGCAAAAGGAAAAATCGTTGAAGAGAAGAGGAGAATTAAAAGCAAGGTTACCAGAAAGTACGCAGATGGGAACTTGCCAGCCATTTTTATTGATTGTGCTTGAGAATATGGTATATTGATTATATAGACATATTTATAGCAAATTAGAGATGTTAAGGTGCCAATTTTCCTGGAAAAAGTTTTTTCTATGCATGTAATTTTGTCGAATCACTTTGAAAGTGTTGTGCGGTGCAATAACTTTGAAAATTATTTCCAATTTTCAATAACTTTGAAAAGTATTTCCAATTTCGTAGTTTAAACTTTAGTAAAATTCCATATTTGAGATTTTCTTTTTCACTTTGATGACTTACTAATTGAAATAATATTTTTTACAAATCAATTTTCTCATATATTACTAGAAAATAAATTAATTAACATAAGTGTCGAAGAGTACATTTTTAAAAATTATTAAGTTAGTGGGGGCTTCAACCCCCACTCAACTCCCTGTGGCTTAGTCTCTGCTAGGGTTAAGAGCAAATTACATGATTGGAGTTGAAATCACTAGGTATCCGATTATAAATTCTGGTTTCTATCTGAATTGACAAATATTGGATATACTTTAGTTGAAATTTTGGCGGAACTAGTAGGGTCTTGGTCTAATTTTAATTCATCTCTCTAAGAAATCAAAGTTGACCCATGAATTCTTGAGTATCCTACACAACGCTATTTTTTTAATTTCTAACTAAACAAAACAATGTGGTTTTGTGGATCACAAAATGATGGTGTTTGATGCGACTACTAAGCCACCATTTTATTGACTGCCATTCAATTATTCCTTCCCCAAATTTTTATGTGACCTATCTTGATATTTTTCTGCCCTAATCTTTCAGTTGTCCTACTGTCTTACCAGTTTTAACACTTTTTTCTTAATCTACCATTAGAATATAAATTGTGTAAAGTGAGACAGACTTAAAAAAAAAAAAAAAAAATAGAAATCCGAGAGTCTGTTGTAAGGAACTTCAAGTACTACAAGAGGTATATTTGATTCAGTGTTCTACATTTTCTTTTCAAAAAATTACCGTATTTGTAGAACTCATAATACAGATTTCTTAATACTACAGAGAGACCACAGTACAGATCAACATGTTTAAAATTCAATAATATTGGTGGAATTAAACGCCACCAAATAAATATGTGAAAATTCAATGAAAAGATAAACACTAAAACTTGTCAATAGGGTAGAGAATAGTTCTCTATTTGCATATTGTTCACGATAATGACCATAAAGAATTCATCATATATGAATTCCTTGCATGATGTGTACACGCATCTGGGAAATTTCCCATGGAAAATAGAATAAATTTTTATTAGTTCTTATAAATGAATTTCGTTTCCCTTCGTATATAAAAACTCGTTAATGGAAAGTTTTCAATTTCCCTCTAACACGTTAGTGAAAATGGCCCTTTTATTATAAAATTTTAATTACCATTTATAAGGTTTTCATTTTTAGTCACCACAAAAAAAAAAGGGTAGGGTGGTGGTTAGTTAAAAACGCATTTAATTCGCATATTATTAAACATGTATTTTGCAGGTTTCTATACTGAATGAATATTTTATTATTAAACACGTCGTTTTGATACCTAAGTCTAAAGCATGAAAATATTTTTTAATTTTCAACTAATTGCTATATTGTCATTAAAAAAAACCCATTTTTTTTTTCAAATTTCTAACCTTTTTATTCATCACATCAAGTTCATATTTATAACAACAGTACACTGTTTTTCACATAATTCTTTTTACACTAGATTGAATTTTTCTTTTTGTCCAGCTCAATTTTTCATCTTCGTTATTCTCCGAATATGTAAACTTTCATTGTCTTTTCCTTTGTTGTTTATAGTTTCGTCATGTTTAAAATTCTTTTAATATTTAATATATGAGTTGATTTGAGGCATCAATCATTCATTAATCTTGTTGTATATTCGCCTAATTTTGCAATGATTAAATATGATGTATTATGTTACATTAGCTTTAATAACTAATTAAATACTCCATATACAAATTTTTATATCTATTTCAACCACGGATTTCATAAAAAGTGTTAAAATTATAATTAATATTGTTGTATTTTTAGAAATATATTATTAAAAATATGCCATATTAAACCCGTATATACATGTTTTGAATTTTTCCCATATCCGAGTTTTATGACTATTTTCTTACAAACATATTTTTTACTATTCATTGTATCATACCCGTATAATTCTCATACTTGTATTTACTAACTATAGGGAGCCTTTAGTGAGAAAAAATTAATGAGATGATAAATATTTTGTTGTTATAAATACTATATTTATAATTTTAACGACTAATTATGTATATTCTTGTTAAAATTAAATGAATTTATACTTTCAATAACAAAATTTTAAATTTCTTACTATAAAACTTAAAAATCTGTCGTTATTGGTCTTATGGATATATAAAAGACTAGAGATGGACATGAACCAAACTGACCCTGAACATCTCTCTGCTCGAGTTTAACTTGAATAAAAAATAATCTATCTAGAATTCCGCTAAAATTCGTTGAGTTGAAATTAAGGTTTGCTTGAGATTGACTCGAATAAAAATAGTTCGATTTGAATTATGACTCAAATCGATGGCTCGAATGCATTGTTTGAGTTTGTAGCTCATTAACAATGTCGATTTACCTAAATAATAGGCAAAATAATATCTTTTTGTAAATTGGTTTTAGAAACTTTTAGGTTCGTTTAAAAAATTAATAAAAAATCTACGAAGCATTACATGTTTTGAAAGGTGTTTTCGCTTCAGCAACTTTAAGTTATGCATTCTATCTTTTTAAATTAAGACTCCTAGTTAAAATCCCTTACTTGCATATCATCTTCTTTGTACTTTGATGTTGATAGTCGTCTCCTCATTGGTGTCTTAGGTCATCTCTTGTAACACTTAGGGGTCGTTTGGTTGGCGTGTTTTAAAGATTACCTTGATAATTTATCTTTTATTACTTACATTACCTTTTTTGGTTTGTTAATAATAATAGATTATAATAATTTTTTATGACCAATACTGACATGACAGATAATATATGTGGTAATTTGATTACCATATTTACCTTAGGTATTTAAAGATAGCCAAGTTAATTTTGATTTTATTATAATAATATTATTATTTATTAATTTTTAAGGCAAAAATAAATTTATTTTTAATTAATATAACAAATAATAAAAAAATATTTGAAAATAATTATATTCAAGGGCATTTAAGTAAAATAATTTACTAGTATTATTTTATTACTGTTAACCAAACACATTAATTATTTATATCATCCATTTTTACCAAATTTATGAAACGTAGTAATAATTTATATTCAGTATTTTTGTCAGTAATCTATTTTCAAGGTAATCTCCCTATTTTGGTAATAAAACATTATCCAAACCGAACACCCCCTTATGTGTGTCTCTCAAGCGCATAATATTCATTTTGTATAATTATGATTAATGTATAATTGATTGAATGTTAAATAAATGATAAAATGTGAATTTAGAGTGATAGACAACCATGCATGAGGTAGCCATGCCTATGTGTCAGTTGCTATGTCAGTTGGATATGCTCCAATATTTATAGAGCCATGACGTCTTGTGCTACATTCAGACCCTCCATTATAAGCATGACTTTGACTTTTGCCAGCGTCCTGACTTGGAACATCGTACATGTTCTCATCAAACCTAGAGAATTTATCATCTTCATCCTCCTCCTTATTAACTTCTACTTCATAATTCTCATCCACATCGTTATGATTATTATCATCACCATAATTCCCACCAAACTCTTGGAAACTTTGTGGATGATTCTCCCTTTCTTCCTTATGAACATCTTTAGCTTGTTGATTACCCTTTTCATCAATTGGACTTTTGTTAACATAGAGTTTGGTTGATCCTCGTAAACTTCTTGCTTTAACCATCAGAAACTTCAGATCATCATCGTCTACAATATTCATTAGACCAACATCACCTAAGGTAAATATGTGCATATTTGATTGCCTTTGATCGAGTCTTAGATGATAAATTATTCTCATAATGAATCCTTCAAAATCAATACTTGTGTTAATACACATCTGTTAATGTTTTATTTTACCAAGTTTGAATATATATCAAAGATTCGGATCGATTTTCAGTCAAGAATTGCACAAGAACCATATAATAAACCATACACAAATCAACACACCAAATTTACTTGGTTTGGGTTCAAAAGATTAGAACCCTACATCCAAGGCAGAGGAATCCTCCAGCAAATCCACTAATTAGTAAGAAAAATAGTACAACTTACAGATTAAGAAGCCAATCTAGTAATACAGACACAAACGGAATCGAATCCAGCCTTGCTGACTCGAGTCCTTTCTAAACTCGAGTACCACAACAACCTTGTACACTGACTCAAGTGTTTAGATAGCTAGATCTAAGAAAATATAGTGGATTCATACATTTCTTATAAACCCTAGCAGAGAAGATATGAGGACCCAGAGAGAAGATAATATTCACACCAAAGGCAACGTATTTTTCTTCTAAAGAAACAACCAAGGTAAACTGCCTTTCTCTCTTTTCTTTCTCAAAACCAACTAATGGTTAATATCCATTAGTTAAAAAACTTAATCAAGCAAAGACAAAACTGCACTTGGACAATAACTATAGCCTAAACTTTTGCTCTTAATTACAAGACTGCCATTAGTTTTATGTCATAGATTCACAACATCCCTATCTTATTCCCATCAACATATCTTGTCACAGTATCATCACCTTCAATCCATTGCTCTCCATAGAGAATCTTAAATTTAGCTTTTTCTATCTTAACTACAAATAAACCTAAAAACATCTATGTTTTGGCAAAATATATGTGCGGTAAACAGTACTCGCTGGTATTATGGTATTTTTGTTTAGGGTTTTAGATGAATGACATATCTGTATACACGATTAAAAAAAGGGTAAAAAAATTCAATATCCCATTTGTTATTATATTGTTGTAGATGGAGCCCCTTGAATAGATTTGACACCTCAAAAAAATTTTTCCATGAAGTTTGATGAGACATCAAGAATAAAGAACACAATCAGGGTAGGTTATAAAAGAGCTTCAAAGTTTTAGAAACGCTCTTATCATAGCTTTCAAATATCTGAAAAACTTCCTATATAGACACCTTCTTACAACTTCCTTAGAATCTTATCTATCTTTCAGGCATGAGTATATCCTCTAACAAAAATATCTTTGAATTGGTTATTAACTATGGAAAGACAAACTTTCGCTTGTCATTCTTTGAATGGTTTTGTATGGCAGAATTAAATTTAAATATCTTAGAATTAAATTTAAAAACATTTGTATAGAATGATAGTTTTTCAAAATATCTTTAACTCATATTTCTTTGAAAGGTTTTGTATAGCGGAATTAAATTTGGATCTTCCATTCTTTGAATGAATACAATATTGTCATTACTTTTTAATTTAACCATCGAAACGTAATCATGAAAAAGTAGTCTTGTCAATAAACCTCATACATGATACTTTATAGAGAAAAAATACCCAGATCTAACAATATAGATTTTCTTCTGAATTGATTCTTATGATAAGAGGAAAATGTGAAACCATAGATATTACATGAATTGGCTATAAACTAAAGAAGATGACCAATATTAATTAAGAAAAATACGAAGACATTACGTGAACAACATTTATATAAATTATGTATAATATTTGTATGTAGACAGAAATAGCACACATGATGAACCGAATACAAGGAAACACTTATTTTAATAACAAAAGCTGATCGATTGAGCAACTCGCCACCTCATGCATCACTTTGTTATGGGTTATTGATAGCACCGAGACCGTGATTGTCAGGTGGTGAGGGGCTTCCTATAACACCGACTTTAATAGAGTAATTCATTCTATTAATCATGTGGCCATGTGCTGCTGCCGTCTTCTCTTCTACAAAAATTATCAAAATTATTGCTTTGTTATCAGTTGAATCATTTATCTTGCATAATTATGAATATACACATGAATTTATTTTATACAAAGAGATATTAATTGATGGAAATTAATATAAACAAATGGGCTCACTTGTTTGTGGTGATTCCAACAAGCGTAAGCGTAGACTCACTCACAATGTACAAATCCATTGTTTTAAATTAATGAACTAATTAAAGAAAATACATGAGTTTGAAGAGAGATATATATAGAAGATTGACTCACCGGTTTTTGCTGCTTCCGCAAACTTTTGGGAGAACCAACACAGTCTTGGTCTAATTGTGATTCCTCTCTCTAAGAAATCAAAACTGACCCATAAATTGTTGAGTATCTGGCATAACTTTATTTTTTTTAATTCTAACTAAGAAAACAATGTCGTTTGTGGATCACAAAATGTTGGTGTTCGATGCAACTACTAAGCCACAATTTTATCCACTGCCATTCAATTATTCCTTCCTCAAATTTTTATATGACCTATCTTGATATTTTTCTGCCCTAATCTTTGAGTTGTCCTACTGCCTTACCAGTTTTAACATCTTTTTCTTCGTCTACAATTAGATTATAAATTGTGTAAAGTGAGACAGAGTTAAAAAAAAAAATTAGAAATCCGAGAGTCTGCTGTGAGGAACTTCAAGTACTACAAGAGGTATATATGCATCAGTGTTCTACATTTTCTTTTCGAAAAAATTTCCGTTCTTCTGTAACTCATAATACAGATTTCTTTATACTACCAAGAGACCACAGTACAAATCAACATGTTTAAAATTCAATAATACTGGTGGAATTAAACGAAACCAAATAAATATGTGAAAATTCAGTGAAAAGTTAAACACTAAAACTTGTCAATAGGGCAGAGAATAGTTCTCTATTTGCGTATTGTTCACGATAATGACCATAAAGAATTCATCGTATATGAATTCCTTGCATGATGTGTACACGCATCTGGGAAATTTCCCTTGGAAAATAGAATAAATTTTTATTAGTTCTTATAAATGAATTTCGTTTCCCCTCGTATATAAAAACTCGTTAATGGAAAGTTTTCAATTTCCCTCTAACACGTTAGTGAAAATGGCCCTTTTATTATAAAATTTTAATTACCATGTATAAGGTTTTTTTTTTTGAGTCACCACAAAAAAAAAAGAGGGTAGGGTGGTGGTTAGTAAAAAACGCATTTAATTCGCATATTATTAAACATGTATTTTGCAGGTTTCTGTGTTGAATGAATATTTTATTATTAAACACATCGTTTTGATACCTAAGTCTAAAGTATGAAAATATTTTTTCATTCTCAACTAATTACCATATTGTCATTTAAAAAAACCGATTTTTTTTTTCAAATTTCTAACCTTTCAATTCATAACATCAAGTTCATGTTTATAACAGTAGTAAACATTTTTTCACATAATTCTTTTTACACTAGATTGATTTTTTTGTTTTGTCTGGCTCAATTTTTCATCTTCGTTATTCTTCGAATATGTAAACTTTCATTGTCTTTTCCTTTGTTGTTTATAGTTTCGCCATGTTTAAAATTCTTTTAATGTTTAATATATGAGTTCATTTGAGGCATCAATCATTCATTAATCTTGTTGTATATTCGCCTAATTTTGCAATGATTGAATATGATGTATTATGTTACATTAGCTTTAATAACTAATTAAATACTTTATATACAAATTTTTCCCATATCCGAGTTTTATGACTATTTTCTTACAAACATATTTTTTACTATTCACTGTATCATACCCGTATAATTCTCATACTTGTATTTACTAACTATAGGGGCCCTTTAGTGAGAAAAAATTAATGAGATGATAAATATTTTGTTATTATAAATACTATATTTATAATTTTAATGACTAATTATGTATATTCTTGTTAAAACTAAACGAATTTATACTTTCAATAACAAAATTTTAAATTTCTTACTATAAAACTTAAAAATCTGTCATTATTGGTCTTATGGATATATAAAAGACTAGAGATGGACATGAACCGAACTGGCCCTGAACATTTCTCTGCTCGAGTTTAACTTGAATAAAAAATAATCTACCTAGAATTAAGCTAAAATTCGTCGAGTTGAAATTAAGGTTTGCTTGAGATTGACTCGAATAAAAATAGTTCGATTTGAATTATGACTCAAATCGATGGCTCGAATGCATTGTTTGAGTTTGTAGCTCATTAACAATGTTGATTTACCTAAATAATAGGTAAAACAATATCATTTTGTAAATTGGTTTTAGAAACTTTCAGGTTCGTTTAAAAAATTAATAAAAAATCTGAGAAGCATTGCATGTTTTGAAAGGTGTTTCCGCTTCAGCAACTTTAAGTTATGCATTCTATCTTTTTTAATTAAGACTCCTAGTTAAAATCCCTTACTTGCATATCATCTTCTTTGTACTTTGATGTTGATAGTCGTCTGCTCATTGGTGTCTTAGGTCATCTCTTGTAACACTTAGGGTTCGTTTGGTTAGAGTGTTTTAAAGATTACCTTGGTAATCTATATTTTATTACTTACATTATCTCGTTTGATTTGTTAGTAATAAAATATTACAGTAAGTTTCTATTACCAATACTGACATGACAAGTAATATATGTGGTAATCTGATTACCACCGTTATCCTAGGTATTAAAATATTACTAAATTAATCTTGATTTTGTTATAATAATATTATTATTTATTAATTTTTAAGACAAAAATAAATTTATTTTTAATTAATATAACAAATAATAAAAAAATATTTATATTCAAAGGTATTTAAGTAAAATAATTTACTAGTATTTTTTTTATTACTGTTAACCAAACACATTAATTTTTATGTCATCTTTTTTTATCAAATTTTATGAAACGTAGTGATAATTTATACCCAATAATTTTCTCAGTAATCTACCTTCAAGGTTATCTCCCCAATTTGATAATAAAACATTACCCAAACCAAACGCCCCTTTATGTGTATCTCTCAAGTGCATAATAGTCATTTTGTATAATTATGATTAATGTACAATTGATTGAATGTTAAACAAATGATAAAATGTGAATTTAGAGTGATAGACAACCATGCATGAGGTAGCCATGCCTGTGTGTCAGTTGCTATGTCAGTTGGATATGTTCTAATATTTATAAAGTCGTGACGTCTTGTGCTACATTCAGCCCCTTCATTATAAGCATGACTTTGACTTTTCCCAGCGTCCTGACTTGGAACATTGTACATGTTCTGATCAAACCTAGAGAATTTATCACCATCATCCTCCTCTTCATTAATCTCTACTTCATAATCCTCATCCACGACATTATCATTATTATCATCACCATAATTCCCACCAAACTCTTGGAAACTTTATGGATGATTCTCCCTTTCTTCCTTATGAACATATTCAGCTTGTTGATTGCCCCTTTCATCAATTGGACTTTTGTTAACATAGAGTTTGGTTGATCCTCGTAAACTTCTTGCTTTAACCATGAATAACTTCAGATCATCATCGTCTACCATATCCATTAGACCCTCATCACCTAGGGTAAATATGTGCATATTTGATTGCCTTCGATTGAGTCTTAGACTATAACTTGTTCTCGCAATGAATCTTTCAAAATCAATACTTGTGTTAACACACATCCTTCTCTTACTCTTGTTAACATATCTTGTCACATTATCATCACCTTCAATCCATTGCTCTCCATAAAGAATCTTAAATATAGCTTTTTCTATCTTGACTAAAAATAAACTTAAAAACATAAAAACACCTGTGTTTAGGCAAAATTTATGTGTTGTGAACAGTACTCATTGGTGAACAGTATCTTTCGGAAAAAAATAACTCTAAAATGAAAAATATCACAATTAGCTTGCACAAACAACCAATGCTCTTGTACCAAACTGATGCATAACACCATGCATGAGCAATAAATCCAAAAGGGGTGAGCTAGAAAATATTATTCACTCCAAATTGCATTACTTTACAATTTCTTCAAATTAGGCCTTAAATGCAAACCAATGCGGCAAAGCTTCATACACATATATTTATAACACGTTAAACTATCATATCATCAAATGATGTATAAATTATGATCAAGGCAAGACAATCAAAATGGAAGAAGATGGTAGCGGTAATTTTGTAATTTTTATGTAACTCTCTGCTAAGATAAAGAAAACAGTACACAGATTGAAATGGCATCAAATTGGAACATAAGCATAACCAAGGCATAAAGGATAAATCCACCAACCTAGGAACTCCACCACCACTTCCTAAACACAAGAGGATGGACAAAAGAATTGAGAGGAATAAAAACTATGTTTACATAGACATAAAAATAAAATTCAGGAGGTTGGCGTTAATGCCAACCTGTTCTTCATCTTATTTTTATCTAAACCGGAATTTTTATATTTTTTAACTATCAATACAATATTAAACAATATTATAACAATTTTAAACAATAAAACAATATGAAATCACAATATTAAACAGTCTATTATCATAAAATCACAACAAAATTATATTTCACATGAAGTCATAAACATGATCTACCACGCATTACTTGATTTTCAATTGTTCATAAAAAAAAGCACATTAACATATGAGCTTAAATCAAGACTGACTTGAATGTAGATGATTTTACAGTGAAATCTTTGCAACAGATGTTAATTCTCTAAATAAATTTGACAATTTTCATCTCTCCCTTGCTTGTGTCAAAGTTGAATTATTTATAATGGCTTTCCCACGGGTTATATTGTTCAATCATAGGTGTTTTCTCTGTTGAAGAATTTTTTTTCATGCTATAGAAATTTCGTCACTTACTGGAGGGTTAAGGACAAAGACACAGATGGTATACTCTTTTTTTTCTGCATGAGTTACATTAACAGGGTATTTTAGGGAAATAAATTACTATTGTGGTATTTTTGTTTAGACTTTGGGATGAGTGACATATCTGTATACACGATTTAAAAAAAAAAGCGTCAAAAAATTCAATATCCCATTTATTATTATATTGTTGTAGATGGAGCTCCTTGAAGGGATTTGACACCTAAGAATTTTTTCTGTGAAGTTTGATGAGACATCAACAATAAAGAATACAATCAAGGTAGGTTATAAAAGAGCTTCAAAGTTTTAGAAACACTCTTATCATAGCTTTCAAATATCCAAAAAACTTCCAATATGGACATCTTCTTGCATCTTTCCTAGAATCTTATCTACCTCTGAGGCCTGAGTATATCCTCTAATAAAAATATCTTTGAATTGGTTATTAACTATGAAAAAACAAACTTTCACTCATCTTTCTTTGAATGGTTTTGTATGGCCGAATTAAATTTAAATATTTTAGAATTAAATTTAAAATTATTTATATGGAATGATAGTTTTTCTAAATATCTTTGTCTCATCTTTCTTTGAAAGGTTTTGTATGGCGGAATTAAATTTGGATCCTCCATTGTTTGAATGAATACAACATTATTGTCATTACTTTTTAATTTAGCCATTGAAACGTAGCCATAAAAAAGTAGTATTGTCAATAAACCTCATACATGATACTTTATAGAGAAAAAATACCCACATCTAACAATATAGATTTTCTTCTGAATTGATTCTTATGATAAGAGGAAACTGTGAAACCATAGATATTACATGAATTGGCTATAAACTAAAAAAGACGACCAATATTAATTAAGAAAAATATGAAGACATTACGTGAACAACATTTATATAAATTATGTATAATATTTGTATGTAGACAGAAATAGCATACATGATGAACCGAATACAAGGAAACACTTATTTTAATAACAAAAGCTGATCGATTGAGCAACTCGCCACCTCATGCATCACTTTGTTATGGGTTATTGATAGCACCGAGACCGTGATTGTCAGGTGGTGAGGGGCTTCCTATAACGCCGACTTTAATAGAGTAATTCATTCTATTAATCATGTAGCCATGTGCTGTTGCCGTCTTCTCTTCTACAAAAATTATCAAAATTATTGCTTTGTTATCAGTTGAATCATTTATCTTGCATAATTATGAATATACACATGAATTTATTTTATACAAAGAGATATTAATTGATGGAAATTAATATAAACAAATGGGCTCACTTCTTTGTGGTGATTCCAACAAGCGTAAGCGTAGACTCACTCACAATGTACAAATCCATTGTTTTAAATTAATGAACTAATTAAAGAAAATATATGAGTTTGAAGAGAAATATATATAGAAGATTGACTAACTGGTTTTTGCTGCTTCCGCAAACGGAAGAATCGTTGAAGAGAAGAGGAGAATTAAAAGCAAGGTAACCAGAAAGTACACAGATGGGAACTTGGCAGCCATTTTTATTGATTATGCCTGAGAATATGGTATATCGATTATGTAGACATATTTATAGCAAATTAGACGTGTTTAGGTGCATGGAAATTTTTTTTTCTATGCATGTAATTTTGTCAAATGACATTGAAAGTGTTGTGGGGTGCAATAACTTTGAAAGTTATTTCCAATTTCGAAGTTTAAACTTTGGTAAAACTTTATATTTGAGATTTTATTTTGCACTTTGATGATTTACTAATTGAAATAATATCTTTTACAAATCAATTTTCTCATAAATTAGTTGAAAATAAATAAAGTTAATAATGGGCGTTCTTTAACATAAGAGTCTAAGGGTACATTTTTAAAAATTATTAAGTCAAGCCCCCTCTCAGCCCTTTGTGGCTCAGCCTCAGCTAGGGTTAAGAGGAAATTACATGATTGGAGTTGGAATCACTATGTATCCGATTACCAATTCTGGTTTCTATGTGAATTGACAAATATTGGGTATACTTTAGTCAAAACTTTTGGGAGAACCAACACAGTCTTGGTCTAATTTTGATTCCTCTCTCTAAGAAATCAAAACTGACCCATAAATTGTTGAGTATCTGGCATAACTTTATTTTTTTTAATTCTAACTAAGAAAACAATGTCGTTTGTGGATCACAAAATGTTGGTGTTCGATGCAACTACTAAGCCACAATTTTATCCACTGCCATTCAATTATTCCTTCCTCAAATTTTTATATGACCTATCTTGATATTTTTCTACCCTAATCTTTGAGTTGTCCTACTGCCTTACCAGTTTTAACATCTTTTTCTTCGTCTACAATTAGAATATAAATTGTGTAAAGTGAGACAGAGTTAAAAAAAAAATTAGAAATCCGAGAGTCTGCTGTGAGGAACTTCAAGTACTACAAGAGGTATATATGCATCAGTGTTCTACATTTTCTTTTCGAAAAAATTTCCGTTCCTCTGTAACTCATAATACAGATTTCTTTATACTACAAAGAGACCACAGTACAAATCAACATGTTTAAAATTCAATAATACTGGTGGAATTAAACGCCACCAAATAAATATGTGAAAATTCAGTGAAAAGATAAACACTAAAACTTGTCAATAGGGTAGAGAATAGTTCTCTATTTGCATATTGTTCACGATAATGACCATAAAGAATTCATCATATATGAATTCCTTGCATGATGTGTACACGCATCTGGGAAATTTCCCTTGGAAAATAGAATAAATCTTTATTAGTTCTTATAAATGAATTTCGTTTCCGTTCGTATATAAAAACTCGTTAATGGAAAGTTTTCAATTTCCCTCTAACACGTTAGTGAAAATGGCCCTTTTATTATAAAATTTTAATTACCATGTATAAGGTTTTCCTTTTTAGTCACCACAAAAAAAAAAAAAAAAAGGGTAGGGTGGTGGTTAGTAAAAAACGCATTTAATTCGCATATTATTAAACATGTATTTTGCAGGTTTCTGTGTTGAATGAATATTTTATTATTAAACACATCGTTTTGATACCTAAGTCTAAAGTATGAAAATTGGTACGTGCTGTCGTTGACACCCAAATTAAATCCTAAATTCCTGTAACAAAAATGTAGTAAAGGAAAGTAGGGATCGGTCCCTCGAAGAGCCTTGATTAGTATGTCGTCACAAATAAATCGAAACAAATAAATAAAAAAATGGAGTTTTGAAGTGAATGCAAATTATAATGAAAAACACTAATTAAAAATTCAGTAAAATAATCTAAAAGGAATTAATCGATTTATCAAACCTTGGTCTTCGGTCACATCCACCATTGGAACTACGATTGATCATCGAAACAAAATATCAAATTAATTAATTGAATATTCGTTGTGGTATCGAATTAACCTGTCATTCCTTACGATTAGTTAACCAAAAACATGTATTCCAATTAACCCTTATTGATTAATAATTCGGATACGATCTCGAACTTAATTAAACAATAGCATTACGAATTAGAAAGACCAACGAAGCAAGACAACACAAACGTACGACGTTGCATTTAATCTAGTTGATTATTTTCCTAGGATTTACAGTTTCTGATGCAGCAAACGATAAACCTAGTTGCTACTTCGATTAGATGGATTGAACAATTACGGATTCAACACCTAAACTAGCCGTAGATTATATTAATTGATAAACTAATCGCACGCCTTAGAAATCAACCAACACAATCAATACAAATAATTCAGAAAGATAATCAATACTCAAATAATAAAAAAGATGCATTAAAGAACAAAATAAATCTCACAATCATTGTAGTTCCATGGTTTCAGATCCCTTCAACCAAGATAAATTATTCAGCCACTGTAAACCATATTTTGCTCTCTAATTCTCTAATTACAATGGTTGATGATTCTCAAATAAAAATAAGAGTATATATATTATCTTCCTACTAAAAATCTGGAAATTGAAAGTGAATCCTCATCTCCTAATCCAATCAAGCAAAGTGATACATATCTTCCCAAAAAGAAAGGAAAAGATATGTATTTTTAATATAAATCCTTCTTCCAAAAATATCATTCCTTATTTAGCTCAATTAATCCTCTTTTCCAGCTGGTGATAATCCTTTTCCTAGGAAGCAAATCTTAATATTTTCTGGACTCTTGCAGTTGATCTGGGCGTTCAGATCTGTTTTCCGGATTCTGCTCTCATCTCTCACGTGCCCACGCCTAGTCTGCATTACGGAAATTCCAGATTAATAGATTTGCTCCAGTTTTTCATCTTTTTGGCCCAACTTATTCCAAAAATTGCTCAAAGCTTCCTAAATGCAAAAAGATAAGTAATTCTATTAGATTAAATCAAATTTCCACACAACACAAGGGAATTCTAAATCAAAATAGTAACAATTAATGGCCTTATCAAATTCCCCCACACTTATCTTTTGCTCGTCCTCGAGTAAAACAAAAACAAAACAAAACAAACACAAAAATGTTCCATCAATCTCTTTTCTCACGATACCAAAAAGTGTGCATACCTTAAGATTAAACCCAACCAAGATTTAAGCATCAACACACATCATTATCAAACTTTACAAGGAAGTATGCACAAAGACAAATCAAGATAATCGCATTCTAAAGCATGTATAAAGCTTTGGTGAATCATCCTCACGGTTATCACTCATATCACTCATGTGTTTAATGGTTTTGTGTTTCGCTCAAATTCTTCCAATGCAAACATTCTACCATAAGCTTGCTCATGCACCAAATCTCCACCACTTAGATTATATACATGCATAAATCAAAAGGACTTTATTTTAGGTTGTAATGGGGCTTTGGGTAAAGGTGAGGATTAATGGATACAAAAGGTTAAAACCATGAATATTAACAAAACATTTAAACACCTAAGGGGAACAAAAATGTAAAGCTAAAGCCACCATATTCACCACATTTCTTTGCTACTTGCCATTGCCTTTCTCTTCTCTCTTTTTCAACTTCTTTTCTTTTTTTTTTTTTTTCTTTTTCTGTTTTTTTTTTGTTTTTTTTTGTTTTTTTGTTTTTTTTTTTGAATAACTAAGAGAGTTGGGTAGCAAAGATAACAATATAAGGCAATCTCAATAGCACTCTTCAAGCCAACTTCTTTTCATCATCTCTTCTTATACAATTAAGTTCCCTTTTCCCCCACATTTAAATTTCTCAAGACAACAAATTCACCAAGCAACAAATTTACGTTTAAATGCCTTGCTCATTTTCATGGTTGGGTGAGGATTTTTCATTTGAAGGCTTGGGTTTGTAATATGGTTTTAGCACAAAGAATCAAAGGTTTTGTAAGGCTCAAGGGGCTAACTAGGGAAATTAAAATAGGTTGGCTTTTTAAGCTAAAGGGTTCGAACAAGAATGCCTTTATCATTTTCATGCATGCATATTTCAATGTGGTCTCGAAACGGTTTAAAGCAAGTTCTAGAGATATATTCACATGGAAGAATATCACTCATCAAAGAAAACATAGATTGATATGAATGTTTCAATCTTTTTCGGCTCAAAACTCACGGGTTAATTAAATTCACCTTAACTTCAAACAAACTCGAGCACTCAATTATCAAAATTTGTTTAAATGCATACCCCTAATTAATCTAACAAATCAGTGTACAATGCTCTCCTATTGAATCGGCTAAATTTCAAGGCATGCATACAAATTAATTCATTCAAAGTGAGATTAATAAACTGTTTAGTTGACTAAAAACAGGGAAGGATACACTAGCTGCTATAAAAATCAAACTTTATCCAGCAAGGAGCAGTAATATAGACAAAACATAAAAGTAGAACAACGAAGACTAGAGCAGAGAAGAATGGAACACGTAAACAAAACAGAGCAGAAAAAAAAAACTAAATAAAATAAAACTGAATGACAGAATAGTACACAACAGAAAAATAAAACACAAATAAACCCTCCCCCACACTTAAACCAAACATTGTCCTCAATGTTTAAACAAAACAGAATAATAATAATAAAACTGAAATTTAAAAGAAAAAGGAAGAGGAAACTTCTCTGGTTTTGTGGAGAAGGAAGAACAGTTTGAATTATGGAGATGGTGGAGATGGCGGCGTGAATCTTTGCGAATTGAAAAAGGCTAGCAAATTGCGCTCCATACGGTCTAATTTTTGTTCACATCTCTACAATTGGGCCCCTATATTGTCGAATGAATGAGCATAGGAAGATGATGGAAGATCTACTTGTGGTTGGGTACTATTGGGAGCTGCTTCTGCTGGCGTTCTGTGCTGCCTATGTGGCTTGGAATAAGGCGGTGCTGCTGGTCCAGGTTGCAGGAAACGGAAACTACCATCTGCTTGTTGTCTTACAATCCCCATCCTGTCTAAACAAGTCATATCCAATGGTTCCACCTCACAAGCAGTATGCATGTTATGATTAGAAATATCTAATAAACCCAAGTTAACGGCTAATTGAGTAATATATGAACCAAGGATTAAGGGTTTATTCTTTTTCTGGACCATTGACTGGAATTGGGTGAGTAACCAAAAGCCTAAATTAACCTGAATGTTATGCTCCATACACCATAAAAAATAAAACTCAACTTTGGAAATGGTACCTGCACTATCCCTCCTTCCAGAAAAATTAAAAGCTAAGAATCGTTGTAAATATTTGAACACGGGGCTTTTTAAATACGAACTCTTAGAAGCACTAGGATTATAAGGAGCAACATCAACTGACCATTCATGCCATAATTCAGTTGGATTAAAATCAGGACTGTAATCACATTGGGATCGTACGTAGCGCTCACTCTTTTCATCCTCTTTTTTCAAAAACCCCAAAGCAATGTTAAATTCAGAAATTGAACATGAACATTCTTTCCCTATTAACCTAAACTCAACTATCCCCTTGGTAAACAAATCAAATTCCTCAGCAACATTAAACTGAAATGTTGTATAAAATTCACGGGTGAGCTCAATAAACGCAGGGCAGTCCACATATACATAATTTTGCCAATTCAATCTATTCACTAGCTCATCAATTTCATTACGAATTCCTAATTGATCAAGAGTGTGAGTGTGAATATACTTACATGGGTAAATTTTTCGCTCACACATAGACTCATACCGTTGTTGGTCTTGTGCATCTATGAATGTATTGAAGCCGCCTAATTTGAGTTGTAGGCTACTGGAGATTTCCAATTGCTTCCCTTTTTGAGTGTGCGAACGTGGACCCGAGCGGACGGAAGCCGTGGTGGTTGGTTGTGGCTGAGGTGATGGTGAAGGGAATGATGGTGGAGGAGTTACATTCGTCGAAGACGGTATAGACTGTGGAGCGCTATTGCTCGGTGAATCGTTAGAATCGGACAACAGCTCTGGTGTGGATGGTCTTCGATGGTCGGATTTTGCTGCTCGATGACGCTGTGAACAGGTTCGGACCATGGTGTTGCAAGATGGAGGAAAAGGCTGCTAGGTTTTCGTTTTAAGGGGAGAGAAATTTTTGAGGCATGGGTTTGTTGAATATGGTCTCTGGAAGCAAATAACCCAGCCCTTTTAATCACACAAAATCATATGGCCCCCTTGGATTTAAGCAAATATCAAAGCAAAAGTTTGACTTTTGACAGAAATACATAACCCAGCTCCAGATCACCAAAGTGCAGATTCCTCCCCTCGTGAACATTTACAGAAGGCTAATTGAGACTGGCAGGAGGAAGAAAATGATTGAACAGTAACCTGAAAATAAATTAAAATAAACCCAATAAAAAAAATCATAAAATAATTGCTAATTAACTATCTAAACATCCTATAACCGAACTTTAAAACTAAAAATTTGAACACATAAACCGAAATTAAAAACAAATGTTTAGAAAATTAAATTTTAAGCATTAATTAAAATAAGATTGAAAGCTTGGGTTGCCTCCCAAGTAGCGCCTTTGTTTACAGTCGTCAGCTCGACGTAATGTCTTCGTCTATTTATCCGGGATCTTTCAACTCCACTTTTTTGATGTTTTCAGCTGGCACTCCTTTGTAAAACAGTTTGAGTCTATGGCCATTAACTTGAAATACTTTTGATGTCGCTAAGCTCTGAATCTCTAGCTTCTTCGGAATTTGCACCAGTTTCTCTTCTTGCTGCTCATTTAACTTGCTGGAAATGATCACTGGAAAGATTTTCCCATCTCCAAGGTACACATATTTGAGGTGATTTGGAAAAGATTTCAGCTCCACTCTGGTGCCTGCAAAATAGAAGGTAACAATTTTTCATTAGGCACTGGCAGCTCAATATAAAATAAATTACCTGTATTTTTCAGCTCTCTGAATTCATTCATCTTTGTCCCTGCATTTTCCACATCTGAAATTAATTTAAATTCATCTTTTTCTTTCAAAATATTTTTATGGTTAGCCACCTTTAACTCATCATCACCATCAAGTATATCCTGCGCTAGAGAATCAATTAAATCAACTGAATATACAGGAAAATCCACATCAGAATATTTCATAGTATCATAAATATTAAATTGGACAGCTTCACCATCAAACTCCATGGTCAATGTGCCTTTGTGAACATCAATTTTCGTTTTAGTTGTTTTCAGAAAAGGTCTTCCTAGTAAAATAGGTACAGATTGGTCATTATTTTCCATGTCAAGAACATAAAAATCAGCTGGAAAAATTAATTTATCATTAACCTGAATAAGAACATCTTCAATTAACCCCTTGGGATATACATTTGATTTATCGGCCAACTGAATAACTATGCCAGTTTTTTCTAAAGGTCCAAGATTAAGAGCAGAATAAATAGAATATGGCATTACATTAATAGATGCTCCTAAATCTAACATGGCTTTTTCAATTTTTGTGCCTCCTATTGTGTAAGGGATGCAAAACATACCTGGATCTTTGCATTTTTTAGGAAGATTTTTGCGAATTATGGCTGACACATTTTCTCCTACCTTTATTTTTTCATACCTTTTGAGTTTTTGCTTTCTTTTTAATGTACACAGCTCTTTCAAAAATTTAGCATAGCGAGGCACTTGTTTTATTGCATCAAACAATGGAATATTGACTTCACACTCTCGAAAGGTCTCATATAAATCCGCATTACATTCGTACTTCAGTTTTAAAGCTTCAGGAAAAGGAGGAACAGGTTTGTATTCGCTGAAAGAAAGATATTTACCTGTCACTACCTTTTCGGAAGAATTATTTTCTGCTGCCAATTTTTCTCTGTTTTCTACTAGCTGTGTTGGTGCAAGTTGTGCTTTAATTGGCATCTCCAGCTCCTTTCCACTCCTCAACATTATGGCACTAACATTCTCCCTTGGGTTCATAACAGTTTGTGACGGTAGTTTACTTGAATTTTGTGCTTCCAGCCTACTGATTGCAGTAGCCATTTGACTCATTTGATTCTCCAAATTTTGAATACTGGTTCTTGTTTCCTGCTGAAATTTCAAAGTGTTAGTAGCCATAGTTTTAACAATATCCTCAAGAGATGTACCTAAACCAAAATTTTGGATTTGTTGCTGTTGTCTAGGAACATAGGGCTGCTGATACGACTGAAAATTATTCGAAGGTTGATTCGCATTTGCATTCCCATAATGAAAATTAGAATGGTCTCTCCAACCGGAGTTGTAGGTATTTGAATAGGGATTATAATTAGGATTTCGCTGCTGCTGTCCTAAAAATCCGCCCACTGCATTAGCATGTTCAGAGCAATCCTCCTGAAGTGTTGGGCACATATCAGTTGGATGTCCTCCTACTGAACAGATTCCGCAAACTTTCGCTGCCTCTGTTTTTTCTACAGCCATTTGACGTACAAGAGTAGTTAGATCATCAAGTCGTCTTTCAAGAGAAGATATATTTACCTCATTGACACGCCGAGACGAATGGTCTAATCTATTCCCAAATTGTTGTGAATTCGACGCCATATTTGCAATTAAATTTTGGGCTGCTTCAGGTGTTTTGTCAGCCAATGCTCCACCACTCGCTGCATCAATCATATTTCTCTCATTCGATAGAAGTCCTTCGTAGAAATATTGAATAAGCAGCTGGTCACTAATTTGGTGATGTGGACAGCTTGTACAAAGTTTTTTAAAACTCTCCCAATATTCGTATAAAGATTCTCCAGTATGCTGTCGAATGCCACATATTTCTTTCCTTATGCTGGCTGCTCTTGATACTGGAAAAAATTTCTGCAGAAATAATCTTTTCATCTCATGCCAAGTAGTGATACTTCCAGCAGGTAGATAATACAACCAATCTTGCGTATCATCTTTCAAAGAAAAAGGAAAAGCCCTCATCTTGATTTGTTCTTCGGTTACTCCATTCGGTTTCATTCCGGTGCACACCACATGAAATTCTTTCAAATGTTTATGAGGATCTTCACCTGCAGAGCCACGAAAAATAGGTAAAAGATGAATTAGTCCAGATTTTAATTCGAAGGTAGTATTAACATCTAAATTCGGAAAAGTAATGCAGTGTGGTTGTTGATTTAAATTTGGAGCAGCAAGCTCTCGTATAGTCTGATTTTCAACCATGTTTTCCTCTGTTTCGTAAGCAGATTTGTGTGCTTGCAGTGTTGTGCGGTGCAATAACTTTGAAAATTATTTCCAATTTTCAATAACTTTGAAAAGTATTTCCAATTTTCAATAACTTTGAAAAGTATTTCCAATTTCGTAGTTTAAACTTTAGTAAAATTCCATATTTGAGATTTTCTTTTTCACTTTGATGACTTACTAATTGAAATAATATTTTTTACAAATCAATTTTCTCATATATTACTAGAAAATAAATTAATTAACATAAGAGTCGAAGAGTACATTTTTAAAAATTATTAAGTTAGTGGGGGCTTCAACCCCCACTCAACTCCCTGTGGCTTAGTCTCTGCTAGGGTTAAGAGCAAATTACATGATTGGAGTTGAAATCACTAGGTATCCGATTATAAATTCTGGTTTCTATCTGAATTGACAAATATTGGATATACTTTAGTTGAAATTTTGGCGGAACTAGTAGGGTCTTGGTCTAATTTTAATTCATCTCTCTAAGAAATCAAAGTTGACCCATGAATTCTTGAGTATCCTACACAACGCTATTTTTTTAATTTCTAACTAAACAAAACAATGTGGTTTTGTGGATCACAAAATGATGGTGTTTGATGCGACTACTAAGCCACCATTTTATTGACTACCATTCAATTATTCCTTCCCCAAATTTTTATGTGACCTATCTTGATATTTTTCTGCCCTAATCTTTCAGTTGTCCTACTGTCTTACCAGTTTTAACACTTTTTTCTTAATCTACCATTAGAATATAAATTGTGTAAAGTGAGACAGACTTGAAAAAAAAAAAAAAAAATAGAAATCCGAGAGTCTGTTGTAAGGAACTTCAAGTACTACAAGAGGTATATTTGATTCAGTGTTCTACATTTTCTTTTCAAAAAATTACCGTATTTGTAGAACTCATAATACAGATTTCTTAATACTACAGAGAGACCACAGTACAGATCAACATGTTTAAAATTCAATAATATTGGTGGAATTAAACGCCACCAAATAAATATGTGAAAATTCAATGAAAAGATAAACACTAAAACTTGTCAATAGGGTAGAGAATAGTTCTCTATTTGCATATTGTTCACGATAATGACCATAAAGAATTCATCATATATGAATTCCTTGCATGATGTGTACACGCATCTGGGAAATTTCCCATGGAAAATAGAATAAATTTTTATTAGTTCTTATAAATGAATTTCGTTTCCCTTCGTATATAAAAACTCGTTAATGGAAAGTTTTCAATTTCCCTCTAACACGTTAGTGAAAATGGCCCTTTTATTATAAAATTTTAATTACCATTTATAAGGTTTTCATTTTTAGTCACCACAAAAAAGAAAAGGGTAGGGTGGTGGTTAGTTAAAAACGCATTTAATTCGCATATTATTAAACATGTATTTTGCAGGTTTCTATACTGAATGAATATTTTATTATTAAACACGTCGTTTTGATACCTAAGTCTAAAGCATGAAAATATTTTTTAATTTTCAACTAATTGCTATATTGTCATTAAAAAAAACCCATTTTTTTTTTTCAAATTTCTAACCTTTTTATTCATCACATCAAGTTTATATTTATAACAACAGTACACAGTTTTTCACATAATTCTTTTTACACTAGATTGAATTTTTCTTTTTGTCCAGCTCAATTTTTCATCTTCGTTATTCTCCGAATATGTAAACTTTCATTGTCTTTTCCTTTGTTGTTTATAGTTTCGTCATGTTTAAAATTTTTTTAATATTTAATATATGAGTTGATTTGAGGCATCAATCATTCATTAATCTTGTTGTATATTCGCCTAATTTTGCAATGATTAAATATGATGTATTATGTTACATTAGCTTTAATAACTAATTAAATACTCCATATACAAATTTTTATATCTATTTCAACCACGGATTTCATAAAAAGTGTTAAAATTATAATTAATATTGTTGTATTTTTAGAAATATATTATTAAAAATATGCCATATTAAACCCGTATATACATGTTTTGAATTTTTCCCATATCCGAGTTTTATGACTATTTTCTTACAAACATATTTTTTACTATTCATTGTATCATACCCGTATAATTCTCATACTTGTATTTACTAACTATAGGGAGCCTTTAGTGAGAAAAAATTAATGAGATGATAAATATTTTGTTGTTATAAATACTATATTTATAATTTTAACGACTAATTATGTATATTCTTGTTAAAATTAAACGAATTTATACTTTCAATAACAAAATTTTAAATTTCTTACTATAAAACTTAAAAATCTGTCGTTATTGGTCTTATGGATATATAAAAGACTAGAGATGGACATGAACCGAACTGACCCTGAACATCTCTCTGCTCGAGTTTAACTTGAATAAAAAATAATCTATCTAGAATTCCGCTAAAATTCGTTGAGTTGAAATTAAGGTTTGCTTGAGATTGACTCGAATAAAAATAGTTCGATTTGAATTATGACTCAAATCGATGGCTCGAATGCATTGTTTGAGTTTGTAGCTCATTAACAATGTCGATTTACCTAAATAATAGGCAAAATAATATCGTTTTGTAAATTGGTTTTAGAAACATTTAGGTTCGTTTACAAAATTAATAAAAAATCTTAGAAGCATTACATGTTTTGAAAGGTGTTTTCGCTTCAGCAACTTTAAGTTATGCATTCTATCTTTTTAAATTAAGACTCCTAGTTAAAATCCCTTACTTGCATATCATCTTCTTTGTACTTTGATGTTGATAGTCATCTCCTCATTGGTGTCTTAGGTCATCTCTTGTAACACTTAGGGGTCATTTGGTTGGCGTGTTTTAAAGATTACCTTGATAATTTATCTTTTATTACTTACATTACCTTTTTTTGTTTGTCAGTACTAATAAATTATAATAATTTTTTATTACCAATACTGACATGACAGATAATATAGGTGGTAATTTGATTACCATATTTACCTTAGGTATTAAAAGATAGCCAAGTTAATATTGATTTTATTATAATAATATTATTATTTATTAATTTTTAAGGCAAAAATAAATTTATTTTTAATTAATATAACAAATAATAAAAAAATATTTGAAAATAATAATATTCAAGGGCATTTAAGTAAAATAATTTACTAGTATTATTTTATTACTGTTAACCAAACACATTAATTATTTATATCATCCATTTTTACCAAATTTCATGAAACGTAGTAATAATTTATATTTAGTATTTTTGTCAGTAATCTATCTTCAAGGTAATCTCCCTATTTTGGTAATAAAACATTATCCAAACCGAACACCCCCTTATGTGTGTCTCTCAAGCGCATAATAGTCATTTTGTATAATTATGATTAATGTATAATTGATTGAATGTTAAATAAATGATCAAATGTGAATTTAGAGTGATAGACAACCATGCATGAGGTAGCCATGCCTATGTGTCAGTTGCTATGTCAGTTGGATATGCTCCAATATTTATAGAGCCATGACGTCTTGTGCTACATTCAGGCCCTCCATTATATGCATGACTTTGACTTTTGTCAGCGTCCTGACTTGGAACATCGTACATGTTCTCATCAAACCTAGAGAATTTATCATCATCATCATCCTCCTCATTAACTTCTACTTCATAATCCTCATCCACGTCGTTATGATTATTATCATCACCATAATTCCCACCAAACTCTTGGAAACTTTGTGGATGATTCTCCCTTTCTTCCTTATGAACATCTTTAGCTTGTTGATTACCCTTTTCATCAATTGGACTTTTGTTAACATAGAGTTTGGTTGATCCTCGTAAACTTTTTGCTTTAACCATCAGAAACTTCAGATCATCATCGTCTACAATATCCATTAGACCAACATCACCTAAGGTAAATATATGCATATTTGATTGCCTTTGATCGAGTCTTAGATGATAACTTATTCTCGTAATGAATCCTTCAAAATCAATACTTGTGTTAACACACATCTGTTAATGTTTTATTTTACCAAGTTTGAATATATATCAAAGATTCGGACCGATTTTCAGTCAAGAATTGCACAAGAACCATATAATAAACCATACACAAATCAACACACCAAATTTGCTTGGTTTGGGTTCAAAAGATTAGAACCCTACATCCAAGGCAGAGGAATCCTCCAGCAAATCCACTAATTAGTAAGAAAAATAGTACAACTTACAGATTAAGAAGCCAGTCTAGTAATATAGACACAAACGAAATCGAATCCAACCTTGCCGACTCGAGTCCTTTCTAAACTCGAGTACCACAACAACCTTGTACACTGACTCAAGTGTTTAGATAGCTAGATCTAAGAAAATATAGTGGATTCATACATTTCTTATAAACCCTAGCAGAGAAGATATGAGGACCCAGAGAGAAAATAATATTCACGCCAAAGGCAACCTATTTTTCTTCTAAAGAAACAACCAACGTAAAATGCCTTTCTCTCTTTTCTTTCTCAAAACCAACTAATGGTTAATATCCATTAGTTAAAAAACTTAATCAAGCAAAGACAAAACTGCACCTGGACAATAACTATAGCCTAAACTTTTGCTCTTAATTACAAGATTGCCATTAGTTTTATGTCATAGATTCACAACATCCCTATCTTATTCCCATCAACATATCTTGTCACAGTATCATCACCTTCAATCCATTCCTCTCCATAAAGAATCTTAAATTTAGCTTTTTCCATCTTAACTAAAAATAAACCTAAAAACATCTGTGTTTTGGCAAAATATATGTGCTATAAACAGTACTCACTGGTGAACAGTATCTCTCGATAAAAAATAATAACTCAAAAATAAAAAAAATCATAGTTAGCTTGCACAAACAACCAATGCTCTAGTACCAAACTGATGCATAACACCATGCATGAGCAATAAATCCAAAAGGGGTGAGCTAGAAAATATTATTCACTCCAGATTGCACTACTTTACAATTTCTTCAAATTAGGCCTCAAATGCAGACCAATGTAGCCAAGCTTCATACACATATATTTATAACGCATTAAACTATCATATCATCAAATGATGTACAAATTATGATCAAGGCAAGGCAATAAAAAATGGAAGAAAATGGTAGTGGCACTTTTGTAATTTTTATACAACTCCCTACTAAGATAAAGAAAATAGTACACAGATTGAAATGACATCAAATTGGAACATAAGCATAATCAAGACATAAAGGATAAATCCACCAACCTAGGAACTCTACCACCACTTCCTAAACAAGAGGATGGATAAAGGAATTGAGAGGAATATAAACTATGTTTAAATAGACATAAAAAAAAAAATTCAATGGGTAGGCGTTAATACCAACCTGTTCTTCATCTGATTTTTATCTAGACCTGAATTTTTATATTTTTTAACCGTCAATGCAATATTAAACAATATTATAATAACTTTAAACAATAAAACAGCATGAAATCACAATATTAAATAGTCTAATAATATAAAATCATAACAAAATTATATTTCACATGAAGTCATAAACATGAATCTACCATACATTATCTGATTTTCAAATGTTCATTAAAAAAACACATTAAAATATGAGCTTGAATCAAGACTGAGTTGAATGTGAATGATTTTGCTGTGAAATCTTTGCAAAGGATGTTAATTCCCTAAGTAAATTGACAATTTTCATCTCTCCCTTCCTTATGTCAAAGTTGAATTATTTATAATGGTTTTCCCATGGGTTTTATTGTTCAATCACCAGTGTAATCTCTATTGAAGAAATTTTTTTCATGCTACAGAGATTTCGTCCCTTACTGGAAGGTTAAGGACAAAGAGAGAGATAATATTCTCTTTTTCTGCATAAGTTACATTAACAGGGTATTTAAGGGAAATGAATTACTATTATGGTATTTTTGTTTAGGGTTTTAGATGAATGACATATCTGTACACACGATTAAAAAAAGGGTAAAAAAATTCAATATCCCATTTGTTATTATATTGTTGTAGATGGAGCCCCTTGAATAGAATTGACACCTCAGAAAATTTTTTCCATGAAGTTTGATGAGACATCAAGAATAAAGAATACAATCAGGGTAGGTTATAAAAGAGCTTCAAAGTTTTAGAAACGCTCTTATCATAGCTTTCAAATATCTGAAAAACTTCCTATATAGACACCTTCTTACAACTTCCTTAGAATCTTATCTATCTTTCAGGTCTGAGTATATCCTCTAACAAAAATATCTTTGAATTGGTTATTAACTATGGAAAGACAAACTTTCGCTCGTCTTTCTTTGAATGGTTTTGTATGGCAGAATTAAATTTAAATATCTTAGAATTAAATTTAAAAACATTTGTATAGAATGATAGTTTTTCAAAATATCTTTAACTCATCTTTCTTTGAAAGGTTTTGTATCGCGGAATTAAATTTGGATCTTCCATTCTTTGAATGAATACAATATTGTCATTACTTTTTAATTTAACCATCGAAACGTAATCATGAAAAAGTAGTCTTGTCAATAAACCTCATACATGATACTTTATAGAGAAAAAATACCCACATCTAACAATATAGATTTTCTTTTGAATTGATTCTTATGATAAGAGGAAAATGTGAAACCATAGATATTACATGAATTGTCTATAAACTAAAGAAGACGACCGATATTAATTAAGAAAAATACGAAGACATTACGTGAACAACATTTATATAAATTATGTATAATATTTGTATGTAGACAGAAATAGCACACATGATGAACCGAATACAAGGAAACACTTATTTTAATAACAAAAGCTGATCGATTGAGCAACTCGCCACCTCATGCATCACTTTGTTATGGGTTATTGATAGCACCGAGACCGTGATTGTCAGGTGGTGAGGGGCTTCCTATAACACCGACTTTAATAGAGTAATTCATTCTATTAATCATGTGGCCATGTGCTGCTGCCGTCTTCTCTTCTACAAAAATTATCAAAATTATTGCTTTGTTATCAGTTGAATCATTTATCTTGCATAATTATGAATATACACATGAATTTATTTTATACAAAGAGATATTAATTGATGGAAATTAATATAAACAAATGGGCTCACTTGTTTGTGGTGATTCCAACAAGCGTAAGCGTAGACTCACTCACAATGTACAAATCCATTGTTTTAAATTAATGAACTAATTAAAGAAAATATATGAGTTTGAAGAGAAATATATATAGAAGATTGACTCACTGGTTTTTGCTGCTTCCGCAAACGGAAGAATCGTTGAAGGGAACACTCTCTGGATGAGTTGGGAGAGTTGCCAAAGTATGCAACAAACCAACTCGGTCTTCCTCTGCCTCTCCAAGCCCTATTATTCCTCCCGTTAACAACATTTAAAAGTGACCCCAATATTCAAATTTGCTTTATCAAAGAAAAGATCCAATTTATCATTGAAGAAAAAGAAAGCAGCGAGGTTTTCCAGGAGTCACCCTAGTGTTAAAACAGAAGACATGAAATTGATAAGCCAAAGTACCAAATGACACATGTTCAATTCAACACGATTGTTAAAAAACAAATTAATGATACAGATCATATCTTTTCACGTTAGGAAAACAGCATGGAAAGCCATCATGATGGCAGATTTGAAATAGTAAAAAAAAAAAAAGTTTATTTTCTTAATTTTTACATCAAGTGGCAAGTGATGTAAACCCAATTAAGGGAATATAAGAAATTTTATCATACAATAGTGTGGCGCCAATAATTTTAATCGAGGACCTTTTGTCCAAAAAGTTGCCAGGCAAGTCAAACAAGACTGTCCAACATAAACATGGATCTTTCCTTTTTCATTTTTTGCCACTGGTGGACTTTCCTATTCTCCCTATTCAATCCAGATGATACAGCCAGATAAAAAAATCTGTGCATACCAATTTTAAGAAGAAACCAAATTCAACTTTTATTACCAAATCACCTGAACAGACATTAATCCCAGCTTCACGGACATGTTTAAGGGTTTCCAAGCGTTCATCATAACTTCTTGTAGTGATAATATTCGGATAAATATTCTCTGGAGGTATCAAGGTTATGGTTATATGCTGTAAGGCCTGCTTTCTTGAGTTCTAAAGCCTGCTGCTTCTCCAGCATGCCTAATGTACAGCATACCTCCATCCCCATTTCCCTGGTACATGGCAGATTCAGAAGACAGATTTTCCATTAGATGAACATAATAAAAACCCTAACACAGGTTAATTGAAATGTCAGAATTTCACAGCACCAAAAAAATCGAAAGGACATCTGTGCATTATAGTCCTTTCAATTTGGGAAGGAAAAAAAAAAATCATGATCAACAAAATTGACAAAAAAAACTCAATTGAAAATGCAGTAAATATAAATCAGCGGTGCCAGTCCACAGACATTTGCTGAACAGAAAGGATTAACAGCTGCAGAGCATATGTTATAAATTGACTGGAAATACTTGGCAATATTTTTTAGCTCTTTTTTATTATTAACATAGTGAAATTTTCCTCAACACATGGCTTTACGTTATGATCAGAAGTCCTTTCCAAATAGTTCCAAGACAAGAAGAAAATAAACATAAACAAATATGACAATAAGAAGAAAAGAGAACTCATATGGTATGAATACAACCTGCTCACTCGTTTGATAAATTTGTGGTAATGTGTCTGCACAGTATGGTATAATGAACTCATTTATGTTAAAAAAGGTATTCAAGTACTACCAGATATCAACTTCTTCTTTTACCAAAATAATTTTTTCTTAAATGTTGACTTGTTACCTAATTTCTTTCACATATTCAAGGATGTTGTTGAAATTGGTCTTCCTCCCTATTGTGTCTCTCCATGCAGCACCCGTACAAAAACGTGTACTGCCAGCCTCCTTTGCCTAATAAAAGAAATAAAGATGTTGACACCATAGTTATAGCATTGCATAAAAATATGACACCATGGTTATAGCATTGTGTTACATGTAATACAATATGAATTTACCAATAGTCCATAGATATTTGAAATAAAAACTAACTTGAGACTATAACAAACCAATCAGAGTCATTTTTCAGAAAAATATTCATTTGATCAATTTGTTCAAAACTTACACAGATTGTTTATGTTAGAGTAGAACTGGAATGATTAAATTGCTCTTTCACTGAACTCCATTGACTAATTAAAAAAAGTAATCTCTCTTAATTGATACTGTAAGTAACCAAGATAGCAAATAATTATCACTGTGAGGGGGAAAAAAACATAATACGTGCTGACACCTTAATTCAAGATCTCTTAGCAACGCAGCTGGGACACAAAGAGTGACTGAATACAACATAGAATAACATCAATCAATTATATTAAATAGTGTGATAAAAAGTAGTAAAATAAACTTCTTACTTTCTGTGCTGCCTGCATCACAGTTTCCTTAGTCATTAGCTTTTGTGCTTTTACTCCAGTGTTGTATCTTGAGGATTGAGGACAATACGAACAATCCTCACTACAGCCACCGGTCTTGATAGAGAGAAGAGTGCACTGCTGCACCTCCCTGAAGTTATGAGCGTGTCTGTGAACTTGAGCCTAAAATCAGAAACAGCCTCCAATTAACTCAAGAATTTTATAACCACTGTTGCATTGGAAGTCACATCATCAAACAAGAAACATTTTAAGCAAACTAGAAAAATCTTGCACAGAACACCAAACTCATTAAGCTACCACTTGACTCTTAACAATTAGGCGACTTAAAGGTCTATTGGGTGGATTCAAGAGACCAGTAACCCTCGATACCGTAGGCCTTTTTGGAGCTAATTTGCCGTTCATACACGTGGAGACAATGTGTCAGTCCATGGATTTTCCTTCCTATTGATTAATTTTTCTAGAGGGTCCAAGGGCTCTCGCATATAAACACCCACAACCAAAATTAACTTTACCAATTAACCATAATTATCACACTGAGAAGTCTACACAATCTCAGAAACCAATAAAAAGATTAGCACACAGATAAATAACGGACTTCCAAACAAGAAACTAAACTATCAAAACACAATTCTAAACATAACCCACAAAAACTAAAGCTGCAAACAAGAGATTAATAGTTGAAACTAACTCCATGGAAGAGGAGATCGAGAACAGGAGAGTCGTAAATGGACTTGATCTCATCTTTGGACCAGTCGTGTCTAGGGCCTTCTCTGATAGTTCTCTCAGATTCAACTGCAGCCGCTGAATAACACAAACGGGAAGAATGAAATGGGAATAATTGGACGGTCTTAAGCTTCGTTGAGAAGTTAAAATGGAGCGAATCTGCAGCATTTTTGTTGGTTTAGTTTGAGAATTTTGTCGATGAAAACTGGGAACAAGAGAATATTATAGGTGTTATATAAAATTTTTAAGAATTTTTAAAATCAGAAAAAGTTCAAAAGTATTTTAAAATTTTAATATTTTTCAAATAATTTTAAAAATAATAATTATATTTTAAAAAAGTTAAACAAAAATAATATTTTAAAATTAGTTAGAGTTTTAATAATTTTAAGAGTCTATTAAATAAATATTTAAATTAATAAGTTTATTTTAATAATTTGGTATTTAAATAAGTGTTAATGTGATTTTTGTAATTTTAATTAAAAGGTGAAATAATCAATTTTTAGTAAAATAAAATAGAATTTACTATCGTAATTAAATGATGGGTGAGAATTTTACTATTTAAAACTTAAAATGTGAAAATTATTTTGGGCAAGAAATAGTCATTTGGCCTTAGTAAATTTTCCCCCTTTTGTTTGAAGAAATTTATAGCCCTACTCGTCCAGTAAAATCAGGAAAGAGGTCATTTTAATCCCAAAGATCAAACAAGGTGGTTAAATTTTGTTAAATGATGCAAGGTAATTTAGTCATTCTATACAGAGAGCTTAATAATGTATCCATAATTATTTGTATATGATAGATACAAAACATGTAAAAAATTATACATATTCTAATATGTGTCGAAAATTAGCATAGTACGATGAATATATTGTACAATACAATATATCTCATCAATATAGGTTGATACACTTTTTTAGAAAAATACTGATGTAATAAGGGTGTATATGAGAAATTATAAAATTTTAGAGATGTTTTTAATATTTTCTAAGATGATGATATATTAATCGATTGTTTTACTATTTTATTATTATTATTTTAAAAAAAATATATGTTATAATATGATATGATATGCAATATATAATATAAAAATTAGATTTTTGATATACGATATAATACATAATTCAATTATTAAGAGTGGAAACGAAGTTTGCTGATTTTTTTTTTTTGTTTATAAAATTTTAATGCAATTTATGTTACATTTAATTAAATTATGGTTAGAAATTTTATAATGATACGGGTTTGGATAGGGTTATGAACGAGTTGAGCTACATGGGACTTGGGTAAATTATTATTGAGCTAAGTTCAAGCTTGAGCTTGTTATTGCGTAGCTGAATGAGTTTGCGAGCTTACGACTCGGCTAAAATAAAATATCAATACACCTTTAGAAGTTGAAAATATTGTATTTACACCACAAAAATCTTACACCATGATTTTAAATGTTATTGATAAATATATTAGTTTTGAAGTTTAACAATAATTTGTCTAGTTGAGTTAGTTTTGAAGTTTAATGGTAAGTTAGAGCTCGAGTCAAAAACTTCCAAGCTCTAGTTAGACCTAAATGTGATTGAGTAGAGCTTGAACCAATCAATACTTTGTTTGATTGTGGCTCTACGTTCACCTACTTTGATTGAGTAACTTTGTATTTAATATTTAAGCTTATTTTAAACTTATTCCAATTCAAACGTGAAACAAATTAACAAATACTATTTAAACACAACATCAACATAAGTTAACACTATATTTTTGGGGTCTTACAGGGCTTAGGCTTGAGCAACCTTTGTTCAAGCCTAAGCTTGAGAAATTAATGAATAAATTTTTTTGTTTAGGTAAGCCAAAGACCCAAATTCTATTCTTTCCAAAGAGGATTTTCTTATGAGTTGAACAATTAAGTTTCAAGCTTGCTTGACCCAATCAACGTACCTAATCATATCAAAAGATAATGATTATAATAATTATTTATCAAAAGATAGTATAATATAAAAAAATTAAGATCAAAATGGTACCATATCGATAGATACAGAGAATGATATATCCAAAAGATACAAATTCCTTATAGGAATATGATCACATAATGCAAAATATGTGACCACAATATTGTGGAAAATCAAACTGAAAAATGTTATTATAATAAAAAAAATAATATTATATGTACATATTTTTGGTATATAATTTAAGTATATAGACAATATGTCACTATGTAATTGACTATTACTTTATCTTTGATTTATAATTATCAAATCATATAATGACATATTATTTGTATATCTAAATTGTGTATTAAAATATGTATGCATAATTTTATTATAACAAAAGTTCGTGATTTGTTAAACCCATTTACAAATTATAAATAGTTTAAGAGCTCTTGTTTGATATTTGAATTAGTAAAATAGTTCCCATTACATGGACATAAACATGAAACTAAAATGCTTAAACTAGAACTATTTTCAAACATAAAAGTTTATGGCATAGTCAAATTTGGGGTTTGAGTTGCCAAGGAAGCCAATACGATGCCTATTGTTGATATATACAAGTGTATTTTTCTACTAGTTTATTAGATGAAAATATTGAGTCAATAGTCAAAGTAGTTATAATTAACAAGTCTAGGAGGGATTTGACACCTAAGAAAATTAATTGCATGAAGTTTGATGAGGCATCAACGATAACTAATACAATCAAGGTGGTGTTATAAAAGCGCCTCAAAGTTTTAGAAACGCTCTTATCATAGTAGTCTAGTATCCAAAAAACTTCTTATATAAACACATTCAGACATCTTTTCTAGAATCTCATCTTTGTCTTTGAGGCTTGAGTATATCATCTAATTAAAATATCTTTGAATTGGCTATAGACAGTAAAAAAACAATCTTTCTCTCATCCTTCTTTGAAAGATTTTGTATGGCCGAATTAAATTTAAATATCTTTGAATTAAATTAAAATATATATTTACAGAATGATAGTTTTTCAAAATATCATTGTCTCTTCTTTCTTTGAAAGGTGTTATACAGCCGAATTAAATTTGGATTCTCCATTCTTCGAATGAATACAATATTGTCTCTACTTATTAATTTAACTATTAAAACTTAATAGTGAAAACACAGTCTTGTCAATAAACTTTATAGAGATAAAAAAACCCTAATCTAACCATATAAATTTTCTTCTAAATCAATTCTTATGATTAGAGAAAACTGTGAAACCATTGATATTACAAGAATTGACTATAAACTAAAGAAGACGACCAATATTAATTTAGAATAATACGAAGGCATTATGTAAACAACATTTATATAAATTATGTATAATATTTATATGTAGACAAATATAGCATACATGATAAACCAACTTGGAGTAGAATCTTAAAAATCAAATACATTAACAAAACACTTATTTTAATAACAAAAGCTGATTGATTGAGCAACTCGGCACCTCATGCATCACTTTGTTATGGGACATTGATGGGATTATTCGGAACGTTACTATGATTGTCAGGTGGCGAGGGGCTTCCTGTAACACCGATTTTAATAGAGTAATTAATTCCATTAATCATGTGGCCATGTGCTGCTGCCGTCTTCTCTTCTACAAAAATCATCGAAATTATTGCTATGTTATCAGTTGAATCATTTATCTTGCATAATTATGAATATACTCATGAATTTATTTTACACAAAGAGACATTAATAGAAGGAAATTAATATAATGAAATGGGCTCACTTGTTTGTGGTGATTCCACAAGCGTAAGCATAGACTCACTCACAATGTGCAAATCCATTGTTTTAAATTAAATGAACTAAGTAAAGAAAATATATGAATTTGAAGAGAAATATATAAAGAAGATTGACTCACTGGTTTTTGCTGCTTCTGCAAAAGGAAAAATCGTTGAAGAGAAGAGGAGAATTAAAAGCAAGGTTACCAGAAAGTACGCAGATGGGAACTTGCCAGCCATTTTTATTGATTGTGCTTGAGAATATGGTATATTGATTATATAGACATATTTATAGCAAATTAGAGATGTTAAGGTGCCAATTTTCCTGGAAAAAGCTTTTTCTATGCATGTAATTTTGTCGATTCACTTTGAAAGTGTTGTGCGGTGCAATAACTTTGAAAATTATTTCCAATTTCGTAGTTTAAACTTTAGTAAAATTCCATGTTTGAGATTTTCTTTTTCACTTTGATGACTTACTAATTGAAATAATATTTTTTACAAATCAATTTTCTCATATATTACTAGAAAATAAATTAATTAACATAAGAGTCGAAGAGTACATTTTTAAAAATTATTAAGTTAGTGGGGGCTTCAACCCCCACTCAACTCCTTGTGGCTTAGTCTCTGCTAGGGTTAAGAGCAAATTACATGATTGGAGTTGAAATCACTAAGTATCCGATTATAAATTCTGGTTTCTATCTGAATTGACAAATATTGGATATACTTTAGTTGAAATTTTGGCGGAACTAGTAGGGTCTTGGTCTAATTTTAATTCATCTCTCTAAGAAATCAAAGTTGACCCATGAATTCTTGAGTATCCTACACAACGCTATTTTTTTAATTTCTAACTAAACAAAACAATGTGGTTTTGTGGATCACAAAATGATGGTGTTTGATGCGACTACGAAGCCACCATTTTATTGACTGCCATTCAATTATTCCTTCCCCAAATTTTTATGTGACCTATCTTGATATTTTTCTGCCCTAATCTTTCAGTTGTCCTACTGTCTTACCAGTTTTAACACTTTTTTCTTAATCTACCATTAGAATATAAATTGTGTAAAGTGAGACAGACTTTTAAAAAAAAAAAAATAGAAATCCGAGAGTCTGTTGTGAGGAACTTCAAGTACTACAAGAGGTATATTTGATTCAGTTTTCTACATTTTCTTTTCGAAAAATTACCGTATTTGTATAACTCATAATACAGATTTCTTAATACTACAGAGAGACCACAGTACAGATCAACATGTTTAAAATTCAATAATATTGGTGGAATTAAACGCCACCAAATAAATATGTGAAAATTCAATGAAAAGATAAACACTAAAGCTTGTCAATAGGGTAGAGAATAGTTCTCTATTTGCATATTGTTCACGATAATGACCATAAAGAATTCATCTTATGGATATATAAAAGACTAGAGATGGACATGAACCGAACTGGCCCTGAACATTTCTCTGCTCGAGTTTAACTTGAATAAAAAATAATCTGCCTAGAATTAAGCTAAAATTCGTCGAGTTGAAATTAAGGTTTGCTTGAGATTGACTAGAATAAAAATAGTTCGATTTGAATTATGACTCAAATCGATGGCTCGAATGTATTGTTTGAGTTTGTAGCTTATTAACAATGTCGATTTACCTAAATAATAGGTAAAACAATATCGTTTTGTAAATTGGTTTTAGAAACTTTCAGGTTCGTTTAAAAAATTAATAAAAAATCTGAGAAGCATTACATGTTTTGAAAGGTGTTTCCGCTTCAGCAACTTTAAGTTATGCATTCTATCTTTTTTAATTAAGACTCCTAGTTAAAATCCCTTACTTGCATATCATCTTCTTTGTACTTTGATGTTGATAGTCGTCTGCTCATTGGTGTCTTAGGTCATCTCTTGTAACACTTAGGGGTCGTTTGGTTAGAGTGTTTTAAAGATTACCTTGGTAATCTATATTTTATTACTTACATTATCTCGTTTGATTTGTTAGTAATAAAATATTACAGTAAGTTTCTATTACCAATATGACATGACAAGTAATATATGTGGTAATCTGATTACCACCTTTATCCTAGGTATTAAAATATTACTAAGTTAATTTTGATTTTATTATAATAATATTATTATTTATTAATTTTTAAGACAAAAATAAATTTATTTTTAATTAATATAACAAATAATAAAAAAATATTTATATTCAAAGGCATTTAAGTAAAATAATTTACTAGTATTTTTTTTATTACTGTTAACCAAACACATTAATTTTTATGTCATCTATTTTTATCAAATTTTATGAAACGTAGTGATAATTTATACCCAATAATTTTCTCAGTAATCTATCTTCAAGGTTATCTCCCCAATTTGATAATAAAACATTACCCAAACCAAACGCCCCCTTATGTGTATCTCTCAAGTGCATAATAGTCATTTTGTATAATTACGATTAATGTACAATTGATTGAATGTTAAACAAATGATAAAATGTGAATTTAGAGTGATAGACAACCATGCATGAGGTAGCCATGCCTGTGTGTCAGTTGCTATGTCAGTTGGATATGTGCTAATATTTATAAAGTCGTGACGTCTTGTGCTACATTCAGCCCCTTCATTATAAGCATGACTTTGACTTTTTCCAGCGTCCTGACTTGGAACATTGTACATGTTCTGGTCAAACCTAGAGAATTTATCACCATCATCCTCCTTTTCATTAACCTCTACTTCATAATCCTTATCCACGACGTTATCATTATTATCATTACCATAATTCCCACCAAACTCTTGGAAACTTTATGGATGATTCTCCCTTTCTTCCTTATGAACATATTCAGCTTGTTGATTGCCCCTTTCATCAATTGGACTTTTGTTAACATAGAGTTTGGTTGATCCTCGTAAACTTCTTGCTTTAACCATGAATAACTTCAGATCATCATCGTCTACCACATCCATTAGACCCTCATCACCTAGGGTAAATATGTGCATATTTGATTGCCTTCGATTGAGTCTTAGACTATAACTTGTTCTCGCAATGAATCCTTCAAAATCAATACTTGTGTTAACACACATCCTTCTCTTACTCTTGTCAACATATCTTGTCACATTATCATCACCTTCAATCCATTGCTCTCCATAAAGAATCTTAAATATAGCTTTTACTATCTTGACTAAAAATAAACTTAAAAACATAAAAACACCTGTGTTTAGGGAAAGTTTATGTGTTGTGAACAGTACTCATTGGTGAACAGTATCTTTCGGAAAAAAATAACTCTAAAATGAAAAATATCACAATTATCTTGCACAAACAACCAATGCTCTTGTACCAAACTGATGCATAACACCATGCATGAGCAATAAATCCAAAAAGGGTGAGCTAGAAAATATTATTCACTCCAAATTGCATTACTTTACAATTTCTTCAAATTAGGCCTTAAATGCAAACCAATGCAGCCAAGCTTCATACACATATATTTATAACACATTAAACTATCATATCATCAAATGATGTATAAATTATGATCAAGGCAAGACAATCAAAAATGGAAGAAGATGGTAGCGGTAATTTTGTAATTTTTATGTAACTCTCTGCTAAGATAAAGAAAACAGTACACAGATTGAAATGGCATCAAATTGGAACATAAGCATAGCCAAGGCATAAAGGATAAATCCACCAACCTAGGAACTCCACCACCACTTCCTAAACACCAGAGGATGGACAAAAGAATTGAGAGGAATAAAAACTATGTTTAAATAGACATAAAAATAAAATTCAGGAGGTTGGCGGTAATGCCAACCTGTTCTTCATCTGATTTTTATCTAAACCAGAATTTTTATATTTTTTAACTATCAATACAATATTAAACAATATTATAACAATTTTAAACAATAAACAATATGAAATCACAATATTAAACAGTGTATCAACATAAAATCACAACAAAAATTATTATTGAGCTACATGGGACTTGGGTAAATTATTATTGAGCTAAGTTCAAGCTTGAGCTTGTTATTGCATAGCTGAATGAGTTTGCGAGCTTACGACTCGGCTAAAATAAAATATCAATACACCTTTAGAAGTTGAAAATATTGTATTTACACCACAAAAATCTTACACCATGATTTTAAATGTTATTGATAAATATATTAGTTTTGAAGTTTAACAATAATTTGTCTAGTTGAGTTAGTTTTGAAGTTTAATGGTAAGTTAGAGCTCGAGTCAAAAACTTCCAAGCTCTAGTTAGACCTAAATGTGATTGAGTAGAGCTTGAACCAATCAATACTTTGTTTGATTGTGGCTCTACGTTCACCTACTTTGATTGAGTAACTTTGTATTTAATATTTAAGCTTATTTTAAACTTATTCCAATTCAAACGTGAAACAAATTAACAAATACTATTTAAACACAACATCAACATAAGTTAACACTATATTTTTGGGGTCTTACAGGGCTTAGGCTTGAGCAACCTTTGTTCAAGCCTAAGCTTGAGAAATTAATGAATAAATTTTTTTGTTTAGGTAAGCCAAAGACCCAAATTCTATTCTTTCCAAAGAGGATTTTCTTATGAGTTGAACAATTAAGTTTCAAGCTTGCTTGACCCAATCAACGTGCCTAATCATATCAAAAGATAATGATTATAATAATTATTTATCAAAAGATAGTATAATATAAAAAAATTAAGATCAAAATGGTACCATATCAATAGATACAGAGAATGATATATCCAAAAGATACAAATTTCTTATAGGAATATGATCACATAATGCAAAATATGTGACCACAATATTGTGGAAAATCAAACTGAAAAATGTTATTACAAAAAAAAAAAACAATATTATGTGTACATATTTTTGGTATATAATTTAAGTACATAGACAATATGTCACTATGTAATTGACTATTACTTTATCTTTGATTTATAATTATCAAATCATATAATGACATATTATTTGTATATCTAAATTATGTATTAAAATATGTATGCATAATTTTATTATAACAAAAGTTCGTGATTTGTTAAACCCATTTACAAAATATAAATAGTTTAAGAGGTCTTGTTTGATATTTGAATTAGTAAAATAGTTCCCATTAGATGGACATAAACATGAAACTAAAATGCTTAAACTAGAACTATTTTCAAACATGAAAGTTTATGGCATAGTCAAATTTGGGGTTTGAGTTGCCAAGGAAGCCAATACGATGCCTATTGTTGATATATACAAGTGTATTTTTCTACTAGTTTATTAGATGAAAATATCGAGTCAATAGTCAAAGTAGTTATAATTAACAAGTCTATTTATTATTATAATATTGTAGATGGAACCCCTAGGAGGGATTTGACACCTAAGAAAATTAAATGCATGAAGTTTGATGAGGCATCAACGATAAATAATACAATCAAGGTGGTGTTATAAAAGCGCCTCAAAGTTTTAGAAACGCTCTTATCATAGCAGTCTAGTATCCAAAAAACTTCTTATATAAACACATTCAGACATCTTTTCTAGAATCTCATCTTTGTCTTTGAGGCTTGAGTATATCATCTAATTAAAATATCTTTGAATTGGCTATAGACAGTAAAAAAACAATCTTTCTCTCATCCTTCTTTGAAAGATTTTGTATGGCCGAATTAAATTTAAATATCTTTGAATTAAATTAAAATATATATTTACAGAATGATAGTTTTTCAAAATATCTTTGTCTCTTCTTTCTTTGAAAGGTGTTATATAGCCGAATTAAATTTGGATTCTCCATTCTTCGAATGAATACAATATTGTCTCTACTTATTAATTTAACTATTAAAACTTAATAGTGAAAACACAGTCTTGTCAATAAACTTTATAGAGATAAAAAAACCCTAATCTAACCATATAAATTTTCTTCTAAATCAATTCTTATGATTAGAGAAAACTGTGAAACCATGGATATTACAAGAATTGACTGTAAACTAAAGAAGACGACCAATATTAATTTAGAATAATACGAAGGCATTATGTAAACAACATTTATATAAATTATGTATAATATTTATATGTAGACAAATATAGCATACATGATAAACCAACTTGGAGTAGAATCTTAAAAATCAAATACATTAACGAAACACTTATTTTAATAGCAAAAGCTGATTGATTGAGTAACTCGGCACCTCATGCATCACTTTGTTATGGGACATTGATGGGATTATTCGGAACGTTACTATGATTGTCAGGTGGCGAGGGGCTTCCTGGAACACCGATTTTAATAGAGTAATTAATTCCATTAATCATGTGGCCATGTGCTGCTGCTGTCTTCTCTTCTACAAAAATCATCGAAATTATTGCTTTGTTATCAGTTGAATCATTTATCTTGCATAATTATGAATATACTCATGAATTTATTTTACACAAAGAGACATTAATAGAAGGAAATTAATATAATGAAATGGGCTCACTTGTTTGTGGTGATTCCACAAGCGTAAGCATAGACTCACTCACAATGTGCAAATCCATTGTTTTAAATTAAATGAACTAATTAAAGAAAATATATGAATTTGAAGAGAAATATATAAAGAAGATTGACTCACTGGTTTTTGCTGCTTCTGCAAAAGGAAAAATCGTTGAAGAGAAGAGGAGAATTAAAAGCAAGGTTACCAGAAAGTACGCAGATGGGAACTTGCCAGCCATTTTTATTGATTGTGCTTGAGAATATGGTATATTGATTATATAGACATATTTATAGCAAATTAGAGATGTTAAGGTGCCAATTTTCCTGGAAAAAGTTTTTTCTATGCATGTAATTTTGTCGAATCACTTTGAAAGTGTTGTGCGGTGCAATAACTTTGAAAATTATTTCCAATTTTCAATAACTTTGAAAAGTATTTCCAATTTCGTAGTTTAAACTTTAGTAAAATTCCATATTTGAGATTTTCTTTTTCACTTTGATGACTTACTAATTGAAATAATATTTTTTACAAATCAATTTTCTCATATATTACTAGAAAATAAATTAATTAACATAAGAGTCGAAGAGTACATTTTTAAAAATTATTAAGTTAGTGGGGGCTTCAACCCCCACTCAACTCCCTGTGGCTTAGTCTCTGCTAGGGTTAAGAGCAAATTACATGATTGGAGTTGAAATCACTAGGTATCCGATTATTGTATTTACACCACAAAAATCTTACACCATGATTTTAAATGTTATTGATAAATATATTAGTTTTGAAGTTTAACAATAATTTGTCTAGTTGAGTTAGTTTTGAAGTTTAATGGTAAGTTAGAGCTCGAGTCAAAAACTTCCACGCTCTAGTTAGACCTAAATGTGATTGAGTAGAGCTTGAACCAATCAATACTTTGTTTGATTGTGGCTCTACGTTCACCTACTTTGATTGAGTAACTTTGTATTTAATATTTAAGCTTATTTTAAACTTATTCCAATTCAAACGTGAAACAAATTAACAAATACTATTTAAACACAACATCAACATAAGTTAACACTATATTTTTGGGGTCTTACAGGGCTTAGGCTTGAGCAACCTTTGTTCAAGCCTAAGCTTGAGAAATTAATGAATAAATTTTTTTGTTTAGGTAAGCCAAAGACCCAAATTCTATTCTTTCCAAAGAGGATTTTCTTATGAGTTGAACAATTAAGTTTCAAGCTTGCTTGACCCAATCAACGTGCCTAATCATATCAAAAGATAATGATTATAATAATTATTTATCAAAAGATAGTATAATATAAAAAAATTAAGATCAAAATGGTACCATATCAATAGATACAGAGAATGATATATCCAAAAGATACAAATTCCTTATAGGAATATGATCACATAATGCAAAATATGCGACCACAATATTGTGGAAAATCAAACTGAAAAATGTTATTATAATAAAAAAAATAATATTATGTGTACATATTTTTGGTATATAATTTAAGTACATAGACAATATGTCACTATGTAATTGACTATTATTTTATCTTTGATTTATAATTATCAAATCATATAATGACATATTATTTGTATATCTAAATTGTGTATTAAAATATGTATGCATAATTTTATTATAACAAAAGTTCGTGATTTGTTAAACCCATTTACAAATTATAAATAGTTTAAGAGCTCTTGTTTGATATTTGAATTAGTAAAATAGTTCCCATTAGATGGACATAAACATGAAACTAAAATGCTTAAACTAGAACTATTTTCAAACATAAAAGTTTATGGCATAGTCAAATTTGGGGTTTGAGTTGCCAAGGAAGCCAATACGATGCCTATTGTTGATATATACAAGTGTATTTTTCTACTAGTTTATTAGATGAAAATATTGAGTCAATAGTCAAAGTAGTTATAATTAACAAGTCTAGGAGGGATTTGACACCTAAGAAAATTAATTGCATGAAGTTTGATGAGGCATCAACAATAACTAATACAATCAAGGTGGTGTTATAAAAGCGCCTCAAAATTTTAGAAACGCTCTTATCATAGCAGTCTAGTATCCAAAAAACTTCTTATATAAACACATTCAGACATCTTTTCTAGAATCTCATCTTTGTCTTTGAGGCTTGAGTATATCATCTAATTAAAATATCTTTGAATTGGCTATAGACAGTAAAAAAACAATCTTTCTCTCATCCTTCTTTGAAAGATTTTGTATGGCCGAATTAAATTTAAATATCTTTGAATTAAATTAAAATATATATTTACAGAATGATAGTTTTTCAAAATATCATTGTCTCTTCTTTCTTTGAAAGGTGTTATACAGCCGAATTAAATTTGGATTCTCCATTCTTCGAATGAATACAATATTGTCTCTACTTATTAATTTAACTATTAAAACTTAATAGTGAAAACACAGTCTTGTCAATAAACTTTATAGAGATAAAAAAACCCTAATCTAACCATATAAATTTTCTTCTAAATCAATTCTTATGATTAGAGAAAACTGTGAAACCATTGATATTACAAGAATTGACTATAAACTAAAGAAGACGACCAATATTAATTTAGAATAATACGAAGGCATTATGTAAACAACATTTATATAAATTATGTATAATATTTATATGTAGACAAATATAGCATACATGATAAACCAACTTGGAGTAGAATCTTAAAAATCAAATACATTAACAAAACACTTATTTTAATAGCAAAAGCTGATTGATTGAGCAACTCGGCACCTCATGCATCACTTTGTTATGGGACATTGATGGGATTATTCGGAACGTTACTATGATTGTCAGGTGGCGAGGGGCTTCCTGTAACACCAATTTTAATAGAGTAATTAATTCCATTAATCATGTGGCCATGTGCTGCTGCCGTCTTCTCTTCTACAAAAGTCATCGAAATTATTGCTTTGTTATCAGTTGAATCATTTATCTTGCATAATTATGAATATACTCATGAATTTATTTTACACAAAGAGACATTAATAGACGGAAATTAATATAATGAAATGGGCTCACTTGTTTGTGGTGATTCCACAAGCGTAAGCATAGACTCACTCACAATGTGCAAATCCATTGTTTTAAATTAAATGAACTAATTAAAGAAAATATATGAATTTGAAGAGAAATATATAAAGAAGATTGACTCACTGGTTTTTGCTGCTTCTGCAAAAGGAAAAATCGTTGAAGAGAAGAGGAGAATTAAAAGCAAGGTTACCAGAAAGTACGCAGATGGGAACTTGCCAGCCATTTTTATTGATTGTGCTTGAGAATATGGTATATTGATTATGTAGACATATTTATAGCAAATTAGAGATGTTAAGGTGCCAATTTTCCTGGAAAATGTTTTTTCTATGCATGTAATTTTGTCGAATCACTTTGAAAGTGTTGTGCGGTGCAATAACTTTGAAAATTATTTCCAATTTCGTAGTTTAAACTGTAGTAAAATTCCATATTTGAGATTTTCTTTTTCACTTTGATGACTTACTAATTGAAATAATATTTTTTACAAATCAATTTTCTCATATATTACTAGAAAATAAATTAATTAACATAAGAGTCGAAGAGTACATTTTTAAAAATTATTAAGTTAGTGGGGGCTTCAACCCCCACTAAACTCCTTGTGGCTTAGTCTCTGCTAGGGTGAAGAGCAAATTACATGATTGGAGTTGAAATCACTAGGTATCCGATTATAAATTCTGGTTTCTATCTGAATTGACAAATATTGGATATACTTTAGTTGAAATTTTGGCGGAACTAGTAGGGTCTTGGTCTAATTTTAATTCATCTCTCTAAGAAATCAAAGTTGACCCATGAATTCTTGAGTATCCTACACAACGCTATTTTTTTAATTTCTAACTAAACAAAACAATGTGGTTTTGTGGATCACAAAATGATGGTGTTTGATGCGACTACTAAGCCACCATTTTATTGACTGCCATTCAATTATTCCTTCCCCAAATTTTTATGTGACCTATCTTGATATTTTTCTGCCCTAATCTTTCAGTTGTCCTACTGTCTTACCAGTTTTAACACTTTTTTCTTAACCTACGATTAGAATATAAATTGTGTAAAGTGAGACAGACTTTTAAAAAAAAAAAAATAGAAATCCGAGTCTGTTGTGAGGAACTTCAAGTACTGCAAGAGGTATATTTGATTCAGTGTTCTACATTTTCTTTTCGAAAAATTACCGTATTTGTATAACTCATAATACAGATTTCTTAATACTACAGAGAGACCACAGTACAGATCAACATGTTTAAAATTCAATAATATTGGTGGAATTAAACGCCACCAAATAAATATGTGAAAATTCAATGAAAAGATAAACACTAAAACTTGTCAATAGGGTAGAGAATAGTTCTCTATTTGCATATGGTTCACGATAATGACCATAAAGAATTCATCATATATGAATTCCTTGCATGATGTGTACACGCATCTGGGAAATTTCCCATGGAAAATAGAATAAATTTTTATTAGTTCATATAAATGAATTTCGTTTCCCTTCGTATATAAAAACTCGTTAATGGAAAGTTTTCAATTTCCCTCTAACACGTTAGTGAAAATGGCCCTTTTATTATAAAATTTTAATTACCATTTATAAGGTTTTCATTTTTAGTCACCACAAAAAAAAAAAGGGTAGGGTGGTGGTTAGTTAAAAACGTATTTAATTTGCATATTATTAAACATGTATTTTGCAGGTTTCTATACTGAATGAATATTTTATTATTAAACACGTCGTTTTGATACCTAAGTCAAAAGCATGAAAATATTTTTTAATTTTCAACTAATTGCCATATTGTCATTAAAAAAAACCTTTTTTTTTCAAATTTCCAACCTTTTTATTCATCACATCAAGTTCATATTTATAACAGCAGTACACAGTTTTTTACATAATTCTTTTTACACTAGATTGAATTTTTCTTTTTGTCCAGCTCAATTTTTCATCTTCGTTATTATCCGAATATGTAAACTTTCATTGTCTTTTCCTTTGTTGTTTATAGTTTCGTCATGTTTAAAATTCTTTTAATATTTAATATATGAGTTGATTTGAGGCATCAATCATTCATTAATCTTGTTGTATATTCGCCCAATTTTGCAATGATTAAATATGATGTATTATGTTACATTAGCTTTAATAACTAATTAAATACTCCATATACAAATTTTTATATCTATTTCAACCACGGATTTCATGGAAAGTGTTAAAATTATAATTAATATTGTTGTATTTTAAGAAATATATTATTAAAAATATGCCATATTAAACCCGTATATGCGTGTTTTGAATTTTTCCCATATCCGAGTTTTATGACTATTTTCTTACAAACATACTTTCTACTATTCATTGTATCATACCCGTATAATTCTCATACTTGCATTTACTAACTATAGGGAGCCTTTAGTGAGAAAAAATTAATGAGATGATAAATATTTTGTTGTTATAAATACTATATTTATAATTTTAACGACTAATTATGTATATTCTTGTTAAAACTAAACGAATTTATACTTTCAATAACAAAATTTTAAATTTCTTACTATAAAACTTAAAAATTTGTCGTTATTGGTCTTATGGATATATAAAGGACTAGAGATGGACATGAACCGAACTGACTCTGAATATCTCTCTGCTCGAGTTTAACTTGAATAAAAAATAATCTATCTAGAATTAAGCTAAAATTCGTCGAGTTGAAATTAAGGTTTGCTTGAGATTGACTCGAATAAAAATAGTTCGATTTGAATTATGACTCAAATCGATGGCTCGAATGCATTGTTTGAGTTTGTAGCTCATTAACAATGTCGATTTACCTAAATAATAGGCAAAATAATATCGTTTTGTAAATTGGTTTTAGAAACTTTTAGGTTCGTTTAAAAAATTAATAAAAAATCTACGAAGCATTACATGTTTTGAAAGGTGTTTTCGCTTCAGCAACTTTAAGTGATGCATTCTATCTTTTTAAATTAAGACTCCTAGTTAAAATCCCTTACTTGCATATCATCTTCTTTGTACTTTGATGTTGATAGTCGTTTCCTCATTGGTGTCTTAGGTCATCTCTTGTAACACTTAGGGGTCGTTTGGTTGGCGTGTTTTAAAGATTACCTTGATAATTTATCTTTTATTACTTACATTACCTTTTTTGGTTTGTCAATAATAATAGATTATAATAATTTTTTATTACCAATACTGACATGACAGATAATATATGTGGTAATTTGATTACCATATTTACCATAGGTATTAAAAGATAGCCAAGTTAATTTTGATTTTATTATAATAATATTATTATTTATTAATTTTTAAGGCAAAAATAAATTTATTTTTAATTAATATAACAAATAATAAAAAAATATTTGAAAATAATTATATTCAAGGGCATTTAAGTAAAATAATTTACTAGTATTATTTTATTACTGTTAACCAAACACATTAATTATTTATATCATCCATTTTAACCAAATTTATGAAACGTAGTAATAATTTATATTCAGTATTTTTGTCAGTAATCTATTTTCAAGGTAATCTCCCTATTTTGGTAATAAAACATTATCCAAACCGAACACCCCCTTATGTGTGTCTCTCAAGCGCATAATATTCATTTTGTATAATTATGATTAATGTATAATTGATTGAATGTTAAATATATGATAAAATGTGAATTTAGAGTGATAGACAACCATGCATGAGGTAGCCATGCCTATGTGTCAGTTGCTATGTCAGTTGGATATGCTCCAATATTTATAGAGCCATGACGTCTTGTGCTACATTCAGACCCTCCATTATAAGCATGACTTTGACTTTTGCCAGCGTCCTGACTTGGAACATCGTACATGTTCTCATCAAACCTAGAGAATTTATCATCATCATCCTCCTCCTTATTAACTTCTACTTCATAATTCTCATCCACGTCGTTATGATTATTATCATCACCATAATTCCCACCAAACTCTTGGAAACTTTGTGGATGATTCTCCCTTTCTTCCTTATGAACATCTTTAGCTTGTTGATTACCCTTTTCATCAATTGGACTTTTGTTAACATAGAGTTTGGTTGATCCTCGTAAACTTCTTGCTTTAACCATCAGAAACTTCAGATCATCATCGTCTACAATATTCATTAGACCAACATCACCTAAGGTAAATATGTGCATATTTGATTGCCTTTGATCGAGTCTTAGATGATAAATTATTCTCGTAATGAATCCTTCAAAATCAATACTTGTGTTAATACACATCTGTTAATGTTTTATTTTACCAAGTTTGAATATATATCAAAGATTCGGATCGATTTTCAGTCAAGAATTGCACAAGAACCATATAATAAGCCATACACAAATCAACACACCAAATTTACTTGGTTTGGGTTCAAAAGATTAGAACCCTACATCCAAGGCAGAGGAATCCTCCAGCAAATCCACTAATTAGTAAGAAAAATAGTACAACTTACAGATTAAGAAGCCAATCTAGTAATACAGACACAAACGGAATCGAATCCAGCCTTGCTGACTCGAGTCCTTTCTAAACTCGAGTACCACAACAACCTTGTACACTGACTCAAGTGTTTAGATAGCTAGATCTAAGAAAATATAGTGGATTCATACATTTCTTATAAACCCTAGCAGAGAAGATATGAGGACCCAGAGAGAAGATAATATTCACACCAAAGGCAACGTATTTTTCTTCTAAAGAAACAACCAACGTAAAATGTCTTTCTCTCTTTTCTTTCTCAAAACCAACTAATGGTTAATATCCATTAGTTAAAAAACTTAATCAAGCAAAGACAAAACTGCACTTGGACAATAACTATAGCCTAAACTTTTGCTCTTAATTACAAGACTGCCATTAGTTTTATGTCATTGATTCACAACATCCCTATCTTATTCCCATCAACATATCTTGTCACAGTATCATCACCTTCAATCCATTGCTCTCCATAGAGAATCTTAAATTTAGCTTTTTCTATCTTAACTACAAATAAACCTAAAAACATCTATGTTTTGGCAAAATATATGTGCTGTAAACAGTACTCGCTGGTGAACAGTATCTCTCGATAAAAAATAATAACTCCAAAATAAAAAAAATCACAGTTAGCTTGCACAAACAACCAATGCTCTAGTACCAAACTGATGCATAACACCATGCATGAGCAATAAATCCAAAAGGGGTGAGCTAGAAAATATTATTCACTCCAGATTGCACTACTTTACAATTTCTTCAAATTAGGCCTCAAATGCAAACCAATGTAGCCAAGCTTCATACACATATATTTATAACACATTAAACTATCATATCATCAAATGATGTACAAATTATGATCAAGGAAAGGCAATACAAAATGCAAGAAAATGGTAGTGGCAATTTTGTAATTTTTATACAACTCCCTACTAAGATAAAGAAAACAGTACACAGATTGAAATGACATCAAATTGGAACATAAGCATAATCAAGGCATAAAGGATAAATCCACCAACCTAGGAACTCTACCACCACTTCCTAAACAAGAGGATGGATAAAGGAATTGAGAGGAATATAAACTATGTTTAAATAGACATAAAAAAAAAAATTCAATGGGTAGGCGTTAATACCAACCTGTTCTTCATCTGATTTTTATCTAGACCTGAATTTTTATATTTTTTAACCGTCAATGCAATATTAAACAATATTATAACAACTTCAAACAATAAAATCACAATATTAAATAGTCTAATAATATAAAATCATAACAAAATTATATTTCACATGAAGTCATAAACATGAATCTACCATACATTATCTGATTTTCAAATGTTCATTAAAAAAACACATTAAAATATGAGCTTGAATCAAGACTGAGTTGAATGTGAATGATTTTGCTGTGAAATCTTTGCAAAGGATGTTAATTCCCTAAGTAAATTGACAATTTTCGTCTCTCCCTTCCTTATGTCAAAGTTGAATTATTTATAATGGCTTTCCCATGGGTTTTATTGTTCAATCACAGGTGTAATCTCTGTTGAAGAAATTTTTTTCATGCTACAGAGATTTCGTCCCTTACTGGAAGGTTAAGGACAAAGAGAGAGATAATATTCTCTTTTTTTGCATAAGTTACATTAACAGGGTATTTAAGGGAAATGAATTACTATTATGGTATTTTTGTTTAGGGTTTTAGATGAATGACATATCTGTATACACGATTAAAAAAAGGGTAAAAAAATTCAATATCCCATTTGTTATTATATTGTTGTAGATGGAGCCCCTTGAATAGATTTGACACCTCAAAAAAATTTTTCCATGAAGTTTGATGAGACATCAAGAATAAAGAACACAATCAGGGTAGGTTATAAAAGAGCTTCAAAGTTTTAGAAACGCTCTTATCATAGCTTTCAAATATCTGAAAAACTTCCTATATAGACACCTTCTTACAACTTCCTTAGAATCTTATCTATCTTTCAGGCATGAGTACATCCTCCAACAAAAATATCTTTGAATTGGTTATTAACTATGGAAAGACAAACTTTCGCTTGTCATTCTTTGAATGGTTTTGTATGGCAGAATTAAATTTAAATATCTTAGAATTAAATTTAAAAACATTTGTATAGAATGATAGTTTTTCAAAATATCTTTAACTCATCTTTCTTTGAAAGGTTTTGTATAGCGGAATTAAATTTGGATCTTCCATTCTTTGAATGAATACAATATTGTCATTACTTTTTAATTTAACCATCGAAACGTAATCATGAAAAAGTAGTCTTGTCAATAAACCTCATACATGATACTTTATAGAGAAAAAATACCCAGATCTAACAAAATAGATTTTCTTCTGAATTGATTCTTATGATAAGAGGAAAATGTGAAACCATAGATATTACATGAATTGGCTATAAACTAAAGAAGATGACCGATATTAATTAAGAAAAATACGAAGACATTACGTGAACAACATTTATATAAATTATGTATAATATTTGTATGTAGACAGAAATAGCACACATGATGAACCGAATACAAGGAAACACTTATTTTAATAACAAAAGCTGATCGATTGAGCAACTCGCCACCTCATGCATCACTTTGTTATGGGTTATTGATAGCACCGAGACCGTGATTGTCAGGTGGTGAGGGGCTTCCTATAACACCGACTTTAATAGAGTAATTCATTCTATTAATCATGTGGCCATGTGCTGCTGCCGTCTTCTCTTCTACAAAAATTATCAAAATTATTGCTTTGTTATCAGTTGAATCATTTATCTTGCATAATTATGAATATACACATGAATTTATTTTATACAAAGAAATATTAATTGATGGAAATTAATATAAACAAATGGGCTCACTTGTTTGTGGTGATTCCAACAAGCGTAAGCGTAGACTCACTCACAATGTACAAATCCATTGTTTTAAATTAATGAACTAATTAAAGAAAATACATGAGTTTGAAGAGAGATATATATAGAAGATTGACTCACCGGTTTTTGCTGCTTCCGCAAACTTTTGGGAGAACCAACACAGTCTTGGTCTAATTGTGATTCCTCTCTCTAAGAAATCAAAACTGACCCATAAATTGTTGAGTATCTGGCATAACTTTATTTTTTTTAATTCTAACTAAGAAAACAATGTCGTTTGTGGATCACAAAATGTTGGTGTTCGATGCAACTACTAAGCCACAATTTTATCCACTGCCATTCAATTATTCCTTCCTCAAATTTTTATATGACCTATCTTGATATTTTTCTGCCCTAATCTTTGAGTTGTCCTACTGCCTTACCAGTTTTAACATCTTTTTCTTCGTCTACAATTAGAATATAAATTGTGTAAAGTGAGACAGAGTTAAAAAAAAAATTAGAAATCCGAGAGTCTGCTGTGAGGAACTTCAAGTACTACAAGAGGTATATATGCATCAGTGTTCTACATTTTCTTTTCGAAAAAATTTCCGTTCTTCTGTAACTCATAATACAGATTTCTTTATACTACCAAGAGACCACAGTACAAATCAACATGTTTAAAATTCAATAATACTGGTGGAATTAAACGAAACCAAATAAATATGTGAAAATTCAGTGAAAAGTTAAACACTAAAACTTGTCAATAGGGCAGAGAATAGTTCTCTATTTGCGTATTGTTCACGATAATGACCATAAAGAATTCATCGTATATGAATTCCTTGCATGATGTGTACACGCATCTGGGAAATTTCCCTTGGAAAATAGAATAAATTTTTATTAGTTCTTATAAATGAATTTCGTTTCCCCTCGTATATAAAAACTCGTTAATGGAAAGTTTTCAATTTCCCTCTAACACGTTAGTGAAAATGGCCCTTTTATTATAAAATTTTAATTACCATGTATAAGGTTTTTTTTTTTGAGTCACCACAAAAAAAAAAAGAGGGTAGGGTGGTGGTTAGTAAAAAACGCATTTAATTCGCATATTATTAAACATGTATTTTGCAGGTTTCTGTGTTGAATGAATATTTTATTATTAAACACATCGTTTTGATACCTAAGTCTAAAGTATGAAAATATTTTTTAATTCTCAACTAATTACCATATTGTCATTTAAAAAAACCGATTTTTTTTTTCAAATTTCTAACCTTTCAATTCATAACATCAAGTTCATGTTTATAACAGTAGTAAACATTTTTTCACATAATTCTTTTTACACTAGATTGATTTTTTTGTTTTGTCTGGCTCAATTTTTCATCTTCGTTATTCTTCGAATATGTAAACTTTCATTGTCTTTTCCTTTGTTGTTTATAGTTTCGCCATGTTTAAAATTCTTTTAATGTTTAATATATGAGTTCATTTGAGGCATCAATCATTCATTAATCTTGTTGTATATTCGCCTAATTTTGCAATGATTGAATATGATGTATTATGTTACATTAGCTTTAATAACTAATTAAATACTTTATATACAAATTTTTCCCATATCCGAGTTTTATGACTATTTTCTTACAAACATATTTTTTACTATTCACTGTATCATACCCGTATAATTCTCATACTTGTATTTACTAACTATAGGGGCCCTTTAGTGAGAAAAAATTAATGAGATGATAAATATTTTGTTATTATAAATACTATATTTATAATTTTAATGACTAATTATGTATATTCTTGTTAAAACTAAACGAATTTATACTTTCAATAACAAAATTTTAAATTTCTTACTATAAAACTTAAAAATCTGTCATTATTGGTCTTATGGATATATAAAAGACTAGAGATGGACATGAACCGAACTGGCCCTGAACATTTCTCTGCTCGAGTTTAACTTGAATAAAAAATAATCTACCTAGAATTAAGCTAAAATTTGTCGAGTTGAAATTAAGGTTTGCTTGAGATTGACTCGAATAAAAATAGTTCGATTTGAATTATGACTCAAATCGATGGCTCGAATGCATTGTTTGAGTTTGTAGCTCATTAACAATGTCGATTTACCTAAATAATAGGTAAAACAATATCATTTTGTAAATTGGTTTTAGAAACTTTCAGGTTCGTTTAAAAAATTAATAAAAAATCTGAGAAGCATTGCATGTTTTGAAAGGTGTTTCCGCGTCAGCAACTTTAAGTTATGCATTCTATCTTTTTTAATTAAGACTCCTAGTTAAAATCCCTTACTTGCATATCATCTTCTTTGTACTTTGATGTTGATAGTCGTCTGCTCATTGGTGTCTTAGGTCATCTCTTGTAACACTTAGGGTTCGTTTGGTTAGAGTGTTTTAAAGATTACCTTGGTAATCTATATTTTATTACTTACATTATCTCGTTTGATTTGTTAGTAATAAAAGATTACAGTAAGTTTCTATTACCAATACTGACATGACAAGTAATATATGTGGTAATCTGATTACCACCGTTATCCTAGGTATTAAAATATTACTAAATTAATCTTGATTTTGTTATAATAATATTATTATTTATTAATTTTTAAGACAAAAATAAATTTATTTTTAATTAATATAACAAATAATAAAAAAATATTTATATTCAAAGGTATTTAAGTAAAATAATTTACTAGTATTTTTTTTATTACTGTTAACCAAACACATTAATTTTTATGTCATCTTTTTTTATCAAATTTTATGAAACGTAGTGATAATTTATACCCAATAATTTTCTCAGTAATCTATCTTCAAGGTTATCTCCCCAATTTGATAATAAAACATTACCCAAACCAAACGCCCCTTTATGTGTATCTCTCAAGTGCATAATAGTCATTTTGTATAATTATGATTAATGTACAATTGATTGAATGTTAAACAAATGATAAAATGTGAATTTAGAGTGATAGACAACCATGCATGAGGTAGCCATGCCTGTGTGTCAGTTGCTATGTCAGTTGGATATGTTCTAATATTTATAAAGTCGTGACGTCTTGTGCTACATTCAGCCCCTTCATTATAAGCATGACTTTGACTTTTCCCAGTGTCTTGACTTGGAACATTGTACATGTTCTGATCAAACCTAGAGAATTTATCACCATCATCCTCCTCTTCATTAATCTCTACTTCATAATCCTCATCCACGACATTATCATTATTATCATCACCATAATTCCCACCAAACTCTTGGAAACTTTATGGATGATTCTCCCTTTCTTCCTTATGAACATATTCAGCTTGTTGATTGCCCCTTTCATCAATTGGACTTTTGTTAACATAGAGTTTGGTTGATCCTCGTAAACTTCTTGCTTTAACCATGAATAACTTCAGATCATCATCGTCTACCACATCCATTAGACCCTCATCACCTAGGGTAAATATGTGCATATTTGATTGCCTTCGATTGAGTCTTAGACTATAACTTGTTCTCACAATGAATCTTTCAAAATCAATACTTGTGTTAACACACATCCTTCTCTTACTCTTGTCAACATATCTTGTCACATTATCATCACCTTCAATCCATTGCTCTCCATAAAGAATCTTAAATATAGCTTTTTCTATCTTGACTAAAAATAAACTTAAAAACATAAAAACACCTGTGTTTAGGCAAAATTTATGTGTTGTGAACAGTACTCATTGGTGAACAGTATCTTTCGGAAAAAAATAACTCTAAAATGAAAAATATCACAATTAGCTTGCACAAACAACCAATGCTCTTGTACCAAACTGATGCATAACACCATGCATGAGCAATAAATCCAAAAGGGGTGAGCTAGAAAATATTATTCACTCCAAATTGCATTACTTTACAATTTCTTCAAATTAGGCCTTAAATGCAAACCAATGCGGCAAAGCTTCATACACATATATTTATAACACGTTAAACTATCATATCATCAAATGATGTATAAATTATGATCAAGGCAAGACAATCAAAATGGAAGAAGATGGTAGCGGTAATTTTGTAATTTTTATGTAACTCTCTGCTAAGATAAAGAAAACAGTACACAGATTGAAATGGCATCAAATTGGAACATAAGCATAACCAAGGCATAAAGGATAAATCCACCAACCTAGGAACTCCACCACCACTTCCTAAACACAAGAGGATGGACAAAAGAACTGAGAGGAATAAAAACTATGTTTACATAGACATAAAAATAAAATTCAGGAGGTTGGCGTTAATGCCAACCTGTTCTTCATCTGATTTTTATCTAAACTGGAATTTTTATATTTTTTAACTATCAATACAATATTAAACAATATTATAACAATTTTAAACAATAAAACAATATGAAATCACAATATTAAACAGTCTATCATCATAAAATCACAACAAAATTATATTTCACATGAAGTCATAAACATGATCTACCACGCATTACTTGATTTTCAATTGTTCATAAAAAAAAGCACATTAACATATGAGCTTAAATCAAGACTGACTTGAATGTAGATGATTTTACAGTGAAATCTTTGCAACAGATGTTAATTCTCTAAATAAATTTGACAATTTTCATCTCTCCCTTGCTTGTGTCAAAGTTGAATTATTTATAATGGCTTTCCCACGGGTTATATTGTTCAATCATAGGTGTTTTCTCTGTTGAAGAATTTTTTTTCATACTATAGAGATTTCGTCACTTACTGGAGGGTTAAGGACAAAGACAGAGATGGTATACTCTTTTTTTTCTGCATGAGTTACATTAACAGGGTATTTTAGGGAAATAAATTACTATTGTGGTATTTTTGTTTAGACTTTGGGATAAGTGACATATCTGTATACATGATTTAAAAAAAAAAAGGGTAAAAAAATTCAATATCCCATTTATTATTATATTGTTATAGATGAAGCTCCTTGAAGGGATTTGACACCTAAGAATTTTTTCTGTGAAGTTTGATGAGACATCAACAATAAAGAATACAATCAAGGTAGGTTATAAAAGAGCTTCAAAGTTTTAGAAACACTCTTATCATAGCTTTCAAATATCCAAAAAACTTCCTATATAGACATCTTCTTGCATCTTTCCTAGAATCTTATCTACCTCTGAGGCCTGAGTATATCCTCTAATAAAAATATCTTTGAATTGGTTATTAACTATGAAAAAACAAACTTTCACTCATCTTTCTTTGAATGGTTTTGTATGGCCGAATTAAATTTAAATATTTTAGAATTAAATTTAAAATTATTTATATGGAATGATAGTTTTTCTAAATATCTTTGTCTCATCTTTCTTTGAAAGGTTTTGTATGGCGGAATTAAATTTGGATCCTCCATTGTTTGAATGAATACAACATTATTGTCATTACTTTTTAATTTAGCCATTGAAACGTAGCCATAAAAAAGTAGTATTGTCAATAAACCTCATACATGATACTTTATAGAGAAAAAATACCCACATCTAACAATATAGATTTTCTTCTGAATTGATTCTTATGATAAGAGGAAACTGTGAAACCATAGATATTACATGAATTGGCTATAAACTAAAAAAGACGACCAATATTAATTAAGAAAAATATGAAGACATTACGTGAACAACATTTATATAAATTATGTATAATATTTGTATGTAGACAGAAATAGCATACATGATGAACCGAATACAAGGAAACACTTATTTTAATAACAAAAGCTGATCGATTGAGCAACTCGCCACCTCATGCATCACTTTGTTATGGGTTATTGATAGCACCGAGACCGTGATTGTCAGGTGGTGAGGGGCTTCCTATAACGCCGACTTTAATAGAGTAATTCATTCTATTAATCATGTGGCCATGTGTTGTTGCCGTCTTCTCTTCTACAAAAATTATCAAAATTATTGCTTTGTTATCAGTTGAATCATTTATCTTGCATAATTATGAATATACACATGAATTTATTTTATACAAAGAGATATTAATTGATGGAAATTAATATAAACAAATGGGCTCACTTCTTTGTGGTGATTCCAACAAGTGTAAGCGTAGACTCACTCACAATGTACAAATCCATTGTTTTAAATTAATGAACTAATTAAAGAAAATATATGAGTTTGAAGAGAAATATATATAGAAGATTGACTAACTGGTTTTTGCTGCTTCCGCAAACGGAAGAATCGTTGAAGAGAAGAGGAGAATTAAAAGCAAGGTAACCAGAAAGTACACAGATGGGAACTTGGCAGCCATTTTTATTGATTATGCCTGAGAATATGGTATATCGATTATGTAGACATATTTATAGCAAATTAGACGTGTTTAGGTGCATGGAAATTTTTTTTTCTATGCATGTAATTTTGTCAAATGACATTGAAAGTGTTGTGGGGTGCAATAACTTTGAAAGTTATTTCCAATTTCGAAGTTTAAACTTTGGTAAAACTTTATATTTGAGATTTTATTTTGCACTTTGATGATTTACTAATTGAAATAATATCTTTTACAAATCAATTTTCTCATAAATTAGTTGAAAATAAATAAAGTTAATAATGGGCGTTCTTTAACATAAGAGTCTAAGGGTACATTTTTAAAAATTATTAAGTCAAGCCCCCTCTCAGCCCTTTGTGGCTCAGCCTCAGCTAGGGTTAAGAGGAAATTACATGATTGGAGTTGGAATCACTATGTATCCGATTACCAATTCTGGTTTCTATGTGAATTGACAAATATTGGGTATACTTTAGTCAAAACTTTTGGGAGAACCAACACAGTCTTGGTCTAATTTTGATTCCTCTCTCTAAGAAATCAAAACTGACCCATAAATTGTTGAGTATCTGGCATAACTTTATTTTTTTTAATTCTAACTAAGAAAACAATGTCGTTTGTGGATCACAAAATGTTGGTGTTCGATGCAACTACTAAGCCACAATTTTATCCACTGCCATTCAATTATTCCTTCCTCAAATTTTTATATGACCTATCTTGATATTTTTCTACCCTAATCTTTGAGTTGTCCTACTGCCTTACCAGTTTTAACATCTTTTTCTTCGTCTACAATTAGAATATAAATTGTGTAAAGTGAGACAGAGTTAAAAAAAAAATTAGAAATCCGAGAGTCTGCTGTGAGGAACTTCAAGTACTACAAGAGGTATATATGCATCAGTGTTCTACATTTTCTTTTCGAAAAAATTTCCGTTCTTCTGTAACTCATAATACAGATTTCTTTATACTACAAAGAGACCACAGTACAAATCAACATGTTTAAAATTCAATAATACTGGTGGAATTAAACGCCACCAAATAAATATGTGAAAATTCAGTGAAAAGTTAAACACTAAAACTTGTCAATAGGGCAGAGAATAGTTCTCTATTTGCATATTGTTCACGATAATGACCATAAAGAATTCATCGTATATGAATTCCTTGCATGATGTGTACACGCATCTGGGAAATTTCCCTTGGAAAATAGAATAAATTTTTATTAGTTCTTATAAATGAATTTCGTTTCCCCTCGTATATAAAAACTCGTTAATGGAAAGTTTTCAATTTCCCTCTAACACGTTAGTGAAAATGGCCCTTTTATTATAAAATTTTAATTACCATGTATAAGGTTTTCTTTTTGAGTCACCACAAAAAAAAAAAAAAAAAGGGTAGGGTGGTGGTTAGTAAAAAACGCATTTAATTCGCATATTATTAAACATGTATTTTGCAGGTTTCTGTGTTGAATGAATATTTTATTATTAAACACATCGTTTTGATACCTAAGTCTAAAGTATGAAAATTGGTACGTGTTGTCGTTGACACCCAAATTAAATCCTAAATTCCTGTAACAAAAATGTAGTAAAGGAAAGTAGGGATCGGTCCCTCGAAGAGCCTTGATTAGTATGTCGTCACAAATAAATCGAAACAAATAAATAAAAAAATGGAGTTTTGAAGTGAATGCAAATTATAATGAAAAACACTAATTAAAAATTCAGTAAAATAATCTAAAAGGAATTAATCGATTTAACAAACCTTGGTCTTCGGTCACATCCACCATTGGAACTACGATTGATCATCGAAACAAAATATCAAATTAATTAATTGAATATTCGTTGTGGTATCGAATTAACCTGTCATTTCTTACGATTAGTTAACCAAAAACATGTATACCAATTAACCCTTATTGATTAATAATTCGGATACGATCTCGAATTTAATTAAACAATAGCATTACGAATTAGAAAGACCAACGAAGCAAGACAACACAAACGTACGACGTTGCATTTAATCTAGTTGATTATTTTCCTAGGATTTACAGTTTCTGATGCAGCAAACGATAAACCTAGTTGCTACTTCGATTAGATGGATTGAACAATTACGGATTCAATACCTAAACTAGCCGTAGATTATATTAATTGATAAACTAATTGCACGCCTTAGAAATCAACCAACACAATCAATACAAATAATTCAGAAAGATAATCAATACTCAAATAATAAAAAAGATGCATTAAAGAACAAAATAAATCTCACAATCATTGTAGTTCCATGGTTTCAGATCCCTTCAACCAAGATAAATTATTCAGCCACTGTAAACCATATTTTGCTCTCTAATTCTCTAATTACAATGGTTGATGATTCTCAAATAAAAATAAGAGTATATATATTATCTTCCTACTAAAAATCTGGAAATTAAAAGTGAATCCTCATCTCCTAATCCAATCAAGCAAAGTGATACATATCTTCCCAAAAAGAAAGGAAAAGATATGTATTTTTAATATAAATCCTTCTTCCAAAAATATCATTCCTTATTTAGCTCAATTAATCCTCTTTTCCAGCTGGTGATAATCCTTTTCCTAGGAAGCAAATCTTAATATTTTCTGGACTCTTGCAGTTGATCTGGGCGTTCAGATCTGTTTTCCGGATTCTGCTCTCATCTCTCACGTGCCCACGCCTAGTCTGCATTACGGAAATTCCAGATTAATAGATTTGCTCCAGTTTTTCATCTTTTTGGCCCAACTTATTCCAAAAATTGCTCAAAGCTTCCTAAATGCAAAAAGATAAGTAATTCTATTAGATTAAATCAAATTTCCACACAACACAAGGGAATTCTAAATCAAAATAGTAACAATTAATGGCCTTATCAAATTCCCCCACACTTATCTTTTGCTCGTCCTCGAGTAAAACAAAAACAAAACAAAACAAACACAAAAATGTTCCATCAATCTCTTTTCTCACGATACCAAAAAGTGTGCATACCTTAAGATTCAACCCAACCAAGATTTAAGCATCAACACACATCATTATCAAACTTTACAAGGAAGTATGCACAAAGACAAATCAAGATAATCGCATTCTAAAGCATGTATAAAGCTTTGGTGAATCATCCTCACGGTTATCACTCATATCACTCATGTGTTTAATGGTTTTGTGTTTCGCTCAAATTCTTCCAATGCAAACATTCTACCATAAGCTTGCTCATGCACCAAATCTCCACCACTTAGATTATATACATGCATAAATCAAAAGGACTTTATTTTAGGTTGTAATGGGGCTTTGGGTAAAGGTGAGGATTAATGGATACAAAAGGTTAAAACCATGAATATTAACAAAACATTTAAACACCTAAGGGGAACAAAAATGTAAAGCTAAAGCCACCATATTCACCACATTTCTTTGCTACTTGCCATTGCCTTTCTCTTCTCTCTTTTTCAACTTCTTTTCTTTTTTTTTTTTTTTCTTTTTCTGTTTTTTTTGTTTTTTTTTGTTTTTTTTTTTTTCGAATAACTAAGAGAGTTGGGTAGCAAAGATAACAATATAAGGCAATCTCAATAGCACTCTTCAAGCCAACTTCTTTTCATCATCTCTTCTTATACAATTAAGTTCCCTTTTCCCCCACATTTAAATTTCTCAAGACAACAAATTCACCAAGCAACAAATTTACGTTTAAATGCCTTGCTCATTTTCATGGTTGGGTGAGGATTTTCATTTGAAGGCTTGGGTTTGTAATATGGTTTTAGCACAAAGAATCAAAGGTTTTGTAAGGCTCAAGGGGCTAACTAGGGAAATTAAAATAGGTTGGCTTTTTAAGCTAAAGGGTTCGAACAAGAATGCCTTTATCATTTTCATGCATGCATATTTCAATGTGGTCTCGAAACGGTTTAAAGCAAGTTCTAGAGATATATTCACATGGAAGAATATCACTCATCAAAGAAAACATAGATTGATATGAATGTTTCAATCTTTTTCGGCTCAAAACTCACGGGTTAATTAAATTCACCTTAACTTCAAACAAACTCGAGCACTCAATTATCAAAATTTGTTTAAATGCATACCCCTAATTAATCTAACAAATCAGTGTACAATGCTCTCCTATTGAATCGGCTAAATTTCAAGGCATGCATACAAATTAATTCATTCAAAGTGAGATTAATAAACTGTTTAGTTGACTAAAAACAGGGAAGGATACACTGGCTGCTATAAAAATCAAACTTTATCTAGCAAGGAGCAGTAATATAGACAAAACATAAAAGTAGAACAACGAAGACTAGAGCAGAGAAGAACGGAACACGTAAACAAAACAGAGCAGAAAAATAAAACTAAATAAAATAAAACTGAAGGACAGAATAGTACACAACAGAAAAATAAAACACAAATAAACCCTCCCCCACACTTAAACCAAACATTGTCCTCAATGTTTAAACAAAACAGAATAATAATAATAAAACTGAAATTTAAAAGAAAAAGGAAGAGGAAACTTCTCTGGTTTTGTGGAGAAGGAAGAACAGTTTGAATTATGGAGATGGTGGAGATGGCGGCGTGAATCCTTGCGAATTGAAAAAGGCTAGCAAATTGCGCTCCATACGGTCTAATTTTTGTTCACATCTCTACAGTTGGGCCCCTATATTGTCGAATGAATGAGCATGGGAAGATGATGGAAGATCTACTTGTGGTTGGGTACTATTGGGAGCTGCTTCTGCTGGCGTTCTGTGCTGCCTATGTGGCCTGGAATGAGGCGGTGCTGCTGGTCCAGGTTGCAGGAAACGGAAACTACCATCTGCTTGTTGTCTTACAATCCCCATCCTGTCTAAACAAGTCATATCCAATAGTTCCACCTCACAAGCAGTATGCATGTTATGATTAGAAATATCTAATAAACCCAAGTTAACGGCTAATTGAGTAATATATGAACCAAGGATTAAGGGTTTATTCTTTTTCTGGACCATTGACTGGAATTGGGTGAGTAACCAAAAGCCTAAATTAACCTGAATATTATGCTCCATACACCATAAAAAATAAAACTCAACTTTGGAAATGGTACCTGCACTATCCTTCCTTCCAGAAAAATTAAAAGCTAAGAATCGTTGTAAATATTTGAACACGGGGCTTTTTAAATACGAACTCTTAGAAGCACTAGGATTATAAGGAGCAACATCAACTGACCATTCATGCCATAATTCAGTTGGATTAAAATCAGGACTGTAATCACATTGGGATCGTACGTAGCGCTCACTCTTTTCATCCTCTTTTTTCAAAAACCCCAAAGCAATGTTAAATTCAGAAATTGAACATGAACATTCTTTCCCTATTAACCTAAACTCAACTATCCCCTTGGTAAACAAATCAAATTCCTCAGCAACATTAAACTGAAATGTTGTATAAAATTCACGGGTGAGCTCAATAAACGCAGGGCAGTCCACATATACATAATTTTGCCAATTCAATCTATTCACTAGCTCATCAATTTCATTACGAATTCCTAATTGATCAAGAGTGTGAGTGTGAATATACTTACATGGGTAAATTTTTCGCTCACACATAGACTCATACCGTTGTTGGTCTTGTGCATCTATGAATGTATTGAAGCCGCCTAATTTGAGTTGTAGGCTACTGGAGATTTCCAATTGCTTCCCTTTTTGAGTGCGCGAACGTGGACCCGAGCGGACGGAAGCCGTGGTGGTTGGTTGTGGCTAAGGTGATGGTGAAGGGAATGATGGTGGAGGAGTTACATTCGTCGAAGACGGTATAGACTGTGGAGCGCTATTGCTCGGTGAATCGTCAGAATCGGACAACAGCTCTGGTGTGGATGGTCTTCGATGGTCGGATTTTGCTGCTCGATGACGCTGTGAACAGGTTCGGACCATGGTGTTGCAAGATGGAGGAAAAGGCTGCTAGGTTTTCGTTTTAAGGGGAGAGAAATTTTTTAGGCATGGGTTTGTTGAATATGGTCTCTGGAAGCAAATAACCCAACCCTTTTAATCACACAAAATCATATGGCCCCCTTGGATTTAAGCAAATATCAAAGCAAAAGTTTGACTTTTGACAGAAATACATAACCCAGCTCCAGATTACCAAAGTGCAGATTCCTCCCCTCGTGAACATTTACAGAAGGCTAATTGAGACTGGCAGGAGGAAGAAAATGATTGAACAGTAACCTGAAAATAAATTAAAATAAACCCAATAAAAAAATCATAAAATAATTGCTAATTAACTATCTAAACATCCTATAACCGAAATTTAAAACTAAAAATTTGAACACATAAACCGAAATTAAAAACAAATGTTTAGAAAATTAAATTTTAAGCATTAATTAAAATAAGATTGAAAGCTTGGGTTGCCTCCCAAGTAGCGCCTTTGTTTACAGTCGTCAGCTCGAAGTAATGTCTTCGTCTATTTATCCGGGATCTTTCAACTCCACTTTTTTGATGTTTTCAGCTGGCACTCCTTTGTAAAACAGTTTGAGTCTATGGCCATTAACTTGAAATACTTTTGATGTCGCTAAGCTCTGAATCTCTAGCTTCTTCGGAATTTGCACCAGTTTCTCTTCTTGCTGCTCATTTAACTTGCTGGAAATGATCACTGGAAAGATTTTCCCATCTCCAAGGTACACATATTTGAGGTGATTTGGAAAAGATTTCAGCTCCAGCTCTGGTGCCTGCAAAATAGAAGGTAACAATTTTTCATTAGGCACTGGCAGCTCAATATAAAATAAATTACCTGTATTTTTCAGCTGTCTGAACTCATTCATCTTTGTCCCTGCATTTTCCACATCTGAAATTAATTTAAATTCATCTTTTTCTTTCAAAATATTTTTATGGTTAGCCACCTTTAACTCATCATCACCATCAAGTATATCCTGCGCTAGAGAATCAATTAAATCAACTGAATATACAGGAAAATCCACATCAGAATATTTCATAGTATCATAAATATTAAATTGGACAGCTTCACCATCAAACTCCATGATCAATGTGCCTTTGTGAACATCAATTTTCGTTTTAGTTGTTTTCAGAAAAGGTCTTCCTAGTAAAATAGGTACATATTGGTCATTATTTTCCATGTCAAGAACATAAAAATCAGCTGGAAAAATTAATTTATCATTAACCTGAATAAGAACATCTTCAATTAACCCCTTAGGATATACATTTGATTTATCGGCCAACTGAATAACTATACCAGTTTTTTCTAAAGGTCCAAGATTAAGAGCAAAATAAATAGAATATGGCATTACATTAATAGATGCTCCTAAATCTAACATGGCTTTTTCAATTTTTGTGCCTCCTATTGTGTAAGGGATGCAAAACATACCTGGATCTTTGCATTTTTTAGGAAGATTTTTGCGAATTATGGCTGACACATTTTCTCCTACCTTTATTTTTTCATACCTTTTGAGTTTTTGCTTTCTTTTTAATGTACACAGCTCTTTCAAAAATTTAGCATAGCGAGGCACTTGTTTTATTGCATCAAACAATGGAATATTGACTTCACACTCTCGAAAGGTCTCATATAAATCCGCATTACATTCGTACTTCAGTTTTAAAGCTTCAGGAAAAGGAGGAACAGGTTTGTATTCGCTGAAAGAAAGATATTTACCTGTCGCTACCTTTTCGGAAGAATTATTTTCTGCTACCAATTTTTCTCTGTTTTCTACTAGCTGTGTTGGTGCAAGTTGTGCTTTAATTGGCATCTCCAGCTCCTTTCCACTCCTCAACATTATGGCACTAACATTCTCCCTTGGGTTCATAATAGTTTGTGACGGTAGTTTACTTGAATTTTGTGCTTCCAGCCTACTGATTGCAGTAGCCATTTGACTCATTTGATTCTCCAAATTTTGAATACTGGTTCTTGTTTCCTGCTGAAATTTCAGAGTGTTAGTAGCCATAGTTTTAACAATATCCTCAAGAGATGTACCTGAACCAAAATTTTGGATTGGTTGCTGTTGTCTAGGAACATAGGGCTGCTGATACGACTGAAAATTATTCGAAGGTTGATTCGCATTTGCATTCCCATAATGAAAATTAGAATGGTCTCTCCAACTGGAGTTGTAGGTATTTGAATAGGGATTATAATTAGGATTTCGCTGCTGCTGTCCTAAAAATCTGCCCACTGCATTAGCATGTTCAGAGCAATCCTCCTGAAGTGTTGGGCACATATCAGTTGGATGTCCTCCTACCGAACAGATTCCGCAAACTTTCGCTGCCTCTGTTTTTTCTACAGCCATTTGACGTACAAGAGTAGTTAGATCATCAAGTTGTCTTTCAAGAGAAGATATATTTACCTCATTGACACGCCGAGACGAATGGTCTAATCTATTCCCAAATTGTTGTGAATTCGACGCCATATTTGCAATTAAATTCCGGGCTGCTTCAGGTGTTTTGTCAGCCAATGCTCCACCACTCGCTACATCAATCATATTTCTCTCATTCGATAGAAGTCCTTCGTAGAAATATTGAATAAGCAGCTGGTCACTAATTTGGTGATGTGGACAGCTTGCACAAAGTTTTTTAAAACGCTCCTAATATTCGTATAAAGATTCTCCAGTATGCTGTCAAATGCCACATATTTCTTTCCTTATGCTGGCTGCTCTTGATATTGGAAAAAATTTCTGCAGAAATAATCTTTTCATCTTATGCCAAGTAGTGATACTTCCAGCAGGTAGATAATACAACCAATCTTGCGCATCATCTTTCAAAGAAAAAGGAAAAGCCCTCATCTTGATTTGTTCTTCGGTTACTCCATTCGGTTTCATTCCGGTGCACACCACATGAAATTCTTTCAAATGTTTATGAGGATCTTCACCTACAGAGCCACGAAAAATAGGTAAAACATGAATTAGTCCAGATTTTAATTCGAAGGTAGTATTAACATCTAAATTCGAAAAAGTAATGCAGTGTGGTTGTTGATTTAAATTTGGAGCAGCAAGCTCTCGTAAAGTCTGATTTTCAACCATGTTTTCCTCTGTTTCGTAAGCAGATTTGTGTGCTTGCAGTCTCCTTTTCACTTCTTTTCTCAGCCCTTTTGCAATCTTTTCAATTTCTGGATCAAACTATAAACTAGCTGGTTTCAAAGATTGCGTAACGAACATACAAATTAAAAAACTCCCCGGCAATGGCGCCAAAATTTGATACGTGCTGTCGTTGACACCCAAATTAAATCCTAAATTTCTGTAACAAAAATGTAGTAAAGGAAAGTAGGGATCATTCCCTCGAAGAGCCTTGATTAGTATGTCATCACAAATAAATCGAAACAAATAAATAAAAAAATGGGGTTTTGAAGTGAATGCAAATTATAATGAAAAACACTAATTAAAAATTCAGTAAAATAATCTAAAAGGAATTAATCGATTTAACAAACCTTGGTCTTCGGTCACATCCACCATTGGAACTGCGATTGATTATTGAAACAAAATATCAAATTAATTAATTGAATATTTGTTGTGGTATCGAATTAACCTGTCATTCCTTACGATTAGTTAACCAAAAACATGTATTCCAATTAACCCTTATTGATTAATAATTCGGATACGATCTCGAATTTAATTAAACAATAGCATTACGAATTAGAAAGACCAACGAAGCAAGACAACACAAACGTACGACGTTGCATTTAATCTAGTTGATTATTTTCCTAGGATTTACAGTTTCTGATGCAGCAAACGATAAACCTAGTCGCTACTTCAATTAGATGGAGTGAACAATTACGGATTCAACACCTAAACTAGCCGTAGATTATATTAATTGATAAACTAATCGCACGCCTTAGAAATCAACCAACACAATCAATACAAATAATTCAGAAAGATAATCAATACTCAAATAATAAAAAAGATACATTAAAGAACAAAATAAATCTCACAATCATTGTAGTTCCATGGTTTCAGATCCCTTCAACAAAGATAAATTATTCAGCCACTGTAAACCATATTTTGCTCTCTAATTCTCTAATTACAATGGTTGATGATTCTCAAATAAAAATAAGAGTATATATATTATCTTCCTACTAAAAATCTGGAAATTGAAAGTGAATCCTCATCTCCTAATCCAATCAAGCAAAGTGATACATATCTTCCCAAAAAGAAAGGAAAAGATATGTATTTTTAATATAAATCCTTCTTCCAAAAATATCATTCCTTATTTAGCTCAATTAATCCTCTTTTCCAGCTGGTGATAATCCTTTTCCTAGGAAGCAAATCTTAATATTTTCTGGACTCTTGCAGCTGATCTGGGCGTTCAGATCTGTTTTTCGGATTCTGCTCTCATCTCTCACGTGCCCATGCCTAGTCTGCATTACGGAAATTCCAAATTAATAGATCTGCTCCAGTTTTTCATCTTTTTGGCCCAACTTATTCCAAAAATTGCTCAAAGCTTCCTAAATGCAAAAAGATAAGTAATTCTATTAGATTAAATCAAATTTCCACACAACACAAGGGAATTCTAAATCAAAATAGTAACAATTAATGGCCTTATCAAAAATATTTTTTAATTTTCAACTAATTACCATATTGTCATTTAGAAAAAGCGATTTTTTTTTTTTTCAAATTTCTAACCTCTCTATTCGTCACATCAAGTTCATGTTTATAACAGTAGTAAACATTTTTTCACATAATTCTTTTTACACTTAGATTGATTTTTTTGTTTTGTCTGGCTCAATTTTTCATCTTCGTTATTCTTCGAATATGTAAACTTTCATTGTCTTTTCCTTTGTTGTTTATAGTTTCGTCATGTTTAAAATTCTTTTAATGTTTAATATATGAGTTCATTTGAGGCATCAATCATTCATTAATCTTGTTGTATATTCGCCTAATTTTGCAATGATTGAATATGATGTATTATGTTACATTAGCTTTAATAACTAATTAAATACTTTATATACAAATTTTTCCCATATCCGAGTTTTATGACTATTTTCTTACAAACATATTTTTTACTATTCACTGTATCATACCCGTATAATTCTCATACTTGTATTTACTAACTATAGGGGGCCTTTAGTGAGAAAAAAATAATGAGATGATAAATATTTTGTGGTTATAAATACTATATTTATAATTTTAACGACTAATTATGTATATTCTTGTTAAAACTAAACGAATTTATACTTTCAATAACAAAATTTTAAATTTCTTACTATAAAACTTAAAAATCTGTCGTTATTGGTCTTATGGATATATAAAAGACTAGAGATGGACATGAACCGAACTGGCCCTTAACATTTCTCTGCTCGAGTTTAACTTGAATAAAAAATAATCTACCTAGAATTAAGCTAAAATTCGTCGAGTTGAAATTAAGGTTTGCTTGAGATTGATTCGAATAAAAATAGTTCGATTTGAATTATGACTCAAATCGATGGCTCGAATGCATTGTTTGAGTTTGTAGCTCATTAACAATGTCGATTTACCTAAATAATAGGTAAACAATATCGTTTTGTAAATTGGTTTTAGAAACTTTCAAGTTCATTTAAAAAATTAATAAAAAATCTGAGAAGCATTACATGTTTTGCAAGGTGTTTCCGCTTCAGCAACTTTAGGTTATGCATTCTATCTTTTTCAATTAAGACTCCTAGTTAAAATCCCTTACTTGCATATCATCTTCTTTGTACTTTGATGTTGATACTACCACATATTGGGCTTAAGGCAACACTTATTTTAACTACACTTTTTAAACCGTTGTCTAAAATAAAATAAGCAACGGTTTTAATAGTGTTGTATTAAAAAATTAACAATAAGTGACGGTTGGAAAAAAACCGTTGTAGTATGGGATATAAAACAACGAATTTAATAGTGTTGTATTAAAAAATTAACAATAAGTGACGGTTGCAAAAAAACCGTTATATTATGGGATATAAAATAACGGATTTAATAGTGTTGTATTAAAAAATTAATAATAAGCAACGGTTGAAAAAGAAACTGACATTATGACATATAAAACAACGAATTAGTAGTGTTGTACTAGGAAATTAACAATACATTACAGTTGAAAAAAAACCGTAGCATTATGAGATATAAAACATTGACTTTAATAATTGTTTTAATATATCAAAATTTTAACTATAATTTAATTAGATAAAAAATGTTATAGTACATCAAAACTATGACATTTTAGGAAGTTGAAAGATTCGATTCGTTTTTTAAACCAAACTTAAGTTAAAAGGTCTTATGTTTGGCTTGACTTTTATTTGACTTAAATTTATGAGTCAAATTAATTGTCGTCTTTAATTTTGATTTGATAAACTCAAGCAAAACTCGAATCGGATTATTTTTTATTCGAATCGATTTGAGTTAGAGATCTACGGGCTTAATTCAGTTCGTATCCACTCTTAAAACAATTGTTAAGGCATCATTGTTCTATGCATAAATTACAAATCTAAATAATAAATCTATCCCAAACTAAACCAATTTTAATTTGATTGAGTATGTAAGAACTGAGGCTGCCCTCATATTTTTAGATACCAATTAACATTTCTTTAAGGGCTCATAATTTCTTAAATGAATGGCCCATTTCAAGTCAGGCCAACAAACTAAATTGTTTTGTCAAGCCACTCATAAATCATTGCCGCCCACTCAGAAACCATTCCGCAAGTGCCATCTCCTAACTTAACAACAATTCCATTATCTCAGCTTACCAAAAAAAAATACCATTATCTCAGCTTACCAAAAAAAAATCTCTGTATTTCTAATTGAGTTTGCTGTCGTTTAACAATATGGTGTGCAAGGGTTGTGAAAGGGAAAGTTCATCTCGCTGCTGCTCGTATCTTCACTCCGGTACTCACCTTTCACTTGTTTATTTGCAAAATTTATTTATTTGGTTCAATTTTTTCTGGGTTTTTCTTAAACTTGGTCAAGATGGGTTTAAGAGAATAGCAATTGCAATAACATCTATAGATAACATCAATTTTGTTAATATAAATATGAATATTTTGTAATTTTATTTGATTGATTATAAAACTTTACAATAGGGTTTGTGTATTTGTTTGTGGGCTTTCATTCACTTGATGGGTTAGTTTACACATATTTATCTACAGCAAAGGAGGAGGGTCCCAATAGGCTTGCAGTTGTGTTTGCTTCTCTTGGTTTAATATCTTTTATCATTGGCTTCTTTCTAATGTAGCTGTAATTTATATCTCCTATGATTGGTTATGCTATTTTGAATGTCTCTAGTCTTTTTATTATTCTTTTCACTATTGGACCACATAATGTAGGAATCAAGATTTAATATTAAATTACAAGGATTTTGTTATTTGAGATTCACAAAATTATTTAGAGTTGAAGTTATTTTCCAATTAAAAACTTAGGGTTATTTATTTTTCACGTTTGGAAAAGATTTCTTTTCTTATTAGATTATGATTTTGAGTTTGTATCTGTTTAGCACTTGACATGTATCACATAGGCCTTAAGTCATGTTTTGATATAGAAATTGATTCTATGCTGGAAAGAAGAGCAACAACTATCTGCTCAAAGTAATTGTAAACTCTCTTTTAAAATAAAATTAAAAAAAAAAAGAAATACAACCAGAGACCAAGTGTCCACAAAGAATTAAAAAAGAAAAAGAAGGGAGTAAAGTCAATGCCTATTCTAGCTAGTAACCATTCTTCCTTGAACAAAAAAGCCAAAAAACTATTGAATATCTACCCAAAACCCTTCCCACTTCAGATGAATTGTTTAAAAAAAAAATAGATCTAGAAAAACCTAAAAAACTAGAGCTACAAATTAAAAAAAAAAAATGGAAGACCTGACTTCATAAAGCTAAAAAAAGTGAAATTGTTTCAAGAGGTAGTGTCAGTAACATGTAAAATTAAATAGTAGGTTCACTTAATTAACAAATCAATTCAAGCATAAAAGGTAACCAACTCTTCTCCAAGGTTCAAGTAGAAAGGGAAAGCTTTTCTTTTTTTGCAGCTTAGCTTTACATGCATTTTGTTTTCAATCATATAATACTTGGGTCGCATTATATTGTCAAAGTTCCTTTAAAAATTGAGGACTATCAAAGGATACTATGCTGGAAATTTGTAAATTTTATGCTGGAAACTATGCTGGAAATTTGATCACTCTTTTAGCTATCTTCTTGCTAATCCTTTGCCTATTGTCTTGTAATTTGTGCTAGAATCTCTATCTTTTTCTCCTCTTCTACCTTATTTTCTACATCATTGCTTCTTTTTCATAGGAGTTCTAATTTTCTATTATATACTTTATGAATAATAAAGTTTCTCATTTTTTAATTTTTTTTTTTGTTTAATTTCTAAAATGCTTTTGTGAATTCTTATTTACTAAAAGTTTGTTTTGGTAGATGTTATTAATTGTCTAGGTCAAACACATCTTGGCAATCAATAAGTGATGATGCTTTTGTATCACTTGTGTAATTGGATTATTTAATAATGCAAAAACATCTTTCTTAAGGACAAATTATATTGAAACAACTAATATATTGTAATTTATTAACATACTGCACTATTTCCTCTTTTAAATATTGTAATTTATTTGGCCTTATATTAATTGGTAAGTTCTAGCAACACTATCATAACACATCCATCAATAGGGATCCCTTCATATCAAACATAAAAAAACATGACAATTGTTAGATCAATCTTTTTTAATGTCAAATACAACTACTTAGGCTTTTTTGCTCCATTCATATAGTTATATTGCACTAATTAGTTGCTTAGACTTTTTTACTTCATTATGAAAAACATGACAACTGTTGCATTATTAATATTTCATATTCATATTATCATTGTTAGTCAAAACAGGTCAAATACATGCATTCATTCATAAAGGTTTTATTTAATTATTTATCATGACAACTTTTTGCTTCATAGGTTTGAGTTATTTATCATAGGATCATTAAAAGTTAATTTTTTGTGTATTATATATATTTGCAGTTTATTAAGGCATGGATAAAAGAGATAAGAGTTGGATGAATCTTCCTAGATATAGTGATAAATATATGAATGGGGTAAATGATTTTCTTGACAAGGCATTTTCCTTGGCAGCTCATGGGAATGTAATTTTATGCCCATGCAAAAAGTGTCATTTACGTTATTGGTATTGTAGAAACACAGTATATGAACATTTGATTATTGATGGAATAACTCCAGGATATAATGACTGGTATTTTCATGGTGAAGTACTAGATTCAAGTATGAATATAGATGACATGGGCCAATCTGACAAAAGGGATATGGGTGATGATATAGATGGATTGTTGCATGACACTTTTAGGGGTGTAATCAATGAAGATATTCCATGTAACCAAGAATTTAGAGAGGGTCAAACAGATGAGGCTAAGAAATTCTTTAAATTATTGGAGGAAGGGAAAGAAGAGTTATATCTGGGTTGTCAAAATTTTTCAAAGTTATCTTTCACTATTCGCTTATACCTTTTGAAATGCATCCATGGAATCAGTAATGTGGCGATTACTAATATTCTAGAGTTACTTAGAGAGGCATTTCCTCATGCAAAATTGCCTACATCTTTTAATGTAGCTAAGAAAATGGTGAAAGACTTAGGGCTTGAATATCAAAAGATACATGCATGTCCTAATGATTGCATGCTCTTTTGGGATGAGAATGAGACATTAAGCTCATGTAAGGTATGTGGTGCATCTAGATGGAAATCCAATGGAAATGTTGTAGGGAATAGTCAGGAAAGGTTATCTAAAAAAGGGTATCAAATCCCTAAGAAAGTTTTTAGATATTTTCCATTGATTCTTAGGCTTCAACGGTTGTTTATGTGTAAAAAAACTGCTGATTGCATGACATGGCATGAAAAATATCGTACTAAAGATGGAAATTTAAGGCATCCAGCTGATGGTGAAGCTTGGAAGAAATTTGATTCATTGTATCCTCATTTCGCACAAGACCCTAGAAATGTGAGGTTGGGTCTCTCGAGTGATGGATTCAATCCATTTAGAACAATGAGCATTACATATAGCACATGGTCGATCATTTTGATTAATTATAATTTGCCTCAATGGCATTGCATGAAACCAGAATATTTGATTTTGTCATCAATTATTCCAGGACCATCTTCTCCTGGTCAAGATATTGATATCTACATGCAACCGTTTATTAAAGAAATAAGGCTACTTTGGGAAATTGGTGTAGATACTTATGATGCTTCCACTAATCAAACATTTAAAATGCGTGCATGCTTGTTATGGACTGTTAGTGACTTCCCAGCATATGCAATGCTTTCTGGGTGAAGTACCAAGGGAAAATTTGCATGCCCTACATGTCATTATGAGACGAGCTCCCAATATTTGAAACATAGTAGGAAGACTTGCTATATGAGACATCATAAATTCTTGGCTGAGGATCACCCATGGAGACATGATAAGAGATATTTCAATGGTGATGTGGAGTTAGAAAAATCCCCTCCTCCTTTGTCAGGGACTAATGTGTTAGAACTTTTGAATGGTTTTGAGAATATATTTGGGAAGTTAACGAAAAAGGTCAAAATAGCAAGTGAAGTTCCATGGAAAAAAAAGTCTATTTTTTTTCGATTACCATATTGGGAGCATAATTGATGTCGTCACAATCTTGATGTAATGCATATAGAGAAAAACATTTATGATAGTATTCTTGGCACTTTACTAGATATTCCAAGAAAGACAAAGGATCACATAAATGCACGTTATGACTTACAAGACATGGGCATTCGAAGGGAATTGCAACCAACTATAGCAAATGATGGTCGACATGTGTTGTTAGCGAAAGCATGTTTTTCCATGACGACAAAAGAGAAAGAGATTTTTTGTTCTGTTTTGAAGGATGCAAAATTACCGCAAGGTTATGCCTCTAATATTTCACGATGTGTTGATGTTGGTGGGAGAAAGATTTCAGGGTACAAGAGCCATGATGCCCATTTCATCATGCATTACTTGTTACAATGTGCTGTAAGAAAAACACTCCCAAAACATGTTGCAACTGCTTTAATAAGATTAGGTGCTTTTTTTAGAGGTGCATGTAGCAAAGTGGTGAAACCAAAGGATTTAAATTACTTACAATCTGAAATCATTGAAGTATTATGTCTATTAGAAAAGATTTTCCCTCCTAGCTTGTTTGATATTATGGTGCATTTACCTATACATATAGTAGACGAAATTAGGTTTGGTGGGCCGGTTATGTATCGATGGATGTATTTTTGTGAGAGATATCTATGTCATTTGAAGAGATTTGTCAATAATAAGAGTAAACCAGAAGGCTCGATTGCTGAAGGGTACTTAGCAGAAGAATGTTTAACATTTTGCTCTAGATATTTGCATGATGGAGTGAAGAAAAAAGAGAATAGGTATAAGGAGAATCATGATAGTGTCACTTCAATAGAAAATTCATCTTCCATTTTTCCAAGATTAGGACATCCGATTGGGGGGAAACGAAAAAAGAAGGGTGAGGCCATAAATATCAATAAGGAAACCTTACTTCAGGCACATCGATATATCTTATTCAATTGTGAAGATAAGGATGTTGAAAAGTATATTACGTAAGATGATAACCCTTAAACCATATTTTTTTTCCTTATTTAATGCTTTTTGTTTTGTTCTATTATTTATTAACATAATTTTTTTTATCATTTGTAGAGAACATCGAAATTTGATAGAGCGTAATGTTAAAGCTAGTAGATGGGCAAGAGCACAAAATCATAGTCACAATTTTCCAGATTGGTTTCAAAATAAAGTTTCAGAGGCTACTGATATTCCAAATCATATTTTTTGGTTGTCCAAAGGTCCAAACTTAGTGGCAAGGAGGTTTGTTGGATATTTTATCAATGGTTATAAGTTTTACACTAGGACAAGGGATGCTAAATGCAAGACCCAAAATAGTGGAGTTACCTTATCAGCATTGACTCCAAGTTTTGCAAGTTCAAAAGATAAAAATCCAATAATTAGTGATGTTAATTATTATGGTGTAATAGATGACATCATTGAAGTAGATTATTGGGGAGTCTTTAATATTGTTTTGTTCAAATGCACTTGGTTTCAAGAAGAAAAAGATGATTATGGACTTACAAAGGTCAATTTCAAAAAAACATGCTATGCAGATGAGCCTTTTGTAATGGCAACACAAGTTCATCAAGTATTTTATGTTAAAGATCCTATTGAAAAAGATGGGCATTATGTAATGAGAAAGGTTCCACGAGATTTGTATGATCTTGTGGAAGAAAACAATGGCAATCTACAAGAGACATATTGGGGAGAGATTAATGATGATAATTATAACTTGGGTGAAAATAACGTTGAGGTAGATGTCAATTGGTGTAGAAATGATCTACCACATATGGCCGTTGAGATGCTTTCAAATATATCAAGTGAAAACAACATAAACAATGATTCAGATTTTGATGACACTGATTGGGATTGGATGGATGCTACTGGATGATTATGTTTGTTTTTTTGGTAATGATGTCTTCGTTGACTTATTAAAAGTTTAAACAACATTTGTTTATAATTGCCTATTATTTTTTTTTCTATTTGTATAAATTAATTTCTTTGTCTGTTTCTAATTGCCCAATGCATGATTTACTTAATGTTATCTAAATGATACTATTTTTTAGGCATATGAGTACCATTTTTGTAACTTGAGTTTCTTGGTTTTGTAGGCACTTATATTTTGAAGTTGCCCACTGTGAAAAGACTTAAAAGAAAGCTTTATCATTCAAAGGTAATTCTTTCTTATTTTTAATCTTCTTTGTGTTGCACTCATTCTCTTTAATTCATTTGTTGTTAACAACCTGGTATGATTTTTTGATAAATATTTATGGATATAGTGCAATGAAAAAGGAAAAGCAAGAGGCACAAAAAAGAAAATATGTACCAACAGGTGCTATGGCCTCTTATTTGAGAAAAGATAAACAAAAACACCACAAGTCACAACAATCAATTGAAGAGCAACAAGTTTCAATTAGTCTTCGCCAAAAGTGTAAGGAACCACCAGCAGCACTAGTTGGACAATCACAAAAGGCCAAAGGTCAATCAGAAAAAAGCAAGGAACGTCATGAAATTTCAGTTATACAACAACAAATTATGCAGCAACAGTTTGTCAATCACTGTATAAATATACATTCTCAACAAGAGACATATGACTTAGTGGTAGAGCAACAAGTTGAAAAGCATAATCAATTGCCTAAAAGTTCAATTCAGGTATCAATTACATTAGAGTTTGCATAGTGTTTATGTTAGTCTTTCTTGTTTTTTACTGTATGTATCTTTTCTTTGCAATATTGGGTATATAATACTATTTTCTTCCTTTTCTACATATTATATATTGTTGACTGTTTTCTTTAGCTTCTAGCTTCTAGTTATTGTGTTATTTTATTAATCTTTTTTCCATATGCATAAATAAGGAGAGAGAGAAGCAACCAAGTCCAAAGAAGAATGGGCAAAGAATAGCATTATGTCCAGCTGGATCATTGTCAAGTTATTTCAAATTGAAAAGTCGCAAAGAAGTTCAAGGGCAACAATCATGTGAACATCAAGAAAATGAAAAGCATTTAGAGGAAGTGATTAGGGAAGAACCAACTCCTCCTAATTATCATTCTTTTCATAATGAGCATCACCAAGAGAGTATGATGGAGATTAATGAAGGCTACTCCTATGATACTACAATTCAATCTGACGATAATCAAGGTAAATTATCATTGTATATTCTTTATTTTCTACTTCTTAAGTTATAATGAAAAACACTATTGATGCATGTTTTTCCACTTAGTTCCTGTTAAAAAGAAAACTAGGGGTCCAACTCTCATGAAAGAGATCCAACTTAGGAAATTTGAAGATCGCAAGCCAATTATGTTAAATGCTCACAACCAGCCCATAGGCCCTGATGAAGAAACATTAACTGAATTCAGAAATTTTCTTGGTACGGTGGCACGAAATCAACAACTTGCTCCATTAAATCATACTAATTGGTCGAAGATGCCATCAAAGGATCAAATTTGGGAATATGTTAATGTAAGACCTAATAACCTTTTTTTTTCCATTTAATGTTTATGACTTATGTTGTTAATTTTGATACATTTGTTCTTAATATAGAGAATATATATTCTTCCAATAGCAAGTAAGAAATGGGTGATGAATGCAATTGGAGATGCATGGCAAACACACAAATGCAGAGTAAAGAAGACTTACTTTAAAAAATATGCAACTGATGAAGAAAGGATGAAAAACCGTCCACCGGAGATTTCAGAACTAATTTTTAAGGAGCTTCTTCAATATTGGAATGATGAAGATGTGCAGGTCAAATTCTTTTGGACATGTATATAAATGAATATTTATTGAGATGTCATTTCCTAATTTGAGATTTTATGCAGAAAATAGCTAATATCAATATTGAAAATCGCAAAAAACAACATGATATGCACACTACTTGTCCAAAAAGTTTTGCCAGTATCCACCATAATTTGGTAAGTGTTGTAAAATTTGTTATTGATTCACTTGAATTTGAGTTTTAATGTGTTACTTGTAACTTGTTTTTGTTATTACATCTTAGCAAAATTCCAAGGAGAACAAAGAACCTCCTACCAAAGTTGAAATGTATCTAGCTACTCGGAAAAGAAAAGAAGGACGTGCATATCAAGATGATAACAGTATTAGAGAAAAAATAATATGTTTAGCATAAAACAAAATTGTTAGAGCAACCTTTTTTTTTTTTATTTACAAACATAAGTTATTATAACACTTGCAATTTAACTTTTTTATGGTTTATAGGCTCGAATTGAAGAGTTGCAATCCCGAGGAGAAAGTGGTGAAATGTTGGAAGAAGTTATAACTGAATTGGGGCAAGAATGACCTGGTCGTGTGTTATTAATGGGGAGAGGTGTTACACCAATTGACTTGAGAGGAAAAGGACCATCAAAGGATAACTATAAACTTCCAGAGGAGTGCATTGAATCCATAAAATCAACATTGGAAAAAGAAGTAGGGGAGAAGTTAGAAGCAGAAAGGGCAATAATTGCCCAAATGAAAGAAGAATTAGAAGTTGAGAAGGAAAAAATGACTAAAGAAATTACTGAAATGAAAGAAAAGATGGAAGCTGAAAGTGCAACAATGGCACAACAGATCTTGTCGGTGCTTGTGAATCAAATAACACAAGTTAACCCAACTATGAATGTGGATGCACTTGGTTCATTGATTACAAGACTTAATTCACTTCAAGGTGGTTCAACTGTACAAAACAAGAAAAGGTAAAAATGTTATTTTCTTTAAAAGTAAATATTATTTATTTTATAAAATAATTATGATAAACTGGTTTGACAATTATTTAGACACTTTAATATAATTTTTTTTCCAATTGCAATTTAACTTGTTTTTACTAATGGGAAGTTGTAATGTAATTGTTTTTTCCTCAATTTTGTTGGTTGTTGTAGTGGAATTTGACCATAGTGGATCATATTTACAAGCTTTTAGTTTAGATATAAGGTGGGTTATAGATTTTGTGATATGTGAGCATATAATAGTTTGTTAATTTATATTCTAATATTTGGTTAAATAATAATTTAATTGTTTTTTTTTTTTTTTTGTTTAGGGATGGTGATTGATGATGCTGGAAAAAGAGTAAACATTTTATGATTACAGAGGAGGCTTGTGATTTAGGCTTCTTTTGAGGACGTCTTTTATCTAAGGACATAAATTCTCTTTATTGATTATGATGAGATATGTTAAATGTGTTTATGTTAAGTACTTATTATACAAATTTGAATTTCTTGACTTTGAATTAAAAATACTTTTGTTACAATACATGACTTTGTGTTATATCCTTTTATTTCTTATTTGATTACTTAGTTTATTATCTTTAGGTCATATATTATTTATTTAAAATAGGTCCAAAAGAAAAATATATATAAAAATACCATTGCATCATGTACACAAACTGTTGTATTAAATGCATACAGCTAATGCAACAACAAATATATAACAGTTACTTAACCATTAAAATTGTTGTCTTTACAATATTACAAATCGTTGCAATAACTAAATAGTTGTTGCTTAAGCATGGCACAATCTGTTGTCTAAAATATTTGAAACTGTTGCTTAATGGTTTTTAATAATCGTTGCATTAACTTAATAGCCGTTGCTTAAAAACAATATAATCTGTTACTTAAAGTAGCATATAATCGTCACCTAATCTCTTTAATAATTGTTGCTTTAGTAAAATAGTCGTTGCTTAAAAATGACACAATCCGTTGCTTAAAATAACTTATAGCCGTTGTCTAAAGTTCTTTATAATTGTTGCCTTTAGTAATTGAAACTGTTGCATTTGGGACTAAGCAAATCGTTAACTTAAATTGCACCAAAACCGTTGCATTTGAATTATTAATGCAGCGGTTATTTTTACTATTGGCTAAACTAGTATAAACCGTTGCCTTTTATCTAATGCAGCGGAGGCATTTGTGGCGGCTATGATTTCGTTGTCTAAAGTCTAAAGTTACAGTTTTATGGGTTTTTAACAACGAAATTTAATTGTTACATTAGATCTTTTATGGTGTAGTGACGTCGTTTGCTCATTGGTGTCTTAGGTCATCTCTTGTAACACTTAGGGGTCGTTTGGTTAAAGTGTTTTAAAGATTACCTTGGTAATCTATATTTTATTACTTACATTATCTCGTTTGATTTGTTAGTAATAAAAGATTACAGTAAGTTTCTATTACCAATACTGACATGACAAGTAATATATGTGGTAATCTGATTACCGCTTTTACCCTAGGTATTAAAATATTACTAAGTTAATCTTGATTTTATTATAATAATATTATTATTTATTAATTTTTAAGACAAAAATAAATTTATTTTTAATTAATATAACAAATAATAAAAAAATATTTATATTCAAAGGCATTTAAGTAAAATAATTTACTAGTATTTTTTTTATTACTGTTAACCAAACACATTAATTTTTATGTCATCTATTTTTATCAAATTTTATGAAACGTAGTGATAATTTATACCCAATAATTTTCTTAGTAATCTATCTTCAAGGTTATCTCCCCAATTTGATAATAAAACATTACCCAAACCAAACGCCCCCTTATGTGTATCTCTCAAGTGCATAATAGTTATTTTGTATAATTATGATTAATGTACAATTGATTGAATGTTAAACAAATGATAAAATGTGAATTTAGAGTGATAGGCAATTATGCATGAGGTAGCCATGCCTGTGTGTCAGTTGCTATGTCAGTTGGATATGTTCTAATATTTATAAAGCCGTGACGTCTTGTGCTACATTCAGCCCCTTCATTATAAGCATGACTTTGACTTTTCCCAGCGTCCTGACTTGGAACATTGTACATGTTCTGATCAAACCTAGAGAATTTATCACCATCATCCTCCTCTTCATTAACCTCTACTTCATAATCCTCATCCACGACGTTATCATTATTATCATCACCATAATTCCCACCAAACTCTTGGAAACTTTATGGATGATTCTCCCTTTCTTCCTTATGAACATATTCAGCGTGTTGATTGCCCCTTTCATCAATTAGACTTTTGTTAACATAGAGTTTGGTTGATCCTCGTAAACTTCTTGCTTTAACCATGAATAACTTCAGATCATCATCGTCTACCATATCCATTAGACCCTCATCACCTAGGGTAAATATGTGCATATTTGATTGCCTTCGATTGAGTCTTAGACTATAACTTGTTCTCGCAATGAATCCTTCAAAATCAATACTTGTGTTAACACACATCCTTCTCTTACTCTTGTCAACATATCTTGTCACATTATCATCATCTTCAATCCATTGCTCTCCATAAATAATCTTAAATATAGCTTTTTCTATCTTGACTAAAAATAAACCTAAAAACATAAAAACACCTGTGTTTAGGCAAAGTTTATGTGTTGTGAACAGTATTCATTGGTGAACAGTATCTTTTGGAAAAAAATAACTCTAAAATGAAAAATATCACAATTATCTTGCACAAACAACCAATGCTCTTGTACCAAACTGATGCATAACACCATGCATGAGCAATAAATCCAAAAGGGGTGAGCTAGAAAATATTATTCACTCCAAATTGCATTACTTTACAATTTCTTCAAATTAGGCCTTAAATGCAAACCAATGCAGCCAAGCTTCATACACATATATTTATAACACATTAAACTATCATATCATCAAATGATGTATAAATTATGATCAAGGCAAGACAATCAAAAATGGAAGAAGATGGTAGCGGTAATTTTGTAATTTTTATGTAACTCTCTGCTAAGATAAAGAAAACAATACACAGATTGAAATGGCATCAAATTGGAACATAAGCATAGCCAAGGCATAAAGGATAAATCCACCAACCTAGGAACTCCGCCACCACTTCCTAAACACCAGAGGATGGACAAAAGAATTGAGAGGAATAAAAACTACGTTTAAATAGACATAAAAATAAAATTCAAGAGGTTGGCATTAATGCCAACCTGTTCTTCATCTGATTTTTATCTAAACCTGAATTTTTATATTTTTTAACTATCAATACAATATTAAACAATATTATAACAATTTTAAACAATAAACAATATAAAATCACAATATTAAACAGTGTATCAACAAAAAATCACAACAAAAATTATTATTGAGCTACATGGGACTTGGGTAAATTATTATTGAGCTAAGTTCAAGCTTGAGCTTGTTATTGCATAGCTGAATGAGTTTGCGAGCTTACGACTCGGCTAAAATAAAATATCAATACACCTTTAGAAGTTGAAAATATTGTATTTACACCACAAAAATCTTACACCGTGATTTTAAATGTTATTGATAAATATATTAGTTTTGAAGTTTAACAATAATTTGACTAGTTGAGTTAGTTTTGAAGTTTAATGGTAAGTTAGAGCTCGAGTCAAGAACTTCCAAGCTCTAGTTAGACCTAAATGTGATTGAGTAGAGCTTGAACCAATCAATACTTTGTTTGATTGAGTAACTTTGTATTTAATATTTAAGCTTATTTTAAACTTATTCCAATTCAAACGTGAAACAAATTAACAAATACTATTTAAACACAACATCAACATAAGTTAACACTATATTTTTGGGGTCTTACAGGGCTTAGGCTTGAGCAACCTTTGTTCAAGCCTAAGCTTGAGAAATTAATGAATAAATTTTTTTGTTTAGGTAAGCCAAAGACCCAAATTCTATTCTTTCCAAAGAGGATTTTCTTATGAGTTGAACAATTAAGTTTCAAGCTTGCTTGACCCAATCAACGTGCCTAATCATATCAAAAGATAATGATTATAATAATTATTTATCAAAAGATAGTATAATATAAAAAAATTAAGATCAAAATGGTACCATATCAATAGATACAGAGAATGATATATCCAAAAGATACAAATTCCTTATAGGAATATGATCACATAATGCAAAATATGTGACCACAATATTGTGGAAAATCAAACTGAAAAATGTTATTATAAAAAAAAAACAATATTATGTGTACATATTTTTGGTATATAATTTAAGTACATAGACAATATGTCACTATGTAATTGACTATTACTTTATCTTTGATTTATAATTATCAAATCATATAATGACACATTATTTGTATATCTAAATTGTGTATTAAAATATGTATGCATAATTTTATTATAACAAAAGTTCGTGATTTGTTAAACCCATTTACAAAATATAAATAGTTTAAGAGGTCTTGTTTGATATTTGAATTAGTAAAATAGTTCCCATTAGATAGACATAAACATGAAACTAAAATGCTTAAACTAGAACTATTTTCAAACATAAAAGTTTATGGCATAGTCAAATTTGGGGATTGAGTTGCCAAGGAAGCCAATACGATGCCTATTGTTGATATATACAAGTGTATTTTTCTACTAGTTTATTAGATGAAAATATTGAGTCAATAGTCAAAGTAGTTATAATTAACAAGTCTATTTATTATTATAATATTGTAGATGGAACCCCTAGGCGGGATTTGACACCTAAGAAAATTAATTGCATGAAGTTTGATGAGGCATCAACGATAAATAATACAATCAAGGTGGTGTTATAAAAGCGCTTCAAAGTTTTAGAAACGCTCTTATCATAGCAGTCTAGTATCCAAAAAACTTCTTATATAAACACATTCAGACATCTTTTCTAGAATCTCATCTTTGTCTTTGAGGCTTGAGTATATCATCTAATTAAAATATCTTTGAATTGGCTATAGACAGTAAAAAAACAATCTTTCTCTCATCCTTCTTTGAAAGATTTTGTATGGCCGAATTAAATTTAAATATCTTTGAATTAAATTAAAAAATATATTTACAGAATGATAGTTTTTCAAAATATCTTTGTCTCTTCTTTCTTTGAAAGGTGTTATATAGCCTAATTAAATTTGGATTCTCCATTCTTCGAATGAATACAATATTGTCTCTACTTATTAATTTAACTATTAAAACTTAAAAGTGAAAACACAGTGTTGTCAATAAACTTTATAGAGATAAAAAAACCCTAATCTAACCATATAAATTTTCTTCTAAATCAATTCTTATGATTAGAGAAAACTGCGAAACCATGGATATTACAAGAATTGACTATAAACTAAAGAAGACGACCAATATTAATTTAGAATAATACGAAGGCATTATGTAAACAACATTTATATAAATTATGTATAATATTTATATGTAGACAAATATAGCATACATGATAAACCAACTTGGAGTAGAATCTTAAAAATCAAATACATTAACGAAACACTTATTTTAATAGCAAAAGCTGATTGATTGAGCAACTCGGCACCTCAGGCATCACTTTGTTATGGGACATTGATGGGATTATTCGGAACGTTACTATGATTGTCAGGTGGCGAGGGGCTTCCTGGAACACCGATTTTAATAGAGTAATTAATTCCATTAATCATGTGGCTATGTGCTGCTGCCGTCTTCTCTTCTACAAAAATCATCGAAATTATTGGTTTGTTATCAGTTGAATCATTTATCTTGCATAATTATGAATATACTCATGAATTTATTTTACACAAAGAGACATTAATAGAAGGAAATTAATATAATGAAATGGGCTCACTTGTTTGTGGTGATTCCACAAGCGTAAGCATAGACTCACTCACAATGTGCAAATCCATTGTTTTAAATTAAATGAACTAATTAAAGAAAATATATGAATTTGAAGAGAAATATATAAAGAAGATTGACTCACTGGTTTTTGCTGCTTCTGCAAAAGGAAAAATCGTTGAAGAGAAGAGGAGAATTAAAAGCAAGGTTACCAGAAAGTACGCAGATGGGAACTTGCCAGCCATTTTTATTGATTGTGCTTGAGAATATGGTATATTGATTATACAGACATATTTATAGGAAATTAGAGATGTTAAGGTGCCAATTTTCCTGGAAAAAGTTTTTTCTATGCATGTAATTTTGTCGAATCACTTTGAAAGTGTTGTGCGGTGCAATAACTTTGAAAATTATTTCCAATTTTCAATAACTTTGAAAAGTATTTCCAATTTCGTAGTTTAAACTTTAGTAAAATTCCATATTTGAGATTTTCTTTTTCACTTTGATGACTTACTAATTGAAATAATATTTTTTACAAATCAATTTTCTCATATATTACTAGAAAATAAATTAATTAACATAAGAGTCGAAGAGTACATTTTTAAAAATTATTAAGTTAGTGGGGGCTTCAACCCCCACTCAACTCCCTGTGGCTTAGTCTCTGCTAGGGTTAAGAGCAAATTACATGATTGGAGTTGAAATCACTAGGTATCCGATTATAAATTCTGGTTTCTATCTGAATTGACAAATATTGGATATACTTTAGTTGAAATTTTGGCGGAACTAGTAGGGTCTTGGTCTAATTTTAATTCATCTCTCTAAGAAATCAAAGTTGACCCATGAATTCTTGAGTATCCTACACAACGCTATTTTTTTAATTTCTAACTAAACAAAACAATGTGGTTTTGTGGATCACAAAATGATGGTGTTTGATGCGACTACTAAGCCACCATTTTATTGACTGCCATTCAATTATTCCTTCCCCAAATTTTTATGTGACCTATCTTGATATTTTTCTGCCCTAATCTTTCAGTTGTCCTACTGTCTTACCAGTTTTAACACTTTTTTCTTAATCTACCATTAGAATATAAATTGTGTAAAGTGAGACAGACTTTTAAAAAAAAAAAAAAATAGAAATCCGAGAGTCTGTTGTGAGGAACTTCAAGTACTACAAGAGGTATATTTGATTCAGTGTTCTACATTTTCTTTTCGAAAAATTACCGTATTTGCATAACTCATAATACAGATTTCTTAATACTACAGAGAGACCACAGTACAGATCAACATGTTTAAAATTCAATAATATTGGTGGAATTAAACGCCACCAAATAAATATGTGAAAATTCAATGAAAAGATAAACACTAAAACTTGTCAATAGGGTAGAGAATAGTTCTCTATTTGCATATTGTTCACGATAATGACCATAAAGAATTCATCATATATGAATTCCTTGCATGATGTGTACACGCATCTGGGAAATTTCCCATGGAAAATAGAATAAATTTTTATTAGTTCTTATAAATGAATTTCGTTTCCCTTCGTATATAAAAACTCGTTAATGGAAAGTTTTCAATTTCCCTCTAACACGTTAGTGAAAATGGCCCTTTTATTATAAAATTTTAATTACCATTTATAAGGTTTTCATTTTTAGTCACCACAAAAAAAAAAAGGGTAGGGTGGTGGTTAGTTAAAAACGCATTTAATTCGCATATTATTAAACATGTATTTTGCAGGTTTCTATACTGAATGAATATTTTATTATTAAACACGTCGTTTTGATACCTAAGTCTAAAGCATGAAAATATTTTTTAATTTTCAACTAATTGCCATATTGTCATTAAAAAAAACCCATTTTTTTTTTCAAATTTCTAACCTTTTTATTCATCACATCAAGTTCATATTTATAACAGCAGTACACAGTTTTTCACATAATTCTTTTTACACTAGATTGAATTTTTCTTTTTGTCCAGCTCAATTTTTCATCTTCGTTATTCTCCGAATATGTAAACTTTCATTGTCTTTTCCTTTGTTGTTTATAGTTTCGTCATGTTTAAAATTCTTTTAATATTTAATATATGAGTTGATTTGAGGCATCAATCATTCATTAATCTTGTTGTATATTCGCCTAATTTTGCAATGATTAAATATGATGTATTATGTTACATTAGCTTTAATAACTAATTAAATACTCCATATACAAATTTTTATATCTATTTCAACCACGGATTTCATAAAAAGTGTTAAAATTATAATTAATATTGTTGTATTTTTAGAAATATATTATCAAAAATATGCCATATTAAACCCGTATATACGTGTTTTGAATTTTTCCCATATCCGAGTTTTATGACTATTTTCTTACAAACATATTTTTTACTATTCATTGTATCATACCCGTATAATTCTCATACTTGTATTTACTAACTATAGGGAGCCTTTAGTGAGAAAAAATTAATGAGATGATAAATATTTTGTTGTTATAAATACTATATTTATAATTTTAACGACTAATTATGTATATTCTTGTTAAAACTAAACGAATTTATACTTTCAATAACAAAATTTTAAATTTCTTACTATAAAACTTAAAAATTTGTCGTTATTGGTCTTATGGATATATAAAAGACTAGAGATGGACATGAACCGAACTGACCCTGAACATCTCTCTGCTCGAGTTTAACTTGAATAAAAAATAATCTATCTGGAATTCAGCTAAAATTCGTCGAGTTGAAATTAAGGTTTGCTTGAGATTGACTCGAATAAAAATAGTTCGATTTGAATTATGACTCAAATCGATGGCTCGAATGCATTGTTTGAGTTTGTAGCTCATTAACAATGTCGATTTACCTAAATAATAGGCAAAATAATATCGTTTTGTAAATTGGTTTTAGAAACTTTTAGGTTCGTTTAAAAAATTAATAAAAAATCTTAGAAGCATTACATGTTTTGAAAGGTGTTTTCGCTTCAGCAACTTTAAGTTATGCATTCTATCTTTTTAAATTAAGACTCCTAGTTAAAATCCCTTACTTGCATATCATCTTCTTTGTACTTTGATATTGATAGTCGTCTCCTCATTGGTGTCTTAGGTCATCTCTTGTAACACTTAGGGGTCATTTGGTTGGCGTGTTTTAAAGATTACCTTGATAATTTATCTTTTATTACTTACATTACCTTTTTTTGTTTGTCAGTAATAATAGATTATAATAATTTTTTATTACCAATACTGACATGACAGATAATATAGGTGGTAATTTGATTACCATATTTACCTTAGGTATTAAAAGATAGCCAAGTTAATATTCATTTTATTATAATAATATTATTATTTATTAATTTTTAAGGCAAAAATAAATTTATTTTTAATTAATATAACAAATAATAAAAAAATATTTAAAAATAATAATATTCAAGGGCATTTAAGTAAAATAATTTACTAGTATTATTTTATTACTGTTAACCAAACACATTAATTATTTATATCATCCATTTTTACCAAATTTTATGAAACGTAGAAATAATTTATATTCAGTATTTTTGTCAGTAATCTATCTTCAAGGTAATCTCCCTATTTTGGTAATAAAACATTATCCAAACCGAACACCCCCTTATGTGTGTCTCTCAAGCGCATAATAGTCATTTTGTATAATTATGATTAATGTATAATTGATTGAATGTTAAATAAATGATAAAATGTGAATTTAGAGTGATAGACAACCATGCATGAGGTAGCCATGCCTATGTGTCAGTTGCTATGTCAGTTGGATATGCTCCAATATTTATAGAGCCATGACGTCTTGTGCTACATTCAGGCCCTCCATTATAAGCATGACTTTGACTTTTGTCAGCGTCCTGACTTGGAACATCGTACATGTTCTCATCAAACCTAGAGAATTTATCATCATCATCATCCTCCTCATTAACTTCTACTTCATAATCCTCATCCACGTCGTTATGATTATTATCATCACCATAATTCCCACCAAACTCTTGGAAACTTTGTGGATGATTCTCCCTTTCTTCCTTATGAACATCTTTAGCTTGTTGATTACCCTTTTCATCAATTGGACTTTTGTTAACATAGAGTTTGGTTGATCCTCGTAAACTTCTTGCTTTAACCATCAGAAACTTCAGATCATCATCGTCTACAATATCCATTAGACCAACATCACCTAAGGTAAATATGTGCATATTTGATTGCCTTTGATCGAGTCTTAGATGATAACTTATTCTCGTAATGAATCCTTCAAAATCAATACTTGTGTTAACACACATCTGTTAATGTTTTATTTTACCAAGTTTGAATATATATCAAAGATTCGGACCGATTTTCAGTCAAGAATTGCACAAGAACCATATAATAAACCATACACAAATCAACACACCAAATTTGCTTGGTTTGGGTTCAAAAGATTAGAACCCTACATCCAAGGCAGAGGAATCCTCTAGCAAATCCACTAATTAGTAAGAAAAATAGTACAACTTACAGATTAAGAAGCCAGTCTAGTAATATAGACACAAACGGAATCGAATCCAGCCTTGCCGACTCGAGTCCTTTCTAAACTCGAGTACCACAACAACCTTGTACACTGACTCAAGTGTTTAGATAGCTAGATCTAAGAAAATATAGTGGATTCATACATTTCTTATAAACCCTAGCAGAGAAGATATGAGGACCCAGAGAGAAAATAATATTCACGCCAAAGGCAACCTATTTTTCTTCTAAAGAAACAACCAACGTAAAATGCCTTTCCCTCTTTTCTTTCTCAAAACCAACTAATGGTTAATATCCATTAGTTAAAAAACTTAATCAAGCAAAGACAAAACTGCACCTGAACAATAACTATAGCCTAAACTTTTGCTCTTAATTACAAGATTGCCATTAGTTTTATGTCATAGATTCACAACATCCCTATCTTATTCCCATCAACATATCTTGTCACAATATCATCACCTTCAATCCATTGCTCTCCATCAAGAATCTTAAATTTAGCTTTTTCCATCTTAACTAAAAATAAACCTAAAAACATCTGTGTTTTGGCAAAATATATGTGCTGTAAACAGTACTCACTGGTGAACAGTATCTCTCGATAAAAAATAATAACTCCAAAATAAAAAAAATCACAGTTAGCTTGCACAAACAACCAATGCTCTAGTACCAAACTGATGCATAACACCATGCATGAGCAATAAATCCAAAAGGGGTGAGCTAGAAAATATTATTCCCTCCAGATTGCACTACTTTACAATTTCTTCAAATTAGGCCTCAAATGCAAACCAATGTAGCCAAGCTTCATACACATATATTTATAACGCATTAAACTATCATATCATCAAATGATGTACAAATTATGATCAAGGAAAGGCAATAAAAAATGGAAGAAAATGGTAGTGGCAATTTTGTAATTTTTATACAACTCCCTACTAAGATAAAAAAAACAGTACACAGATTGAAATGACATCAAATTGGAACATAAGCATAATCAAGGCATAAAGGATAAATCCACCAACCTAGGAACTCTACCACCACTTCCTAAACAAGAGGATGGATAAAGGAATTGAGAGGAATATAAACTATGTTTAAATAGACATAAAAAAAAAAAATTCAATGGGTAGGCGTTAATACCAACCTGTTCTTCATCTGATTTTTATCTAGACCTGAATTTTTATATTTTTTAACCGTCAATGCAATATTAAACAATATTATAATAACTTTAAACAATAAAACAACATGAAATCACAATATTAAATAGTCTAATAATATAAAATCATAACAAAATTATATTTCACATGAAGTCATAAACATGAATCTACCATACATTATCTGATTTTCAAATGTTCATTAAAAAAACACATTAAAATATGAGCTTGAATCAAGACTGAGTTGAATGTGAATGATTTTGCTGTGAAATCTTTGCAAAGGATGTTAATTCCCTAAGTAAATTGACAATTTTCGTCTCTCCCTTCCTTATGTCAAAGTTGAATTATTTATAATGGTTTTCCCATGGGTTTTATTGTTCAATCACAGGTGTAATCTCTGTTGAAGAAATTTTTTTCATGCTACAGAGATTTCGTCCCTTACTGGAAGGTTAAGGACAAAGAGAGAGATAATATTCTCTTTTTCTGCATAAGTTACATTAACAGGGTATTTAAGGGAAATGAATTACTATTATGGTATTTTTGTTTAGGGTTTTAGATGAATGACATATCTGTACACACGATTAAAAAAAGGGTAAAAAAATTCAATATCCCATTTGTTATTATATTGTTGTAGATGGAGCCCCTTGAATAGATTTGACACCTCAGAAAATTTTTTCCATGAAGTTTGATGAGACATCAAGAATAAAGAATACAATCAGGGTAGGTTATAAAAGAGCTTCAAAGTTTTAGAAACGCTCTTATCATAGCTTTCAAATATCTGAAAAACTTCCTATATAGACACCTTCTTACAACTTCCTTAGAATCTTATCTATCTTTCAGGTCTGAGTATATCCTCTAACAAAAATATCTTTGAATTGGTTATTAACTATGGAAAGACAAACTTTCGCTCGTCTTTCTTTGAATGGTTTTGTATGGCAGAATTAAATTTAAATATCTTAGAATTAAATTTAAAAACATTTGTATAGAATGATAGTTTTTCAAAATATCTTTAACTCATCTTTCTTTGAAAGGTTTTGTATCGCGGAATTAAATTTGGATCTTCCATTCTTTGAATGAATACAATATTGTCATTACTTTTTAATTTAACCATCGAAACGTAATCATGAAAAAGTAGTCTTGTCAATAAACCTCATACATGATACTTTATAGAGAAAAAATACCCACATCTAACAATATAGATTTTCTTTTGAATTGATTCTTATGATAAGAGGAAAATGTGAAACCATAGATATTACATGAATTGTCTATAAACTAAAGAAGACGACCGATATTAATTAAGAAAAATACGAAGACATTACGTGAACAACATTTATATAAATTATGTATAATATTTGTATGTAGACAGAAATAGCACACATGATGAACCGAATACAAGGAAACACTTATTTTAATAACAAAAGCTGATCGATTGAGCAACTCGCCACCTCATGCATCACTTTGTTATGGGTTATTGATAGCACCGAGACCGTGATTGTCAGGTGGTGAGGGGCTTCCTATAACACCGACTTTAATAGAGTAATTCATTCTATTAATCATGTGGCCATGTGCTGCTGCCGTCTTCTCTTCTACAAAAATTATCAAAATTATTGCTTTGTTATCAGTTGAATCATTTATCTTGCATAATTATGAATATACACATGAATTTATTTTATACAAAGAGATATTAATTGATGGAAATTAATATAAACAAATGGGCTCACTTGTTTGTGGTGATTCCAACAAGCGTAAGCGTAGACTCACTCACAATGTACAAATCCATTGTTTTAAATTAATGAACTAATTAAAGAAAATATATGAGTTTGAAGAGAAATATATATAGAAGATTGACTCACTGGTTTTTGCTGCTTCCGCAAACGGAAGAATCGTTGAAGGGAACACTCTCTGGATGAGTTGGGAGAGTTGCCAAAGTATGCAACAAACCAACTCGGTCTTCCTCTGCCTCTCCAAGGCCTATTATTCCTCCCGTTAACAACATTTAAAAGTGACCCCAATATTCAAATTTGCTTTATCAAAGAAAAGATCCAATTTATCATTGAAGAAAAAGAAAGCAGCGAGGTTTTCCAGGAGTCACCCTAGTGTTAAAACAGAAGACATGAAATTGATAAGCCAAAGTACCAAATGACACATGTTCAATTCAACACGATTGTTAAAAAACAAATTAATGATACAGATCATATCTTTTCACGTTAGGAAAACAGCATGGAAAGCCATCATGATGGCAGATTTGAAATAGTAAAAAAAAAAAAGTTTATTTTCTTAATTTTTACATCAAGTGGCAAGTGATGTAAACCCAATTAAGGGAATATAAGAAATTTTATCATACAATAGTGTGGCGCCAATAATTTTAATCGAGGACCTTTTGTCCAAAAAGTTGCCAGGCAAGTCAAACAAGACTGTCCAACATAAACATGGATCTTTCCTTTTTCATTTTTTGCCACTGGTGGACTTTCCTATTCTCCCTATTCAATCCAGATGATACAGCCAGATAAAAAAATCTGTGCATACCAATTTTAAGAAGAAACCAAATTCAACTTTTATTACCAAATCACCTGAACAGACATTAATCCCAGCTTCACGGACATGTTTAAGGGTTTCCAAGCGTTCATCATAACTTCTTGTAGTGATAATATTCGGATAAATATTCTCTGGAGGTATCAAGGTTATGGTTATATGCTGTAAGGCCTGCTTTCTTGAGTTCTAAAGCCTGCTGCTTCTCCAGCATGCCTAATGTACAGCATACCTCCATCCCCATTTCCCTGGTACATGGCAGATTCAGAAGACAGATTTTCCATTAGATGAACATAATAAAAACCCTAACACAGGTTAATTGAAATGTCAGAATTTCACAGCACCAAAAAAATCGAAAGGACATCTGTGCATTATAGTCCTTTCAATTTGGGAAGGAAAAAAAAAAATCATGATCAACAAAATTGACAAAAAAAACTCAATTGAAAATGCAGTAAATATAAATCAGCGGTGCCAGTCCACAGACATTTGCTGAACAGAAAGGATTAACAGCTGCAGAGCATATGTTATAAATTGACTGGAAATACTTGGCAATATTTTTTAGCTCTTTTTTATTATTAACATAGTGAAATTTTCCTCAACACATGGCTTTACGTTATGATCAGAAGTCCTTTCCAAATAGTTCCAAGACAAGAAGAAAATAAACATAAACAAATATGACAATAAGAAGAAAAGAGAACTCATATGGTATGAATACAACCTGCTCACTCGTTTGATAAATTTGTGGTAATGTGTCTCCACAGTATGGTATAATGAACTCATTTATGTTAAAAAAGGTATTCAAGTACAACCAGATCTCAACTTCTTCTTTTACCAAAATAATTTTTTCTTAAATGTTGACTTGTTACCTTATTTCTTTCACATATTCAAGGATGTTGTTGAAATTGGTCTTCCTCCCTATTGTGTCTCTCCATGCAGCACCCGTACAAAAACGTGTACTGCCAGCCTCCTTTGCCTAATAAAAGAAATAAAGATGTTGACACCATAGTTATAGCATTGCATAAAAATATGACACCATGGTTATAGCATTGTGTTACATGTAATACAATATGAATTTACCAATAGTCCATAGATATTTGAAATAAAAACTAACTTGAGACTATAACAAACCAATCAGAGTCATTTTTCAGAAAAATATTCATTTGATCAATTTGTTCAAAACTTACACAGATTGTTTATGTTAGAGTAGAACTGGAATGATTAAATTGCTCTTTCACTGAACTCCATTGACTAATTAAAAAAAGTAATCTCTCTTAATTGATACTGTAAGTAACCAAGATAGCAAATAATTATCACTGTGAGGGGAAAAAAACATAATACGTGCTGACACCTTAATTCAAGATCTCTTAGCAACGCAGCTGGGACACAAAGAGTGACTCAATACAACATAGAATAACATCAATCAATTATATTAAATAGTGTGATAAAAAGTAGTAAAATAAACTTCTTACTTTCTGTGCTGCCTGCATCACAGTTTCCTTAGTCATTAGCTTTTGTGCTTTTACTCCAGTGTTGTATCTTGAGGATTGAGGACAATACGAACAATCCTCACTACAGCCACCGGTCTTGATAGAGAGAAGAGTGCACTGCTGCACCTCCCTGAAGTTATGAGCGTGTCTGTGAACTTGAGCCTAAAATCAGAAACAGCCTCCAATTAACTCAAGAATTTTATAACCACTGTTGCATTGGAAGTCACATCATCAAACAAGAAACATTTTAAGCAAACTAGAAAAATCTTGCACAGAACACCAAACTCATTAAGCTACCACTTGACTCTTAACAATTAGGCGACTTAAAGGTCTATTGGGTGGATTCAAGAGACCAGTAACCCTCGATACCGTAGGCCTTTTTGGAGCTAATTTGCCGTTCATACACGTGGAGACAATGTGTCAGTCCATGGATTTTCCTTCCTATTGATTAATTTTTCTAGAGGGTCCAAGGGCTCTCGCATATAAACACCCACAACCAAAATTAACTTTACCAATTAACCATAATTATCACACTGAGAAGTCTACACAATCTCAGAAACCAATAAAAAGATTAGCACAGATAAATAACGGACTTCCAAACAAGAAACTAAACTATCAAAACACAATTCTAAACATAACCCGCAAAAACTAAAGCTGCAAACAAGAGATTAATAGTTGAAACTAACTCCATGGAAGAGGAGATCGAGAACAGGAGAGTCGTAAATGGACTTGATCTCATCTTTGGACCAGTCGTGTCTAGGGCCTTCTCTGATAGTTCTCTCAGATTCAACTGCAGCCGCTGAATAACACAAACGGGAAGAATGAAATGGGAATAATTTGGACGGTCTTAAGCTTCGTTGAGAAGTTAAAATGGAGCGAATCTGCAGCATTTTTGTTGGTTTAGTTTGAGAATTTTGTCGATGAAAACTGGGAACAAGAGAAGAAAGTTGAAGAGTAAAACTCAACTGCTTTCGCCACCAACCTTAGAGATTTATAGCCGCCAAAAGACTATTTCCATTCCAGGATTTGCTAAATGAAAATTTTCCACTTTTTAACTTTCAAGATTCCCGAATGTCGTCTTCGCGAAAGAAAATGCCCATGGCATGGCTATTTTATTTTTTCCTTTTATGTTTGAATTCAATTATAATTTTTTAAAATATTATAGGTGTTATATAAAATTTTTAAGAATTTTTAAAATCAGAAAAAGTTCAAAAGTATTTTAAAATTTTAATATTTTTCAAATAATTTTAAAAATAATAATTATATTTTAAAAAAATTAAACAAAAATAATATTTTTAAATTAGTTAGAGTTTTAATAATTTTAAGAGTCTATTAAATAAATATTTAAATTAATAAGTTTATTTTAATAATTTGGTATTTAAATAAGTGTTAATGTGATTTTTGTAATTTTAATTAAAAGGTGAAATAATCAATTTTTAGTAAAATAAAATAGAATTTACTATCGTAAATAAATGATGGGTGAGAATTTTACTATTTAAAACTTAAAATGTGAAAATTATTTTGGGCAAGAAATAGTCATTTGGCCTTAGTAAATTTTCCCCCTTTTGTTTGAAGAAATTTATAGCCCTACTCGTCCAGTAAAATCAGGAAAGAGGTCATTTTAATCCCAAAGATCAAACAAGGTGGTTAAATTTTGTTAAATGATGCAAGGTAATTTAGTCATTCTATACAGAGAGCTTAATAATGTATCCATAATTATTTGTATATGATAGATACAAAACATGTAAAAAATTATACATATTCTAATATGTGTCGAAAATTAGCATAGTACGATGAATATATTGTACAATACAATATATCTCATCAATATAGGTTGATACACTTTTTTAGAAAAATACTGATGTAATAAGGGTGTATATGAGAAATTATAAAATTTTAGAGATGTTTTTAATATTTTCTAAGATGATGATATATTAATCGATTGTTTTACTATTTTATTATTATTATTTTAAAAAAATATATGTTATAATATGATATGATATGCAATATATAATATAAAAATTAGATTTTTGATGTACGATATAATACATAATTCAATTATTAAGAGTGGAAACGAAGTTTGCTGATTTTTTTTTTGTTTATAAAATTTTAATGCAATTTATGTTACATTTAATTAAATTATGGTTAGAAATTTTATAATGATACGGGTTTGGATAGGGTTATGAACGAGTTGATCTACATGGGACTTGGGTAAATTATTATTGAGCTAAGTTCAAGCTTGAGCTTGTTATTGCGTAGCTAAATGAGTTTGCGAGCTTACGACTCGGCTAAAATAAAATATCAATACACCTTTAGAAGTTGAAAATATTGTATTTACACCACAAAAATCTTACACCATGATTTTAAATGTTATTGATAAATATATTAGTTTTGAAGTTTAACAATAATTTGTCTAGTTGAGTTAGTTTTGAAGTTTAATGGTAAGTTAGAGCTCGAGTCAAAAACTTCCAAGCTCTAGTTAGACCTAAATGTGATTGAGTAGAGCTTGAACCAATCAATACTTTGTTTGATTGTGGCTCTACGTTCACCTACTTTGATTGAGTAACTTTGTATTTAATATTTAAGCTTATTTTAAACTTATTCCAATTCAAATGTGAAACAAATTAACAAATACTATTTAAACACAACATCAACATAAGTTAACACTATATTTTTGGGGTCTTACAGGGCTTAGGCTTGAGCAACCTTTGTTCAAGCCTAAGCTTGAGAAATTAATGAATAAATTTTTTTGTTTAGGTAAGCCAAAGACCCAAATTCTATTCTTTCCAAAGAGGATTTTCTTATGAGTTGAACAATTAAGTTTCAAGCTTGCTTGACCCAATCAACGTGCCTAATCATATCAAAAGATAATGATTATAATAATTATTTATCAAAAGATAATATAATATAAAAAAATTAAGATCAAAATGGTACCATATCAATAGATACAGAGAATGATATATCCAAAAGATACAAATTCCTTATAGGAATATGATCACATAATGCAAAATATGTGACCACAATATTGTGGAAAATCAAACTGAAAAATGTTATTATAATAAAAAAAATAATATTATGTGTACATATTTTTGGTATATAATTTAAGTACATAGACAATATGTCACTATGTAATTGACTATTACTTTATCTTTGATTTATAATTATCAAATCATATAATGATATATTATTTGTATATCTAAATTGTGTATTAAAATATGTATGCATAATTTTATTATAACAAAAGTTCGTGATTTGTTAAACCCATTTACAAATTATAAATAGTTTAAGAGCTCTTGTTTGATATTTGAATTAGTAAAATAGTTCCCATTAGATGGACATAAACATGAAACTAAAATGCTTAAACTAGAACTATTTTCAAACATAAAAGTTTATGGCATAGTCAAATTTGGGGTTTGAGTTGCCAAGGAAGCCAATACGATGCCTATTGTTGATATATACAAGTGTATTTTTCTACTAGTTTATTAGATGAAAATATTGAGTCAATAGTCAAAGTAGTTATAATTAACAAGTCTATTTATTATTAAAATATTGTAGATGGAACCCTTAGGAGGGATTTGACACCTAAGAAAATTAATTGCATGAAGTTTGATGAGGCATCAACGGTAAATAATACAATCAAGGTGGTGTTATAAAAGCGCCTCAAAGTTTTAGAAACGCTCTTATCATAGCAGTCTAGTATCCAAAAAACTTCTTATATAAACACATTCAGACATCTTTTCTAGAATCTCATCTTTGTCTTTGAGGCTTGAGTATATCATAGGGATGGCAATAGGGAGGGGCGGGGAGGGGATATCAATCCCCGTCCCCGTCCCCGTAGGGGATATCAATCCCCGTCCCCGCCCCGTCCCCGTTGCGGGGATAAAAAATAATCCCCATCCCCTCCCCGCGAAGGAAAATCCCCTCCCCATCCCCGCCCCGTCCCCGTGGGGAAAAATCCCCTCCCCATCCCCGCCCCGTCCCCGCGGGGAAAAATCCCCTCCCCATACCCATAAATATAAATTTTAATTTTTTTATATATTTCAATAAATAAAATAAATCATATTTTTCCAAACTATCATTTGCTACAAGAGCTATAAAATATTCTTTGTTATTTTAGTTCAAATATAAAGTTTTTATAAAATCTAACAATATGCAATAATCAATCTCTTCATTAGTAGCTCTTCATGTATGTGATTTAGGGTAATTTTATAATAACATTAAATTTAACACTTTTCATTCACTTCAATTGATTTTATTAAGTTTATAATTTATTATTTTTTGTGTGTAAAACCTAGTGGATTGACTAACTAAGTTTTGAAGTTGAAATAAAATTAATTTGGTGCATTTACATTTTATGATAATGAAATTCTAGGTTTTTTTAATATATTATATTAATAGTTTAGAAATTAGTAAAAACTAATAATTGATAATTCAAAAATTAGTAAAATTAAAGTTATAATTTTAATAAATCATAATGTAAAATTTTCTAAAACTTAATAGTTTATAAATTATTATATTAATATATTAGATTTAGGGGGTGGGGAGGGGATGGGGAGGGGAGGGGAGGGGAGGGGATGGGGAGGGGAGGGGATGGGGAGGGGAGGGGCGGGGAGGGGAGGGGAGGGGAGGGGCGGGGACACATGTATCCCCGTCCCCGACCCGTCCCCGATTACGGGGATTTTTTTTATCCCCATCCCCGCCCCTTTCCCCGTTTTTATCGGGGAATCCCCTCCCTGTTAGGGTCGGGGCCCCTAAAGTCGGGCCCAAATTGCCATCCCTAGTATATCATCTAATTAAAATATCTTTGAATTGGCTATAGACAGTAAAAAAACAATCTTTCTCTCATCCTTCTTTGAAAGATTTTGTATGGCCGAATTAAATTTAAATATCTTTGAATTAAATTAAAAAATATATTTACAGAATGATAGTTTTTCAAAATATCATTGTCTCTTCTTTCTTTGAAAGGTGTTATACAGCCGAATTAAATTTGGATTCTCCATTCTTCGAATGAATACAATATTGTCTCTACTTATTAATTTAACTATTAAAACTTAAAAGTGAAAACACAGTGTTGTCAATAAACTTTATAGAGATAAAAAAACCCTAATCTAACCATATAAATTTTCTTCTAAATCAATTCTTATGATTAGAGAAAACTGTGAAACCATTGATATTACAAGAATTGACTATAAACTAAAGAAGACGACCAATATTAATTTAGAATAATACGAAAGCATTATGTAAACAACATTTATATAAATTATGTATAATATTTATATGTAGACAAATATAGCATACATGATAAACCAACTTGGAGTAGAATCTTAAAAATCAAATACATTAACGAAACACTTATTTTAATAGCAAAAGCTGATTGATTGAGCAACTCGGCACCTCATGCATCACTTTGTTATGGGACATTGATGGGATTATTCGGAACGTTACTATGATTGTCAGGTGGCGAGGGGCTTCCTGTAACACCGATTTTAATAGAGTAATTAATTCCATTAATCATGTGGCCATGTGCTGCTGCCGTCTTCTCTTCTACAAAAATCATCGAAATTATTGCTATGTTATCAGTTGAATCATTTATCTTGCATAATTATGAATATACTCATGAATTTATTTTACACAAAGAGACATTAATAGACGGAAATTAATATAATGAAATGGGCTCACTTGTTTGTGGTGATTCCACAAGCGTAAGCATAGACTCACTCACAATGTGCAAATCCATTGTTTTAAATTAAATGAACTAATTAAAGAAAATATATGAATTTGAAGAGAAATATATAAAGAAGATTGACTCACTGGTTTTTGCTGCTTCTGCAAAAGGAAAAATCGTTGAAGAGAAGAGGAGAATTAAAAGCAAGGTTTCCAGAAAGTACGCAGATGGGAACTTGCCAGCCATTTTTATTGATTGTGCTTGAGAATATGGTATATTGATTATATAGACATATTTATAGCAAATTAGAGATGTTAAGGTGCCAATTTTCCTGGAAAAAGTTTTTTCTATGCATGTAATTTTGTCGAATCACTTTGAAAGTGTTGTGCGGTGCAATAACTTTGAAAATTATTTCCAATTTTCAATAACTTTGAAAATTATTTCCAATTTCGTAGTTTAAACTTTAGTAAAATTCCATATTTGAGATTTTCTTTTTCACTTTGATGACTTACTAATTGAAATAATATTTTTTACAAATCAATTTTCTCATATATTACTAGAAAATAAATTAATTAACATAAGAGTCGAAGAGTACATTTTTAAAAATTATTAAGTTAGTGGGGGCTTCAACCCCCACTCAACTCCTTGTGGCTTAGTCTCTGCTAGGGTTAAGAGCAAATTACATGATTGGAGTTGAAATCACTAGGTATCCGATTATAAATTCTGGTTTCTATCTGAATTGACAAATATTGGATATACTTTAGTTGAAATTTTGGCGGAACTAGTAGGGTCTTGGTCTAATTTTAATTCATCTCTCTAAGAAATCAAAGTTGACCCATGAATTCTTGAGTATCCGACACAACGCTATTTTTTTAATTTCTAACTAAACAAAACAATGTGGTTTTGTGGATCACAAAATGATGGTGTTTGATGCGACTACGAAGCCACCATTTTATTGACTTCCATTCAATTATTCCTTCCCCAAATTTTTATGTGACCTATCTTGATATTTTTCTGCCCTAATCTTTCAGTTGTCCTACTGTCTTACCAGTTTTAACACTTTTTTCTTAATCTACCATTAGAATATAAATTGTGTAAAGTGAGACAGACTTTAAAAAAAAAAAAATAGAAATCCGAGAGTCTGTTGTGAGGAACTTCAAGTACTACAAGAGGTATATTTGATTCAGTGTTCTACATTTTCTTTTCGAAAAATTACCGTATTTGTATAACTCATAATACAGATTTCTTAATACTACAGAGAGACCACAGTACAGATCAACATGTTTAAAATTCAATAATATTGGTGGAATTAAACGCCACCAAATAAATATGTGAAAATTCAATGAAAAAATAAACACTAAAACTTGTCAATAGGGTAGAGAATAGTTCTCTATTTGCATATTGTTCACGATAATGACCATAAGGAATTTATCTTATGGATATATGAAAGACTAGAGATGGACATGAACCGAACTGGCCCTGAACATTTCTCTGCTCGAGTTTAACTTGAATAAAAAATAATCTACCTAGAATTAAGCTAAAATTCGTCGAGTTGAAATTAAGGTTTGCTTGAGATTGACTCGAATAAAAATAGTTAGATTTGAATTATGACTCAAATCGATGGCTCGAATGCATTGTTTGAGTTTGTAGCTCATTCACAATGTTGATTTACCTAAATAATAGGTAAAACAATATCGTTTTGTAAATTGGTTTTAGAAACTTTCAGGTTCGTTTAAAAAATAATAAAAAATCTGAGAAGCATTACATGTTTTGAAAGGTGTTTCCGCTTCAACAACTTTAAGTTATGCATTCTATCTTTTTTAATTAAGACTCCTAGTTAAAATCCCTTACTTGCATATCATCTTCTTTGTACTTTGATGTTGATAGTCGTCTCCTCATTGGTGTCTTAGGTCATCTCTTGTAACACTTAAGGGTCATTTGGTTAGAGTGTTTTAAAGATTACCTTGGTAATCTATATTTTATTACTTACATTATCTCGTTTGATTTGTTAGTAATAAAAGATTACAGTAAGTTTCTATTACCAATACTGACATGACAAGTAATATATGTGGTAATCTGATTACCACCTTTATCCTAGGTATTAAAATATTACTAAGTTAATCTTGATTTTATTATAATAATATTATTATTTATTAATTTTTAAGACAAAAATAAATTTATTTTTAATTAATATAACAAATAATAAAAAAATATTTATATTCAAAGGCATTTAAGTAAAATAATTTACTAGTATTTTTTTTATTACTGTTAACGAAACACATTAATTTTTATGTCATCTATTTTTATCAAATTTTATGAAACGTAGTGATAATTTATACCCAATAATTTTCTCAGTAATCTATCTTCAAGGTTATCTCCCCAATTTGATAATAAAACATTACCCAAACCAAATGCCCCCTTATGTGTATCTCTCAAGTGCATAATAGTCATTTTGTATAATTATGATTAATGTGCAATTGATTGAATGTTAAACAAATGATAAAATGTGAATTTAGAGTGATAGACAACCATGCATGAGGTAGCCATGCCTGTGTGTCAGTTGCTATGTCAGTTGGATATGTTCTAATATTTATAAAGTCGTGACGTCTTGTGCTACATTCAGCCCCTTCATTATAAGCATGACTTTGACTTTTCCCAGCGTCCTGACTTGGAACATTGTACATGTTCTGATCAAACCTAGAGAATTTATCACCATCATCCTTCTCTTCATTAACCTCTACTTCATAATCCTTATCCACGACGTTATCATTATTATCATCACCATAATTCCCACCAAACTCTTGGAAACTTTATGGATGATTCTCCCTTTCTTCCTTATGAACATATTCAGCTTGTTGATTGCCCCTTTCATCAATTGGACTTTTGTTAACATAGAGTTTGGTTGATCCTCGTAAACTTCTTGCTTTAACCATGAATAACTTCAGATCATCATCGTCTACCACATCCATTAGACCCTCATCACCTAGGGTAAATATGTGCATATTTGATTGCCTTCGATTGAGTCTTAGACTATAACTTGTTCTCGCAATGAATCCTTCAAAATCAATACTTGTGTTAACACACATCCTTCTCTTACTCTTGTCAACATATCTTGTCACATTATCATCACCTTCAATCCATTGCTCTCCATAAAGAATCTTAAATATAGCTTTTACTATCTTGACTAAAAATAAACTTAAAAACATAAAAACACCTGTGTTTAGGCAAAGTTTATGTGTTGTAAACAGTACTCATTGGTGAACAGTATCTTTCGGAAAAAAATAACTCTAAAATGAAAAATATCACAATTATCTTGCACAAACAACCAATGCTCTTGTACCAAACTGATGCATAACACCATGCATGAGCAATAAATCCAAAAGGGGTGAGCTAGAAAATATTATTCACTTCAAATTGCATTACTTTACAATTTCTTCAAATTAGGCCTTAAATGCAAACCAATGCAGCCAAGCTTCATACACATATATTTATAACACATTAAACTATCATATCATCAAATGATGTATAAATTATGATCAAGGCAAGACAATCAAAAATGGAAGAAGATGGTAGCGGTAATTTTGTAATTTTTATGTAACTCTCTGCTAAGATAAAGAAAACAATACACAGATTGAAATGACATCAAATTGGAACATAAGCATAGCCAAGGCATAAAGGATAAATCCACCAACCTAGGAACTCCACCACCACTTCCTAAACACCAGAGGATGGACAAAAGAATTGAGAGGAATAAAAACTACGTTTAAATAGACATAAAAATAAAATTCAAGAGGTTGGCATTAATGTCAACCTGTTCTTCATCTGATTTTTATCTAAACCTGAATTTTTATATTTTTTAACTATCAATACAATATTAAACAATATTATAACAATTTTAAACAATAAACAATATAAAATCACAATATTAAACAGTGTATCAACATAAAATCACGACAAAAATTATTATTGAGCTACATGGGACTTGGGTAAATTATTATTGAGCTAAGTTCAAGCTTGAGCTTGTTATTGCATAGCTGAATGAGTTTGCGAGCTTACGACTCGGCTAAAATAAAATATCAATACACCTTTAGAAGTTGAAAATATTGTATTTACACCACAAAAATCTTACACCGTGATTTTAAATGTTATTGATAAATATATTAGTTTTGAAGTTTAACAATAATTTGACTAGTTGAGTTAGTTTTGAAGTTTAATGGTAAGTTAGAGCTCGAGTCAAGAACTTCCAAGCTCTAGTTAGACCTAAATGTGATTGAGTAGAGCTTGAACCAATCAATACTTTGTTTGATTGAGTAACTTTGTATTTAATATTTAAGCTTATTTTAAACTTATTCCAATTCAAACGTGAAACAAATTAACAAATACTATTTAAACACAACATCAACATAAGTTAACACTATATTTTTGGGGTCTTACAGGGCTTAGGCTTGAGCAACCTTTGTTGAAGCCTAAGCTTGAGAAATTAATGAATAAATTTTTTTGTTTAGGTAAGCCAAAGACCCAAATTCTATTCTTTCCAAAGAGGATTTTCTTATGAGTTGAACAATTAAGTTTCAAGCTTGCTTGACCCAATCAACGTGCCTAATCATATCAAAAGATAATGATTATAATAATTATTTATCAAAAGATAGTATAATATAAAAAAATTAAGATCAAAATGGTACCATATCAATAGATACAGAGAATGATGTATCCAAAAGATACAAATTCCTTATAGGAATATGATCACATAATGCAAAATATGTGACCACAATATTGTGGAAAATCAAACTGAAAAATGTTATTATAAAAAAAAAACAATATTATGTGTACATATTTTTGGTATATAATTTAAGTACATAGACAATATGTCACTATGTAATTGACTATTACTTTATCTTTGATTTATAATTATCAAATCATATAATGACACATTATTTGTATATCTAAATTGTGTATTAAAATATGTATGCATAATTTTATTATAACAAAAGTTCGTGATTTGTTAAACCCATTTACAAAATATAAATAGTTTAAGAGGTCTTGTTTGATATTTGAATTAGTAAAATAGTTCCCATTAGATAGACATAAACATGAAACTAAAATGCTTAAACTAGAACTATTTTCAAACATAAAAGTTTATGGCATAGTCAAATTTGGGGATTGAGTTGCCAAGGAAGCCAATACGATGCCTATTGTTGATATATACAAGTGTATTTTTCTACTAGTTTATTAGATGAAAATATTGAGTCAATAGTCAAAGTAGTTATAATTAACAAGTCTATTTATTATTATAATATTGTAGATGGAACCCCTAGGCGGGATTTGACACCTAAGAAAATTAATTGCATGAAGTTTGATGAGGCATCAACGATAAATAATACAATCAAGGTGGTGTTATAAAAGCGCTTCAAAGTTTTAGAAACGTTCTTATCATAGCAGTCTAGTATCCAAAAAACTTCTTATATAAACACATTCAGACATCTTTTCTAGAATCTCATCTTTGTCTTTGAGGCTTGAGTATATCATCTAATTAAAATATCTTTGAATTGGCTATAGACAGTAAAAAAACAATCTTTCTCTCATCCTTCTTTGAAAGATTTTGTATGGCCGAATTAAATTTAAATATCTTTGAATTAAATTAAAAAATATATTTACAGAATGATAGTTTTTCAAAATATCTTTGTCTCTTCTTTCTTTGAAAGGTGTTATATAGCCGAATTAAATTTGGATTCTCCATTCTTCGAATGAATACAATATTGTCTCTACTTATTAATTTAACTATTAAAACTTAAAAGTGAAAACACAGTGTTGTCAATAAACTTTATAGAGATAAAAAAACCCTAATCTAACCATATAAATTTTCTTCTAAATCAATTCTTATGATTAGAGAAAACTGCGAAACCATGGATATTACAAGAATTGACTATAAACTAAAGAAGACGACCAATATTAATTTAGAATAATACGAAGGCATTATGTAAACAACATTTATATAAATTATGTATAATATTTATATGTAGACAAATATAGCATACATGATAAACCAACTTGGAGTAGAATCTTAAAAATCAAATACATTAACGAAACACTTATTTTAATAGCAAAAGCTGATTGATTGAGCAACTCGGCACCTCAGGCATCACTTTGTTATGGGACATCGATGGGATTATTCGGAACGTTACTATGATTGTCAGGTGGCGAGGGGCTTCCTGGAACACCGATTTTAATAGAGTAATTAATTCCATTAATCATGTGGCCATGTGCTGCTGCCGTCTTCTCTTCTACAAAAATCATCGAAATTATTGCTATGTTATCAGTTGAATCATTTATCTTGCATAATTATGAATATACTCATGAATTTATTTTACACAAAGAGACATTAATAGAAGGAAATTAATATAATGAAATGGGCTCACTTGTTTGTGGTGATTCCACAAGCGTAAGCATAGACTCACTCACAATGTGCAAATCCATTGTTTTAAATTAAATGAACTAATTAAAGAAAATATATGAATTTGAAGAGAAATATATAAAGAAGATTGACTCACTGGTTTTTGCTGCTTCTGCAAAAGGAAAAATCGTTGAAGAGAAGAGGAGAATTAAAAGCAAGGTTACCAGAAAGTACGCAGATGGGAACTTGCCAGCCATTTTTATTGATTGTGCTTGAGAATATGGTATATTGATTATATAGACATATTTATAGCAAATTAGAGATGTTAAGGTGCCAATTTTCCTGGAAAAAGTTTTTTCTATGCATGTAATTTTGTCGAATCACTTTGAAAGTGTTGTGCGGTGCAATAACTTTGAAAATTATTTCCAATTTTCAATAACTTTGAAAAGTATTTCCAATTTCGTAGTTTAAAAAACTTTAGTAAAATTCCATATTTGAGATTTTCTTTTTCACTTTGATGACTTACTAATTGAAATAATATTTTTTACAAATCAATTTTCTCATATATTACTAGAAAATAAATTAATTAACATAAGAGTCGAAGAGTACATTTTTAAAAATTATTAAGTTAGTGGGGGCTTCAACCCCCACTCAACTCCCTGTGGCTTAGTCTCTGCTAGGGTTAAGAGCAAATTACATGATTGGAGTTGAAATCACTAGGTATCCGATTATAAATTCTGGTTTCTATCTGAATTGACAAATATTGGATATACTTTAGTTGAAATTTTGGCGGAACTAGTAGGGTCTTGGTCTAATTTTAATTCATCTCTCTAAGAAATCAAAGTTGACCCATGAATTCTTGAGTATCCTACACAACGCTATTTTTTTAATTTCTAACTAAACAAAACAATGTGGTTTTGTGGATCACAAAATGATGGTGTTTGATGCGACTACTAAGCCACCATTTTATTGACTGCCATTCAATTATTCCTTCCCCAAATTTTTATGTGACCTATCTTGATATTTTTCTGCCCTAATCTTTCAGTTGTCCTACTGTCTTACCAGTTTTAACACTTTTTTCTTAATCTACCATTAGAATATAAATTGTGTAAAGTGAGACAGACTTTTAAAAAAAAAAAAAAAATAGAAATCCGAGAGTCTGTTGTGAGGAACTTGAAGTACTACAAGAGGTATATTTGATTCAGTGTTCTACATTTTCTTTTCAAAAAATTACCGTATTTGTAGAACTCATAATACAGATTTCTTAATACTACAGAGAGACCACAGTACAGATCAACATGTTTAAAATTCAATAATATTGGTGGAATTAAACGCCACCAAATAAATATGTGAAAATTCAATGAAAAGATAAACACTAAAACTTGTCAATAGGGTAGAGAATAGTTCTCTATTTGCATATTGTTCACGATAATGACCATAAAGAATTCATCATATATGAATTCCTTGCATGATGTGTACACGCATCTGGGAAATTTCCCATGGAAAATAGAATAAATTTTTATTAGTTCTTATAAATGAATTTCGTTTCCCTTCGTATATAAAAACTCGTTAATGGAAAGTTTTCAATTTCCCTCTAACACGTTAGTGAAAATGGCCCTTTTATTATAAAATTTTAATTACCATTTATAAGGTTTTCATTTTTAGTCACCACAAAAAAAAAGGGTAGGGTGGTGGTTAGTTAAAAACGCATTTAATTCGCATATTATTAAACATGTATTTTGCAGGTTTCTATACTGAATGAATATTTTATTATTAAACACGTCGTTTTGATACCTAAATCTAAAGCATGAAAATATTTTTTAATTTTCAACTAATTGCCATATTGTCATTAAAAAAAACCCATTTTTTTTTTCAAATTTCTAACCTTTTTATTCATCACATCAAGTTCATATTTATAACAGCAGTACACAGTTTTTCACATAATTCTTTTTACACTAGATTGAATTTTTCTTTTTGTCCAGCTCAATTTTTCATCTTCGTTATTCTCCGAATATGTAAACTTTCATTGTCTTTTCCTTTGTTGTTTATAGTTTCGTCATGTTTAAAATTCTTTTAATATTTAATATATGAGTTGATTTGAGGCATCAATCATTCATTAATCTTGTTGTATATTCGCCTAATATTGCAATGATTAAATATGATGTATTATGTTACATTAGCTTTAATAACTAACTAAATACTCCATATACAAATTTTTATATCTATTTCAACCACGGATTTCATAAAAAGTGTTAAAATTATAATTAATATTGTTGTATTTTTATAAATATATTATTAAAAATATGTCATATTAAACCCGTATATACGTGTTTTGAATTTTTCCCATATCCGAGTTTTATGACTATTTTCTTACAAACATATTTTTTACTATTCATTGTATCATACCCGTATAATTCTCATACTTGTATTTACTAACTATAGGGAGCCTTTAGTGATAAAAAACTAATGAGATGATAAATATTTTGTTGTTATAAATACTATATTTATAATTTTAACGACTAATTATGTATATTCTTATTAAAACTAAACGAATTTATACTTTCAATAACAAAATTTTAAATTTCTTACTATAAAACTTAAAAATTTGTCGTTATTGGTCTTATGGATATATAAAAGACTAGAGATGGACATGAACCGAACTGACCCTGAACATCCCTCTGCTCGAGTTTAACTTGAATAAAAAATAATCTATCTAGAATTCAGCTAAAATTCATTGAGTTGAAATTAAGGTTTGCTTGAGATTGACTCGAATAAAAATAGTTCGATTTGAATTATGACTCAAATCGATAGCTTGAATGCATTGTTTGAGTTTGTAGCTCATTAACAATGTCGATTTACCTAAATAATAGGCAAAATAATATCGTTTTGTAAATTAGTTTTAGAAACTTTTAGGTTCGTTTAAAAAATTAATAAAAAATCTGAGAAGCATTACATGTTTTGAAAGGTGTTTTCGCTTCAGCAACTTTAAGTTATGCATTCTATCTTTTTAAATTAAGACTCCTAGTTAAAATCCCTTACTTGCATATCATCTTCTTTGTACTTTGATGTTGATAGTCGTCTCCTCATTGGTGTCTTATGTAACATCCGAATTCAGGTGTGTCAGTAAACTCCACTTCCAAAATTACCCCTAGAATGGATTTTACAACTTGTTGTGTAAAGAAATTACAAAAGAATTAGAGAAAACTACTAAATGAGCAATATTTTTCAAAGGGGGTAAAATGGTTATTTTATAAAGATTCAAGGGACAAAGTGGGAATTAAAATTGAAGGGCACACTTGAAATTATATGGTGGTGCTAAGGGTTTTTGGTAATTGACTAAGGATAAAATAGTAATTTATGGAAAAGGTTAAGGGCAAAATGGTCCAAAAGGCTTATAAATTATATAATCTATTCATTCTCTTCAACAATTGCCGAGAGCTCCATTATTTTTTAGCTAAAACTTCCCTTAACCAAAATTCGTCCAAAAACCTAGCTAAACCACCTAATTTCCAGAGGCCCCAGTTATAAAAAGTGTAGATCTGTCAATTCTGGTCAGTTCTAAGGTAAGAAATTTAATTTTTAAAATATGTGAAATTTGGGAGTTTGATGGATGATCATATTTTTGGTTGATTAAGGTTGCCAGAAAGAAGAAAAGAAGGTGAATAAGTTTAAATCATCTATATAGCCAATAAAAGGTAAGAATTTCATACTTTACATACTTGAAGTAAATTTGAGTTAGGTTATTTAAATAACCTTTACTTATATCAGTATGTGAGGTATTAGAATTAAGGTGATTTATGCTTAAAAGGATAAAGGAATTCATTAGGATTCATGATGTAATTTTTGGCCATAAGGGTAAAAAGGTAATTTTGGCCATAAGGGTAAAAATGTCATTTTATGTGATATAGGTTAATTTTGCTTAATTATGTGCATAAAATGTGTGAAATAACCCTTATATTAAGCTTATATTGTATAATTGAAATTAATTTGAGGCATGATATATATATAAATGCATGAGAAAATAATATGATATTTGAGAAGGAATGAAAAGAATAAGGGAAAATAACAAATGCGCATATTTCATATTATGGTTATATATGCATACATGAGGAATCATAACATATGCATGATTTAGAAAAAATAAAGAAAAAGGAAAAATATTTTCTAAGTCATGCATGTTTTTACAATGACTCATATGATACAGAAAAGCAGAAAACATACTAAAAATCCTTACACGCCAGCTGTACTGTGTGGACAACAAATAAAATAATCGGTTGTACTGTGTGGACAGCAAAGAAAAAAATATCAGCTGTACTGTGTGGACAGCAAAGAAAAATATCAGCTGTACTGTGTGGACAGCAAAAGAAAAATATCAGCTGTACTGTGTGGACAGCAAAGAAAAATATTAGCTGTACTGTTAGCAAAATATTATTTCACACATATTAGCAAAGAAAAATATTGCCATTTTTCTGTAACACACCCAATGGTTAGGAGAGGTTACATTTTTGGTATCAGAGCGCGATTTTGGGCGCTTAAAGGAAGATATAATATAATGTGTGGTACTATAATACAATATATCTATGGTTTTGCATTCTAATATTGCACAGGTGCCCCTCATGTCTCATAGATCAGCTCCCGAGAATCGACTGCAGTAAGTTAATTTCTTTACCTGTATTCAAATAATAGAATATTATGTAATTACACTTATGCAGTTATTAGATGATGAGTACCACAAGACGAGGACGAGGACGGGGTCGTGGAAGGGGTATTCAGAGAGAGACGGGAGAACCGTCTAACCCTGCCCCGTCAGTTGGTTCAGGATTTGGGCTAGCAGAAATAAGAGATATAGTCCGTCAGGTGTTGACTGAGAGTCAAGATAGACCCACACCTGAAAATATAGCCAGAGATGCCATCCGAGATGAGATTAGAAGTGAGATTCGTGAGGAAGTCATAGAAGAAATCAGAAATGAAATGAGGAATGAAGGGAGAGGAGAAATTAGAGCTCAAAGGCGACTTGAGCCCATTTATTCCTTACCTAATCAACATACCCCTCCTGAATTTAAAGGTACTAAAGATCCTTTAGTGGCTGATGAATGGATCAAGCAAGTGGAAAGTACTATGGATTTATTTTCTATGACTGATAGAGAAAAAGTTCGGTATGCCAGTTTCTTGATGAGGGGAGAGGCCCGCGTATGGTGGGACCTAGTTAAAGAAACCAGAAATGTAGATCTGATGACCTGGAAAGATTTTAGAAAGGTGTTTGAGGCCCAATACAGAACAGCTGATGTGGTAGCAATCAAAGTTCAAGAGTTCATTTCTTTACAGCAAGGAGAGGGTTCAGTAAAGGATTACTCTACCCGTTTTGATGTCTTAGCCAGTTTTGCTCCAGGTATGGTGAGTACTCCTAGTCTCCGGTTGGACAGATTTCTTCAAGGTCTTAAACCGAAGATAGCCTTGCATGTGCTAGCTGGACCACAACCTCCTCAAACTTATGAAGAGGCATTGGAGAGAGCATTGAGGTTGGAGGTATATGTTAATAAGCTACCCAGGAATGCACCTTCTATGTCAACACCTCTATCATTGACAGTACCCCAAACAGTGATGCCAAGTCAGTCAGCTTTACCTGCTTCATTGACTATTTCTGCACCAGTTACAACATCAGGGGGTAGTTCAATTGGCTCCAGTTTCAGAAACAATAGAGGAAAAAGAAAATTCCAGTCAAAAGCAAGTAGAAAAGGTTGGAAGAGTGACAAAAGGCCTAGAAAAGAAAATATTCCCCAATGTCAGATTTGTGGGAGACGTCATAGTGGGGAATGTTGGTACCAGCAGAAACAGGTGATTTGTTATAGATGCCGACAGCCAGGGCATATAGCAAAAGATTGCCCAAGTATCGAAGTGCCAGTTCAGATACAGCCACAACAAAGCCTAATTCCACCAGTGCAACCAGGGAGAGGTACTAATGCACGGGTTTATACAGCTACCCATAGTCAGGCGGAGGCTAGTCCATCTGCAGTTACTGGTCAGCTCTTTTTCCACTCTGTTTCTTTATATGCATTGATTGATTCAGGAGCTACACACTCCTTTATTGCACCAGGGGTTATTGAAAAGGTAGGTTTAGTGCCTGTAAGAACTACCCATTCTATTAGAATTGAGATGCCAGATGGGGGGAGTGTGATTACAGATAAAATGCTAAAAGACCAAAGGGTAGTGATACATGGGAGAGAGTTAAAGGTGGACTTGATTGTCTTTGATATGCCTGATTTTGATGTTATCCTGGGCATGGATTTCTTAGAAAGATATGGAGTTGAGATTGACAGTAGAAAGAAAAAGGCTTGATTCCAACTTGACAATGGGGATTACTTTAATTTCGGAGAGGGATATCAGCCTAGTATGATGATCAGTAATGTAAAAGCACAAAAATTATTGAAAAAGGGGTGTACGGGATATTTAGCTCATGTGTTGCATGAGCATGATGTTCAAAGATTGGGTGTTCAGGATGTCCCAATAGTACAAGATTTCTCAGATGTCTTTCTTGATGAGCTACCAGGTTTACCTCCAGAGAGAGAGTTAGAGTTTAGTATCGAGTTAGAACCTGGCTCAGCCCCAATTTCAAAAGCCCCTTACCGAATGGCTCCAGCTGAATTACAAGAATTAAAGAAACAGTTGCAAGAACTTTTAGATAAGGATTTTATTAGACCTAGCCATTCTCCTTGGGGAGCACCCATACTATTTGTCAAAAAGAAAGATGGGTCGTTTCGTATGTGCATTGATTACAGGGAGTTGAATAAACTGACGGTGAAGAATAAATACCCGTTGCCTCGAATTGATGATTTATTTGATCAATTGAAAGGAGCTTCTGTGTTCTCCAAAATTGATTTGAGATCGGGTTATCACCAGGTGAGGATTGCAGAGCAAGATATTCCAAAGACAGCTTTTCGGACTCGCTACGGGCACTACGAGTTTATGGTGATGCCCTTTGGATTGACTAATGCTCTAGCAATCTTTATGGATTTAATGAATCGAGTATTTCATGATTGCCTTGACAAATTCCTGGTGGTATTTATTGATGATATCTTGATATATTCTAAATCAGAAGAAGAACATGTCGAACACTTGAGATTTGTGCTACAAAGATTGAGAGAAAAGAAATTGTTTGCCAAATTCTCTAAGTGTGAATTCTGATTGGATCGAGTAGTATTTTTGGGACATGTGGTTACTAAAGAAGGTATAACTGTGGACCCCAGTAAAGTAGAAACAATACTGGAATGGGTGAGGCCGAAGACTGTGAAAGAGATCAGAAGCTTTTTAGGGCTAGCCGGCTATTACAGAAGATTTGTTCAAGGTTTTGCCCGGTTGGCCAAGCCACTTACAGCTCTTACCAGGCAAGGAACTCTTTTTCTATGGACTGATGCTTGTGAAAAGAGTTTCCAAGAACTAAAAAGACGGTTGACTACAGCTCCTATTTTAGTATTGCCAGAGGAAGGTGTAGATTATGATATTTATTGTGATGCCTCGCATAATGGCTTGGGAGCCGTGCTGATGCAAAGGGGTAAGGTGATAGCGTATGCCTCTCGACAGTTAAAAGATTATGAAACACGCTACCCTACCCATGATTTAGAGTTAGCAGCAGTGGTTTTTGCTTTAAAAATTTGTAGGCATTATTTATATGGAGTTAAATGTAATATCTACACCGACCATAAAAGTCTAAAATATTTCTTCACTCAGAAAGACTTGAATATGAGACAAAGAAGATGGTTGGAGCTAGTCAAAGATTATGAATGTGATATTAAATATCAGCCAGGTAAAGCAAATGTGGTAGCCGATGCCTTGAGTAGAAAGATTGACATAGCTCACCTCACCATTCAGATAGAGTTACAGAAAGAGTTTCAGAGGGAACATATTGAGGTGATAAGAAGTCAAGTGGCCAGATTGGAAATTCAACCTAATCTCCTCAATGAAATAAAAGAGAAGCAAATAGAAGATTTGTGGTGCCAGAAAATAAGTCAACAGATATGTGAAGGGAAAGTAACTGAGTTTCAAATGATAGATGGAGTGCTCAAGGTTAGAAACAGGGTATGCATTCCCCAAGATCTGGAATTGAGAAAGAAAATCCTAAGTGAAGCACATGATACACTTTACACTGCTCATCCTGGGGGAGTAAAGATGTATCAGGATTTAAAGAAAGCTTATTGGTGGATAGGTATGAAGAAAGATATTGGAGACTATGTAGCTAAGTGCTTGGTATGTCAACAGGTCAAGGCTGAGCATCAGAGACCTTCAGGTTTGCTTCACCCACTTAGTATTCCTGAATGGAAATGGGAAGATATTTCAATGGATTTCATCATTGGCCTACCTCGAGTACAAAAAGGCTATAATGCATTATGGGTGATTGTAGATAGATTGACTAAATCTGCCCATTTTATTCCAGTGAAAGATAGTTTTACTTCAGATCAATTGGCCCAAATTTATATACGGGAGATTGTGAGATTACATGGCGTACCCAAAACTATTGTGTCAGATAGAGACCCCAAATTTGTTTCAGTTTTTTGGGGTAGTTTACAAAGAGCATTAGGTACGAGGTTGGCATTTAGCACAGCATATCATCCTCAAACAGATGGCCAAACAGAGAGGGTGAATCAAATACTAGAGGATATGTTGAAGGCCTGTTGTTTAGATTATAAAATGACCTGGCATGAAATGATTCCATTGATCGAATTTGCATATAATAATAGTTACCAGTCCACCATTAAAATGGCCCTATATGAGGCTCTTTATGGAAGAAAGTGTAGATCCCCATTACATTGGGATGATATAGGAGAGCGAGATGATTTGAGTCAAGTTCTTGGGCCTGAGTTAACCCAAAGAATGGTGGAAGATATAAAGATTATCAAGACTAGATTGAAGCAAGCTCAGGACAGACAAAAGAGCTACGCGGATTTGAAAAGGAAAGAAGTAGAGTTCTAATCGGGTGATAAAGTTTTTGTGAAAGTAGCCCCTTACAAGCACGTGATGAGATTTGGAAGAAAAGGGAAACTTGCTCCACGATTTATTGGCCCATTTGAAATTTTAGAAAGAGTGGGCAAGGTGGCTTATAGACTTGCACTTCCACCTAGTATGGATCGAGTTCATAATGTATTTCATATTTCTTTAGTGAGAAAATACATTAGCGATCCTTCACATGTCTTAAAATCAGACGATGTGGAATTAAAAGAAGATTTAGCTTATGAGGAGCAACCAGTGCAGATACTGGACAGAAAAATAAAAGAGCTCCAAAATAAGACAATTCCATTAGTGAAAGTATTATGGAAGAATCATAAGGTGGAAGAAGCCACATGGGAGGTTGAGCAACAAATGAGAGAGAGATTTCCCAACTTATTTGTTTAAATTTCGAGGACGAAATTCTTTAAAGGGGGGAAGAAATGTAACATCCGAATTCAGGTGTGTCAGTAAACTCCACTTCCAAAATTACCCCTGGAATGGATTTTACAACTTGTTGTGTAAAGAAATTGCAAAAGAATTAGAGAAAACTACTAAATGAGCAATATTTTTCAAAGGGGGTAAAATGGTTATTTTATAAAGATTCAAGGGATAAAGTGGGAATTAAAATTGAAGGGCACACTTGAAATTATATGGTGGTGCTAAGGGTTTTTGGTAATTGAATAAGGATAAAATAGTAATTTATGAAAAAGGTTAAGGGCAAAATGGTCCAAAAGGCTTATAAATTATATAATCTATTCATTCTCTTCAACAATTGCCGAGAGCTCCATTATTTTTTTAGCTAAAACTTCCCTTAACCAAAATTCGTCCAAAAACCTAGCTAAACCACCTAATTTCCAGAGGCCCCAGTTATAAAAAGTGTAGATCTGTCAATTCTGGTCAGTTCTAAGGTAAGAAATTTAATTTTTAAGATATGTGAAATTTGGGAGTTTGATGGATGATCATATTTTTGGTTGATTAAGGTTGCCAGAAAGAAGAAAAGAAGGTGAATAATTTTAAATCATCTATATAGCCAATAAAAGGTAAGAATTTCATACTTTACATACTTGAAGTAAATTTGAGTTAGGTTATTTAAATAACCTTTACTTATATCAGTATGTGAGGTATTAGAATTAAGGTGATTTATGCTTAAAAGGATAAAGGAATTCATTAGGATTCATGATGTAATTTTTGGCCATAAGGGTAAAAAGGTAATTTTGGCCATAAGGGTAAAAATGTCATTTTATGTGATATAAGTTAATTTTGCTTAATTATGTGCATAAAATGTGTGAAATAACCCTTATATTAAGCTTATATTGTATAATTGAAATTAATTTGAGGCATGATATATATATAAATGCATGAGAAAATAATATGATATTTGAGAAGGAATGAAAAGAATAAGGGAAAATAACAAATGCGCATATTTCATATTATGGTTATATATGCATACATGAGGAATCATAACATATGCATGATTTAGAAAAAATAAAGAAAGAGGAAAAATATTTTCTAAGTCATGCATGTTTTTACAATGACTCATATGATACAGGAAAGCAGAAAACATACTAAAAATCCTTACATGCCAGTTGTACTGTGTGGACAGCAAATAAAATAATCGGTTGTACTGTGTGGACAACCAGCTGTACTGTGTGGACAGCAAAGAAAAAAATATCAGCTGTACTGTGTGGACAGCAAAGAAAAATATCAGCTGTACTGTGTGGACAGCAAAAGAAAGTTATCAGCTGTACTGTGTGGACAGCAAAGAAAAATATTAGCTGTACTGTGTGGACAGCAAAGAAAAAAGAAATATGCGTGTAAGAGAGAATTATATTTTGTATGGTGACTGCAAGTACTATCATATGTAGTCTAAATCGATCAATGAGAATGAGAGAGAAACAAATTAGTAAATATTTTATGAAAGTCATTTGCATTAGAATTATGTATACAAGCCTGTGTGGCTGATAAAGAGTTGAGAAAGATGTACGATCAGAAAATAAAAATGTCATGGCACTCATACATGCATAAATCATAATGAGTGAATCATATCTGTATAGTAAGGAAATGAATAAATGTGTGAAAGAAAAGAATTATGATATGTGTTAAATGCGTGTTCTGTGTCAATTATTTTGTTGTAAATAGTTCAGACACGCTGAGTATGGAAAAGATTATAAAAGATTAATACTGGTACGAAATACTTTAAGTGTTTAGTATGATTTTCTTACTGGGCCATAGTCGCTCACTCCGTTTAATTTAATATTTTACAGGTAAAGAAATGCAGCAAAGGTTCCCGGGGAGCACTAATGAGACATGAGGCTAAGGGAGGAAGACACCATAATTTTGTTGACTTAAATGTTATAATGTATATGTAATATATATATATGACTAGTTTGGAAAATTAGTTATAAAGTTTCTGTGGGTGATAATTTTTAATGATAGTTATTATTATGTACTTATTTTATTTATTATGATTATGTGATGAAAATCCAGTCGATTGGTAGGACTGGTTTGTGTGAATTACAAATTGGGAGTGTTACAGGGCATAATGAAAAAGAGAAAAATATTCCCCGGGCCCTCTAAAATAGGGGAACTCTTGCCATTTTTCTGTAACACACCCAGTGGTTAGGAGAGGTTACATCTTAGGTCATCTCTTGTAACACTTAGGGGTCATTTGGTTGGCGTGTTTTAAAGATTACCTTGATAATTTATCTTTTATTACTTACATTACCTTTTTTTGTTTGTCAGTAATAATAGATTATAACAATTTTTTATTACCAATACTGACATGACAGATAATATAGGTGGTAATTTGATTACCATATTTACCTTAGGTATTAAAAGATAGCCAAGTTAATATTGATTTTATTATAATAATATTATTATTTATTAATTTTTAAGGCAAAAATAAATTTATTTTTAATTAATATAACAAATAATAAAAAAATATTTAAAAATAATAATATTCAAGGGCATTTAAGTAAAATAATTTACTAGTATTATTTTATTACTGTTAACCAAACACATTAATTATTTATATCATCCATTTTTACCAAATTTTATGAAACGTAGTAATAATTTATATTCAGTTTTTTTGTCAGTAATCTATTTTCAAGGTAATCTCCCTATTTTGGTAATAAAACATTATCCAAACCGAACACCCCCTTATGTGTGTCTCTCAAGCGCATAATAGTCATTTTGTATAATTATGATTAATGTATAATTGATTGAATGTTAAATAAATGATAAAATGTGAATTTAGAGTGATAGACAACCATGCATTAGGTAGCCATGCCTATGTGTCAGTTGCTATGTCAGTTGGATATGCTCCAATATTTATAGACCCATGACGTCTTGTGCTACATTCAGGCCCTCCATTATAAGCATGACTTTGACTTTTGCCAGCGTCCTAACTTGGAACATCGTACATGTTCTCATGAAACCTAGAGAATTTATCATCATCATCATCATCCTCCTCATTAACTTCTACTTCATAATCCTCATCCACATCGTTATGATTATTATCATCACCATAATTCCCACCAAACTCTTGGAAACTTTGTGGATGATTCTCCCTTTCTTCCTTATGAACATCTTTAGCTTGTTGATTACCCTTTTCATCAATTGGACTTTTGTTAACATAGAGTTTGGTTGATCCTCATAAACTTCTTGCTTTAACCATCAGAAACTTCAGATCATCATCGTCTACAATATCCATTAGACCAACATCACCTAAGGTAAATATGTGCATATTTGATTGCCTTTGATCGAGTCTTAGATGATAACTTATTCTCGTAATGAATCCTTCAAAATCAATACTTGTGTTAACACACAACTGTTAATGTTTTATTTTACCAAGTTTGAATATATATCAAAGATTCGGACCGATTTTCAGACACGAATTGCACAAGAACCATATAATAAACCATACACAAATCAACACACCAAATTTACTTGGTTTGGGTTCAAAAGATTAGAACCCTACATCCAAGGCAAAGGAATCCTCCAGCAAATCACTAATTAGTAAGAAAAATAGTACAACTTACAGATTAAGAAGCCAATCTAGTAATACAGACACAAACGGAATTGAATCCAGCCTTGTCGACTCGAGTCCTTTCTAAACTCGAGTACCACAACAACCTTGTACACTGACTCAAGTGTTTAGATAGCTAGATCTAAGAAAATATAGTGGATTCATACATTTCTTATAAACCCTAGCAGAGAAGATATGAGGACCCAGAGAGAAAATAATATTCACACCAAAGGCATCCCATTTTTCTTCCAAAGAAACAACCAACGTAAAATGTCTTTCTCTCTTTTCTTTCTCAAAACCAACTAATGGTTAATATCTATTAGTTAAAAAACTTAATCAAGCAAAGACAAAACTGCACCTGGACAATAACTATAGCCTAAACTTTTGCTCTTAATTACAAGACTGCCATTAGTTTTATGTCATAGATTCACAACATCCCTATCTTATTCCCATCAACATATCTTGTCACAGTATCATCACCTTCAATCCATTGCTCTCCATAAAGAATCTTAAATTTAGCTTTTTCCATCTTAACTAAAAATAAAGCTAAAAACATCTGTGTTTTGGCAAAATATATGTGCTGTAAACAGTACTCACTGGTGAACAGTATCTCTCGATAAAAAATAATAACTCCAAAATAAAAAAAATCACAGTTAGCTTGCACAAACAACCAATGCTCTAGTACCAAACTGATGCATAACACCATGCATGAGCAATAAATCCAAAAGGGGTGAGCTAGAAAATATTATTCACTCCAGATTGCACTACTTTACAATTTCTTCAAATTAGGCCTCAAATGCAAACCAATGTAGCCAAGCTTCATACACATATATTTATAACACATTAAACTATCATATCATCAAATGATGTACAAATTATGATCAAGGCAAGGCAATAAAAAATGGAAGAAAATGGTAGTGGCAATTTTGTAATTTTTATACAACTCCCTACTAAGATAAAGAAAACAGTACACAAATTGAAATGACATCAATTTGGAACATAAGCATAATCAAGGCATAAAGAATAAATCCACCAACCTAGGAACTCTACCACCACTTCCTAAACAAGAGGATGGATAAAGGAATTGAGAGGAATATAAACTATGTTTAAATAGACATAAAAAAAAAAAATTCAATGGGTAGGCATTAATACCAACCTGTTCTTCATCTGATTTTTATTTAGACCTAAATTTTTATATTTTTTAACTGTCAATGCAATATTAAACAATATTATAACAACTTTAAACAATAAAACAACATGAAATCACAATATTAAATAGTCTAATAATATAAAATCATATCAAAATTATATTTCACATGAAGTCATAAACATGAATCTACCATACATTATCTGATTTTCAAATGTTCATTAAAAAAACACATTAAAATATGAGCTTGAATCAAGACTGAGTTGAATGTGAATGATTTTGCTGTGAAATCTTTGCAAAGGATGTTAATTCCCTAAGTAAATTGACAATTTTCGTCTCTCCCTTCCTTATGTCAAAATTGAATTATTTATAATGGCTTTCCCATGGGTTTTATTGTTCAATCACAGGTGTAATCTCTGTTAAAGAAATTTTTTTCATGCTACAGAGATTTCGTCCCTTACTGGAAGGTTAAGGACAAAGAGAGAGATAATATTCTCTTTTTCTGCATAAGTTACATTAACAGGGTATTTAAGGGAAATGAATTACTATTATGGTATTTTTGTTTAGGGTTTTAGATGAATGACATATCTGTACACACGATTAAAAAAAGGTTAAAAAAATTCAATATCCCATTTGTTATTATATTGTTGTAGATGGAGCCCCTTGAATAGATTTGACACCTTAGAAAATTTTTTCCACGAAGTTTGATGACACACCAAGAATAAAGAATACAATCAGGGTAGGTTATAAAAGAGCTTCAAAGTTTTAGAAACGCTCTTATCATAGCTTTCAAATATCTAAAAAACTTCCTATATAGACACCTTCTTACAACTTCCTTAGAATCTTAGCTATCTTTCAGGTCTGAGTATATCCTCTAACAAAAATATCTTTGAATTGGTTATTAACTATGGAAAGACAAACTTTCGCTCGTCTTTCTGTGAATGGTTTTGTATGGCAGAATTAAATTTAAATATCTTAGAATTAAATTTAAAAACATTTATATAGAATGATGGTTTTTCAAAATATCTTTAACTCATCTTTCTTTGAAAGGTTTTGTATCGCGGAATTAAATTTGGGTCTTCCATTCTTGAATGAATACAATATTTTCATTACTTTTTAATTTAACCATCGAAACGTAATCATGAAAAAGTAGTCTGGTCAATAAACCTCATACATGATACTTTATAGAGAAAAAATACCCAGATCTAACAATATAGATTTTCTTCTGAATTGATTCTTATGATAAGAGGAAAATGTGAAACCATAGATATTACATGAATTGGCTATAAACTAAAGAAGATGACCGATATTAATTAAGAAAAATACGAAGACATTACGTGAACAACATTTATATAAATTATGTATAATATTTGTATGTAGACAGAAATAGCACACATGATGAACCGAATACAAGGAAACACTTATTTTAATAACAAAAGCTGATCGATTGAGCAACTCGCCACCTCATGCATCACTTTGTTATGGGTTATTGATAGCACCGAGACCGTGATTGTCAGGTGGTGAGGGGCTTCCTATAACACCGACTTTAATAGAGTAATTCATTCTATTAATCATGTGGCCATGTGCTGCTGCTGTCTTCTCTTCTACAAAAATGATCAAAATTATTGCTTTGTTATCAGTTGAATCATTTATCTTGCATAATTATGAATATACACATGAATTTATTTTATACAAAGAGATATTAATTGATGGAATTAATATAAACAAATGGGCTCACTTGTTTGTGGTGATTCCAACAAGCGTAAGCGTAGACTCACTCACAATGTACAAATCCATTGTTTTAAATTAATGAACTAATTAAAGAAAATATATGAGTTTGAAGAGAAATATATATAAAAGATTGACTCACTGGTTTTTGCTGCTTCCGCAAACTTTTGGGAGAACCAACACAGTCTTGGTCTAATTTTGATTCCTCTCTCTAAGAAATCAAAACTGACCCATAAATTGTTGAGTATCTGGCATAACTTTATTTTTTTTAATTCTAACTAAGAAAACAATGTCCTTTGTGGATCACAAAATGTTGGTGTTCGATGCAACTACTAAGCCACAATTTTATCCACTGCCATTCAATTATTCCTTCCTCAAATTTTTTTATGACCTATCTTGATATTTTTCTGCCCTAATCTTTGAGTTGTCCTACTGCCTTACCAGTTTTAACATCTTTTTCGTCGACTACAATTAGAATATAAATTGTGTAAAGTGAGACAGAGTTAAAAAAAAAAAATTAGAAATCCGAGAGTCTGCTGTGAGGAACTTCAAGTACTACAAGAGGTATATATGCATCAGTGTTCTACATTTTCTTTTCGAAAAAATTTCCGTTCTTCTGTAACTCATAATACAGATTTCTTTATACTACAAAGAGACCACAGTACAGATCAACATGTTTAAAATTCAATAATACTGGTGGAATTAAACGCCACCAAATAAATATGTGAAAAGTTAAACACTAAAACTTGTCAATAGGGCAGAGAATAGTTCTCTATTTGCATATTGTTCACGATAATGACCATAAAGAATTCATCATATATGAATTCCTTGCATGATGTGTACACGCATCTGGGAAATTTCCCTTGGAAAATAGAATAAATTTTTATGAGTTCTTATAAATGAATTTCGTTTCCCCTCGTATATAAAAACTCGTTAATGGAAAGTTTTCAATTTCCCTCTAACACGTTAGTGAAAATGGCCCTTTTATTATAAAATTTTAATTACCATGTATAAGGTTTTCTTTTTGAGTCACCACAAAAAAAAAAAAGGGTAGGGTGGTGGTTAGTAAAAAACGCATTTAATTCGCATATTATTAAACATGTATTTTGCAGGTTTCTGTGTTGAATGAATATTTTATTATTAAACACATCGTTTTGATACCTAAGTCTAAAGTATGAAAATATTTTTTAATTCTCAACTAATTACCATATTGTCATTTAAAAAAACCGATTTTTTTTTTTCAAATTTCTAACCTTTCAATTCAAAACATCAAGTTCGTGTTTATAACAGTAGTAAACATTTTTTCACATAATTCTTTTTACACTAGATTGATTTTTTTGTTTTGTCTGGCTCATTTTTTCATCTTCGTTATTCTTCGAATATGTAAACTTTCATTGTCTTTTCCTTTGTTGTTTATAGTTTCGCCATGTTTAAAATTCTTTTAATGTTTAATATATGAGTTGATTTGAGGCATCAATCATTCATTAATCTTGTTGTATATTCGCCTAATTTTGCAATGATTGAATATGATGTATTATGTTACATTAGCTTTAATAACTAATTAAATACTTTATATACAAATTTTTCCCATATCCGAGTTTTATGACTATTTTCTTACAAACATATTTTTTACTATTCACTGTATCATACCCGTATAATTCTCATACTTGTATTTACTAACTATAGGGGGCCTTTAGTGAGAAAAAATTAATGAGATGATAAATATTTTGTTGTTATAAATACTATATTTATAATTTTAACGACTAATTATGTATATTCTTGTTAAAACTAAACGAATTTATACTTTCAATAACAAAATTTTAAATTTCTTACTATAAAACTTAAAAATCTGTCGTTATTGGTCTTATGGATATATAAAAGACTAGAGATGGACATGAACCGAACTGGCCCTGAACATTTCTCTGCTCGAGTTTAACTTGAATAAAAAATAATCTACCTAGAATTAAGCTAAAATTCGTCGAGTTGAAATTAAGGTTTGCTTGAGATTGACTCGAATAAAAATAGTTCGATTTGAATTATGACTCAAATCGATGGCTCGAATGCATTGTTTGAGTTTGTAGCTCATTAACAATGTCGATTTACCTAAATAATAGGTAAAACAATATCGTTTTGTAAATTGGTTTTAGAAACTTTCAGGTTCGTTTAAAAAATTAATAAAAAATCTGAGAAGCATTACATGTTTTGAAAGGTGTTTCCGCTTCAGCAACTTTAAGTTATGCATTCTATCTTTTTTAATTAAGACTCCTAGTTAAAATCCCTTACTTGCATATCATCTTCTTTGTACTTTGATGTTGATAGTCGTCTCCTCATTGGTGTGTTAGGTCATCTCTTGTAACACTTAAGGGTCATTTGGTTAGAGTGTTTTAAAGATTACCTTGGTAATCTATATTTTATTACTTACATTATCTCGTTTGATTTGTTAGTAATAAAAGATTACAGTAAGTTTCTATTACCAATACTGACATGACAAGTAATATATGTGGTAATCTGATTACCACTTTTACCCTAGGTATTAAAATATTACTAAGTTAATCTTGATTTTATTATAATAATATTATTATTTATTAATTTTTAAGACAAAAATAAATTTATTTTTAATTAATATAACAAATAATAAAAAAATATTTATATTCAAAGGCATTTAAGTAAAATAATTTACTAGTATTTTTTTTATTACTGTTAACCAAACACATTAATTTTTATGTCATCTATTTTTATCAAATTTTATTAAACGTAGTGATAATTTATACCCAATAATTTTCTCAGTAATCTATCTTTAAGGTTATCTCCCCAATTTGATAATAAAACATTACCCAAACCAAACGCCCCCTTATGTGTATCTCTCAAGTGCATAATAGTCATTTTGTATAATTATGATTAATGTACAATTGATTGAATGTTAAACAAATGATAAAATGTGAATTTAGAGTGATAGACAACCATGCATGAGGTAGCCATGCCTGTGTGTCAGTTGCTATATCAGTTGGATATGTTCTAATATTTATAAAGTCGTGACGTCTTGTGCTATATTCAACCCCTTCATTATAAACATGACTTTGACTTTTCCCAGTGTCCTGACTTGGAACATTGTACATGTTCTGATCAAACCTAGAGAATTTATCACCATCATCCTCCTCTTCATTAACCTCTACTTCATAACCCTCATCCACGACGTTATCATTATTATCATCACCATAATTCCCACCAAACTCTTGGAAACTTTATGGATGATTCTCCCTTTCTTCCTTATGAACATATTCAGCTTGTTGATTGCCCCTTTCATCAATTGGACTTTTGTTAACATAGAGTTTGGTTGATCCTCGTAAACTTCTTGCTTTAATCATGAATAACTTCAGATCATCATCGTCTACCATATCCATTAGACCCTCATCACCTAGGGTAAATATGTGCATATTTGATTGCCTTCGATTGAGTCTTAGACTATAACTTATTCTCGCAATGAATCTTTCAAAATCAATACTTGTGTTAACACACATCCTTCTCTTACTCTTGTCAACATATCTTGTCACATTATCAACACCTTCAATCCATTGCTCTCCATAAAGAATCTTAAATATAGCTTTTTCTATCTTGACTAAAAATAAACTTAAAAACATAAAAACACCTGTGTTTAGACAAAGTTTATGTGTTGTGAACAGTACTCATTGGTGAACAGTATCTTTCGGAAAAAAATAACTCTAAAACGAAAAATATCACAATTAGCTTGCACAAACAACCAATGCTCTTGTACCAAACTGATGCATAACACCATGCATGAGCAATAAATCCAAAAGGGGTGAGCTAGAAAATATTATTCACTCCAAATTGCATTACTTTACAATTTCTTCAAATTAGGCCTTAAATGCAAACCAATGCGGCGAAGCTTCATACACATATATTTATAACACATTAAACTATCATATCATCAAATGATGTATAAATTATGATCAAGGCGAGACAATCAAAAATGGAAGAAGATGGTAGCGGTAATTTTGTAATTTTTATGTAAATCTCTGCTAAGATAAAGAAAACAGTACACAGATTGAAATGGCATCAAATTGGAACATAAGCATAACCAAGACATAAAGGATAAATCCACCAACCTAGGAACTCCACCACCACTTCCTAGACACAAGAGGATGGACAAAAGAATTGAGAGGAATAAAAACTATGTTTAAATAGACATAAAAATAAAATTCAGGAGGTTGGCGTTAATGCCAACCTGTTCTTCATCTGATTTTTATTTAAACCGAAATTTTTATATTTTTTAACTATCAATACAATATTAAACAATATTATAACAATTTTAAACAATAAAACAATATGAAATCACAATATTAAACAGTCTATCAACATATAATCACAACAAAATTATATTTCACATGAAGTCATAAACATGAATCTACCACGCATTACTTGATTTTCAATTGTTCATAAAAAAAACACATTAACATATGAGCTTAAATCAAGACTGACTTGAATGTAGATGATTTTACAGTGAAATCTTTGCAACAGATGTTAATTCTCTAAATAAATTTGACAATTTTCATCTCTCCCTTGCTTGTGTCAAAGTTGAATTATTTATAATGGCTTTCCCACGGGTTATATTGTTCAATCATAGGTGTTTTCTCTGTTGAATAATTTTTTTTCATACTATAGAGATTTTGTCACTTACTGGAGGGTTAAGGACAAAGACAGAGATGGTATACTCTTTTTTTTCTGCATGAGTTACATTAACAGGGTATTTTAGGGAAATAAATTACTATTGTGGTATTTTTGTTTAGACTTTGGGATGAGTGACATATCTGTATACACGATTTAAAAAAAAAAGGGTAAAAAAATTCAATATCCCATTTATTATTATATTGTTGTAGATGGAGCTCCTTAAAGGGATTTGACACCTAAGAATTTTTTCTGTGAAGTTTGATGAGACATCAACAATAAAGAATACAATCAAGGTAGGTTATAAAAGAGCTTCAAAGTTTTAGAAACACTCTTATCATAGCTTTCAAATATCCAAAAAACTTCCTATATAGACATCTTCTTGCATCTTTCCTAGAATCTTATCTACCTCTAAGGCCTGAGTATATCCTCTAATAAAAAAATCTTTGAATTGGTTATTAACTATGAAAAAACAAACTTTCACTCATCTTTCTTTAAATGGTTTTGTATGGCCGAATTAAATTTAAATATTTTAGAATTAAATTTAAAAATATTTATATGGAATGATAGTTTTTCTAAATATCTTTGTCTCATCTTTCTTTGAAAGGTTTTGTATGGCGGAATTAAATTTGGATCCTCCATTGTTTGAATGAATACAACATTATTGTCATTACTTTTTAATTTAGCCATTGAAACGTAGCCATAAAAAAGTAGTACTGTCAATAAACCTCATACATGATACTTTATAGAGGAAAAATACCCACATCTAACAATATAGATTTTCTTCTGAATTGATTCTTATGATAAGAGGAAACTGTGAAACCATAGATATTACATGAATTGGCTATAAACTAAAGAAGACGACCGATATTAATTAAGAAAAATACGAAGACATTACGTGAACAACATTTATATAAATTATATATAATATTTGTATGTAGACAGAAATAGCATACATGATGAACCGAATACAAGGAAACACTTATTTTAATAACAAAAGCTGATCGATTGAGCAACTCGCCACCTCATGCATCACTTTGTTATGGGTTATTGATAGCACCGAGACCGTGATTGTCAGGTGGTGAGGGGCTTCCTATAACGCCGACTTTAATAGAGTAATTCATTCTATTAATCATGTGGCCATGTGCTGTTGCCGTCTTCTCTTCTACAAAAATTATCAAAATTATTGCTTTGTTATCAGTTGAATCATTTATCTTGCATAATTATGAATATACACATGAATTTATTTTATACAAAGAGATATTAATTGATGGAAATTAATATAAACAAATGGTCTCACTTGTTTGTGGTGATTCCAACAAGCGTAAGCGTAGACTCACTCACAATGTACAAATCCATTGTTTTAAATTAATGAACTAATTAAAGAAAATATATGAGTTTGAAGAGAAATATATATAGAAGATTGACTAACTGGTTTTTGCTGCTTCCGCAAACGGAAGAATCGTTGAAGAGAAGAGGAGAATTAAAAGCAAGGTAACCAGAAAGTACACAGATGGGAACTTGGCAGCCATTTTTATTGATTATGCCTGAGAATATGGTATATCGATTATGTAGACATATTTATAGCAAATTAGACGTGTTTAGGTGCATGGAAATGTTTTTTTCTATGCATGTAATTTTGTCAAATGACATTGAAAGTGTTGTGGGGTGCAATAACTTTGAAAGTTATTTCCAATTTCGAAGTTTAAACTTTGGTAAAACTTTATATTTGAGATTTTATTTTGCACTTTGATGATTTACTAATTGAAATAATATCTTTTACAAATCAATTTTCTCATAAATTAGTTGAAAATAAATAAAGGTAATAATGGGCGCTCTTTAACATAAGAGTCTAAGGGTACATTTTTAAAAATTATTAAGTCAAGCCCCCTCTCAGCCCTTTGTGGCTCAGCCTCAGCTAGGGTTAAGAGGAAATTACATGATTGGAGTTGGAATCACTATGTATCCGATTACCAATTCTGGTTTCTATGTGAATTGACAAATATTGGGTATACTTTAGTCAAAACTTTTGGGAGAACCAACACAGTCTTGGTCTAATTTTGATTCCTCTCTCTAAGAAATCAAAACTGACCCATAAATTGTTGAGTATCTGGCATAACTTTATTTTTTTTAATTCTAACTAAGAAAACAATGTCGTTTGTGGATCACAAAATGTTGGTGTTCGATGCAACTACTAAGCCACAATTTTATCCACTGCCATTCAATTATTCCTTCCTCAAATTTTTATATGACCTATCTTGATATTTTTCTACCCTAATCTTTGAGTTGTCCTACTGCCTTACCAGTTTTAACATCTTTTTCTTCGTCTACAATTAGAATATAAATTGTGTAAAGTGAGACAGAGTTAAAAAAAAAATTAGAAATCCGAGAGTCTGCTGTGAGGAACTTCAAGTACTACAAGAGGTATATATGCATCAGTGTTCTACATTTTCTTTTCGAAAAAATTTCCGTTCTTCTGTAACTCATAATACAGATTTCTTTATACTACAAAGAGACCACAGTACAAATCAACATGTTTAAAATTCAATAATACTGGTGGAATTAAACGCCACCAAATAAATATGTGAAATTCAGTGAAAAGATAAACACTAAAACTTGTCAATAGGGTAGAGAATAGTTCTCTATTTGCATATTGTTCACGATAATGACCATAAAGAATTCATCATATATGAATTCCTTGCATGATGTGTACACGCATCTGGGAAATTTCCCTTGGAAAATAGAATAAATCTTTATTAGTTCTTATAAATGAATTTCGTTTCCGTTCGTATATAAAAACTCGTTAATGAAAAGTTTTCAATTTCCCTCTAACACGTTAGTGAAAATGGCCCTTTTATTATAAAATTTTAATTACCATGTATAAGGTTTTCTTTTTTAGTCACCACAAAAAAAAAAAAAAAGGATAGGGTGGTGGTTAGTAAAAAACGCATTTAATTCGCATATTATTAAACATGTATTTTACAGGTTTCTGTGTTGAATGAATATTTTATTATTAAACACATCGTTTTGATACCTAAGTCTAAAGTATGAAAATATTTTTTAATTTTCAACTAATTACCATATTGTCATTTAGAAAAAGTGATTTTTTTTTTCAAATTTCTAACCTTTCTACTCATCACATCAAGTTCATGTTTATAACAGTAGTAAACATTTTTTCACATAATTCTTTTTACACTAGATTGATTTTTTTGTTTTGTCTGGCTCAATTATCCATCTTCGTTATTCTTCGAATATGTAAACTTTCATTGTCTTTTCCTTTGTTGTTTATAGTTTCGTCATATTTAAAATTCTTTTAATGTTTAATATATGAGTTGATTTGAGGCATCAATCATTCATTAATCTTGTTGTATATTCGCCTAATTTTGCAATGATTGAATATGATGTATTATGTTACATTAGCTTTAATAACTAATTAAATACTTTATATACAAATTTTTCCCATATCCGAGTTTTATGACTATTTTCTTACAAACATATTTTTTACTATTCGCTGTATCATACCCGTATAATTCTCATACTTGTATTTACTAACTATAGGGGGCCTTTAGTGAGAAAAAAATAATGAGATGATAAATATTTTGTGGTTATAAATACTATATTTATAATTTTAACGACTAATTATGTATATTCTTGTTAAAACTAAACGAATTTATGCTTTCAATAACAAAATTTTAAATTTCTTACCATAAAACTTAAAAATCTGTCGTTATTGGTCTTATGGATATATAAAAGACTAGAGATGGACATGAACCGAACTGGCCCTGAACATTTCTCTGCTCGAGTTTAACTTGAATAAAAAATAATCTACCTAGAATTAAGCTAAAATTCGTTGAGTTGAAATTAAGGTTTGCTTGAGATTGACTTGAATAAAAATAGTTCGATTTGAATTATGACTCAAATCGATGGCTCGAATGCATTGTTTGAGTTTGTAGCTCATTAACAATGTCGATTTACCTAAATAATAGGTAAACAATATCGTTTTGTAAATTGGTTTTAGAAACTTTCAGGTTCGTTTAAAAAATTAATAAAAAATCTGAGAAGCATTACATGTTTTGAAAGGTGTTTCCGCTTCAGCAACTTTAAGTTATGCATTCTATCTTTTTCAATTAAGACTCCTAGTTAAAATCCCTTACTTGCATATCATCTTCTTTGTACTTTGATGTTGATAGTCGTCTGCTCATTGGTGTCTTAGGTCATCTCTTGTAACACTTAGGGGTCGTTTGGTTAGAGTGTTTTAAAGATTACCTTGGTAATCTATTTTTTATTACTTACATTATCTCGTTTGATTTGTTAGTAATAAAAGATTGCAGTAAGTTTCTATTACCAATACTGACATGACAAGTAATATATGTGGTAATCTGATTACCACCTTTACCTTAGGTATTAAAATATTACAAAGTTAATCTTGATTTTATTATAATAATATTATTATTTATTAATTTTTAAGACAAAAATAAATTTATTTTTAATTAATATAACAAATAATAAAAAAATATTTATATTCAAAGGCATTTAAGTAAAATAATTTACTAGTATTTTTTTTATTACTGTTAACCAAACACATTAATTTTTATGTCATCTATTTTTATCAAATTTTATGAAACGTAGTGATAATTTATACCCAATAATTTTCTTAGTAATCTATCTTCAAGGTTATCTCCCCAATTTTATAATAAAACATTACCTAAACCAAACGCCCCCTTATGTGTATCTCTCAAGTGCATAATAGTCATTTTGTATAATTATGATTAATGTACAATTGATTGAATGTTAAACAAATGATAAAATGTGAATTTAGAGTGATAGACAACCATGCATGAGGTAGTCATGCCTGTGTGTCAGTTGCTATGTCAGTTGGATATGTTCTAATATTTATAAAGTCGTGACGTCTTGTGCTACATTCAGCCCCTTCATTATAAGCATGACTTTGACTTTTCCCAGCGTCCTGACTTGGAACATTGTACATGTTCTGATCAAACCTAGAGAATTTATCACCATCATCCTCCTCTTCATTAACCTCTACTTCATAACCCTCATCCACGACGTTATCATTATTATCATCACCATAATTCCCACCAAACTCTTGGAAACTTTATGGATGATTCTCCCTTTCTTCCTTATGAACATATTCAGCTTGTTGATTGCCCCTTTCATCAATTGGACTTTTGTTAACATAGAGTTTGGTTGATCCTCGTAAACTTCTTGCTTTAACCATGAATAACTTCAGATCATCATCGTCTACCATATCCATTAGACCCTCATCACCTAGGGTAAATATGTGCATATTTGATTGCCTTCGATTGAGTCTTAGACTATAACTTGTTCTCGCAATGAATCCTTCAAAATCAATACTTGTGTTAACACATATCTTTCTCTTACTCTTGTCAACATATCTTGTCACATTATCATCACCTTCAATCCATTGCTCTCCATAAAGAATCTTAAATATAGCTTTTTCTATCTTGACTAAAAATAAACCTAAAAACATAAAAACGCCTGTGTTTAGGCAAAGTTTATGTGTTGTGAACAGTACTCATTGGTGAACAGTATCTTTCGGAAAAAAATAACTCTAAAATGAAAAATATGACAATTATCTTGCACAAACAACCAATGCTCTTGTACCAAACTGATGCATAACACCATGCATGAGCAATAAATCCAAAAGGGGTGAGCTAGAAAATATTATTCACTCCAAATTGCATTACTTTACAATTTCTTCAAATTAGGCCTTAAATGCAAACCAATGCAACCAAGCTTCATACACATATATTTATAACACATTAAACTATCATATCATCAAATGATGTATAAATTATGATCGAGGCAAGACAATCAAAAATGGAAGAAGATGGTAGCGGTAATTTTGTAATTTTTATGTAACTCTCTGCTAAGATAAAGAAAACAGTACACAGATTGAAATGGCATCAAATTGGAACATAAGCATAGCCAAGGCATAAAGGATAAATCCACCAACCTAGGAACTCCACCACCACTTCCTAAACACCAGAGGATGGACAAAAGAATTGAGAGGAATAAAAACTACGTTTAAATAGACATAAAAATAAAATTCAGGAGGTTGGCGTTAATGCCAACCTGTTCTTCATCTGATTTTTATCTAAACCTGAATTTTTATATTTTTTAACTATCAATACAATATTAAACAATATTATAACAATTTTAAACAATAAACAATATAAAATCACAATATTAAACAGTGTATCAACATAAAATCACAACAAAAATTATTTTTGAGCTACATGGGACTTGGGTAAATTATTATTGAGCTAAGTTCAAGCTTGAGCTTGTTATTGCATAGCTGAATGAGTTTGCGAGCTTACGACTCGGCTAAAATGAAATATCAATACACCTTTAGAAGTTGAAAATATTGTATTTACACCACAAAAATCTTACACTATGATTTTAAATGTTATTGATAAATATATTAGTTTTGAAGTTTAACAATAATTTGACTAGTTGAGTTAGTTTTGAAGTTTAATGGTAAGTTAGAGCTCGAGTCAAAAACTTCCAAGCTCTAGTTAGACCTAAATGTGATTGAGTAGAGCTTGAACCAATCAATACTTTGTTTGATTGTGGCTCTATGTTCACCTACTTTGATTGAGTAACTTTGTATTTAATATTTAAGCTTATTTTAAACTTATTCCAATTCAAACGTGAAACAAATTAACAAATACTATTTAAACACAACATCAACATAAGTTAACACTATATTTTTGGGGTCTTACAGGGCTTAGGCTTGAGCAACCTTTGTTCAAGCCTAAGCTTGAGAAATTAATGAATAAATTTTTTTGTTTAGGTAAGCCAAAGACCCAAATTCTATTCTTTCCAAAGAGGATTTTCTTATGAGTTGAACAATTAAGTTTCAAGCTTGCTTGACCCAATCAACGTGCCTAATCATATCAAAAGATAATGATTATAATAATTATTTATCAAAAGATAGTATAATATAAAAAAATTAAGATCAAAATGGTACTATATCAATAGATACAGAGAATGATATATCCAAAAGATACAAATTCCTTATAGGAATATGATCACATAATGCAAAATATGTGACCACAATATTGTGGAAAATCAAACTGAAAAATGTTATTATAAAAAAAAAAACAATATTATGTATACATATTTTTGGTATATAATTTAAGTACATAGACAATATGTCACTATGTAATTGACTATTACTTTATCTTTGATTTATAATTATCAAATCATATAATGACACATTATTTGTATATCTAAATTGTTTATTAAAATATGTATGCATAATTTTATTATAACAAAAGTTCGTGATTTGTTAAACCCATTTACAAAATATAAATAGTTTAAGAGGTCTTGTTTGATATTTGAATTAGTAAAATAGTTCCCATTAGATAGACATAAACATGAAACTAAAATGCTTAAACTAGAACTATTTTCAAACATAAAAGTTTATGGCATAGTCAAATTTGGGGATTGAGTTGCCAAGGAAGCCAATACGATGCCTATTGTTGATATATACAAGTGTATTTTTCTACTAGTTTATTAGATGAAAATATTGAGTCAATAGTCAAAGTAGTTATAATTAACAAGTCTATTTATTATTATAATATTGTAGATGGAACCCCTAGGAGGGATTTGACACCTAAGAAAATTAATTGCATGAAGTTTGATGAGGCATCAACGATAAATAATACAATCAAGGTGGTGTTATAAAAGCGCTTCAAAGTTTTAGAAACGCTCTTATCATAGCAGTCTTGTATCCAAAAAACTTCTTATATAAACACATTCAGACATCTTTTCTAGAATCTCATCTTTGTCTTTGAGGCTTGAGTATATCATCTAATTAAAATATCTTTGAATTGGCTATAGACAGTAAAAAAACAATCTTTCTCTCATCCTTCTTTGAAAGATTTTGTATGGCCGAATTAAATTTAAATATCTTTGAATTAAATTAAAAAATATATTTACAGAATGATAGTTTTTCAAAATATCTTTGTCTCTTCTTTCTTTGAAAGGTGTTATATAGCCGAATTAAATTTGGATTCTCCATTCTTCGAATGAATACAATATTGTCTCTACTTATTAATTTAACTATTAAAACTTAAAAGTGAAAACACAGTGTTGTCAATAAACTTTATAGAGATAAAAAAACCCTAATCTAACCATATAAATTTTCTTCTAAATCAATTCTTATGATTAGAGAAAACTGTGAAACCATGGATATTACAAGAATTGACTATAAACTAAAGAAGACGACCAATATTAATTTAGAATAATACGAAGGCATTATGTAAACAACATTTATATAAATTATGCATAATATTTATATGTAGACAAATAGAGCATACATGATAAACCAACTTGGAGTAGAATCTTAAAAATCAAATACATTAACGAAACACTTATTTTAATAGCAAAAGCTGATTGATTGAGCAATTCGGCACCTCATGCATCACTTTGTTATGGGACATTGATTGGATTATTCGGAACGTTACTATGATTGTCAGGTGGCGAGGGGCTTCCTGGAACACCGATTTTAATAGAGTAATTAATTCCATTAATCATGTAGCCATGTGCTGCTGCCGCCTTCTCTTCTACAAAAATCATCGAAATTATTGCTTTGTTATCAGTTGAATCATTTATCTTGCATAATTATGAATATACTCATGAATTTATTTTACACAAAGAGACATTAATAGAAGGAAATTAATATAATGAAATGGGCTCACTTGTTTGTGGTGATTCCACAAGCGTAAGCATAGACTCACTCACAATGTGCAAATCCATTGTTTTAAATTAAATGAACTAATTAAAGAAAATATATGAATTTGAAGAGAAATATATAAAGAAGATTGACTCACTGGTTTTTGCTGCTTCTGCAAAAGGAAAAATCGTTGAAGAGAAGAGGAGAATTAAAAGCAAGGTTACCAGAAAGTACGCAGATGGGAACTTGCCAGCCATTTTTATTGATTGTGCTTGAGAATATGGTATATTGATTATATAGACATATTTATAGCAAATTAGAGATGTTAAGGTGCCAATTTTCCCGGAAAAAGTTTTTTCTATGCATGTAATTTTGTCGAATCACTTTGAAAGTGTTGTGCGGTGCAATAACTTTGAAAATTATTTCCAATTTTCAATAACTTTGAAAAGTATTTCCAATTTCGTAGTTTAAACTTTAGTAAAATTCCATATTTGAGATTTTCTTTTTCACTTTGATGACTTACTAATTGAAATAATATTTTTTACAAATCAATTTTCTCATATATTACTAGAAAATAAATTAATTAACATAAGAGTCGAAGAGTACATTTTTAAAAATTATTAAGTTAGTGGGGGCTTCAACCCCCACTCAACTCCCTGTGGCTTAGTCTCTGCTAGGGTTAAGAGCAAATTACATGATTGGAGTTGAAATCACTAGGTATCCGATTATAAATTCTGGTTTCTATCTGAATTGACAAATATTGGATATACTTTAGTTGAAATTTTGGCGGAACTAGTAGGGTCTTGGTCTAATTTTAATTCATCTCTCTAAGAAATCAAAGTTGACCCATGAATTCTTGAGTATCCTACACAACGCTATTTTTTTAATTTCTAACTAAACAAAACAATGTGGTTTTGTGGATCACAAAATGATGGTGTTTGATGCGACTACTAAGCCACCATTTTATTGACTGCCATTCAATTATTCCTTCCCCAAATTTTTATGTGACCTATCTTGATATTTTTCTGCCCTAATCTTTCAGTTGTCCTACTGTCTTACCAGTTTTAACACTTTTTTCTTAATCTACCATTAAAATATAAATTGTGTAAAGTGAGACAGACTTTTAAAAAAAAAAAAAAATAGAAATCCGAGAGTCTGTTGTGAGGAACTTCAAGTACTACAAGAGGTATATTTGATTCAGTGTTCTACATTTTCTTTTCAAAAAATTGCCGTATTTGTAGAACTCATAATACAGATTTCTTAATACTACAGAGAGACCACAGTACAGATCAACATGTTTAAAATTCAATAATATTGGTGGAATTAAACGCCACCAAATAAATATGTGAAAATTCAATGAAAAGATAAACACTAAAACTTGTCAATAGGGTAGAGAATAGTTCTCTATTTGCATATTGTTCACGATAATGACCATAGAGAATTCATCATATATGAATTCCTTGCATGATGTGTACACGCATCTGGGAAATTTCCCATGGAAAATAGAATAAATTTTTATTAGTTCTTATAAATGAATTTCGTTTTCCTTCGTATATAAAAACTCGTTAATGGAAAGTTTTCAATTTCCCTCTAACACGTTAGTTAAAATGGCCCTTTTATTATAAAATTTTAATTACCATTTATAAGGTTTTCATTTTTAGTCACCCCAAAAAAAAAAAGGGTAGGGTGGTGGTTAGTTAAAAACGCATTTAATTCGCATATTATTAAACATGTATTTTGCAGGTTTCTATACTGAATGAATATTTTATTATTAAACACGTCGTTTTGATACCTAAGTCTAAAGCATGAAAATATTTTTTAATTTTGAACTAATTGCCATATTGTCATTAAAAAAAACTCATTTTTTTTTTTTTCAAATTTCTAACCTTTTTATTCATCACATCAAGTTCATATTTATAAAAGCAGTACACAGTTTTTCACATAATTCTTTTTACACTAGATTGAATTTTTCTTTTTGTCCAGCTCAATTTTTCATCTTCGTTATTCTCCGAATATGTAAACTTTCATTGTCTTTTCCTTTGTTGTTTATAGTTTCGTCATGTTTAAAATTCTTTTAATATTTAATATATGAGTTGATTTGAGGCATCAATCATTCATTAATCTTGTTGTATATTCGCCTAATTTTGCAATGATTAAATATGATGTATTATGTTACATTAGCTTTAATAACTAATTAAATACTCCATATACAAATTTTTATATCTATTTCAACCACTGATTTCATGAAAAGTGTTAAAACTATAATTAATATTGTTGTATTTTTAGAAATATATTATTAAAAATATGTCATATTAAACCCGTATATGCGTGTTTTGAATTTTTCCCATATCCGAGTTTTATGACTATTTTCTTATAAACATATTTTTTACTATTCATTGTATCATACCGGTATAATTCTCATACTTGTATTTACTAACTATAGGGAGCCTTTAGTGAGAAAAAATTAATGAGATGATAAATATTTTGTTGTTATAAATACTATATTTATAATTTTAACGACTAATTATGTATATTCTTGTTAAAACTAAACGAATTTATATTTTCAATAACAAAATTTTAAATTTCTTACTATAAAACTTAAAAATCTGTCGTTATTGGTCTTATGGATATATAAAAGACTAGAGATGGACATGAACCGAACTGACCCTGAACATCTCTCTGCTCGAGTTTAACTTGAATAAAAAATAATCTATCTAGAATTCAGCTAAAATTCGTCGAGTTGAAATTAAGGTTTGCTTGAGATTGACTCGAATAAAAATAGTTCGATTTGAATTATGACTCAAATCGATGGCTCGAATGCATTGTTTAATAAAAAATCTTAGAAGCATTACATGTTTTGAAATGTGTTTTCGCTTCAGCAACTTTAAGTTATGCATTCTATCTTTTTAAATTAAGACTCCTAGTTAAAATCCCTTACTTGCATATCATCTTCTTTGTACTTTGATGTTGATAGTCGTCTCCTCATTGGTGTCTTAGGTCATCTCTTGTAACACTTAGGGGTCATTTGGTTGGCGTGTTTTAAAGATTACCTTGATAATTTATCTTTTATTACTTACATTACCTTTTTTTGTTTGTCAGTAATAATAGATTATAACAATTTTTTATTACCAATACTGACATGACAGATAATATAGGTGGTAATTTGATTACCATATTTACCTTAGGTATTAAAAGATAGCCAAGTTAATATTGATTTTATTATAATAATATTATTATTTATTAATTTTTAAGGCAAAAATAAATTTTTTTTTAATTAATATAACAAATAATAAAAAAATATTTAAAAATAATAATATTCAAGGGCATTTAAGTAAAATAATTTACTAGTATTATTTTATTACTGTTAACCAAACACATTAATTATTTATATCATCCATTTTTACCAAATTTTATGAAACGTAGTAATAATTTATATTCAGTTTTTTTGTCAGTAATCTATCTTCAAGGTAATCTCTCTATTTTGGTAATAAAACATTATCCAAACCGAACACCCCCTTATGTGTGTCTCTCAAGCGCATAATAGTCATTTTGTATAATTATGATTAATGTATAATTGATTGAATGTTAAATAAATGATAAAATGTGAATTTAGAGTGATAGACAACCATGCATGAGGTAGCCATGCCTATGTGTCAGTTGCTATGTCAGTTGGATATGCTCCAATATTTATACACCCATGACGTCTTATGCTACATTCAGGCCCTCCATTATAAGCATGACTTTGACTTTTGTCAGCGTCCTGACTTGGAACATCGTACATGTTCTCATGAAACCTAGAGAATTTATCACCATCATCATCCTCATCATTAACTTCTACTTTATAATCCTCATCCACGTCGTTATGATTATTATCATCACCATAATTCCCACCAAACTCTTGGAAACTTTGTGGATGATTCTCCCTTTCTTCCTTATGAACATCTTTAGCTTGTTGATTACCCTTTTCATCAATTGGACTTTTGTTAACATAGAGTTTGATTGATCCTCGTAAACTTCTTGCTTTAACCATCAGAAACTTCAGATCATCATCGTCTACAATATCCATTAGACCAACATCACCTAAGGTAAATATGTGCATATTTGATTGCCTTTGATCAACTCTTAGATGATAACTTATTCTCGTAATGAATCCTTCAAAATCAATACTTGTGTTAACACACATCTGCTAATGTTTTATTTTGCCAAGTTTGAATATATATCAAAGATTCGGACCGATTTTCAGTCAAGAATTGCACAAGAACCATATAATAAACCATATACAAATCAACACACCAAATTTACTTGGTTTGGGTTCAAAAGATTGGAACCCTACATCCAAGGCAGAGGAATCCTCCAACAAATCCACTAATTAGTAAGAAAAATAGTACAACTTACAGATTAAGAAGCCAGTCTAGTAATATAGACACAAACAGAATTGAATCTAGCCTTGCCGACTCGAGTCCTTTCTAAACTCGAGTACCACAACAACCTTGTACACTGACTCAAGTGTTTAGATAGCTAGATCTAAGAAAATATAGTGGATTCATACATTTCTTATAAACCCTAGCAGAGAAGATATGAGGACCCAGAGAGAAAATAATATTCACGCCAAAGGCAACCTATTTTTCTTCTAAAGAAACAACCAACGTAAAATGCCTTTCCCTCTTTTCTTTCTCAAAACCAACTAATGGTTAATATCCATTAGTTAAAAAACTTAATCAAGCAAAGACAAAACTGCACCTGGACAATAACTATAGCCTAAACTTTTGCTCTTAATTACAAGATTGCCATTAGTTTTATGTCATAGATTCACAACATCCCTATCTTATTCCCATCAACATATCTTGTCACAATATCATCACCTTCAATCCATTGCTCTCCATAAAGAATCTTAAATTTAGCTTTTTCCATCTTAACTAAAAATAAACCTAAAAACATCTGTGTTTTGGCAAAATATATGTGCTGTAAACAGTACTCACTGGTGAACAGTATCTCTCGATAAAAAATAATAACTCCAAAATAAAAAAAATCACAGTTAGCTTGCACAAACAACCAATGCTCTAGTACCAAACTGATGCATAACACCATGCATGAGCAATAAATCCAAAAGGGGTGAGCTAGAAAATATTATTCACTCCAGATTGCACTACTTTACAATTTCTTCAAATTAGGCCTCAAATGCAAACCAATGTAGCCAAGCTTCATACACATATATTTATAACGCATTAAACTATCATATCATCAAATGATGTACAAATTATGATCAAGGCAAGGCAATAAAAAATGGAAGAAAATGGTAGTAGCAATTTTGTAATTTTTATACAACTCCCTACTAAGATAAAGAAAATAGTACGCAGATTGAAATGACATGAAATTGGAACATAAGCATAATCAAGGCATAAAGGATAAATCCACCAACCTAGGAACTCTATCACCACTTCCTAAACAAGAGGATGGATAAAGGAATTGAGAGGAATATAAACTATGTTTAAATAGACATAAAAAAAAAAAAAATTCAATGGGTAGGCGTTAATACCAACCTGTTCTTCATCTGATTTTTATCTAGACCTGAATTTTTATATTTTTTAACCATCAATGCAATATTAAACAATATTATAACAACTTTAAACAATAAAACAGCATGAAATCACAATATTAAATAGTCTAATAATATAAAATCATAACAAAATTATATTTTACATGAAGTCATAAACATGAATCTACCATACATTATCTGATTTTCAAATGTTCATTAAAAAAACACATTAAAATATGAGCTTGAATCAAGACTGAGTTGAATGTGAATGATTTTGCTGTGAAATCTTTGCAAAGGATGTTAATTCCCTAAGTAAATTGACAATTTTCGTCTCTCCCTTCCTTATGTCAAAGTTGAATTATTTATAATGGCTTTCCCATGGGTTTTATTGTTCAATCACAGGTGTAATCTCTGTTGAAGAAATTTTTTTCATGCTACAGAGATTTCGTCTCTTACTGGAAGTAAGGACAAAGAGAGAGATAATATTCTCTTTTTCTGCATAAGTTATATTAACAGGGTATTTAAGGGAAATGAATTACTATTATGGTATTTTTGTTTAGGGTTTTAGATGAATGACATATCTGTACACACGATTAAAAAAAGGGTAAAAAAATTCAATATCCCATTTGTTATTATATTGTTGTAGATGGAGCCCCTTGAATAGATTTGACACCTCAGAAAATTTTTTCCATGAAGTTTGATGAGACATCAAGAATAAAGAATACAATCAGGGTAGGTTATAAAAGAGCTTCAAAGTTTTAGAAACGCTCTTATCATAGCTTTCAAATATCTGAAAAACTTCCTATATAGACACCTTCTTACAACTTCCTTAGAATCTTATCTATCTTTCAGGTTTGAGTATATCCTCTAACAAAAATATCTTTGAATTGGTTATTAACTATGGAAAGACAAACTTTCGCTCGTGTTTCTTTGAATGGTTTTGTATGGCAGAATTAAATTTAAATATCTTAGAATTAAATTTAAAAACATTTGTATAGAATGATAGTTTTTCAAAATATCTTTAACTCATCTTTCTTTGAAAGGTTTTGTATCGCGGAATTAAATTTGGATCTTCCATTCTTTGAATGAATACAATATTGTCATTACTTTTTAATTTAACCATCGAAACGTAATCATGAAAAAGTAGTCTTGTCAATAAACCTCATACATGATACTTTATAGAGAAAAAATACCCAGATCTAACAATATAGATTTTCTTCTGAATTGATTCTTATGATAAGAGGAAAATGTGAAACCATTGATATTACATGAATTGGCTATAAACTAAAGAGGACGACCGATATTAATTAAGAAAAATACGAAGACATTGCGTGAACAACATTTATATAAATTATGTATAATATTTGTATGTAGACAGAAATAGCACACATGATGAACCGAATACAAGGAAACACTTATTTTAATAACAAAAGCTGATCGATTGAGCAACTCGCCACCTCATGCATCACTTTGTTATGGGTTATTGATAGCACCGAGACCGTGATTGTCAGGTGGTGAGGGGCTTCCTATAACGCCGACTTTAATAGAGTAATTCATTCTATTAATCATGTGGCCATGTGCTGCTGCCGTCTTCTCTTCTACAAAAATTATCAAAATTATTGCTTTGTTATCAGTTGAATCATTTATCTTGCATAATTATGAATATACACATGAATTTATTTTATACAAAGAGATATTAATTGATGGAAATTAATATAAACAAATGGGCTCACTTGTTTGTGGTGATTCCAACAAGCGTAAGCGTAGACTCACTCACAATGTACAAATCCATTGTTTTAAATTAATAAACTAATTAAAGAAAATATATGAGTTTGAAGAGAAATATATATAGAAGATTGACTCACTGGTTTTTGCTGCTTCCGCAAACGGAAGAATCGTTGAAGGGAACACTCTCTAGATGAGTTGGGAGAGTTGCCAAAGTATGCAACAAACCAACTCGGTCTTCCTCTGCCTCCCCAAGGCCTATTATTCCTCCCGTTAACAACATTTAAAAGTGACCTCAATATTCAAATTTGCTTTATCAAAGAAAAGATCCAATTTATCATTGAAGAAAAAGAAAGCAGCGAGGTTTTCCAGGAGTCACCCTAGTGTTAAAACAGAAGACATGAAATTGATAAGCCAAAGTACCAAATGACACATGTTCAATTCAACACGATTGTTAAAAAACAAATTAATGATACAGATCATATCTTTTCACGTTAGGAAAACAGCATGGAAAGCCATCATGATGGCAGATTTGAAATAGTAAAAAAAAAAAGTTTATTTTCTTAATTTTTACATCAAGTGGCAAGTGATGTAAACCCAATTAAGGGAATATAAGAAATTTTATCATACAATAGTGTGGCACCAATAATTTTAATCGAGGACCTTTTGTCCAAAAAGTTGCCAGGCAAGTCAAACAAGACTGTCCAACATAAACATGGATCTTTCCTTTTTCATTTTTTGCCACTGGTGGACTTTCCTATACTCCCTATTCAATCCAGATGATACAGCCAGATAAAAAAATCTGTGCATACCAATTTTAAGAAGAAACCAAATTCAACTTTTAGTACCAAATCACCTGAACAGACATTAATCCCAGCTTCACGGACATGTTTAAGGGTTTCCAAGCGTTCATCATAACTTCTTGTAGTGATAATATTCGGATAATATTCTCTGGAGGTATCAAGGTTATGGTTATATGCTGTAAGGCCTGCTTTCTTGAGTTCTAAAGCCTGCTGCTTCTCCAGCATGCCTAATGTACAACATACCTCCATCCCCATTTCCCTGGTACATGGCAGATTCAGAAGACAGATTTTCCATTAGATGAACAAAATAGAAACCCTAACACAGGTTAATTGAAATGTCAGAATTTCACAGCACCAAAAAAATCGAAAGGACATCTGTGCATTATAGTCCTTTCAATTTGGGAAGGAAAAAAAAAATCATGATCAACAAAATTGACATAAAAAACTCAATTGAAAATGCAGTAAATATAAATCAGCGGTGCCAGCCCACAGACATTTGCTGAACAGAAAGGTTTAACAGCTGCAGAGCATATGTTATAAGTTGACTGGAAATACTTGGCAATATTTTTTAGCTCTTTTTTATTATTAACATAGTGAAATTTTACTCAACACATGTGTGGAATATGGCTTAAAACGTATTAAGGAGAGTTTGGTCATTATAGGACTTATTGGGGTTTATAATGTCATTCTGTACATTGAGGGCAGTCTGGTCTTTTCACTGAAATATAACCCTAACTATATTAAGGTTGAGCGCTCATTTGATTGAGTGTGAGTCGGCTCCCTGGTTTGCTCTACTCTGGTTTGCGATTAGGGTTTACTGTTCTGGTTCTTTGATTTAGTTGAGCCGAAGGAGAAATCTCTTTGTTTTCTCCGATTGTGTGTTTGTCTTGAGTCTGGTAGAAGGCTTGTTAGGAGGCATTATCTTGCGGTGTATTGTTATTGTGAGAGGTTAATCGGAGGGTATTCTGTAAGCTGTAATCGCTTATGTTCTATAGTGGATTCGACTAGAGACTTGTCTCTACCTTGGATGTAGGGTTTCAAATCGAAACCCGAACCAAGTATTTCTTGTGTTCTTTGTTCCTGCTTTTGTTGATTTCGTATTCTGGATTGTTCTGTTTGGTTGCTTGATAATCTGAATAATCTAAAAGGAATATTCTTAACAAACCTAATCAGTTCTAACAAGTGGTATTAGAGCCAGTTAGGGTTTTATGTTTTGAATGTTCTGGCGATCGATTTCTGGTGATATCTTTGAATCTTTGCTTTAATATATTCTTTCTGATATTACTAATCTTGCTTCTTGCCTAAAGATTGTAAAGTAAATTGTTAGGCAGGAAGAATGGGTTCAACCAGAATCGATGTCGATAAATTTGATGGCAAAGGCGATTTCAACATGTGGAAAAAGAAGATGTATGCGGTACTAGTGCATCAGAAATGTGCGAAGGCATTGGGAAAACCATCTGAGTTCCCAGAAGGTATGACTGATGTTGAAATAGCTGAGGTAATGGAAACAGCCTATAGTCTATTAATTTTGCATCTGTCTGATAATGTGTTGCGGAAAATTGATGATGCTGATACTGCTGCAAAAATATGGTTAAAACTTGAATCCCTATATATGACTAAATCATTGATAAACAAAATATATTTGAAAGAACAGTTGTTTGGTTTTAAAATGGACCCCTCTAAGTCTTTAGATGATAATCTTGATGAGTTTCACAGAATTGTTATTGATCTGAACAGTATTGATGAAAAAATATCAGATGAAAATCAGGCAATAATAATTTTGAATGCTTTACCTGAATCTTTTAGGGATGTTAAGGCTGCTATAAAATATGGGAGAGATTCCTTGTCATTGGATGAAGTCTTAGGAGCCCTAAGGTCTAAAGACTTAGAAATAAAATTTGAGAAGAAATCCATTGGGGAGGGTCTTCAGATTAGGGGCAGACAAGAAAAGAGGATTAATGCAACTAACAAGAAGACATCTAGGTCAAAATCTAAATTTAAGAAAACTTGCTGGTTATGTCATAAGGAGGGCCACTTTAAAAGAAATTGTCCAGAGAAAAGGAAGGTCCTTTCTAATAAAACTGAAAATCTAGAACTAGCAAATTTTCTTGAGGGGTATGAAAGTGCAGAAGTGTTAGTTCTTTCTGAAATAGGGTTAGATGAAGAGTGGGTAATGGACTCAGGTTGTACTTTTCATATGACTCCTAAGAAAGAATGGCTTACTGATTTAAAATACATAAATGGTGGGAAAGTTTTGATGGGGAATGATGACTCCTGTGATGTGATTGCTATTGGTAATGTCAAATTCCAAATGTTTGATGGTTCTATAAAAACTCTTGAAAATGTCAGGCTAGTGCCTAAGTTAAGAAGAAATCTGATTTCTCTTGGCTCACTTGATTTAAATGGTTTTTCATATAAATCTGAAAAAGGAGTTTTAAAAATCATGAAAGGTTCCTTAGTTGTAATGAAAGGAAAATTATCAAATGGGTTATATATATTAGATGGTAGTGTGGTGTCTGATAATATGCATTCTGCTCATGATAATTTTGATGAAACAATCTTGTGGCATAAAAGACTTGGGCATATTAGTATGGCAGGCTTGAATGAATTGTGTAAACAAAAACTTATTGATCAAAATAAGCTTTCTGATTTAAAGTTCTGTGAAAACTGTGTGCTTGGTAAATCCCATAAGTTAAAGTTTTTCACTGCCACATGTAGATCAAATGATATACTTGAGTATGTGCACTCTGACTTGTGGGGTTCTCCTCATGTTCCTGATTCATTATCTCATGCACACTATTTTATGACACTCATTGATGATTACTCTAGGAGAGTATGGGTTTATTTCCTAAAACAAAAAGATGAGGCTTTTGAGTGCTTTAAAGACTGGAAAAATCTAGTTGAAAATCAAACTAATAAGAAAATTAAAGTGCTTAGAACTGACAATGGCCTTGAATATTGCAACAAACATTTTTATGATTTTTGTAAGAAACATGGAATTCTTAGGCACAGAACATGTAGTGAAACCCCACAGCAAAATGGCTTGGCTGAGAGAATGAATAGGACTATCCTAAATAAGGTTAGATGTATTCTAGCTGATTCTGGATTAGACAAGAAATTTTGGGCTGAAGCTGTGGCAACTGCCTGCTATCTAATAAATAGGTCACCATCATCAGCAGTTGGTTTTAAGACTCCAATTGAAATATGGTCTAAAAGACCACCTTCCTTACATCACTTAAAACCTTTTGGATGTCTTGCCTATATACATGTTAGTCAAGGTAAGCTGAACCCAAGAGCTTTAAAGGCTGTCTTTCTAGGCTATCCCACAGGCACTAAAGGCTATAAACTATGGTTGTTAGAAGAGCATAAGTGTGTTGTGAGTAGAAATGTTACTTTTAATGAATTAAAATTCTACAAAGATCTTTTCTCTTCAGAAAGAAAAACTGGGCAGGTTCAGTTTGAGGTGGAGACACCTGGGTCTAGACATCATAGTGCTATAGAGTCTGCATCTCAGTCTATAGAGTCTGGTGAGGGACCTGATTTGGGTTTGGATTCAATTCGTACTTCAAAGTACGAAATCTCAGACTTGAATCAGCAACTCTCACCTCAGAGTCAAGTTCAGTGTCCTCATAGCCCAGGAGAACAAAATCTCTCTAACTATAAATTAGCTAGAGATAGGCCAAGAAGAGAAATAAGACCACCTTCTAGATATGCTCATGCTGATCTCATCTCTTATGCTTTCCAAATTGGAGACTTGATTGAGATGAGTGAACCCTTGAATTACACCCAAGCCTGTGAAAGTAAATATAGCTCAGATTGGTTAAGAGCAATGGAAAATGAAATAGAATCTCTGAAAAGGAATAACACCTGGACACTGGTTGATAGACCACTGAAGAAAAAGGTAATTGGATGTAAATGGGTCTTTAAAAGGAAGCCAGGTATTCCAGGAGTAGAACAGCCAAGATTTAAAGCAAGGGTAGTGGCAAAAGGCTTCTCACAAAGAGAAGGGATAGACTACCATGAAGTATTTTCCCCTGTTGTGAAGCATACCTCTATAAGACTCATATTATCAGCTGTTGTGTTATTTGATATGGAACTGGAACAGATGGATGTCACAACAACATTCCTGCATGGAAATTTGGAAGAACAAATTCTGATGGAGCAACCTGAAGGCTTTGTAAAACCTGGAGCTGAAAACAAAGTCTGCCTGTTTCACAAATCTCTGTATAGGCTAAAGCAGTCTCCTAGACAATGGTACAAGAGGTTTGATGAGTTTGTTCTATCTATTGGTTTTTTAAGATGCAATTATGACCATTGTGTGTATTATTTAAAGTCTGATGTTGGATGTTATGTTTACTTGCTATTATATGTTGATGATATGCTTCTAGCTTCCAAAGACATGTCTGCTTTGATAACCTTGAAACAAATGCTGAAAAGTGAATTTGTTATGAAAGATTTAGGGTCAGCAAAAAGAATATTAGGTATGGATATTGAAAGAGATAGAACAAAAAGATCTTTATTTTTATCACAAATAGGATACATTAAAAGGATATTAAGCATATATAATATGTCTGAATCTAAACCTGTTAGTATTCCTGTGGGTGCTCATTTTAGATTAAAATCTACTGTCAGTTTATCTACTACTGAATCTGAATTCATGAATAAAATACCCTATTCAAATGCAGTAGGTAGTTTGATGTATGCCATGATTGGTTCAAGACCTGATATTGCCTATGCTATTAGCTTAGTAAGTAGATTCATGAGCAATCCTTGCAAAGATCACTGGTATGCTGTAAAATGGTTAATGAAATATCTCAAAGGTACTGCAGACCTTGGGTTATTGTTCACATCTGATCCTACTAACAGTTTTCTTGTAAAAGGATTTTGTGATTCAGATTTTGCAGCTGATTTGGATAAAAGAAGGTCTTTAACTGGCTATATTTTCACCTATGGTGGAAATATTGTGAGCTGGAAATGCAACTTGCAGTCTATTGTGGCATTATCCACAACTGAAGTAGAGTATATTGCCTTAACAGAAGCTGTGAAGGAGGCTACGTGGCTGAAGGGAATCACATCTGAACTGGGTTTGAGTTCAGATATTCCTGTGATTTACAGTGATTCACAGAGTGCCATTCATCTTTCTAAAAACAGTGCATATCATGAGAGGACTAAGCATATTGATGTGAGACTTCATTTCATCAGAGATGTGTTGTCCAGCAAGCAAATATTGATTGAGAAAATCATGACTAGTGTGAATCCAGCAGATATTCTGACTAAAGCTGTTCCTGTGAGCAAGTTCAAGGAAGCCTTGAACTCTCTGAAAATCTGTCAAAAAAAAAAAAAAAAACTATGACAGAAATAAAACTGTAGAGAAGGTCTTCTAGTGGAATGCATTTCATCTCCAAATTTAAGCCAAGGTGGAGTTATGTGGAATATGGCTTAAAACGTATTAAGGAGAGTTTGGTCATTATAGGACTTATTGGGGTTTATAATGTCATTCTGTACATTGAGGGCAGTCTGGTCTTTTCACTGAAATGTAACCCTAACTATATTAAGGTTGAGCGCTCATTTGATTGAGTGTGAGTCGGCTCCCTGGTTTGCTCTGCTCTGGTTTGCGATTAGGGTTTACTGTTCTGGTTCTTTGATTTAGTTGAGCCGAAGGAGAAATCTCTTTGTTTTCTCCGATTGTGTGTTTGTCTTGAGTCTGGTAGAAGGCTTGTTAGGAGGCATTATCTTGCGGTGTATTGTTATCGTGAGAGGTTAATCGGAGGGTATTCTGTAAGCTGTAATCGCTTGTGTTCTATAGTGGATTCGACTAGAGACTTGTCTCTACCTTGGATGTAGGGTTTCAAATCGAAACCCGAACCAAGTATTTCTTGTGTTCTTTGTTCCTGCTTTTGTTGATTTCGTATTCTGGATTGTTCTGTTTGGTTGCTTGATAATCTGAATAATCTAAAAGGAATATTCTTAACAAACCTAATCAGTTCTAACAACATGGCTTTACGTTATGATCAGAAGTCCTTTCCAAATAGTTCCAAGACAAGAAGAAAATAAACATAAACAAATATGACAATAAGAAGAAAAGAGAACTCATATGGTATGAATACAGCCTGCTCACTCGTTTGATAAATTTGTGGTAATGTGTCTCCACAGTATGGTATAATGAACTCATTTATGTTAAAAAAGGTATTCAAGTACAACCAGATCTCAACTTCTTCTTTTACCAAAATAATTTTTTCTTAAATGTTGACTTGTTACCTTATTTCTTTCACATATTCAAGGATGTTGTTGAAATTGGTCTTCCTCCCTATTGTGTCTCTCCATGCAGCACCCATACAAAAACGTGTACTGCCAGCCTCCTTTGCCTAATAAAAGAAATAAAGATGTTGACACCATAGTTATAGCATTGCATAAAAATATGACACCATGGTTATAGCATTGTGTTACATGTAATACAATATGAATTTACCAATAGTCCATAGATATTTGAAAAAAAAACTAACTTGAGACTATAACAAACCAATCAGAGTCATTTTTCAGAAAAATATTCATTTGATCAATTTGTTCAAAACTTACACAGATTGTTTATGTTAGAGTAGAACTGGAATGATTAAATTGCTCTTTCACTGAACTCCATTGACTAATTAAAAAAAGTAATCTCTCTTAATTGATACTGTAAGTAACCAAGATAGCAAATAATTATCACTGTGAGGGGAAAAAAAACATAATACGTGCTGACACCTTAATTCAAGATCTCTTAGCAACGCAGCTGGGACACAAAGAGTGACTCAATACAACATAGAATAACATCAATCAATTATATTAAATAGTGTGATAAAAAGTAGTAAAATAAACTTCTTACTTTCTGTGCTGCCTGCATCACAGTTTCCTTAGTCATTAGCTTTTGTGCTTTTACTCCAGTGTTGTATCTTGAGGATTGAGGACAATACGAACAATCCTCACTACAGCCACCGGCCTTGATAGAGAGAAGAGTGCACTGCTGCACCTCCCTGAAGTTATGAGCGTGTCTGTGAACTTGAGCCTAAAATCAGAAACAGCCTCCAATTAACTCAAGAATTTTATAACCACTGTTGCATTGGAAGTCACATCATCAAACAAGAAACTTTTTAAGCAAACTAGAAAAATCTTGCACAGAACACCAAACTCATTAAGCTACCACTTGACTCTTAACAATTAGGCGACTTAAAGGTCTATTGGGTGGATTCAAGAGACCAGTAACCCTCGATACCGTAGGCCTTTTTGGAGCTAATTTGCCGTTCATACACGTGGAGACAATGTGTCAGTCCATGGATTTTCCTTCCTATTGATTAATTTTTCTAGAGGGTCCAAGGGCTCTCGCATATAAACACCCACAACCAAAATTAACTTTACCAATTAACCATAATTATCACACTGAGAAGTCTACACAATCTCAGAAACCAATAAAAAGATTAGCACACAGATAAATAACGGACTTCCAAACAAGAAACTAAACTATCAAAACACAGTTCTAAACATAACCCACAAAAACTAAAGCTGCAAACAGGAGATTAATAGTTGAAACTAACTCCATGGAAGAGGAGATCGAGAACAGGAGAGTCGTAAATGGACTTGATCTCATCTTTGGACCAGTCGTGTCTAGGGCCTTCTCTGATAGTTCTCTCAGATTCAACTGCAGCCGCTGAATAACACAAACGGGAAGAATGAAATGGGAATAATTTGGACGGTCTTAAGCTTCGTTGAGAAGTTAAAATGGAGCGAATCTGCAGCATTTTTGTTGGTTTAGTTTGAGAATTTTGTCGATGAAAACTGGGAACAAGAGAAGAAAGTTGAAGAGTAAAACTCAACTGCTTTCGCCACCAACCTTAGAGATTTATAGCCGCCAAAAGACTATTTCCATTCCAGGATTGCTAAATGAAAATTTTCCACTTTTTAACTTTCAAGATTCCCGAATGTCGTCTTCGCGAAAGAAAATGCCCATGGCATGGCTATTTTATTTTTTCCTTTTATGTTTGAATTCAATTATAATTTTTTAAAATATTATAGGTGTTATATAAAATTTTTAAGAATTTTTAAAATCAAAAAAAGTTCAAAAGTATTTTAAAATTTTAATATTTTTCAAATAATTTTAAAAATAATAATTATATTTTAAAAAAATTAAACAAAAATAATATTTTAAAATTAGTCAGAGTTTTAATAATTTCAAGAGTCTATTAAATAAATATTTAAATTAATAAGTTTATTTTAATAATTTGGTATTTAAATAAGTGTTAATGTGATTTTTGTAATTTTAATTAAAAGGTGAAATAATCAATTTTTAGTAAAATAAAATAGAATTTACTATCGTAAATAAATGATGGGTGAGAATTTTACTATTTAAAACTTAAAATGTGAAAATTATTTTGGGCAAGAAATAGTCATTTGGCCTTAGTAAATTTTCCCCCTTTTGTTTGAAGAAATTTATAGCCCTAGTCGTCCAGTAAAATCAGGAAAGAGGTCATTTTAATCCCAAAGATCAAACAAGGTGGTTAAATTTTGTTAAATGATGCAAGGTAATTTAGTCATTCTATACAGAGCTTAATAATGTATCCATAATTATTTGTATATGATAGATACAAAACATGTAAAAAATTATACATATTCTAATATGTGTCGAAAATTAGCATAGCACGATGAATATATTGTACAATATAATATATCTCATCAATATAGGTTGATACACTTTTTTAGAAAAATACTAATGTAATAAGGGTGTATATGAGAAATTATAAAATTTTAGAGATGTTTTTAATATTTTCTAAGATGATGATATATTAATCGATTGTTTTACTATTTTATTGTTATTATTTTAAAAAAAAATATGTTATAATATGATATGATATGCAATATATAATATAAAAATTAGATTTTTGATATACGATATAATACATAATTCAATTATTAAGAGTGGAAACAAAGTTTGCTGATTTTTTTTGTTTATAAAATTTTAATGCATTTTATGTTACATTTAATTAAATTATGGTTAGAAATTTTATAATGATACGGGTTTGGATAGGGTTATGAACGAGTTGAGCTACATGGGACTTGGGTAAATTATTATTGAGCTAAGTTCAAGCTTGAACTTGTTATTGCGTAGCTGAATGAGTTTGCGAGCTTACGACTCGGCTAAAATAAAATATCAATACACCTTTAGAAGTTGAAAATATTGTATTTACACCACAAAAATCTTACACCATGATTTTAAATGTTATTGATAAATATATTAGTTTTGAAGTTTAACAATAATTTGTCTAATTGAGTTAGTTTTGAAGTTTAATGGTAAGTTAGAGCTCGAGTCAAAAACTTCCAAGCTCTAGTTAAACCTAAATGTGATTGAGTAGAGCATGAACCAATCAATACTTTGTTTGATTGTGGCTCTACGTTCACCTACTTTGATTGAGTAACTTTGTATTTAATATTTAAGCTTATTTTAAACTTATTCCAATTCAAAAGTGAAACAAATTAACAAATACTATTTAAACACAACATCAACATAAGTTAACACTATATTTTTGGGGTCTTACAGGGCTTAGGCTTGAGCAACCTTTGTTCAAGCCTAAGCTTGAGAAATTAATGAATAAATTTTTTTGTTTAGGTAAGCCAAAATATAAATAGTTTAAGAGCTCTTGTTTGATATTTGAATTAGTAAAATAGTTCCCATTAGATAGACATAAACATGAAACTAAAATGCTTAAACTAGAACTATTTTCAAACATAAAAGTTTATGGCATTGTCAAATTTGGGGTTTGAGTTGCCAAGGAAGCCAATGCGATGCCTATTGTTGATATATACAACTGTATTTTCCTACTAGTTTATTAGATGAAAATATTGAGTCAATAGTCAAAGTAGTTATAACAAGTCTATTTATTATTATAATATTGTAGATGGAACCCCTAGGAGGGATTTGACACCTAAGAAAATTAATTGCATGAAGTTTGATGAGGCATCAACGATAAATAATAAAATCAAGGTGGTGTTATAAAAGCGCTTCAAAGTTTTAGAAACGCTCTTATCATAGCAGTCTAGTATCCAAAAAACTTCTTATATAAACACATTCAGACATCTTTTCTAGAATCTCATCTTTGTCTTTGAGGCTTGAGTATATCATCTAATTAAAATATCTTTGAATTGGCTATAGACAGTAAAAAAACAATCTTTCTCTCATCCTTCTTTGAAAGATTTTGTATGGCCAAATTAAATTTAAATATCTTTGAATTAAATTAAAAAATATATTTACAGAATGATAGTTTTTCAAAATATCATTGTCTCTTCTTTCTTTGAAAGGTGTTATACAGCCGAATTAAATTTGGATTCTCCATTCTTCGAATGAATACAATATTGTCTCTACTTATTAATTTAACTACTAAAACTTAATAGTGAAAACACAGTCTTGTCAATAAACTTTATAGAGATAAAAAAACCCTAATCTAACCATATAAATTTTCTTCTAAATCAATTCTTATGATTAGAGAAAACTGTGAAACCATTGATATTACAAGAATTGACTATAAACTAAAGAAGACGACCAATATTAATTTAGAATAATACGACGGCATTATGTAAACAACATTTATAAAAATTATGTATAATATTTATATGTAGACAAATATAGCATACATGATAAACCAACTTGGAGTAGAATCTTAAAAATCAAATACATTAACGAAACACTTATTTTAATAGCAAAAGCTGATTGATTGAGCAACTCGGCACCTCATGCATCACTTTGTTATGGGACATTGAGGGGATTATTCGGAACGTTACTATGATTGTCAGGTGGCGAGGGGCTTCCTGTAACACCGATTTTAATAGAGTAATTAATTCCATTAATCATGTGGCCATGTGCTGCTGCCGTCTTCTCTTCTACAAAAATCATCGAAATTATTGCTATGTTATCAGTTGAATCATTTATCTTGCATAATTATGAATATACTCATGAATTTATTTTACACAAAGAGACATTAATAGACGGAAATTAATATAATGAAATGGGCTCACTTGTTTGTGGTGATTCCACAAGCGTAAGCATAGACTCACTCACAATGTGCAAATCCATTGTTTTAAATTAAATGAACTAATTAAAGAAAATATATGAATTTGAAGAGAAATATATAAAGAAGATTGACTCACTGGTTTTTGCTGCTTCTGCAAAAGGAAAAATCGTTGAAGAGAAGAGGAGAATTAAAAGCAAGGTTACCAGAAAGTACGCAGATGGGAACTTGCCAGCCATTTTTATTGATTGTGCTTGAGAATATGGTATATTGATTATATAGACATATTTATAGCAAAGTAGAGATGTTAAGGTGCCAATTTTCCTGGAAAAAGTTTTTTCTATGCATGTAATTTTGTCGAATCACTTTGAAAGTGTTGTGCGGTGCAATAACTTTGAAAATTATTTCCAATTTTCAATAACTTTGAAAAGTATTTCCAATTTCGTAGTTTAAACTTTAGTAAAATTCCATATTTGAGATTTTCTTTTTCACTTTGATGACTTACTAATTGAAATAATATTTTTTACAAATCAATTTTCTCACATATTACTAGAAAATAAATTAATTAACATAAGAGTCGAAGAGTACATTTTTAAAAATTATTAAGTTAGTGGGGGCTTCAACCCCCACTCAACTCCCTGTGGCTTAGTCTCTGCTAGGGTGAAGAGCAAATTACAAGATTGGAGTTGAAATCACTAGGTATCCGATTATAAATTCTGGTTTCTATCTGAATTGACAAATATTGGATATACTTTAGTTGAAATTTTGGCGGAACTAGTAGGGTCTTGGTCTAATTTTAATTCATCTCTCTAAGAAATCAAAGTTGACCCATGAATTCTTGAGTATCCTACACAACGCTATTTTTTTAATTTCTAACTAAACAAAACAATGTGGTTTTGTGGATCACAAAATGATGGTGTTTGATGCGACTACTAAGCCACCATTTTATTGACTGCCATTCAATTATTCCTTCCCCAAATTTTTATGTGACCTATCTTGATATTTTTCTGCCCTAATCTTTCAGTTGTCCTACTGTCTTACCAGTTTTAACACTTTTTTCTTAATCTACCATTAGAATATAAATTGTGTAAAGTGAGACAGACTTTTAAAAAAAAAAATAAATAGAAATCCGAGAGTCTGTTGTGAGGAACTTCAAGTACTACAAGAGGTATATTTGATTCAGTGTTCCACATTTTCTTTTCAAAAAATTACCGTATTTGTATAACTCATAATACAGATTTCTTAATACTACAGAGAGACCACAGTACAGATCAACATGTTTAAAATTCAATAATATTGGTGGAATTAAACGCCACCAAATAAATATGTGAAAATTCAATGAAAGCATAAACACTAAAACTTGTCAATAGGGTAGAGAATAGTTCTCTATTTGCATATTGTTCACGATAATGACCATAAAGAATTCATCATATATGAATTCCTTGCATGATGTGTACACGCATCTGGGAAATTTCCCATGGAAAATAGAATAAATTTTTATTAGTTCATATAAATGAATTTCGTTTCCCTTCGTATATAAAAACTCGTTAATGGAAAGTTTTCAATTTCCCTCTAACACGTTAGTGAAAATGGCCCTTTTATTATAAAATTTTAATTACCATTTATAAGGTTTTCATTTTTAGTCACCCCAAAAAAAAAAAGGGCAGGGTGGTGGTTAGTTAAAAACGCATTTAATTCGCATATTATTAAACATGTATTTTGCAGGTTTCTATACTGAATGAATATTTTATTATTAAACACGTCGTTTTGATACCTAAGTCTAAAGCATGAAAATATTTTTTAATTTTCAACTAATTGCCATATTGTCATTAAAAAAAACCCATTTTTTTTTTCAAATTTCTAACCTTTTTATTCATCACATCAAGTTCATATTTATAACAGCAGTATACAGTTTTTCACATAATTCTTTTTACACTAGATTGAATTTTTCTTTTTGTCCAGCTCAATTTTTCATCTTCGTTATTCTCCGAATATGTAAACTTTCATTGTCTTTTCCTTTGTTGTTTATAGTTTCGTCATGTTTAAAATTCTTTTAATATTTAATATATGAGTTGATTTGAGGCATCAATCATTCATTAATCTTGTTGTATATTCGCCTAATTTTGCAATGATTAAATATGATGTATTATGTTACATTAGCTTTAATAACTAATTAAATACTCCATATACAAATTTTTATATCTATTTCAACCACTGATTTCATGAAAAGTGTTAAAACTATAATTAATATTGTTGTATTTTTAGAAATATATTATTAAAAATATGCCATATTAAACCCGTATATGCGTGTTTTGAATTTTTCCCATATCCGAGTTTTATGACTATTTTCTTACAAACATATTTTTTACTATTCATTGTATCATACCCGTATAATTTTCATACTTGTATTTACTAACTATAGGGAGCCTTTAGTGAGAAAAAATTAATGAGATGATAAATATTTTGTTGTTATAAATACTATATTTATAATTTTAATGACTAATTATGTATATTCTTGTTAAAACTAAACGAATTTATACTTTCAATAACAAAATTTTAAATTTCTTACTATAAAACTTAAAAATCTGTTGTTATTGGTCTTATGGATATATAAAAGACTAGAGATGGACATGAACCGAACTGACCTTGAACATCTCTCTGCTCGAGTTTAACTTGAATAAAAAATAATCTATCTAGAATTCAGCTAAAATTCGTCGAGTTGAAATTAAGGTTTGCTTGAGATTGACTCGAATAAAAATAGTTCGATTTGAATTATGACTCAAATCGATGGCTCGAATGCATTGTTTGAGTTTGTAGCTCATTAACAATGTCGATTTACCTAAATAATAGGCAAAATAATATCGTTTTGTAAATTGGTTTTAGAAACTTTTAGATTCGTTTAAAAAATTAATAAAAAATCTTAGAAGCATTACATGTTTTGAAAGGTGTTTTCACTTCAGCAACTTTAAGTTATGCATTCTATCTTTTTAAATTAAGACTCCTAATTAAAATCCCTTACTTGCATATCATCTTCTTTGTACTTTGATGTTGATAGTCGTCTCCTCATTGGTGTCTTAGGTCATCTCTTGTAACACTTAGGGGTCATTTGGTTGGCGTGTTTTAAATATTACCTTGATAATTTATCTTTTATTACTTACATTACCTTTTTTTGTTTGTCAGTAATAATAGATTATAACAATTTTTTATTACCAATACTGACATGACAGATAATATAGGTGGTAATTTGATTACCATATTTATCTTAGGTATTAAAAGATAGCCAAGTTAATATTGATTTTATTATAATAATATTATTATTTATTAATTTTTAAGGCAAAAATAAATTTATTTTTAATTAATATAACAAATAATAAAAAAATATTTAAAAATAATAATATTCAAGGGCATTTAAGTAAAATAATTTACTAGTATTATTTTATTACTGTTAACCAAACACATTAATTATTTATATCATCCATTTTTACCAAATTTTATGAAACGTAGTAATAATTTATATTCAGTTTTCTTGTCAGTAATCTATCTTCAAGGTAATCTCCCTATTTTGGTAATAAAACATTATCCAAACCGAACAACCCCTTATGTGTGTCTCTCAAGCGCATAATAGTCATTTTGTATAATTATGATTAATGTATAATTGATTGAATGTTAAATAAATGATAAAATGTGAATTTAGAGTGATAGACAACCATGCATGAGGTAGCCATGCCTATGTGTCAGTTGGTATGTCAGTTGGATATGCTCCAATATTTATAGACCCATGACGTCTTGTGCTGCATTCAGGCCCTCCATTATAAGCATGACTTTGACTTTTGCCAGCGTCCTGACTTGGAACATCGTACATGTTCTCATGAAACCTAGAGAATTTATCATCATCATCATCCTCCTCATTAACTTCTACTTCATAATCCTCATCCAGGTCGTTATGATTATTATCATCACCATAATTCCCACCAAACTCATGGAAACTTTGTGGATGATTCTCCCTTTCTTCCTTATGAACATCTTTAGCTTGTTGATTACCCTTTTCATCAATTGGACTTTTGTTAACATAGAGTTTGGTTGATCCTCGTAAACTTCTTGCTTTAACCATCAGAAACTTCAGATCATCATCATCTACAATATCCATTAGACCAACATCACCTAAGGTAAATATGTACATATTTGATTGCCTTTGATCGAGTCTTAGATGATAACTTATTCTCGTAATGAATCCTTCAAAATCAATACTTGTATTAATACACATCTGTTAATGTTTTATTTTACCAAGTTTGAATATATATCAAATATTCGGACCGATTTTCAGTAAAGAATTGCACAAGAACCATATAATAAACCATACACAAATCAACACACCAAATTTACTTGGTTTGGGTTCAAAAGATTAGAACCCTACATCCAAGGCAGAGGAATCCTCCAGCAAATCCACTAATTAGTAAGAAAAATAGTACAACTTACAGATTAAGAAGCCAGTCTAGTAATATAGACACAAACGGAATCGAATCCAGCCTTGTCGACTCGAGTCCTTTCTAAACTCGAGTACCACAACAACCTTGTACACTGACTCAAGTGTTTAGATAGCTAGATCTAAGAAAATATAGTGGATTCATACATTTCTTATAAACCCTAGCAGAGAAGATATGAGGACCCAGAGAGAAAATAATATTCACACCAAAGGCAACCCATTTTTCTTCTAAAGAAACAACCAACGTAAAATGCCTTTCTCTATTTTCTTTCTCAAAACCAACTAATGGTTAATATCTATTAGTTAAAAAACTTAATCAAGCAAAGACAAAACTGCACCTGGACAATAACTATAGCCTAAACTTTTGCTCTTAATTACAAGATTGCCATTAGTTTTATGTCATAGATTCACAACATCCCTATCTTATTCCCATCAACATATCTTGTCACAGTATCATCACTTTCAATCCATTGCTCTCCATAGAGAATCTTAAATTTAGCTTTTTCCATCTTAACTAAAAATAAACCTAAAAACATCTGTGTTTTGGCAAAATATATGTGCTGTAAACAGTACTCACTGGTGAACAGTATCTCTCGATAAAAAATAATAACTCCAAAATAAAAAAAATCACAGTTAGCTTGCACAAACAACCAATGCTCTAGTACCAAACTGATGCATAACACCATGCATGAGCAATAAATCCAAAAGGGGTGAGCTAGAAAATATTATTCACTCCAGATTGCACTACTTTACAATTTCTTCAAATTAGGCCTCAAATGCAAACCAATGTAGCTAAGCTTCATACACATATATTTATAACACATTAAACTATCATATCATCAAATGATGTACAAATTATGATCAAGGCAAGGCAATAAAAAATGGAAGAAAATGGTAGTGGCAATTTTGTAATTTTTATACAACTCCCTACTAAGATAAAGAAAACAGTACACAGATTGAAATGACATCAAAATGGAACATAAGCATAATCAAGGCATAAAGGATAAATCCACCAACCTAGGAACTCTACCACCACTTCCTAAACAAGAGGATGGATAAAGGAATTGAGAGGAATATAAACTGTGTTAGAATAGACATAAAAAAAAAAATTCAATGGGTAGGCATTAATACCAACCTGTTCTTCATCTGATTTTTATCTAGACCTGAATTTTTATATTTTTTAACTGTCAATGCAATATTAAACAAAATTATAACAACTTTAAACAATAAAACAACATGAAATCACAATATTAAATAGTCTAATAATATAAAATCATAACAAAATTATATTTCACATGAAGTCATAAACATGAATCTACCATACATTATCTGATTTTCAAATGTTCATTAAAAAAACACATTAAAATATGAGCTTGAATCAAGACTGAGTTGAATGTGAATGATTTTGCTGTGAAATCTTTGCAAAGGATGTTAATTCCCTAAGTAAATTGACAATTTTCGTCTCTCCCTTCCTTATGTCAAAGTTGAATTATTTATAATGGCTTTCTCATGGGTTTTATTGTTCAATCACAGGTGTAATCTCTGTTAAAGAAATTTTTTTCATGCTACAGAGATTTCGTCCCTTACTGGAAGGTTAAGGACAAAGAGAAAGATAATATTCTCTTTTTCTGCATAAGTTACATTAACAGGGTATTTAAGGGAAATGAATTACTATTATGGTATTTTTGTTTAGGGTTTTAGATGAATGACATATTTGTACACACGATTAAAAAAAGGTTAAAAAAATTCAATATCCCATTTGTTATTATATTGTTGTAGATGGAGCCCTTTGAATAGATTTGACACCTCAGAAAATTTTTTCCATGAAGTTTGATGACACACCAAGAATAAAGAATACAATCAGGGTAGGTTATAAAAGAGCTTCAAAGTTTTAGAAATGCTCTTATCATAGCTTTCAAATATCTAAAAAGCTTCCTATATAGACACCTTCTTACAACTTCCTTAGAATCTTATCTATCTTTCAGGTCTGAGTATATCCGCTAATAAAAATATCTTTGAATTGGTTATTAACTATGGAAAGACAAACTTTCGCTCGTTTTTCTTTGAATGGTTTTGTATGGCAGAATTAAATGTAAATATCTTAGAATTAAATTTAAAAACATTTATATAGAATGATGGTTTTTCAAAATATCTTTAACTCATCTTTCTTTGAAAGGTTTTGTATCGCGGAATTAAATTTGGATCTTCCATTCTTTGAATGAATACAATATTGTCATTACTTTTTAATTTAACCATCGAAACGTAATCATGAAAAAGTAGTCTTGTCAATAAACCTCATACAAGATACTTTATAGAGAAAAAATACCCAGATCTAACAATATAGATTTTCTTCTGAATTGATTCTTATGATAAGAGGAAAATGTGAAACCATAGATATTACATGAATTGGCTATAAACTAAAGAAGATGACCGACATTAATTAAGAAAAATACGAAGACATTACGTGAACAACATTTATATAAATTATGTAAAATATTTGTATGTAGACAGAAATAGCACACATGATGAACCGAATACAAGGAAACACTTATTTCGAAAAAATTTCCGTTCTTGTGTAACGCATAATACAGATTTCTTTATACTACAAAGAGACCACAGTACAAATCAACATGTTTAAAATTCAATAATACTGGTGGAATTAAACGCCACCAAATAAATATGTGAAAATTCAGTGAAAAGATAAACACTAAAACTTGTCAATAGGGTAGAGAATAGTTCTCTATTTGCATATTGTTCACGATAATGACCATAAAGAATTCATCATGTATGAATTCCTTGCATGATGTGTACACGCATCTGGGAAATTTCCCTTGGAAAATAGAATAAATTTTTATTAGTTCTTATAAATGAATTTCGTTTCCCTTCGTATATAAAAACTCGTTAATGGAAAGTTTTCAATTTCCCTCTAACACGTTAGTGAAAATGGCCCTTTTATTATAAAATTTTAATTACCATGTATAAGGTTTTCTTTTTGAGTCACCACAAAAAAAAAAAGGGTAGGGTGGTGGTTAGTAAAAAACGCATTTAATTCACATATTCTTAAACATGTATTTTGCAGGTTTCTGTGTTGAATGAATATTTTATTATTAAACACATCGTTTTGATACCTAAGTCTAAAGTATGAAAATATTTTTTAATTTTCAACTAATTACCATATTGTCATTTAAAAAAACCGATTTTTTTTTTTAAATTTCTAACCTTTCTATTCACCACATCAAGTTCATGTTTATAACAGTAGTAAACATTTTTTCACATAATTCTTTTTACACTAGATTGATTTTTTTGTTTTGTCTGGCTCAATTTTTTATCTTCGTTATTCTTCGAATATGTAAACTTTCATTATCTTTTCCTTTGTTGTTTATAGTTTCGTCATGTTTAAAATGCTTTTAATGTTTAATATATGAGTTGATTTGAGGCATCAATCATTCAATAATCTTGTTGTATATTCGCCTAATTTTGCAATGATTGAATATGATGTATTATGTACAAATATAACTAATTAAATACTTTATATACAAATTTTTCCCATATCCGAGTTTTATGACTATTTTCTTACAAACATATTTTTTACTATTCACTTATCATACCCGTATAATTCTCATACTTGTATTTACTAACTATAGGGGGCCTTTAGTGAGAAAAAATTAATGAGATGATAAATATTTCGTTGTTATAAATACTATATTTATAATTTTGACGACTAATTATGTATATTCTTGTTAAAACTAAACGAATTTATACTTTCAATAACAAAATTTTAAATTTCTTACTATAAAACTTAAAAATCTCTCGTTATTGGTCTTATGGATATATAAAAGACTAGAGATGGACATGAACCGAACTAGCCCTGAACATTTCTCTGCTCGAGTTTAACTTGAATAAAAAATAATCTACCTAGAATTAAGCTAAAATTCGTCGAGTTGAAATTAAGGTTTGCTTGAGATTGACTCGAATAAAAATAGTTCAATTTGAATTATGACTCAAATCGATGGCTCGAATGCATTGTTTGAGTTTGTAGCTCATTAACAATGTCGATTTACCTAGATAATAGGTAAAACAATATCGTTTTGTAAATTGGTTTTAGAAACTTTTAGGTTCGTTTAAAAAATTAATAAAAAATCCGAGAAGCATTACATGTTTTGAAAGGTGTTTCCGCTTCAACAACTTTAAGTTATGCATTCTATCTTTTTTAATTAAGACTCCTAGTTAAAATCCCTTACTTGTATATCATCTTCTTTGTGCTTTGATGTTGATAGTCGTTTACTCATTGGTGTCTTAGGTCATCTCTTGTAACACTTAGAGGTCGTTTAGTTAGAATGTTTTAAAGATTACTTTGGTAATCTATATTTTATTACTTACATTATCTCGTTTAATTTGTTAGTAATAAAATATTACAGTAAGTTTCTATTACGAATACTGACATGACAAGTAATATATTTGGTAATCTGATTACCACCTTTACCCTAGGTATTAAAATATTACTAAGTTAATCTTGATTTTATTATAATAATATTATTATTTATTAATTTTTAAGACAAAAATAAATTTATTTTTAATTAATATGACAAATAATAAAAAAATATTTATATTCAAAGGCATTTAAGTAAAATAATTTACTAGTATTTTTTTTATTACTGTTAACCAAATACATTAATTTTTATGTCATCTATTTTTACCAAATTTTATGAAACGTAGTGATAATTTATACTCAATAATTTTCTCAGTAATCTATCTTCAAGGTTATCTCCTTAATTTGGTAATAAAACATTACGCAAACCAAACACCCCCTTATGTGTATCTCTCAAGTGCATAATAGTCATTTTGTATAATTATGATTAATGTACAATTGATTGAATGTTAAACAAATGATAAAATGTGAATTTAGAGTGATAGACAACCATGCATGAGGTAGCCATGCTTGTGTGTCAGTTGCTATGTCAGTTGGATATGTTCTAATATTTATAAAGCCGTGACGTCTTGTGCTACATTCAGCCTCTTCATTATAAGCATGACTTTGACTTTTCCCAGCGTCCTGACTTGGAACATTGTACATGTTCTGATCAAACCTAGAGAATTTATCACCATCATCCTCCTCCTCATTAACCTCTACTTCATAATCCTCATCCACGTCGTTATCATTATTATCATCACCATAATTCCCACCAAACTCTTGGAAACTTTATGGATGATTCTCCCTTTCTTATTTATGAACATATTCAGCTTGTTGGTTGCCCCTTTCATCAATTGGACTTTTGTTAACATAGAGTCTGGTTGATCCTCGTAAACTTCTTGGTTTAACCATGAATAACTTCAGATCATCATCGTCTACCATATCCATTAGACCCTCATCACCTAGGGTAAATATGTGCATATTTGATTGCCTTCGATTGAGTCTTAGACTATAACTTGTTCTCGCAATGAATCCTTCAAAATCAATACTTATGTTAACACACATCCTTCTCTTATTCTTGTCAACATATCTTGTCACATTATCATCACCTTCAATCCATTGCTCTCCATAAAGAATCTTAAATATAGCTTTTTTCCATCTTGACTAAAAATAAACCTAAAAACATAAAAACACCTATGTTTAGGCAAAGTTTATGTGTTGTGAACAGTACTCACTGGTGAACAGTATCTTTCGGAAAAAAATAACTCTAAAATGAAAAATATCACAATTAGCTTGCATAAACAACCAATGCTCTTGTACCAAACTAATGCATAACACCATGCATGAGCAATAAATCCAAAAGGGGTGAGCTAGAAAATATTATTCACTCCAAATTGCATTACTTTACAATTTCTTCAAATTAGGCCTTAAATGCAAACCAATGCAGCGAAGCTTCATACACATATATTTATAACACATTAAACTATCATATCATCAAATGATGTATAAATTATGATCAAGGCAAGACAATCAAAAATGGAAGAAGATGGTAGCGATAATTTTGTAATTTTTATGTAACTCTCTGCTAAGATAAAAAAAACAATACACAGATTGAAATGACATCAAATTGGAACATAAGCATAACCAAGGCATAAAGGATAAATCCACCAACCTAGGAACTCCACCACCACTTTCTAAAAACAAGAGGATGGACAAAAGAATTGAGAGGAATAAAAACTATGTTTAAATAGATATAAAAATAAAATTCAGGAGGTTGGCGTTAATGCCAACCTATTCTTTATCTGATTTTTATTTAAACCTGAATTTTTATATTTTTTAACTATCAATACAATATTAAACAATATTATAACAATTTTAAACAATAAAACAATATGAAATCACAATATCAAACAGTCTATCAACATAAAATCACAACAAAAATTATTATTGAGCTACATGGGACTTGGGTAAATTATTATTGAGCTAAGTTCACGCTTGAGCTTGTTATTGCGTAGCTGAATGAATTTGCGAGCTTACGACTCGGCTAAAATAAAATATCAATACACCTTTAGAAGTTGAAAATATTGTATTTACACCACAAAAATCTTACACCATGATTTTAAATGTTATTGATAAATATATTAGTTTTGAAGTTTAACAATAATTTGTCTAGTTGAGTTAGTTTTGAAGTTTAATGGTAAGTTAGAGCTCGAGTCAAAAACTTCCAAGCTCTAGTTAGACCTAAATGTGATTGAGTTGAGCTTGAACCAATCAATACTTTGTTTGATTGTGGCTCTACGTTCACCTACTTTGATTGAGTAACTTTGTATTTAATATTTAAGCTTATTTTAAACTTATTCCAATTCAAACGTGAAACAAATTAACAAATACTATTTAAACACAACATCAATATAAGTTAACACTATATTTTTGGGGTCTTACAGGGCTTAGGCTTGAGCAACCTTTGTTCAAGCCTAAGCTTGAGAAATTAATGAATAAATTTTTTTGTTTAGGTACGCCAAAGACCCAAATTCTATTCTTTCTAAAGAGGATTTTCTTATGAGATGAACAATTAAGTTTCAAGCTTGCTTGACCCAATCAACGTGCCTAATCATATCAAAAGATAATGATTATAATAATTATTTATCAAAAGATAGTATAATATAAAAAAATTAAGATCAAAATGGTACCATATCAATAGATACAGAGAATGATATATCCAAAAGATACAAATTCCTTATAGGAATATGATCACATAATGCAAAATATGTGACCACAATATTGTGGAAAATCAAACTGAAAAATGTTATTATAATAAAAAAACAATATTATGTATACATATTTTTGATATATAATTTAAGTACATAGACAATATGTCATTATGTAATTGACTATTACTTTATCTTTGATTTATAATTATCCAATCATATAATGACACATTATTTGTATATCTAAATTATGTATTAAAATATGTATGCATAATTTTATTATAACAAAAGTTCGTGATTTGTTAAACCCATTTACAAAATATAAATAGTTTAAGAGGTCTTGTTTGATATTTGAATTAGTAAAATAGTTCTCGTTAGATAGACATAAACATGAAACTAAAATGCTTAAACTAGAACTATTTTCAAACATAAAAGTTTATGGTATAGTCAAATTTGGGGTTTGAGTTGCCAAGGAAGCCAACACGATGCCTATTGTTGATATATACAAGTGTATTTTTCTACTAGTTTATTAGATGAAAATATTGAGTCAATAGTCAAAGTAGTTATAATTAACAAGTCTATTTATTATTATAATATTGTAGATGGAACCCTTAGGAGGGATTTGACACCTAAGAAAATTAATTGCATGAAGTTTGATGAGGCATCAACGATAAATAATACAATCAAGGTGGTGTTATAAAAGCGCTCCAAAGTTTTAGAAACGCTCTTATCATAACAATCTAGTATCCAAAAAACTTCTTATATAAACACATTCAGACATCTTTTCCAGAATCTCATCTTTGTCTTTGAGGCTTGAGTATATCATCTAATTAAAATATCTTTGAATTGGCTATAGACAGTAAAAAAACAATCTTTCTCTCATCCTTCTTTGAAAGATTTTGTATGACCGAATTAAATTTAAATATCTTTGAATTAAATTAAAAAAAATATTTACAGAATGATAGTTTTTCAAAATATCTTTGTCTCTTCTTTCTTTGAAAGGTGTTGTATAGCTAAATTAAATTTGGATTCTCCATTCTTCGAATGAATACAATATTGTCTCTACTTATTAATTTAACTATTAAAACTTAAAAGTGAAAACACAGTCTTGTCAATAAACTTTATATATAATACTTTATAGAGATAGAAAAACCCTAATCTAACCATATAAATTTTCTTTTAAATCAATTCTTATGATTAGAGAAAACTGTGAAACCATGGATATTACAAGAATTGACTATAAACTAAAGAAGACGACCAATATTAATTAAGAATAATACGAAGGCATTATGTAAACAACATTTATATAAATTATGTATAATATTTATACGTAGACAAATATAGCATACATGATAAACCAACTTGGAGTAGAATCTTAAAAATCAAATACATTAACGAAACACTTATTTTAATAGCAAAAGCTGATTGATTGAGCAACTCGGCACCTCATGCATCACTTTGTTATGGGACATTGATGGGATTATTCGGAACGTTACTATGATTGTCAGGTGGCGAGGGGCTTCCTTTAACACCGATTTTAATAGAGTAATTAATTCCATTAATCATGTGGCCATGTGCTGCTGCCGTCTTCTCTTCTACAAAAGTCATCGAAATTATTGCTTTGTTATCAGTTGAATCATTTATCTTGCATAATTATGAATATACTCATGAATTTATTTTACACAGAGACATTAATAGACGGAAATTAATATAATGAAATGGGCTCACTTGTTTGTGGCGATTCCACAAGCGTAAGCATAGACTCACTCACAATGTGCAAATCCATTGTTTTAAATTAAATGAACTAATTAAAGAAAATATATGAATTTGAAGAGAAATATATAAAGAAGATTGACTCACTGGTTTTTGCTGCTTCTGCAAAAGGAAAAATCGTTGAAGAGAAGAGGAGAATTAAAAGCAAGGTTACCAGAAAGTACGCAGATGGGAACTTGCCAGCCATTTTATTGATTGTGCTTGAGAATATTGTATATTGATTATGTAGACATATTTATAGCAAATTAGAGATGTTAAGGTGCCAATTTTCCAGGAAAAAGTTTTTTCTATGCATGTAATTTTGTCGAATCACTTTGAAAGTGTTGTGCGGTGCAATAACTTCGAAAATTATTTCCAATTTCGTAGTTTAAACTTTAGTAAAATTCCATATTTGAGATTTTCTTTTTCACTTTGATGACTTACTAATTGAAATAATATTTTTTACAAATCAATTTTCTCATATATTACTAGAAAATAAATTAATTAACATAAGAGTCGAAGAGTACATTTTTAAAAATTATTAAGTTAGTGGGGGCTTCAACCTGAACTCAACTCCTTGTGGCTTAGTCTCTGCTAGGGTGAAGAGCAAATTACATGATTGGAGTTGAAATCACTAGGTATCCGATTATAAATTCTGGTTTCTATCTGAATTGACAAATATTGGATATACTTTAGTTGAAATTTTGGCGGAACTAGTAGGGTCTTGGTCTAATTTTAATTCATCTCTCTAAGAAATCAAAGTTGACCCATGAATTCTTGAGTATCCTACACAACGCTATTTTTTTAATTTCTAACTAAACAAAACAATGTGGTTTTGTGGATCACAAAATGATGGTGTTTGATGCGACTACTAAGCCACCATTTTATTGACTGCCATTCAATTATTCCTTCCCCAAATTTTTATGTGACCTATCTTGATATTTTTCTGCCCTAATCTTTCAGTTGTCCTACTGTCTCACCAGTTTTAACACTTTTTTCTTAATCTACCATTAGAATATAAATTGTGTAAAGTGAGACAGACTTTAAAAAAAAAAAAAAAATAGAAATCCGAGAGTCTGTTGTGAGGAACTTCAAGTACTACAAGAGGTATATTTGATTCAGTGTTCTACATTTTCTTTTCGAAAAATTACCGTATTTGTATAACTCATAATACAGATTTCTTAATACTACAGAGAGACCACAGTACAGATCAACATGTTTAGAATTCAATAATATTGGTGGAATTAAACGCCACCAAATAAATATGTGAAAATTCAATGAAAAGATAAACACTAAAACTTGTTAATAGGGTAGAGAATAGTTCTCTATTTGCATATTGTTCACGATAATGACCATAAAGAATTCATCATATATGAATTCCTTGCATGATGTGTACACGCATCTGGGAAATTTCCCATGGAAAATAGAATAAATTTTTATTAGTTCATATAAATGAATTTCGTTTCCCTTCGTATATAAAAACTCGTTAATGGAAAGTTTTCAATTTCCCTCTAACACGTTAGTGAAAATGGCCCTTTTATTATAAAATTTTAATTACCATTTATAAGGTTTTCATTTTTAGTCACCACAAAAAAAAAAAAAGGTAGGGTGGTGGTTAGTTAAAAACGCATTTAATTCGCATATTATTAAACATGTATTTTGCAGGTTTCTATACTGAATGAATATTTTATTATTAAACACGTCATTTTGATACCTAAGTCTAAAGCATGAAAATATTTTTTAATTTTCAACTAATTGCCATATCGTCATTAAAAAAAACCCATTTTTTTTCAAATTTCTAACCTTTTTATTCATTACATCAAGTTCATATTTATAACAGCAGTACACAATTTTTCACATAGTTCTTTTTACACTAGATTGAATTTTTCTTTTTGTCCAGCTCAATTTTTCATCTTCGTTATTCTCCGAATATGTAAACTTTCATTGTCTTTTCCTTTGTTGTTTATAGTTTCGTCATGTTTAAAATTCTTTTAATATTTAATATATGAGTTGATTTGAGGCATCAATCATTCATTAATCTTGTTGTATATTCGCCTAATTTTGCAATGATTAAATATGATGTATTATGTTACATTAGCTTTAATAACTAATTAAATACTCCATATACAAATTTTTATATCTATTGCAACCACGGATTTCATGAAAAGTGTTAAAATTATAATTAATATTGTTGTATTTTTAGAAATATATTATTAAAAATATGCCATATTAAACCCGTATATGTGTGTTTGAATTTTTCCCATATCCGAGTTTTATGACTATTTTCTTACAAACATATTTTTTACTATTCATTGTATCATACCCGTATAATTCTCATACTTGTATTTACTAACTATAGGGAGCCTTTAGTGAGAAAAAATTAATGAGATGATAAATATTTTGTTGTTATAAATACTATATTTATAATTTTAACGACTAATAATGTATATTTTTGTTAAAACTAAACGAATTTATACTTTCAATAACAAAATTTTAAATTACTTACTATAAAACTTAAAAATCTGTCGTTATTGGTCTTATGGATATATAAAAGACTAGAGATGGACATGAACCAAACTGACTCTGAACATCTCTCTGCTCGAGTTTAACTTGAATAAAAAATAATCTATCTAGAATTCAGCTAAAATTCGTCGAGTTGAAATTAAGGTTTGCTTGAGATTGACTCTAATAAAAATAGTTTGATTTGAATTATGACTCAAATCGATGGCTCGAATGCATTGTTTGAGTTTGTAACTCATTAACAATGTCGATTTACCTAAATAATAGGCAAAATAATATCGTTTTGTAAATTGGTTTTAGAAACTTTTAGGTTCGTTTAAAAAATTAATAAAAAATCTGAGAAGCATTACATGTTTTGAAAGGTGTTTTCGCTTCAGCAACTTTAAGTTATGCATTCTATCTTTTTAAATTAAGACTCCTAGTTAAAATCCCTTACTTGCATATCATCTTCTTTGTACTTTGATGTTGATAGTCGTCTCCTCATTGGTGTCTTAGGTCATCTCTTGTAACACTTAAGGGTCGTTTGGTTGGCGTGTTTTAAAGATTACCTTGATAATTTATCTTTTATTACTTACATTACCTTTTTTGGTTTGTCAATAATAATAGATTATAATAAGTTTTTATAGAATGTGGTAATTTGATTACCATATTTACCTTAGGTATTAAAAGATTGCCAAGTTAATCTTGATTTTATTATAATAATATTATTATTTATTAATTTTTAAGGCAAAAATAAATTTATTTTTAATTAATATAACAAATAATAAAAAAATATTTAAAAATAATTATATTCAAGGGTATTTAAGTAAAATAATTTACTAGTATTATTTTATTACTGTTAACCAAACACATTAATTTTTATATCATCTATTTTTACCAAATTTATGAAACGTAGTAATAATTTATATTCAGTATTTTTGTCAGTAATCTATTTTCAAGGTAATCTCTCTATTTTGATAATAAAATATTATCCAAATCGAACACCTCCTTATGTGTGTCTCTCAAGCGCATAATATTCATTTTGTATAATTATGATTAATGTATAATTGATTGAATGTTAAATAAATGATAAAATGTGAATTTAGAGTGATAGACAACCATGCATGAGGTAGCCATGCCTATGTGTCAGTTGCTATGTCAGTTGGATATGCTCCAATATTTATAGAGTCATGACGTCTTGTGCTACATTCAGACCCTCCATTATAAGCTTGACTTTGACTTTTGCCAGCATCCTGACTTGGAACATCGTACATGTTCTCATCAAACCTAGAGAATTTATCATCATCATCATCCTCCTCATTAACTTCTACTTCATAATCCTCATCCACGTCGTTATGATTATTATCATCACCATAATTCCCACCAAACTCTTGGAAACTTTGTGGATGATTCTCCCTTTCTTCCTTATGAACATCTTTAGCTTGTTGATTACCCTTTTCATCAATTGGACTTTTGTTAACATAGAGTTTGGTTGATCCTCGTAAACTTCTTGCTTTAACCATCAGAAACTTCAGATCATCATCGTCTACAATATCCATTAGACCAACATCACCTAAGGTAAATATGTGCATATTTGATTGTCTTTGATCGAGTCTTAGATGATAACTGATTCTCGTAATGAATCCTTCAAAATCAATACTTGTGTTAATACACATCTGTTAATGTTTTATTTTACCAAGTTTGAATATATATCAAAGATTCGGATAGATTTTCAGTCAAGAATTGCACAAGAACCATATAATAAACCATACACAAATCAACACACCAAATTTACTTGGTTTGGGTTCAAAAGATTAGAACCCTACATCCAAGGCAGAGGAATCCTCCAGCAAATCCACTAATTAGTAAGAAAAATAGTACAACTTACAGATTAAGAAGCCAATCTAGTAATACAGACACAAACGGAATCGAATCCAGCCTTGCCGACTCAAGTCCTTTCTAAACTCGAGTACCACAACAACCTTGTACACTGACTCAAGTGTTTAGATAGCTAGATCTAAGAAAATATAGTGGATTCATACATTTCTTATAAACCCTAGCAGAGAAGATATGAGGACCCAGAGAGAAAATAATATTCACGCCAAAGGCAACCTATTTTTCTTCTAAAGAAACAACCAACGTAAAATGCCTTTCTCTCTTTTCTTTCTCAAAACCAACTAATGGTTAATATCCATTAGTTAAAAAACTTAATCAAGCAAAGACAAAACTGCACCTGGACAATAACTATAGCCTAAACTTTTGCTCTTAATTACAAGATTGCCATTAGTTTTATGTCATAGATTCACAACATCCCTATCTTATTCCCATCAACATATCTTGTCAAAGTATCATCACCTTCAATCCATTGCTCTCCATAGAGAATCTTAAATTTAGCTTTTTCTATCTTAACTAAAAATAAACCTAAAAACATCTCTGTTTTGGCAAAATATATGTGCTGTAAACAGTACTCACTGGTGAACAGTATCTCTCGATAAAAAATAGTAACTCCAAAATAAAAAAAATCACAATTAGCTTGCACAAACAACCAATGCTCTAGTACCAAACTGATGCATAACACCATGCATGAGCAATAAATCCAAAAGGGGTGAGCTAGAAAATATTATTCACTCCAGATTGCACTACTTTACAATTTCTTCAAATTAGGCCTCAAATGCAAACCAATGTAGCCAAGCTTCATACACATATATTTATAACACATTAAACTATCATATCATCAAATGATGTACAAATTATGATCAAGGCAAGGCAATACAAAATGGAAGAAAATGGTAGTGGCAATTTTGTAATTTTTATACAACTCCCTACTAAGATAAAGAAAACAGTACACAGATTGAAGTGACATCAAATTGGAACATAAGCATAATCAAGGCATAAAGGATAAATCCACCAACCTAGGAACTCTACCACCACTTCCTAAACAAGAGGATGGATAAAGGAATTGAGAGGAATATAAACTATGTTTAAATAGACATAAAAAAAAAAATTCAATGGGTAGGCGTTAATACCAACCTGTTCTTCATCTGATTTTTATCTAGACCTGAATTTTTATATTTTTTAACCGTCAATGCAATATTAAACAATATTATAACAACTTCAAACAATAAAACAGGATGAAATCACAATATTAAATAGTCTAATAATATAAAATCATAACAAAATTATATTTCACATGAAGTCATAAACATGAATCTACCATACATTATCTGATTTTCAAATGTTCATTAAAAAAACACATTAAAATATGAGCTTGAATCAAGACTGAGTTGAATGTGAATGATTTTGCTGTGAAAATTTTGCAAAGGATGTTAATTCCCTAAGTAAATTGACAATTTTCATCTCTCCCTTCCTTATGTCAAAGTTGAATTATTTATAATGGCTTTCCCATGGGTTTTATTGTTCAATCATAGGTGTAATCTCTGTTGAAGAAATTTTTTTCATGCTACAGAGATTTCGTCGCTTACTGGAAGGTTAAGGACAAAGAGAGAGATAATATTCTCTTTTTTTGCATAAGTTACATTAACAGGGTATTTAAGGGAAATGAATTACTATTATGGTATTTTTGTTTAGGGTTTTAGATGAATGACATATCTGTATACACGATTACAAGCGTGAAAAAATTCAATATCCCATTTGTTATTATATTGTTGTAGATGGAGCCCCTTGAATAGATTTGACACCTCAGAAAATTTTTTCCATGAAGTTTGATGAGACATCAAGAATAAAGAACACAATCAGGGTAGGTTATAAAAGAGCTTCAAAGTTTTAGAAACGTTCTTATCATAGCTTTCAAATATCTGAAAAACTTCCTATATAGACACCTTCTTACAACTTCCTTGGAATCTTATCTATCTTTCAGGCATGAGTATATCCTCTAACAAAAATATCTTTGAATTGGTTATTAACTATGGAAAGACAAACTTTCGCTCGTCTTTCTTTGAATGGTTTTGTATGGCAGAATTAAATTTAAATATCTTAGAATTAAATTTAAAAACATTTGTATAGAATGATAGTTTTTCAAAATATCTTTAACTCATCTTTCTTTGAAAGGTTTTGTATCGCGGAATTAAATTTGGATCTTCCATTCTTTGAATGAATACAATATTGTCATTACTTTTTAATTTAACCATCGAAACGTAATCATGAAAAAGTAGTCTTGTCAATAAACCTCATACATGATACTTTATAGAGAAAAAATACCCAGATCTAACAATATAGATTTTCTTCTGAATTGATTCTTATGATAAGAGGAAAATGTGAAACCATAGATATTACATGAATTGGCTATAAACTAAAGAAGACGACCGATATTAATTAAGAAAAATACGAAGACATTACGTGAACAACATTTATATAAATTATGTATAATATTTGTATGTAGACAGAAATAGCACACATGATGAACCGAATACAAGGAAACACTTATTTTAATAACAAAAGCTGATCGATTGAGCAACTCGCCACCTCATGCATCACTTTGTTATGGGTTATTGATAGCACCGAGACCGTGATTGTCAGGTGGTGAGGGGCTTCCTATAACACCGACTTTAATAGAGTAATTCATTCTATTAATCATGTGGCCATGCGCTGCTGCCGTCTTCTCTTCTACAAAAATTATCAAAATTATTGCTTTGTTATCAGTTGAATCATTTATCTTGCATAATTATGAATATACACATGAATTTATTTTATACAAAGAGATATTAATTGATGGAAATTAATATAAACAAATGGGCTCACTTGTTTGTGGTGATTCCAACAAGCGTAAGCGTAGACTCACTCACAATGTACAAATCCATTGTTTTAAATTAATGAACTAATTAAAGAAAATATATGAGTTTGAAGAGAAATATATATAGAAGATTGACTCACTGGTTTTTGCTGCTTCCGCAAACGGAAGAATCGTTGAAGGGAACACTCTCTGGATGAGTTGGGAGAGTTGCCAAAGTATGCAACAAACCAACTCGGTCTTCCTCTGCCTCTCCAAGTCCTATTATTCCTCCCGTTAACAACATTTAAAAGTGACCCCAATATTCAAATTTGCTTTATCAAAGAAAAGACCCAATTTATCATTGAAGAAAAAGAAAGCAGCGAGGTTTTCCAGGAGTCACCCTTGTGTTAAAACAGAAGACATGAAATTGATAAGCCAAAGTACCAAATGACACATGTTCAATTCAACACGATTGTTAAAAAACAAATTAATGATACAGATCACATCTTTTCACATTAGGAAAACAGCATGGAAAGCCATCATGATGGCAGATTTGAAATAGTAAAAAAAAAAAAAGTTTATTTTCTTAATTTTTACATCAAGTGGCAAGTGATGTAAACCCAATTAAGGGAATATAAGAAATTTTATCGTACAATAGTGTGGCACCAATAATTTTAATCGAGGACCTTTTGTCCAAAAAGTTCCCAGGCAAGTCAAACAAGACTGTCCAACATAAACATGGATCTTTTCCTTTTTCATTTTTTGCCACTGGTGGACTTTCCTATTCTCCCTATTCAATCCAGATGATACAGCCAGATAAAAAAATCTGTGCATAACAATTTTAAGAAGAAACCAAATTCAACTTTTAGTACCAAATCACCTGAACAGACATTAATCCCAGCTTCACGGACATGTTTAAGGGTTTCCAAGCGTTCATCATAACTTCTTGTAGTGATAATATTTGGATAATATTCTCTGGAGGTATCAAGGTTATGGTTATATGCTGTAAGGCCTGCTTTCTTGAGTTCTAAAGCCTGCTGCTTCTCCAGCATGCCTAATGTACAGCATACCTCCATCCCCATTCCCCTGGTACATGGCAGATTCAGAAGACAGATTATCCATTAGATGAACATAATAAAAACCCTAACACAGGTTAATTGAAATGTCAGAATTTCATAGCACCAAAAAAATCGAAAGGACATCTGTGCATTATAGTCCTTTCAATTTGGGAAGGAAAAAAAAAAATCATGATCAACAAAATTGACATAAAAAACTGAATTGAAAAGGCAGTAAATATAAATCAGCGGTGCCAGTCCGCAGACATTTGCTGAACAGAAAGGATTAACAGCTGCAGAGCATATGTTATAAATTGACTGGAAATACTTGGCAATATTTTTTAGCTCTTTTTTATTATTAACATAGTGAAATTTTCCTCAACACATGGCTTTACGTTATGATCAGAAGTCCTTTCCAAATAGTTCCAAGTTAAGAAGAAAATAAACATAAACAAATATGACAATAAGAAGAAAAGAGAACTCATATGGTATGAATACAACCTGCTCACTCGTTTGATAAATTTGTGGTAATGTGTCTCCACAGTATGGTATAATGAACTCATTTATGTTAAAAAAGGTATTCAAGTACAACCAGATCTCAACTTCTTCTTTTACCAAAATAATTTTTTCTTAAATGTTGACTTGTTACCTTATTTCTTTCACATATTCAAGGATGTTGTTGAAATTGGTCTTCCTCCCTATTGTGTCTCTCCATGCAGCACCCATACAAAAAAGTGTACTGCCAGCCTCCTTTGCCTAATAAAAGAAATAAAGATGTTGACACCATAGTTATAGCATTGCATAAAAATATGACACCATGGTTATAGCATTGTGTTAGATGTAATACAATATGAATCAACCAATAGTCCATAGATATTTGAAATAAAAACTAACTTGAGACTATAACAAACCAATCAGAGTCATTTTTCAGAAAAATATTCATTTGATCAATTTGTTCAAAACTTACACAGATTGTTTATGTTAGAGTAGAACTGGAACGATTAAATTGCTCTTTCACTGAACTCCATTGACTAATTAAAAGAAGTAATCTCTCTTAATTGATACTGTAAGTAACCAAGATAGCAAATAATTATCACTGTGAGGGGAAAAAAAACATAATACGTGCTGACACCTTAATTCAAGATCTCTTAGCAACGCAGCTGGGACACAAAGAGTAACTCAATGCAACATAGAATAACATCAATCAATTATATTAAGTAGTGTGATAAAAAGTAGTAAAATAAACTTCTTACTTTCTGTGCTGCCTGCATCACAGTTTCCTTAGTCATTAGCTTTTGTGCTTTTACTCCAGTGTTGTATCTTGAGGATTGAGGACAATACGAACAATCCTCACTACAGCCACCGGTCTTGATAGAGAGAAGAGTGCACTGCTGCACCTCCCTGAAGTTATGAGCGTGTCTGTGAACTTGAGCCTAAAATCAGAAACAACCTCCAATTAACTCAAGAATTTTATAACCACTGTTGCATTGGAAGTCACATCATCAAACAAGAAACATTTTAAGCAAACTAGAAAAATCTTGCACAGAACACCAAACTCATTAAGCTACCACTTGACTCTTAACAATTAGGCGACTTAAAGGTCTCTTGGGTGGATTCAAGAGACCAGTAACCCTCGATACCGTAGGCCTTTTTGGAGCTAATTTGCCGTTCATACACGTGGAGACAATGTGTCAGTCCATGGATTTTCCTTCCTATTGATTAATTTTTCTAGAGGGTCCAAGGGCTCTCGCATATAAACACCCACAACCAAAATTAACTTTACCAATTAACCATAATTATCACACTGAGAAGTCTACACAATCTCAGAAACCAATAAAAAGATTAGCACACAGATAAATAACGGACTTCCAAACAAGAAACTAAACTATCAAAACACAATTCTAAACATAACCCACAAAAATTAAAGCTGCAAACAAGAGATTAATAGTTGAAACTAACTCCATGGAAGAGGAGATCGAGAACAGGAGAGTCGTAAATGGACTTGATCTCATCTTTGGACCAGTCGTGTCTAGGGCCTTCTCTGATAGTTCTCTCAGATTCAACTGCAGCCGCTGAATAACACAAACGGGAAGAATGAAATGGGAAGAATTTGGACGGTCTTAAGCTTCGTTGAGAAGTTAAAATGGAGCGAATCTGCAGCATTTTTGTTGGTTTAGTTTGAGAATTTTGTCGATGAAAACTGGAAACAAGAGAAGAAAGTTGAAGAGTAAAACTCAACTACTTTCGCCACCAACCTTAGAGATTTATAGCCGCCAAAAGACTATTTCCATTCCAGGATTTGCTAAATGAAAATTTTCCACTTTTTAACTTTCAAGATTCCCGAATGTCGTCTTCGCGAAAGAAAATGCCCATGGCATGGCTATTTTATTTTTTCCTTTTATGTTTGAATTCAATTATAATTTTTTAAAATATTGTAGGTGTTATATAAAATTTTTAAGAATTTTTAAAATCAGAAAAAGTTCAAAAGTATTTTAAAATTTTAATATTTTTCAAATAATTTTAAAAATAATAATTATATTTTAAAAAAATTAAACAAAAAAAATATTTTAAAATTAGTTAGAGTTTTAATAATTTTAAGAGTCTATTAAATAAATATTTAAATTAATAAGTTTATTTTAATAATTTGGTATTTAAATAAGTGTTAATGTGATTTTTGTAATTTTAATTAAAAGGTGAAATAATCAACTTTTAGTAAAATAAAATAGAATTTACTATCGTAAATAAATGATGGGTGAGAATTTTACTATTTAAAACTTAAAATGTGAAAATTATTTTGGGCAAGAAATAGTCATTTGGCCTTAGTAAATTTTCCCCCTTGCGTTTGAAGAAATTTATAGCTCTAGTCGTCCAGTAAAATCAGGAAAGAGGTCATTTTAATCCCAAAGATCAAACAAAGTGGTTAAATTTTGTTAAATGATGCAAGGTAATTTAGTCATTCTATTCAGATAGCTTAATAATGTATCCATAATTATTTGTATATGATAGATACAAAACATGTAAAAAATTATACATATTCTAATATGTGTCGAAAATTAGCATAGTACGATGAATATATTGTACGATACAATATATCTCATCAATATAGGTTGATACACTTTTTTAGAAAAATACTGATGTAATGAGGGTGTATATAAGAAATTATAAAATTTTAGAGATATTTTTAATATTTTCTAAGATGATGATATATTAATAGATTGTTTTACTATTTTATTATTATTATTTTAAAAAAATACATGTTATAATATGATATGATATGCAATATATAATATAAAAATTAGAATTTTGATATACGATATGATACATAATTCAATTATTAAGAGTGGAAACGAAGTTTGCTGATTTTTTTTTTTGATTATAAAATTTTAATGCATTTTATGTTACATTTAATTAAATTATGGTTAGAAATTTTATAATGACACGGGTTTGGATAGGGTTATGAACGAGTTCAGCTACATGGGACTTGGGTAAATTATTATTGAGCTAAGTTCAAGCTTGAGCTTGTTATTGCCTGGCTGAATGAGTTTGCGAGCTTACGACTCGGCTAAAATAAAATATCAATACACCTTTAGAAGTTGAAAATATTGTATTTACACCACAAAAATCTTACACCATGATTTTAAATGTTATTGATAAATATATTAGTTTTGAAGTTTAACAATAATTTGTCTAGTTGAGTTAGTTTTGAAGTTTAATGGTAAGTTAGAGCTCGAGTCAAAAACTTCCAAGCTCTAGTTAGACCTAAATGTGATTGAGTAGAGCTTGAACCAATCAATACTTTGTTTGATTGTGGCTCTACGTTCACCTACTTTGATTGAGTAACTTTGTATTTAATATTTAAGCTTATTTTAAACTTATTCCAATTCAAACGTGAAACAAATTAACAAATACTATTTAAACACAACATCAATATAAGTTAACACTATATTTTTGGGGTCTTACAGGGCTTAGGCTTGAGCAACCTTTGTTCAAGCCTAAGCTTGAGAAATTAATGAATAAATTTTTTTGTTTAGGTAAACCAAAGACCCAAATTCTATTCTTTCCAAAGAGGATTTTCTTATGAGTTGAACAATTAAGTTTCAAGCTTGCTTGACCCAATCAACGTGCCTAATCATATCAAAAGATAATGATTATAATAATTATTTATCAAAAGATAGTATAATATAAAAAAATTAAGATCAAAATGGTACCATATCAATAGATACAGAGAATGATATATCCAAAAGATACAAATTCCTTATAGGAATATGATCAGATAATGCAAAATATGTGACCACAATATTGTGGAAAATCAAACTGAAAAATGTTATTATAATAAAAAAAACAATATTATGTGTACATATTTTTGGTATATAATTTAAGTACATAGACAATATGTCACTATGTAATTGACTATTACTTTATCTTTGATTTATAATTATTCAATCATATAATGATACATTATTTGTATATCTAAATTGTGTATTAAAATATATATGCATAATTTTATTATAACAAAAGTTCGTGATTTGTTAAACCCATTTACAAAATATAAATAGTTTAAGAGGTCTTGTTTGATATTTGAATTAGTAAAATAGTTCCCATTAGATAGACATAAACATGAAACTAAAATGCTTAAACTAGAACTATTTTCAAACATAAAAGTTTATGGCATAGTCAAATTTGGGGTTTGAGTTGCCAAGGAAGCCAATACGATGCCTATTGTTGATATACACAAGTGTATTTTTCTACTAGTTTATTAGATGAAAATATTGAGTCAATAGTCAAAGTAGTTATAATTAACAAGGCTATTTATTATTATAATATTGTAGATGGAACCCCTAGGAGGGATTTGACACCTAAGAAAATTAATTGCATGAAGTTTGATGAGGCATCAACGATAAATAATACAATCAAGGTGGTGTTATAAAAGCGCTTCAAAGTTTTAGAAACGCTCTTATCATAGCAGTCTAGTATTCAAAAAACTTCTTATATAAACACATTCAGACATTTTTTCTAGAATCTCATATTTGTCTTTGAGGCTTGAGTATATCATCTAATTAAAATATCTTTGAATTGGCTATAGACAGTAAAAAAACAATCTTTCTCTCATCCTTCTTTGAAAGATTTTGTATGACCGAATTAAATTTAAATATCTTTGAATTAAATTAAAAAATATATTTACAGAATGATAGTTTTTCAAAATATCTTTGTCTCATCTTTCTTTGAAAGGTGTTGTATAGCCGAATTAAATTTGGATTCTCCATTCTTGGAATGAATACAATATTGTCTCTACTTATTAATTTAACTATTAAAACTTAAAAGTGAAAACACAGTCTTGTCAATAAACTTTATATATAATACTTTATAGAGATAAATAAACCCTAATCTAACCATATAAATTTTCTTTTAAATCAATTCTTATGATTAGAGAAAACTGTGAAACCATGGATATTACAAGAATTGACTATAAACTAAAGAAGACGACCAATATTAATTAAGAATAATTTGAAGGCATTATGTAAACAACATTTATATAAATTATGTATAATATTTATACGTAGACAAATATAGCATACATGATAAACCAACTTGGAGAAGAATCTTAAAAATCAAATACATTAACGAAACACTTATTTTAATAGCAAAAGCTGATTGATTGAGCAACTCGGCACCTCATGCATCACTTTGTTATGGGACATTGATGGGATTATTCGGAACGTTACTATGATTGTCAGGTGGCGAGGGGCTTCCATTAACACCGATTTTAATAGAGTAATTAATTCCATTAATCATGTGGCCATGTGCTGCTGCCGTCTTCTCTTCTACAAAAGTCATCGAAATTATTGGTTTGTTATCAGTTGAATCATTTATCTTGCATAATTATGAATATACTCATGAATTTATTTTACACAAAGAAATATTAATAGACGGAAATTAATATAATGAAATGGGCTCACTTGTTTGTGGTGATTCCACAAGCGTAAGCATAGACTCACTCACAATGTGCAAATCCATGTTTTAAATTAAATGAACTAATTAAAGAAAATATATGAATTTGAAGAGAAATATATAAAGAAGATTGACTCACTGGTTTTTGCTGCTTCTGCAAAAGGAAAAATCGTTGAAGAGAAGAGGAGAATTAAAAGCAAGGTTACCAGAAAGTACGCAGATGGGAACTTGCCAGCCATTTTTATTGATTGTGCTTGAGAATATGGTATATTGATTATATAGACATATTTATAGCAAATTAGAGATGTTAAGGTGCCAATTTTCCTGGAAAAAGTTTTTTCTATGCATGTAATTTTGTCGAATCACTTTGAAAGTGTTGTGCGGTGCAATAACTTTGAAAATTATTTCCAATTTTCAATAACTTTGAAAAGTATTTCCAATTTCGTAGTTTAAACTTTAGTAAAATTCCATATTTGAGATTTTCTTTTTCACTTTGATGACTTACTAATTGAAATAATATTTTTTACAAATCAATTTTCTCATATATTACTAGAAAATAAATTAATTAACATAAGAGTCGAAGAGTACATTTTTAAAAATTATTAAGTTAGTGGGGGCTTCAACCCCCACTCAACTCCCTGTGGCTTAGTCTCTGCTAGGGTTAAGAGCAAATTACATGATTGGAGTTGAAATCACTAGGTATCCGATTATAAATTCTGGTTTCTATCTGAATTGACAAATATTGGATATACTTTAGTTGAAATTTTGGCGGAACTAGTAGGGTCTTGGTCTAATTTTAATTCATCTCTCTAAGAAATCAAAGTTGACCCATGAATTCTTGAGTATCCTACACAACGCTATTTTTTTAATTTCTAACTAAACAAAACAATGTGGTTTTGTGGATCACAAAATGATGGTGTTTGATGCGACTACTAAGCCACCATTTTATTGACTGCCATTCAATTATTCCTTCCCCAAATTTTTATGTGACCTATCTTGATATTTTTCTGCCCTAATCTTTCAGTTGTCCTACTGTCTTACCAGTTTTAACACTTTTTTCTTAATCTACCATTAAAATATAAATTGTGTAAAGTGAGACAGACTTTAAAAAAAAAAAAAAAAAATAGAAATTCGAGAGTCTGTTGTGAGGAACTTCAAGTACTACAAGAGGTATATTTGATTCAGTGTTCTACATTTTCTTTTCAAAAAATTACCGTATTTGTAGAACTCATAATACAGATTTCTTAATACTACAGAGAGACCACAGTACAGATCAACATGTTTAAAATTCAATAATATTGGTGGAATTAAACGCCACCAAATAAATATGTGAAAATTCAATGAAAAGATAAACACTAAAACTTGTCAATAGGGTAGAGAATAGTTCTCTATTTGCATATTGTTCACGATAATGACCATAGAGAATTCATCATATATGAATTCCTTGCATGATGTGTACACGCATCTGGGAAATTTCCCATGGAAAATAGAATAAATTTTTATTAGTTCATATAAATGAATTTCGTTTCCCTTCGTATATAAAAACTCGTTAATGGAAAGTTTTCAATTTCCCTCTAACACGTTAGTGAAAATGGCCCTTTTATTATAAAATTTTAATTACCATTTATAAGGTTTTCATTTTTAGTCACCCCAAAGAAAAAAAGGGTAGGGTGGTGGTTAGTTAAAAACGCATTTAATTCGCATATTATTAAACATGTATTTTGCCGGTTTCTATACTGAATGAATATTTTATTATTAAACACGTCGTTTTGATACCTAAGTCTAAAGCATGAAAATATTTTTTAATTTTCAACTAATTGCCATATTGTCATTAAAAAAAACCCTTTTTTTTTTCAAATTTCTAATCTTTTTATTCATCACATCAAGTTCATATTTATAACAGCAGTACACAGTTTTTCACATAATTCTTTTTACACTAGATTGAATTTTTCTTTTTGTCCAGCTCAATTTTTCATCTTTGTTATTCTCCGAATATGTAAACTTTCATTGTCTTTTCCTTTGTTGTTTATAGTTTCGTCATGTTTAAAATTCTTTTAATATTTAATATATGAGTTGATTTGAGGCATCAATCATTCATTAATCTTGTTGTATATTCGCCTAATTTTGCAATGATTAAATATGATGTATTATGTTACATTAGCTTTAATAACTAATTAAATACTCCATATACAAATTTTTATATCTATTTCAACCACGGATTTCATAAAAAGTGTTAAAATTATAATTAATATTGTTGTATTTTTAGAAATATATTATTAAAAATATGTCATATTAAACCCGTATATACGTGTTTTGAATTTTTCCCATATCCGAGTTTTATGACTATTTTCTTACAAACATATTTTTTACTATTCATTGTATCATACCCGTATAATTCTCATACTTACATTTACTAACTATAGGGAGCCTTTAGTGAGAAAAAAATTAATGAGATGATAAATATTTTGTTGTTATAAATACTATATTTATAATTTTAACAACTAATTATGTATATTCTTGTTAAAACTAAACAAATTTATACTTTTAATAACAAAATTTTAAATTTCTTGCTATAAAACTTAAAAATCTGTCGTTATTGGTCTTATGGATATATAAAATACTAGAGATGGACATGAACCGAACTGACCCTAAACATCTCTCTGCTCGAGTTTCACTTGAATAAAAAATAATCTATCTAGAATTCAACTAAAATTCGTCGAGTTGAAATTAAGGTTTGCTTGAGATTGACTCGAATAAAAATAGTTCGATTTGAATTATGACTCAAATCGATGGCTCGAATGCATTGTTTCAGTTTGTAGCTCATTAACAATGTTGATTTACCTAAATAATAGGCAAAATAATATCGTTTTGTAAATTCGTTTTAGAAACTTTTAGGTTCGTTTAAAAAATTAATAAAAAATTTAAGAAGCATTACATGTTTTGAAAGGTGTGTTCGCTTCAGCGACTTTAAGTTATGCATTCTATCTTTTTAAATTAAGACTCCTAGTTAAAATCCCTTACATGCATATCATCTTCTTTGTACTTTGATGTTGATAGTCGTCTCCTCATTGGTGTCTTAGGTCATCTCTTGTAACACTTAGGGGTCGTTTGGTTGGCGTGTTTTAACGATTACCTTGATAATTTATCTTTTATTACTTACATTACCTTTTTTGGTTTGTCAGTAATAATAGATTATAATAATTTTTTATTACCAATACTGACATGACAAATAATATAGGTGGTAATTTGATTACCATATTTACCTTAGGTATTAAAAGATAATTAAGTTAATCTTGATTTTATTATAATAATATTATTATTTATTAATTTTTAAGGCAAAAATAAATTTATTTTTAATTAATAAACAAATAATAAAAAAATATTTAAAAATAATTATATTTAAGGGCATTTAAGTAAAATAATTTATTAGTATTATTTTATTATTGTTAACCAAACACATTAATTATTTATATCATCCATTTTTACCAAATTTTATGAAACGTAGTAATAATTTATACTCAGTTTTTTTGTCAGTAATCTATCTTCAAAGTAATCTCCCTATTTTGCTAATAAAACATTATCCAAACCGAACACCCCCTTATGTGTGTCTCTCAAGCGCATAATAGTCATTTTGTATAATTATGATTAATGTATAATTGATTGAATGTTAAATAAATGATAAAATGTGAATTTAGAGTGATAGACAACCATGCATGAGGTAGCCATGCCTATGTGTCAGTTGCTATGTCAGTTGGATATGCTCCAATATTTATAGAGCCATGACGTCTTGTGCAACATTCAGACCCTCCATTATAAGCATGACTTTGACTTTTGCCAGCGTCCTGACTTGGAACATCGTACATGTTCTCATCAAACCTAGAGAATTTATCATCATCATCATCCTCCTCATTAACTTCTACTTCATAATCCTCATCCACGTTGTTATGATTATTATCATCACCATAATTCCCACCAAACTCTTGGAAACTTTGTGGATGATTCTCCCTTTCTTCCTTATGAACATCTTTAGCTCGTTGATACCCTTTTCATCAATTGGACTTTTGTTAACATAGAGTTTGGTTGATCCTCGTAAACTTCTTGCTTTAACCATCAGAAACTTCAGATCATCATCGTCTACAATATCCATTAGACCAACATCACCTAAGGTAAATATGTGCATATTTGATTACCTTTGATCGAGTCTTACATGATAACTTATTCTCGTAATGAATCCTTTAAAATCAATACTTGTGTTAATACACATCTGTTAATGTTTTATTTTACCAAGTTTGAATATATATCAAAGATTCGGATCGATTTTTAGTGAAGAATTGCACAAGAACCATATAATAAACCATACACAAATCAACACACCAAATTTACTTGGTTTGGGTTCAAAAGATTAGAACCCTACATCCAAGGCAGAGGAATCCTCCAGCAAATCAACTAATTAGTGAGAAAAATAGTACAACTTACAGATTAAGAAGCCAATCTAGTAATACAGACACAAATAGAATCGAATCTAGCCTTGTCAACTCAAGTCCTTTCTAAACTCGAGTGCCACAACAACCTTGTACACTGACTCAAGTGTTTAGATAGCTGGATCTAAGAAAATATAGTGGATTCATACATTTCTTATAAACCCTAGCAGAGAAGATATGAGGACCCAGAGAGAAAATAATATTCACACCAAAGGCAACCTATTTTTCTTCTAAAGAAACAGCCAACGTAAAATGCCTTTCTCTCTTTTCTTTCTCAAAACCAACTAATGGTTAATATCCATTAGTTAAAAAACTTAATCAAGCAAAGACAAAACTGCACCTGGACAATAACTATAGCCTAAACTTTTGTTCTTAATTACAAGACTGCCATTAGTTTTATGTCATAGATTCACAACATCCCTATCTTATTCCCATCAACATATCTTATCACAGTATCATCACCTTCAATCCATTGCTCTCCATAGAGAATCTTAAATTTAGCTTTTTCCATCTTAACTAAAAATAAACCTAAAAAAATTTGTGTTTTGGTAAAATATATGTGCTGTAAACAGTACTCACTGGTGAACAGTATCTCTCGATAAAAAATAATAACTCCAAAATAAAAAAAA